>NC_139563.1:45263937-45863937 GCF_965112155.1 Podarcis liolepis | reverse complement strand
ATGCTCCCCTGAAAGCTTTGGCACTCGAAACAGAAGGCTTTTTATCACACGACAAGAAATCAGCCCTCAAAAACTTAACCGGCAGAAAATATTTTTTTGAAAAAATCCCTAAGCCCCGGGGTCACAATTTCAGCAAAAATCTGACTTTTGGCAATTCACTCAAAAATGGTGCCAACCGATTGTAAATGCTCCCCTGAAAGCTTTGGCGATGGAAACAGAAGGTTTTTTATCACAGGACAAGAAATCAGCCCTCAAAAACTTATCCGGCAGAAAATATTTTTTTGAAAAAATCCCTAAGCCCCGGGGTCACAATTTCAGCAAAAATCTGACTTTTGGCAGTTCACTCAAAAATGGTGCCAACCGGTTGCAAATGCTCCCCTGAAAGCTGTGGCGATGGAAACAGAAGGCTTTTTATCACAGGACAAGAAATCAGCCCTCAAAAACTTATCCGGCAGAAAATATTTTTTTGAAAAAATCCCTAAGCCCCGGGGTTACAATTTCAGCAAAAATCAGAATTTTCGCAGTTCACTCAAAAATGGTGCCAAAAGCTTGAAAATGCTCCGCTGAAAGCTTTGGCACTCGAAACAGAAGGTTTTTTATCACAGGACAAGAAATCAGCCCTCAAAAACTTATCCGGCAGAAAATATTTTTTTGAAAAAATCCCTAAGCCCCGGGGTCACAATTTCAGCAAAAATCTGACTTTTGGCAGTTCACTCAAAAATGGTGCCAAAAGCTTGAAAATGCTCCCCTGAAAGCTTTGGCGATGGAAACAGAAGGCTTTTTATCACAGGACAAGAAATCAGCCCTCAAAAACTTAACCGGCAGAAAATATTTTTTTGAAAAAATCCCTAAGCCCCGGGGTCGCAATTTCAGCAAAAATCTGACTTTTGGCAATTCACTCAAAAATGGTGCCAAAAGCTTGAAAAAGCTCCCCTGAAAGGTTTGCCACTCGAAACAGAAAGCTTTTTATCACAGGACAAGAAATCAGCCCTCAAAAACGTAACCGGCAGAAATTTTTTTTTTTTGAAAAAATCCCCAAACCCCGGGGTCACAATTTCAGCAAAAATCTGACTTTTGGCAGTTCACTCAAAAATGGTGCCAAAAGCTTGAAAATGCTCCCCTGAAAGCTTTGGCACTCGAAACAGAAGGCTTTTTATCACACGACAAGAAATCAGCCCTCAAAAACTTATCCGGCAGAAAATATTTTTTTGAAAAAATCCCTAAGCCCCGGGGTCACAATTTCAGCAAAAATCTGACTTTTGGCAGTTCACTCAAAAATGGTGCCAACCGGTTGCAAATGCTCCCCTGAAAGCTGTGGCGATGGAAACAGAAGGCTTTTTATCACAGGACAAGAAATCAGCCCTCAAAAACTTATCCGGCAGAAAATATTTTTTTGAAAAAATCCCTAAGCCCCGGGGTCACAATTTCAGCAAAAATCAGACTTTTGGCAGTTCACTCAAAAATGGTGCCAAAAGCTTGAAAATGCTCCGCTGAAAGCTTTGGCACTCGAAACAGAAGGCTTTTTATCACACGACAAGAAATCAGCCCTCAAAAACTTAACCGGCAGAAAATATTTTTTTGAAAAAATCCCTAAGCCCCGGGGTCACAATTTCAGCAAAAATCTGACTTTTGGCAAATCACTCAAAAATGGTGCCAACCGGTTGCAAATGCTCCCCTGAAAGGTTTGGCACTCAAAACAGAAGGCTTTTTATCACAGGACAAGAAATCATCCCTCAAAAACTTAACTGGCCGAAAATATTTTTTTGAAAAAATCCCTAAGCCCCGGGGTCACAATTTCAGCAAAAATCAGACTTTTGGCAATTCACTCAAAAATGGTGCCAACCGATTGCAAATGCCCTCCTGAAAGCTTTGGCGATGGAAACAGAAGGCTTTTTATCACAGGACAAGAAATCATCCCTCAAAAACTTAACTGGCCGAAAATATTTTTTTGAAAAAATCCCTAAGCCCCGGGGTCAAAATTTCAGCAAAAATCTGACTTTTGGCAATTCACTCAAAAATGGTGCCAACCGATTGCAAATGCCCTCCTGAAAGCTTTGGCGATGGAAACAGAAGGTTTTTCATCACAGGACAAGAAATCAGCCCTCAAAAACTTATCCGGCAGAAAATATTTTTTTGAAAAAATCCCTAAGCCCCGGGGTCACAATTTCAGCAAAAATCAGACTTTTGGCAATTCACTCAAAAATGGTGCCAACCGATTGCAAATGCCCTCCTGAAAGCTGTGGCGATGGAAACAGAAGGCTTTTTATCACAGGACAAGAAATCAGCCCTCAAAAACTTATCCGGCAGAAAATATTTTTTTGAAAAAATCCCTAAGCCCCGGGGTCACAATTTCAGCAAAAATCTGACTTTTGGCAGTTCACTCAAAAATGGTGCCAACCGGTTGCAAATGCTCCCCTGAAAGCTGTGGCGATGGAAACAGAAGGCTTTTTATCACAGGACAAGAAATCAGCCCTCAAAAACTTATCCGGCAGAAAATATGTTTTTGAAAAAATCCCTAAGCCCCGGGGTCACAATTTCAGCAAAAATCTGATTTTTGGCAGTTCACTCAAAAATGGTGCCAAAAGCTTGAAAATGCTCCCCTGAAAGCTTTGGCACTCGAAACAGAAGGCTTTTTATCACAGGACAAGAAATCATCCCTCAAAAACTTAACCGGCAGAAAATATTTTTTTGAAAAAATCCCTAAGCCCCGGGGTCACAATTTCAGCAAAAATCAGACTTTTGGCAATTCACTCAAAAATGGTGACGACCGATTGCAAATGCTCCCCTGAAAGCTTTGGCGATGGAAACAGAAGGTTTTTTATCACAGGACAAGAAATCAGCCCTCAAAAACTTATCCGGCAGAAAATATTTTTTTGAAAAAATCCCTAAGCCCCGGGGTCACAATTTCAGCAAAAATCAGACATTTGGCAGTTCACTCAAAAATGGTGCCAAAAGCTTGAAAATGCTCCCCTGAAAGCTTTGGCACTCGAAACAGAAGGCTTTTTATCACACGACAAGAAATCAGCCCTCAAAAACTTAACCGGCAGAAAATATTTTTTTGAAAAAATCCCTAAGCCCCGGGGTCACAATTTCAGCAAAAATCTGACTTTTGGCAATTCACTCAAAAATGGTGCCAACCGATTGTAAATGCTCCCCTGAAAGCTTTGGCGATGGAAACAGAAGGTTTTTTATCACAGGACAAGAAATCAGCCCTCAAAAACTTATCCGGCAGAAAATATTTTTTTGAAAAAATCCCTAAGCCCCGGGGTCACAATTTCAGCAAAAATCTGACTTTTGGCAGTTCACTCAAAAATGGTGCCAACCGGTTGCAAATGCTCCCCTGAAAGCTGTGGCGATGGAAACAGAAGGCTTTTTATCACAGGACAAGAAATCAGCCCTCAAAAACTTATCCGGCAGAAAATATTTTTTTGAAAAAATCCCTAAGCCCCGGGGTTACAATTTCAGCAAAAATCAGAATTTTCGCAGTTCACTCAAAAATGGTGCCAAAAGCTTGAAAATGCTCCGCTGAAAGCTTTGGCACTCGAAACAGAAGGCTTTTTATCACAGGACAAGAAATCAGCCCTCAAAAACTTATCCGGCAGAAAATATTTTTTTGAAAAAATCCCTAAGCCCCGGGGTTACAATTTCAGCAAAAATCAGAATTTTCGCAGTTCACTCAAAAATGGTGCCAAAAGCTTGAAAATGCTCCGCTGAAAGCTTTGGCACTCGAAACAGAAGGCTTTTTATCACAGGACAAGAAATCAGCCCTCAAAAACTTAACCGGCAGAAAATATTTTTTTGAAAAAATCCCTAAGCCCCGGGGTCACAATTTCAGCAAAAATCTGACTTTTGGCAATTCACTCACAAATGGTGCCAACCGGTTGCAAATGCTCCCCTGAAAGGTTTGGCACTCAAAACAGAAGGCTTTTTATCACAGGACAAGAAATCATCCCTCAAAAACTTAACTGGCCGAAAATATTTTTTTGAAAAAATCCCTAAGCCCCGGGGTCACAATTTCAGCAAAAATCAGACTTTTGGCAATTCACTCAAAAATGGTGCCAACCGATTGCAAATGCCCTCCTGAAAGCTTTGGCGATGGAAACAGAAAGCTTTTAATCACAGGACAAGAAATCAGCCCTCAAAAACTTAACCGGCAGAATTTTTTTTTAAAAAAAAAATCCCCAAACCCCGGGGTCACAATTTCAGCAAAAATCTGACTTTTGGCAATTCACTCAAAAATGGTGCCAACCGGTTGCACATGCTCCCCTGAAAGGTTTGGCACTCAAAACAGAAGGCTTTTTATCACAGGACAAGAAATCATCCCTCAAAAACTTATCCGGCAGAAAATATTTTTTTGAAAAAATCCCTAAGCCCCGGGGTCACAATTTCAGCAAAAATCTGACTTTGGGCAGTTCACTCAAAAATGGTGCCAAAAGCTTGAAAATGCTCCGCTGAAAGCTTTGGCGATGGAAACAGAAGGCTTTTTATCACAGGACAAGAAATCATCCCTCAAAAACTTAACCGGCAGAAAATATTTTTTTGAAAAAATCCCTAAGCCCCGGGGTCACAATTTCAGCAAAAATCAGACTTTTGGCAGTTCACTCAAAAATGGTGCCAACCGGTTGCAAATGCTCCCCTGAAAGCTGTGGCGATGGAAACAGAAGGCTTTTTATCACAGGACAAGAAAACAGCCCTCAAAAACTTATCCGGCAGAAAATACTTTTTTGAAAAAATCCCTAAGCCCCGGGGTCACAATTTCAGAAAAATCTGACTTTTGGCAGTTCACTCAAAAATGGTGCCAACCGGTTGCAAATGCTCCCCTGAAAGCTGTGGCGATGGAAACAGAAGGCTTTTTATCACAGGACAAGAAATCAGCTCTCAAAAACTTAACCGGCAGAAAATATTTTTTTGAAAAAATCCCTAAGCCCCGGGGTCATAATTTCAGCAAAAATCTGACTTTTGGCAGTTCACTCAAAAATGGTGCCAAAAGCTTGAAAATGCTCCCCTGAAAGCTTTGGCGATGGAAACAGAAGGTTTTTTATCACAGGACAAGAAATCAGCCCTCAAAAACTTATCCGGCAGAAAATATTTTTTTGAAAAAATCCCTAAGCCCCGGGGTCACAATTTCAGCAAAAATCAGACTTTTGGCAGTTCACTCAAAAATGGTGCCAACCGGTTGCAAATGCTCCCCTGAAAGCTGTGGCGATGGAAACAGAAGGCTTTTTATCACAGGACAAGAAATCAGCCCTCAAAAACTTATCCGGCAGAAAATATTTTTTTGAAAAAATCCCTAAGCCCCGGGGTCACAATTTCAGCAAAAATCTGACTTTTGGCAGTTCACTCAAAAATGGTGCCAACCGGTTGCAAATGCTCCCCTGAAAGCTGTGGCGATGGAAACAGAAGGCTTTTTATCACACGACAAGAAATCAGCCCTCAAAAACTTAACCGGCAGAAAAGATTTTTTTGAAAAAATCCCTAAGCCCCGGGGTCACAATTTCAGCAAAAATCTGACTTTTGGCAGTTCACTCAAAAATGGTGCCAACCGGTTGCAAATGCTCCCCTGAAAGCTGTGGCGATGGAAACAGAAGGCTTTTTATCACACGACAAGAAATCAGCCCTCAAAAACTTAACCGGCAGAAAATATTTTTTTGAAAAAATCCCTAAGCCCCGGGGTCACAATTTCAGCAAAAATCAGACTTTTGGCAATTCACTCAAAAATGGTGCCGACCGATTGCAAATGCTCCCCTGAAAGCTTTGGCGATGGAAACAGAAGGCTTTTTATCACAGGACAAGAAATCAGCTCTCAAAAACTTAACCGGTAGAATTTTTTTTTTTGAAAAAATCCCTAAGCCCCGGGGTCATAATTTCAGCAAAAATCTGACTTTTGGCAGTTCACTCAAAAATGGTGCCAAAAGCTTGAAAATGCTCCCCTGAAAGCTTTGGCGATGGAAACAGAAGGTTTTTTATCACAGGACAAGAAATCATCCCTCAAAAACTTATCCGGCAGAAAATATTTTTTTGAAAAAATCCCTAAGCCCCGGGGTCACAATTTCAGCAAAAATCTGACTTTTGGCAGTTCACTCAAAAATGGTGCCAACCGGTTGCAAATGCTCCCCTGAAAGCTGTGGCGATGGAAACAGAAGGCTTTTTATCACAGGACAAGAAATCAGCCCTCAAAAACTTATCCGGCAGAAAATATTTTTTTGAAAAAATCCCTAAGCCCCGGGGTCACAATTTCAGCAAAAATCTGACTTTTGGCAGTTCACTCAAAAATGGTGCCAAAAGCTTGAAAATGCTCCCCTGAAAGCTTTGGCACTCGAAACAGAAGGCTTTTTATCACACGACAAGAAATCAGCCCTCAAAAACTTAACCGGCAGAAAAGATTTTTTTGAAAAAATCCCTAAGCCCCGGGGTCACAATTTCAGCAAAAATCTGACTTTTGGCAGTTCACTCAAAAATGGTGCCAACCGGTTGCAAATGCTCCCCTGAAAGCTTTGGCGATGGAAACAGAAGGTTTTTTATCACAGGACAAGAAATCAGCCCTCAAAAACTTATCCGGCAGAAAATATTTTTTTGAAAAAATCCCTAAGCCCCGGGGTCACAATTTCAGCAAAAATCTGACTTTTGGCAGTACACTCAAAAATGGTGCCAACCGGTTGCAAATGCTCCCCTGAAAGCTGTGGCGATGGAAACAGAAGGCTTTTTATCACAGGACAAGAAATCAGCCCTCAAAAACTTATCCGGCAGAAAATATTTTTTTGAAAAAATCCCTAAGCCCCGGGGTCACAATTTCAGCAAAAATCAGACTTTTGGCAGTTCACTCAAAAATGGTGCCAAAAGCTTGAAAATGCTCCCCTGAAAGCTTTGGCACTCGAAACAGAAGGCTTTTTATCACACGACAAGAAATCAGCCCTCAAAAACTTAACCGGCAGAAAATATTTTTTTGAAAAAATCCCTAAGCCCCGGGGTCACAATTTCAGCAAAAATCTGACTTTTGGCAATTCACTCAAAAATGGTGCCAACCGATTGCAAATGCTCCCCTGAAAGCTTTGGCGATGGAAACAGAAGGTTTTTTATCACAGGACAAGAAATCAGCCCTCAAAAACTTATCCGGCAGAAAATATTTTTTTGAAAAAATCCCTAAGCCCCGGGGTCACAATTTCAGCAAAAATCTGACTTTTGGCAGTTCACTCAAAAATGGTGCCAACCGGTTGCAAATGCTCCCCTGAAAGCTGTGGCGATGGAAACAGAAGGCTTTTTATCACAGGACAAGAAATCAGCCCTCAAAAACTTATCCGGCAGAAAATATTTTTTTGAAAAAATCCCTAAGCCCCGGGGTCACAATTTCAGCAAAAATCAGACTTTTGGCAGTTCACTCAAAAATGGTGCCAAAAGCTTGAAAATGCTCCGCTGAAAGCTTTGGCACTCGAAACAGAAGGCTTTTTATCACACGACAAGAAATCAGCCCTCAAAAACTTAACCGGCAGAAATTTTTTTTTTGAAAAAATCCCTAAGCCCCGGGGTCACAATTTCAGCAAAAATCTGACTTTTGGCAATTCACTCAAAAATGGTGCCAACCGGTTGCAAATGCTCCCCTGAAAGGTTTGGCACTCAAAACAGAAAGCTTTTTATCACAGGACAAGAAATCATCCCTCAAAAACTTAACTGGCCGAAAATATTTTTTTGAAAAAATCCCTAAGCCCCGGGGTCACAATTTCAGCAAAAATCAGACTTTTGGCAATTCACTCAAAAATGGTGCCAACCGATTGCAAATGCTCCCCTGAAAGCTTTGGCGATGGAAACAGAAGGTTTTTTATCACAGGACAAGAAATCAGCCCTCAAAAACTTATCCGGCAGAAAATATTTTTTTGAAAAAATCCCTAAGCCCCGGGGTCACAATTTCAGCAAAAATCTGACTTTTGGCAGTTCACTCAAAAATGGTGCCAACCGGTTGCAAATGCTCCCCTGAAAGCTGTGGCGATGGAAACAGAAGGCTTTTTATCACAGGACAAGAAATCAGCCCTCAAAAACTTATCCGGCAGAAAATATTTTTTTGAAAAAATCCCTAAGCCCCGGGGTCACAATTTCAGCAAAAATCAGACTTTTGGCAGTTCACTCAAAAATGGTGCCAAAAGCTTGAAAATGCTCCGCTGAAAGCTTTGGCACTCGAAACAGAAGGCTTTTTATCACACGACAAGAAATCAGCCCTCAAAAACTTAACCGGCAGAAAATATTTTTTTGAAAAAATCCCTAAGCCCCGGGGTCACAATTTCAGCAAAAATCTGACTTTTGGCAATTCACTCAAAAATGGTGCCAACCGGTTGCAAATGCTCCCCTGAAAGGTTTGGCACTCAAAACAGAAGGCTTTTTATCACAGGACAAGAAATCAGCCCTCAAAAACTTATCCGGCAGAAAATATTTTTTTTGAAAAAATCCCTAAGCCCCGGGGTCACAATTTCAGCAAAAATCTGACTTTTGGCAGTTCACTCAAAAATGGTGCCAAAAGCTTGAAAATGCTCCCCTGAAAGCTTTGGCGATGGAAATAGAAGGCTTTTTATCACAGGACAAGAAATCAGCCCTCAAAAACTTAACCGGCAGAAAATATTTTTTTTAAAAAAATCCCTAAGCCCCGGGGTCACAATTTCAGCAAAAATCTGACTTTTGGCAATTCACTCAAAAATGGTGCCAAAAGCTTGAAAACGCTCCCCTGAAAGGTTTGGCACTCGAAACAGAAGGCTTTTTATCACAGGACAAGAAATCAGCCCTCAAAAACTTAACCGGCAGAATTTTTTTTTTTTGAAAAAATCCCTAAGCCCCGGGGTCACAATTTCAGCAAAAATCTGACTTTTGGCAGTTCACTCAAAAATGGTGCCAAAAGCTTGAAAATGCTCCCCTCAAAGGTTTGGCACTCAAAACTGAAGGCTTTTTATCACAGGACAAGAAATCAGCCCTCAAAAACTTATCCGGCAGAAAATATTTTTTTGAAAAAATCCCTAAGCCCCGGGGTCACAATTTCAGCAAAAATCTGACTTTTGGCAATTCACTCAAAAATGGTGCCAAAAGCTTGAAAATGCTCCCCTGAAAGGTTTGGCACTCGAAACAGAAGGCTTTTTATCACAGGACAAGAAATCAGCCCTCAAAAAGTTATCCGGCAGAAAATATTTTTTTGAAAAAATCCCTAAGCCCTGGGGTCACAATTTCAGCAAAAATCTGACTTTTGGTAGTTCACTCAAAAATGGTGCCAACCGGTTGCAAAAGCTCCCCTGAAAGGTTTGGCACTCAAAACAGAAGGCTTTTTATCACAGGACAAGAAATCAGCCCTCAAAAACTTATCCGGCAGAAAATATTTTTTTGAAAAAATCCCTAAGCCAAGGGGTCACAATTTCAGCAAAAATCTGACTTTTGGCAGTTCACTCAAAAATGGTGCCAAAAGCTTGAAAATGCTCCCCTGAAAGCTTTGACGATGGAAACAGAAGGCTTTTTATCACAGGACAAGAAATCAGCCCTCAAAAACTTAACCGGCAGAAAATATTTTTTTTGAAAAAATCCCTAAGCCCCGGGGTCACAATTTCAGCAAAAATCTGACTTTTGGCAATTCACTCAAAAATGGTGCCAAAAGCTTGAAAACGCTCCCCTGAAAGGTTTGGCACTCGAAACAGAAGGCTTTTTATCACAGGACAAGAAATCAGCCCTCAAAAACTTAACCGGCAGAAATTTTTTTTTTTGAAAAAATCCCTAAGCCCCGGGGTCACAATTTCAGCAAAAATCTGACTTTTGGCAGTTCACTCAAAAATGGTGCCAAAAGCTTGAATATGCTCCGCTGAAAGCTTTGGCGATGGAAACAGAAGGCTTTTTATCACACGACAAGAAATCAGCCCTCAAAAACTTAACCGGCAGAAAATATTTTTTTGAAAAAATCCCTAAGCCCCGGGGTCACAATTTCAGCAAAAATCTGACTTTTGGCAATTCACTCAAAAATGGTGCCAAAAGCTTGAAAATGCTCCCCTGAAAGGTTTGGCACTCAAAACAGAAGGCTTTTTATCACAGGACAAGAAATCAGCCCTCAAAAACTTATCCGGCAGAAAATATTTTTTTGAAAAAATCCCTAAGCCAAGGGGTCACAATTTCAGCAAAAATCTGACTTTTGGCAGTTCACTCAAAAATGGTGCCAAAAGCTTGAAAATGCTCCCCTGAAAGCTTTGGCGATGGAAACAGAAGGCTTTTTATCACAGGACAAGAAATCAGCCCTCAAAAACTTAACCGGCAGAAATTTTTTTTTTTGAAAAAATCCCTAAGCCCCGGGGTCACAATTTCAGCAAAAATATGACTTTTGGCAGTTCACTCAAAAATGGTGCCAAAAGCTTGAAAATGCTCCCCTGAAAGCTTTGGCGATGGAAACAGAAGGCTTTTTATCACACGACAAGAAATCAGCCCTCAAAAACTTAACCGGCAGAAAATATTTTTTTGAAAAAATCCCTAAGCCCCGGGGTCACAATTTCAGCAAAAATCAGACTTTTGGCAATTCACTCAAAAATGGTGCCAACCGATTGCAAATGCCCTCCTGAAAGCTGTGGCGATGGAAACAGAAGGCTTTTTATCACAGGACAAGAAATCAGCCCTCAAAAACTTATCCGGCAGAAAATATTTTTTTGAAAAAATCCCTAAGCCCCGGGGTCACAATTTCAGCAAAAATCTGACTTTTGGCAGTTCACTCAAAAATGGTGCCAACCGGTTGCAAATGCTCCCCTGAAAGCTGTGGCGATGGAAACAGAAGGCTTTTTATCACAGGACAAGAAATCAGCCCTCAAAAACTTAACCGGCAGAAAAATTTTTTTTTGAAAAAATCCCTAAGCCCCGGGGTCACAATTTCAGCAAAAATCTGACTTTTGGCAGTTCACTCAAAAATGGTGCCAAAAGCTTGAAAATGCTCCGCTGAAAGCTTTGGCGATGGAAACAGAAGGCTTTTTATCACAAGACAAGAAATCATCCCTCAAAAACTTAATTGGCCGAAAATATTTTTTTTAAAAAATCCCTAAGCTATGGGGTCACAATTTCAGCAAAAATCTGACTTTTGGCAATTCACTCAAAAATGGTGCCAAAAGCTTGAAAATGCTCCCCTGAAAGGTTTGGCACTCGAAACAGAAGGCTTTTTATCACAGGACAAGAAATCAGCCCTCAAAAACTTAACCGGCAGAAAATATTTTTTTGAAAAAATCCCTAAGCCCCGGGGTCAGAATTTCAGCAAAAATCTGACTTTTGACAATTCACTCAAAAATGGTGCCAAAAGCTAGAAAATGCTCCCCTGAACGGTTTGGCACTCGAAACAGAAGGCTTTTTATCACAGGACAAGAAATCAGCCCTCAAAAACTTATCCGGCAGAAAATATTTTTTTGAAAAAATCCCTAAGCCCCGGGGTCACAATTTCAGCAAAAATCTGACTTTTGGCAGTTCACTCAAAAATGGTGCCAACCGGTTGCAAATGGTCCCCTGAAAGCTGTGGCGATGGAAACAGAAGGCTTTTTATCACTGGACAAGAAATCAGCCCTCAAAAACTTAAACGGAAGAAAGTATTTTTTTGAAAAAATCCCTAAGCCCCGGGGTCACAATTTCAGCAAAAATCTGACTTTTGGCAATTCACTCAAAAATGGTGCCAACCGGTTGCAAATGCTCCCCTGAAAGGTTTGGCACTCAAAACTGAAGGCTTTTTATCACAGGACAAGAAATCAGCCCTCAAAAACTTATCCGGTAGAAAATATTTTTTTGAAAAAATCCCTAAGCCCCGGGGTCACAATTTCAGCAAAAATCTGACTTTTGGCAGTTCACTCAAAAATGGTGCCAAAAGCTTGAAAATGCTCCCCTGAAAGCTTTGGCACTCGAAACAGAAGGCTTTTTATCACAGGACAAGAAATCAGCCCTCAAAAACTTAACCGGCAGAAAATATTTTTTTTGAAAAAATCCCTAAGCCCCGGGGTCACAATTTCAGCAAAAATCTGACTTTTGGCAGTTCACTCAAAAATGGTGCCAACCGGTTGCAAATGCTCCCCTGAAAGCTGTGGCGATGGAAACAGAAGGCTTTTTATCACAGGACAAGAAATCAGCCCTCAAAAACTTAACCGGAAGAAAATATTTTTTTGAAAAAATCCCTAAGCCCTGGGGTCACAATTTCAGCAAAAATCTGACTTTTGGCAGTTCACTCAAAAATGGTGCCAACCGGTTGCAAATGCTCCCCTGAAAGCTGTGGCGATGGAAACAGAAGGCTTTTTATCACAGGACAAGAAATCAGCCCTCAAAAACTTATCCGGCAGAAAATATTTTTTTGAAAAAATCCCTAAGCCCCGGGGTCACAATTTCAGCAAAAATCTGACTTTTGGCAGTTCACTCAAAAATGGTGCCAAAAGCTTGAAAATGCTCCCCTGAAAGTTTTGGCACTCGAAACAGAAGGCTTTTTATCACAGGACAAGAAATCAGCCCTCAAAAACTTAACCGGCAGAAATTTTTTTTTTTGAAAAAATCCCTAAGCCCCGGGGTCACAATTTCAGCAAAAATCTGACTTTTGGCAGTTCACTCAAAAATGGTACCAGAAGCTTGAAAATGCTCCGCTGAAAGCTTTGGCGATGGAAACAGAAGGCTTTTTATCACAAGACAAGAAATCATCCCTCAAAAACTTAATTGGCCGAAAATATTTTTTTAACAAATTCCCTAAGCCATGGGGTCACAATTTCAGCAAAAATCTGACTTTTGGCAATTCACTCAAAAATCGTGCCAAAAGCTTGAAAATGCTCCTCTGAAAGGTTTGGCACTCGAAACAGAAGGCTTTTTATCACAGGACAAGAAATCATCCCTCAAAAACTTAAGCGGCAGAAAATATTTTTTTGAAAAAATCCCTAAGCCCCGGGGTCACAATTTGAGCAAAAATCTGACTTTTGGCAGTTCACTCAAAAATGGTGCCAAAAGCTTGAAAATGCTCTCCTGAAAGCTTTGGCACTCGAAACAGAAGGCTTTTTATCACAGGACAAGAAATCAGCCCTCAAAAACTTAACCGGCAGAAAATATTTTTTTTGAAAAAATCCCTAAGCCCCGGGGTCACAATTTCAGCAAAAATCTGACTTTTGGCAGTTCACTCAAAAATGGTGCCAACCGGTTGCAAATGCTCCCCTGAAAGCTGTGGCGATGGAAACAGAAGGCTTTTTATCACAGGACAAGAAATCAGCCCTCAAAAACTTAACCGGAAGAAAATATTTTTTTGAAAAAATCCCTAAGCCCCGGGGTCACAATTTCAGCAAAAATCAGACTTTTGGCAATTCACTCAAAAATGGTGCCAACTGGTTGCAAATGCTCCCCTGAAAGGTTTGGCACTCAAAACAGAAGGATTTTTATCACAGGACAAGAAATCAGCCCTCAAAAACTTATCCGGCAGAAAATATTTTTTTGAAAAAATCCCTAAGCCCCGGGGTCACAATTTCAGCAAAAATCTGACTTTTGGCAGTTCACTCAAAAATGGTGCCAACCGGTTGCAAATGCTCCCCTGAAAGCTGTGGCGATGGAAACAGAAGGCTTTTTATCACAGGACAAGAAATCAGGCCTCAAAAACTTAACTGGAAGAAAATATTTTTTTGAAAAAATCCCTAAGCCCCGGGGTCACAATTTCAGCAAAAATCTGACTTTTGGCAGTTCACTCAAAAATGGTGCCAACCGGTTGCAAATGCTCCCCTGAAAGCTGTGGCGATGGAAACAGAAGGCTTTTTATCACTGGACAAGAAATCAGCCCTCAAAAACTTAAACGGAAGAAAATATTTTTTTGAAAAAATCCCTAAGCCCCGGGGTCACAATTTCAGCAAAAATCTGACTTTTGGCAATCCACTCAAAAATGGTGCCAACCGGTTGCAAATGCTCCCCTGAAAGGTTTGGCACTCAAAACTGAAGGCTTTTTATCACAGGACAAGAAATCAGCCCTCAAAAACTTATCCGGTAGAAAATATTTTTTTGAAAAAATCCCTAAGCCCCGGGGTCACAATTTCAGCAAAAATCTGACTTTTGGCAGTCCACTAAAAAATGGTGCCAAAAGCTTGAAAATGCTCCCCTGAAAGGTTTGGCACTCGAAACAGAAGGCTTTTTATCACAGGACAAGAAATCATCCCTCAAAAACTTAACCGGCAGAAAATATTTTTTTGAAAAAATCCCTAAGCCCCGGGGTCACAATTTGAGCAAAAATCTGGCTTTTGGCAGTTCACTCAAAAATGGTGCCAAAAGCTTGAAAATGCTCCCCTGAAAGCTTTGGCACTCGAAACAGAAGGCTTTTTATCACAGGACAAGAAATCAGCCCTCAAAAACTTAACCGGCAGAAAATATTTTTTTTGAAAAAATCCCTAAGCCCCGGGGTCACAATTTCAGCAAAAATCTGACTTTTGGCAGTTCACTCAAAAATGGTGCCAACCGGTTGCAAATGCTCCCCTGAAAGCTGTGGCGATGGAAACAGAAGGCTTTTTATCACAGGACAAGAAATCAGCCCTCAAAAACTTAACCGGAAGAAAATATTTTTTTGAAAAAATCCCTAAGCCCCGGGGTCACAATTTCAGCAAAAATCTGACTTTTGGCAGTTCACTCAAAAATGGTGCCAACCGGTTGCAAATGCTCCCCTGAAAGCTGTGGCGATGGAAACAGAAGGCTTTTTATCACAGGACAAGAAATCAGCCCTCAAAAACTTATCCGGCAGAAAATATTTTTTTGAAAAAATCCCTAAGCCCCGGGGTCACAATTTCAGCAAAAATCTGACTTTTGGCAGTTCACTCAAAAATGGTGCCAAAAGCTTGAAAATGCTCCCCTGAAAGTTTTGGCACTCGAAACAGAAGGCTTTTTATCACAGGACAAGAAATCAGCCCTCAAAAACTTAACCGGCAGAAATTTTTTTTTTTGAAAAAATCCCTAAGCCCCGGGGTCACAATTTCAGCAAAAATCTGACTTTTGGCAGTTCACTCAAAAATGGTACCAAAAGCTTGAAAATGCTCCGCTGAAAGCTTTGGCGATGGAAACAGAAGGCTTTTTATCACAAGACAAGAAATCATCCCTCAAAAACTTAATTGGCCGAAAATATTTTTTTAACAAATTCCCTAAGCCATGGGGTCACAATTTCAGCAAAAATCTGACTTTTGGCAATTCACTCAAAAATGGTGCCAAAAGCTTGAAAATGCTCCCCTGAAAGGTTTGGCACTCGAAACAGAAGGCTTTTTATCACAGGACAAGAAATCAGCCCTCAAAAACTTATCCGGCAGAAAATATTTTTTTGAAAAAATCCCTAAGCCCCGGGGTCACAATTTCAGCAAAAATCTGACTTTTGGCAGTTCACTCAAAAATGGTGCCAACCGGTTGCAAATGGTCCCCTGAAAGCTGTGGCGATGGAAACAGAAGGCTTTTTATCACTGGACAAGAAATCAGCCCTCAAAAACTTAAACGGAAGAAAGTATTTTTTTGAAAAAATCCCTAAGCCCCGGGGTCACAATTTCAGCAAAAATCTGACTTTTGGCAATTCACTCAAAAATGGTGCCAACCGGTTGCAAATGCTCCCCTGAAAGGTTTGGCACTCAAAACTGAAGGCTTTTTATCACAGGACAAGAAATCAGCCCTCAAAAACTTATCCGGTAGAAAATATTTTTTTGAAAAAATCCCTAAGCCCCGGGGTCACAATTTCAGCAAAAATCTGACTTTTGGCAGTTCACTCAAAAATGGTGCCAAAAGCTTGAAAATGCTCCCCTGAAAGCTTTGGCACTCGAAACAGAAGGCTTTTTATCACAGGACAAGAAATCAGCCCTCAAAAACTTAACCGGCAGAAAATATTTTTTTTGAAAAAATCCCTAAGCCCCGGGGTCACAATTTCAGCAAAAATCTGACTTTTGGCAGTTCACTCAAAAATGGTGCCAACCGGTTGCAAATGCTCCCCTGAAAGCTGTGGCGATGGAAACAGAAGGCTTTTTATCACAGGACAAGAAATCAGCCCTCAAAAACTTAACCGGAAGAAAATATTTTTTTGAAAAAATCCCTAAGCCCTGGGGTCACAATTTCAGCAAAAATCTGACTTTTGGCAGTTCACTCAAAAATGGTGCCAACCGGTTGCAAATGCTCCCCTGAAAGCTGTGGCGATGGAAACAGAAGGCTTTTTATCACAGGACAAGAAATCAGCCCTCAAAAACTTATCCGGCAGAAAATATTTTTTTGAAAAAATCCCTAAGCCCCGGGGTCACAATTTCAGCAAAAATCTGACTTTTGGCAGTTCACTCAAAAATGGTGCCAAAAGCTTGAAAATGCTCCCCTGAAAGTTTTGGCACTCGAAACAGAAGGCTTTTTATCACAGGACAAGAAATCAGCCCTCAAAAACTTAACCGGCAGAAATTTTTTTTTTTGAAAAAATCCCTAAGCCCCGGGGTCACAATTTCAGCAAAAATCTGACTTTTGGCAGTTCACTCAAAAATGGTACCAAAAGCTTGAAAATGCTCCGCTGAAAGCTTTGGCGATGGAAACAGAAGGCTTTTTATCACAAGACAAGAAATCATCCCTCAAAAACTTAATTGGCCGAAAATATTTTTTTAACAAATTCCCTAAGCCATGGGGTCACAATTTCAGCAAAAATCTGACTTTTGGCAATTCACTCAAAAATCGTGCCAAAAGCTTGAAAATGCTCCTCTGAAAGGTTTGGCACTCGAAACAGAAGGCTTTTTATCACAGGACAAGAAATCATCCCTCAAAAACTTAAGCGGCAGAAAATATTTTTTTGAAAAAATCCCTAAGCCCCGGGGTCACAATTTGAGCAAAAATCTGACTTTTGGCAGTTCACTCAAAAATGGTGCCAAAAGCTTGAAAATGCTCTCCTGAAAGCTTTGGCACTCGAAACAGAAGGCTTTTTATCACAGGACAAGAAATCAGCCCTCAAAAACTTAACCGGCAGAAAATATTTTTTTTGAAAAAATCCCTAAGCCCCGGGGTCACAATTTCAGCAAAAATCTGACTTTTGGCAGTTCACTCAAAAATGGTGCCAACCGGTTGCAAATGCTCCCCTGAAAGCTGTGGCGATGGAAACAGAAGGCTTTTTATCACAGGACAAGAAATCAGCCCTCAAAAACTTAACCGGAAGAAAATATTTTTTTGAAAAAATCCCTAAGCCCCGGGGTCACAATTTCAGCAAAAATCAGACTTTTGGCAATTCACTCAAAAATGGTGCCAACTGGTTGCAAATGCTCCCCTGAAAGGTTTGGCACTCAAAACAGAAGGATTTTTATCACAGGACAAGAAATCAGCCCTCAAAAACTTATCCGGCAGAAAATATTTTTTTGAAAAAATCCCTAAGCCCCGGGGTCACAATTTCAGCAAAAATCTGACTTTTGGCAGTTCACTCAAAAATGGTGCCAACCGGTTGCAAATGCTCCCCTGAAAGCTGTGGCGATGGAAACAGAAGGCTTTTTATCACAGGACAAGAAATCAGGCCTCAAAAACTTAACTGGAAGAAAATATTTTTTTGAAAAAATCCCTAAGCCCCGGGGTCACAATTTCAGCAAAAATCTGACTTTTGGCAGTTCACTCAAAAATGGTGCCAACCGGTTGCAAATGCTCCCCTGAAAGCTGTGGCGATGGAAACAGAAGGCTTTTTATCACTGGACAAGAAATCAGCCCTCAAAAACTTAAACGGAAGAAAATATTTTTTTGAAAAAATCCCTAAGCCCCGGGGTCACAATTTCAGCAAAAATCTGACTTTTGGCAATCCACTCAAAAATGGTGCCAACCGGTTGCAAATGCTCCCCTGAAAGGTTTGGCACTCAAAACTGAAGGCTTTTTATCACAGGACAAGAAATCAGCCCTCAAAAACTTATCCGGTAGAAAATATTTTTTTGAAAAAATCCCTAAGCCCCGGGGTCACAATTTCAGCAAAAATCTGACTTTTGGCAGTCCACTAAAAAATGGTGCCAAAAGCTTGAAAATGCTCCCCTGAAAGGTTTGGCACTCGAAACAGAAGGCTTTTTATCACAGGACAAGAAATCATCCCTCAAAAACTTAACCGGCAGAAAATATTTTTTTGAAAAAATCCCTAAGCCCCGGGGTCACAATTTGAGCAAAAATCTGGCTTTTGGCAGTTCACTCAAAAATGGTGCCAAAAGCTTGAAAATGCTCCCCTGAAAGCTTTGGCACTCGAAACAGAAGGCTTTTTATCACAGGACAAGAAATCAGCCCTCAAAAACTTAACCGGCAGAAAATATTTTTTTTGAAAAAATCCCTAAGCCCCGGGGTCACAATTTCAGCAAAAATCAGACTTTTGGCAGTTCACTCAAAAATGGTGCCAACCGGTTGCAAATGCTCCCCTGAAAGCTGTGGCGATGGAAACAGAAGGCTTTTTATCACAGGACAAGAAATCAGCCCTCAAAAACTTAACCGGAAGAAAATATTTTTTTGAAAAAATCCCTAAGCCCCGGGGTCACAATTTCAGCAAAAATCTGACTTTTGGCAGTTCACTCAAAAATGGTGCCAACCGGTTGCAAATGCTCCCCTGAAAGCTGTGGCGATGGAAACAGAAGGCTTTTTATCACAGGACAAGAAATCAGCCCTCAAAAACTTATCCGGCAGAAAATATTTTTTTGAAAAAATCCCTAAGCCCCGGGGTCACAATTTCAGCAAAAATCTGACTTTTGGCAGTTCACTCAAAAATGGTGCCAAAAGCTTGAAAATGCTCCCCTGAAAGTTTTGGCACTCGAAACAGAAGGCTTTTTATCACAGGACAAGAAATCAGCCCTCAAAAACTTAACCGGCAGAAATTTTTTTTTTTGAAAAAATCCCTAAGCCCCGGGGTCACAATTTGAGCAAAAATCTGACTTTTGGCAGTTCACTCAAAAATGGTGCCAAAAGCTTGAAAATGCTCCCCTGAAAGCTTTGGCACTCGAAACAGAAGGCTTTTTATCACAGGACAAGAAATCAGCCCTCAAAAACTTAACCGGCAGAAAATATTTTTTTTGAAAAAATCCCTAAGCCCCGGGGTCACAATTTCAGCAAAAATCTGACTTTTGGCAGTTCACTCAAAAATGGTGCCAACCGGTTGCAAATGCTCCCCTGAAAGCTGTGGCGATGGAAACAGAAGGCTTTTTATCACAGGACAAGAAATCAGCCCTCAAAAACTTAACCGGAAGAAAATATTTTTTTGAAAAAATCCCTAAGCCCCGGGGTCACAATTTCAGCAAAAATCAGACTTTTGGCAATTCACTCAAAAATGGTGCCAACTGGTTGCAAATGCTCCCCTGAAAGGTTTGGCACTCAAAACAGAAGGATTTTTATCACAGGACAAGAAATCAGCCCTCAAAAACTTATCCGGCAGAAAATATTTTTTTGAAAAAATCCCTAAGCCCCGGGGTCACAATTTCAGCAAAAATCTGACTTTTGGCAGTTCACTCAAAAATGGTGCCAACCGGTTGCAAATGCTCCCCTGAAAGCTGTGGCGATGGAAACAGAAGGCTTTTTATCACAGGACAAGAAATCAGGCCTCAAAAACTTAACTGGAAGAAAATATTTTTTTGAAAAAATCCCTAAGCCCCGGGGTCACAATTTCAGCAAAAATCTGACTTTTGGCAGTTCACTCAAAAATGGTGCCAACCGGTTGCAAATGCTCCCCTGAAAGCTGTGGCGATGGAAACAGAAGGCTTTTTATCACTGGACAAGAAATCAGCCCTCAAAAACTTAAACGGAAGAAAATATTTTTTTGAAAAAATCCCTAAGCCCCGGGGTCACAATTTCAGCAAAAATCTGACTTTTGGCAATCCACTCAAAAATGGTGCCAACCGGTTGCAAATGCTCCCCTGAAAGGTTTGGCACTCAAAACTGAAGGCTTTTTATCACAGGACAAGAAATCAGCCCTCAAAAACTTATCCGGTAGAAAATATTTTTTTGAAAAAATCCCTAAGCCCCGGGGTCACAATTTCAGCAAAAATCTGACTTTTGGCAGTCCACTAAAAAATGGTGCCAAAAGCTTGAAAATGCTCCCCTGAAAGGTTTGGCACTCGAAACAGAAGGCTTTTTATCACAGGACAAGAAATCATCCCTCAAAAACTTAACCGGCAGAAAATATTTTTTTGAAAAAATCCCTAAGCCCCGGGGTCACAATTTGAGCAAAAATCTGGCTTTTGGCAGTTCACTCAAAAATGGTGCCAAAAGCTTGAAAATGCTCCCCTGAAAGCTTTGGCACTCGAAACAGAAGGCTTTTTATCACAGGACAAGAAATCAGCCCTCAAAAACTTAACCGGCAGAAAATATTTTTTTGAAAAAATCCCTAAGCCCCGGGGTCACAATTTCAGCAAAAATCAGACTTTTGGCAGTTCACTCAAAAATGGTGCCAACCGGTTGCAAATGCTCCCCTGAAAGCTGTGGCGATGGAAACAGAAGGCTTTTTATCACAGGACAAGAAATCAGCCCTCAAAAACTTAACCGGAAGAAAATATTTTTTTGAAAAAATCCCTAAGCCCCGGGGTCACAATTTCAGCAAAAATCTGACTTTTGGCAGTTCACTCAAAAATGGTGCCAACCGGTTGCAAATGCTCCCCTGAAAGCTGTGGCGATGGAAACAGAAGGCTTTTTATCACAGGACAAGAAATCAGCCCTCAAAAACTTATCCGGCAGAAAATATTTTTTTGAAAAAATCCCTAAGCCCCGGGGTCACAATTTCAGCAAAAATCTGACTTTTGGCAGTTCACTCAAAAATGGTGCCAAAAGCTTGAAAATGCTCCCCTGAAAGTTTTGGCACTCGAAACAGAAGGCTTTTTATCACAGGACAAGAAATCAGCCCTCAAAAACTTAACCGGCAGAAATTTTTTTTTTTGAAAAAATCCCTAAGCCCCGGGGTCACAATTTCAGCAAAAATCTGACTTTTGGCAGTTCACTCAAAAATGGTACCAAAAGCTTGAAAATGCTCCGCTGAAAGCTTTGGCGATGGAAACAGAAGGCTTTTTATCACAAGACAAGAAATCATCCCTCAAAAACTTAATTGGCCGAAAATATTTTTTTAACAAATTCCCTAAGCCATGGGGTCACAATTTCAGCAAAAATCTGACTTTTGGCAATTCACTCAAAAATGGTGCCAAAAGCTTGAAAATGCTCCCCTGAAAGGTTTGGCACTCGAAACAGAAGGCTTTTTATCACAGGACAAGAAATCATCCCTCAAAAACTTAAGCGGCAGAAAATATTTTTTTGAAAAAATCCCTAAGCCCCGGGGTCACAATTTGAGCAAAAATCTGACTTTTGGCAGTTCACTCAAAAATGGTGCCAAAAGCTTGAAAATGCTCCCCTGAAAGCTTTGGCACTCGAAACAGAAGGCTTTTTATCACAGGACAAGAAATCAGCCCTCAAAAACTTAACCGGCAGAAAATATTTTTTTTGAAAAAATCCCTAAGCCCCGGGGTCACAATTTCAGCAAAAATCAGACTTTTGGCAATTCACTCAAAAATGGTGCCAACTGGTTGCAAATGCTCCCCTGAAAGGTTTGGCACTCAAAACAGAAGGATTTTTATCACAGGACAAGAAATCAGCCCTCAAAAACTTATCCGGCAGAAAATATTTTTTTGAAAAAATCCCTAAGCCCCGGGGTCACAATTTCAGCAAAAATCTGACTTTTGGCAGTTCACTCAAAAATGGTGCCAACCGGTTGCAAATGCTCCCCTGAAAGCTGTGGCGATGGAAACAGAAGGCTTTTTATCACAGGACAAGAAATCAGGCCTCAAAAACTTAACTGGAAGAAAATATTTTTTTGAAAAAATCCCTAAGCCCCGGGGTCACAATTTCAGCAAAAATCTGACTTTTGGCAGTTCACTCAAAAATGGTGCCAACCGGTTGCAAATGCTCCCCTGAAAGCTGTGGCGATGGAAACAGAAGGCTTTTTATCACAGGACAAGAAATCAGCCCTCAAAAACTTATCCGGCAGAAAATATTTTTTTGAAAAAATCCCTAAGCCCCGGGGTCACAATTTCAGCAAAAATCTGACTTTTGGCAGTTCACTCAAAAATGGTGCCAAAAGCTTGAAAATGCTCCCCTGAAAGTTTTGGCACTCGAAACAGAAGGCTTTTTATCACAGGACAAGAAATCAGCCCTCAAAAACTTATCCGGCAGAAAATATATTTTTTGAAAAAATCCCTAAGCCCCGGGGTCACAATTTCAGCAAAAATCTGACTTTTGGCAGTTCACTCAAAAATGGTGCCAAAAGCTTAAAAATGCTCCCTTGAAAGGTTTGGCACTCGAAACAGAAGGCTTTTTGTCACAGGAGAAGAAATCAGCCCTCAAAAACTTAACCGGCAGAAAATATTTTTTTGAAAAAATCCCTAAGCCCCGGGGTCACAATTTCAGCAAAAATCTGACTTTTGACAGTTCACTCAAAAATGGTGCCAACCGGTTGCAAATGCTCCCCTGAAAGCTGTCGCGATGGAAACAGAAGGCTTTTTATCACAGGACAAGAAATCAGCCCTCAAAAACTTAACCGGAAGAAAATATTTTTTTGAAAAAATCCCTAAGCCCCGGGGTCACAATTTCAGCAAAAATCTGACTTTTGGCAGTTCACTCAAAAATGGTGCCAACCGGTTGCAAATGCTCCCCTGAAAGCTGTGGCGATGGAAACAGAAGGCTTTTTATCACAGGACAAGAAATCAGCCCTCAAAAACTTATCCGGCAGAAAATATTTTTTTGAAAAAATCCCTAAGCCCCGGGGTCACAATTTCAGCAAAAATCTGACTTTTGGCAGTTCACTCAAAAATGGTGCCAAAAGCTTGAAAATGCTCCCCTGAAAGTTTTGGCACTCGAAACAGAAGGCTTTTTATCACAGGACAAGAAATCAGCCCTCAAAAACTTAACCGGCAGAAAATATTTTTTTGAAAAAATCCCTAAGCCCCGGGGTCACAATTTCAGCAAAAATCTGACTTTTGGCAGTTCACTCAAAAATGGTACCAAAAGCTTGAAAATGCTCCGCTGAAAGCTTTGGCGATGGAAACAGAAGGCTTTTTATCACAAGACAAGAAATCATCCCTCAAAAACTTAATTGGCCGAAAATATTTTTTTAAAAAAATCCCTAAGCCATGGGGTCACAATTTCAGCAAAAATCTGACTTTTGGCAATTCACTCAGAAATGGTGCCAAAAGCTTGAAAATGCTCCCCTGAAAGCTTTGGCACTCGAAACAGAAGGCTTTTTATCACAGGACAAGAAATCAGCCCTCAAAAACTTAACCGGCAGAAAATATTTTTTTGAAAAAATCCCTAAGCCCCGGCGTCAGAATTTCAGCAAAAATCTGACTTTTGACAATACACTCAAAAATGGTGCCAAAAGCTAGAAAATGCTCCCCTGAACGGTTTGGCACTCGAAACAGAAGGCTTTTTATCACAGGACAAGAAATCAGCCCTCAAAAACTTATCCGGCAGAAAATATTTTTTTGAAAAAATCCCTAAGCCCCGGGGTCACAATTTCAGCAAAAATCTGACTTTTGGCAGTTCACTCAAAAATGGTGCCAACCGGTTGCAAATGCTCCCCTGAAAGCTGTGGCGATGGAAACAGAAGGCTTTTTATCACAGGACAAGAAATCAGCCCTCAAAAACTTAACCGGAAGAAAATATTTTTTTGAAAAAATCCCTAAGCCCCGGGGTCACAATTTCAGCAAAAATCTGACTTTTGGCAGTTCACTCAAAAATGGTGCCAACCGGTTGCAAATGCTCCCCTGAAAGCTGTGGCGATGGAAACAGAAGGCTTTTTATCACAGGACAAGAAATCAGCCCTCAAAAACTTATCCGGCAGAAAATATTTTTTTGAAAAAATCCCTAAGCCCCGGGGTCACAATTTCAGCAAAAATCTGACTTTTGGCAGTTCACTCAAAAATGGTGCCAAAAGCTTGAAAATGCTCCCCTGAAAGTTTTGGCACTCGAAACAGAAGGCTTTTTATCACAGGACAAGAAATCAGCCCTCAAAAACTTAACCGGCAGAAAATATTTTTTTGAAAAAATCCCTAAGCCCCGGGGTCACAATTTCAGCAAAAATCTGACTTTTGGCAGTTCACTCAAAAATGGTACCAAAAGCTTGAAAATGCTCCGCTGAAAGCTTTGGCGATGGAAACAGAAGGCTTTTTATCACAAGACAAGAAATCATCCCTCAAAAACTTAATTGGCCGAAAATATTTTTTTAAAAAAATCCCTAAGCCATGGGGTCACAATTTCAGCAAAAATCTGACTTTTGGCAATTCACTCAGAAATGGTGCCAAAAGCTTGAAAATGCTCCCCTGAAAGGTTTGGCACTCGAAACAGAAGGCTTTTTATCACAGGACAAGAAATCAGCCCTCAAAAACTTATCCGGCAGAAAATATTTTTTTGAAAAAATCCCTAAGCCCCGGGGTCACAATTTCAGCAAAAATCTGACTTTTGGCAATTCACTCAAAAATGGTGCCAACCGGTTGCAAATGCGCCCCTGAAAGGTTTGGCACTCAAAACAGAAGGATTTTTATCACAGGACAAGAAATCAGCCCTCAAAAACTTATCCGGCAGAAAATATTTTTTTGAAAAAATCCCTAAGCCCCGGGGTCACAATTTCAGCAAAAATCTGACTTTTGGCAGTTCACTCAAAAATGGTGCCAACCGGTTGCAAATGCTCCCCTGAAAGCTGTGGCGATGGAAACAGAAGACTTTTTATCACAGGACAAGAAATCATCCCTCAAAAACTTATCCGGCAGAAAATATTTTTTTGAAAAAATCCCTAAGCCCCGGGGTCACAATTTCAGCAAAAATCTGACTTTTGGCAGTTCACTCAAAAATGGTGCCAACCGGTTGCAAATGCTCCCCTGAAAGCTTTGGCACTCGAAACAGAAGGCTTTTTATCACAGGACAAGAAATCATCCCTCAAAAACTTAACCGGCAGAAAATATTTTTTTTGAAAAAATCCCTAAGCCCCGGGGTCACAATTTCAGCAAAAATCTGACTTTTGGCAGTTCACTCAAAAATGGTGCCAAAAGCTTGAAAATGCTCCCTTGAAAGGTTTGGCACTCGAAACAGAAGGCTTGTTATCACAGGAGAAGAAATCAGCCCTCAAAAACTTAACCGGCAGAAAATATTTTTTTGAAAAAATCCCTAAGCCCCGGGGTCACAATTTCAGCAAAAATCTGACTTTTGACAGTTCACTCAAAAATGGTGCCAACCGGTTGCAAATGCTCCCCTGAAAGCTGTCGCGATGGAAACAGAAGGCTTTTTATCACAGGACAAGAAATCAGCCCTCAAAAACTTAACCGGAAGAAAATATTTTTTTGAAAAAATTCCTAAGCCCCGGGGTCACAATTTCAGCTAAAATATGACTTTTGGCAATTCACTCAAAAATGGTGCCAACCGGTTGCAAATGCTCCCCTGAAAGTTTTGGCACTCAAAACAGAAGGATTTTTATCACAGGACAAGAAATCAGCCCTCAAAAACTTATCCGGCAGAAAATATTTTTTTGAAAAAATCCCTAAGCCCGGGGGTCACAATTTCAGCAAAAACCTAAATTTTGGCAGTTCACTCAAAAATGGTGCCAAAAGTTTGAAAATGCTCCCCTGAAAGCTTTGGCGATGGAAACAGAAGGCTTTTTATCACAGGACAAGAAATCAGCCCTCAAAAACTTAACCGGCAGAAAATATTTTTTTTGAAAAAATCCCTAAGCCCCGGGGTCACAATTTCAGCAAAAATCTGACTTTTGGCAATTCACTCAAAAATGGTGCCAAAAGCTTGAAAATGCTCCCCTGAAAGGTTTGGCACTCGAAACAGAAGGCTTTTTATCACAGGACAAGAAATCAGCCCTCAAAAACTTAACCGGCAGAAAATTTTTTTTTTGAAAAAATCCCTAAGCCCCGGGGTCACAATTTCAGCAAAAATCTGACTTTTGGCAATTCACTCAAAAATGGTGCCAACCGGTTGCAAATGCTCCCCTGAAAGCTATGGCGATGGAAACAGAAGGCTTTTTATCACAGGACAAGAAATCAGCCCTCAAAAACTTAACCGGAAGAAAATATTTTTTTGAAAAAATCCCTAAGCCCCGGGGTCACAATTTCAGCAAAAATCTGACTTTTGGCAATTCACTCAAAAATGGTGCCAACCGGTTGCAAATGCGCCCCTGAAAGGTTTGGCACTCAAAATAGAAGGCTTTTTATCACAGGAGAAGAAATCAGCCCTCAAAAACTTATCCGGCAGAAAATATTTTTTTGAAAAAATCCCTAAGCCCCGGGGTCACAATTTCAGCAAAAATCTGACTTTTGGCAGTTCACTCAAAAATGGTGCCAACCGGTTGCAAATGCTCCCCTGAAAGCTGTGGCGATGGAAACAGAAGGCTTTTTATCACAGGACAAGAAATCAGCCCTCAAAAACTTATCCGGCAGAAAATATTTTTTTGAAAAAATCCCTAAGCCCCGGGGTCACAATTTCAGCAAAAATCTGACTTTTGGCAGTTCACTCAAAAATGGTGCCAACCGGTTGCAAATGCTCCCCTGAAAGCTTTGGCACTCGAAACAGAAGGCTTTTTATCACAGGACAAGAAATCATCCCTCAAAAACTTAACCGGCAGAAAATATTTTTTTTGAAAAAATCCCTAAGCCCCGGGGTCACAATTTCAGCAAAAATCTGACTTTTGGCAGTTCACTCAAAAATGGTGCCAAAAGCTTGAAAATGCTCCCTTGAAAGGTTTGGCACTCGAAACAGAAGGCTTTTTATCACAGGAGAAGAAATCAGCCCTCAAAAACTTAACCGGCAGAAAATATTTTTTTGAAAAAATCCCTAAGCCCCGGGGTCACAATTTCAGCAAAAATCTGACTTTTGACAGTTCACTCAAAAATGGTGCCAACCGGTTGCAAATGCTCCCCTGAAAGCTGTCGCTATGGAAACAGAAGGCTTTTTATCACAGGACAAGAAATCAGCCCTCAAAAACTTAACCGGAAGAAAATATTTTTTTGAAAAAATTCCTAAGCCCCGGGGTCACAATTTCAGCTAAAATATGACTTTTGGCAATTCACTCAAAAGTGGTGCCAACCGGTTGCAAATGCTCCCCTGAAAGGTTTGGCACTCAAAACAGAAGGCTTTTTATCACAGGACAAGAAATCAGCCCTCAAAAACTTATCCGGCAGAAAATATTTTTTTGAAAAAATCCCTAAGCCCCGGGGTCACAATTTCAGCAAAAATCTGACTTTTGGCAGTTCACTCAAAAATGGTGCCAAAAGCTTGAAAATGCTCCCCTGAAAGTTTTGGCACTCGAAACAGAAGGCTTTTTATCACAGGACAAGAAATCAGCCCTCAAAAACTTAACCGGCAGAAAATATTTTTTTAAAAAAAATCCCTAAGCCCTGGGGTCACAATTTCAGCAAAAATCTTACTTTTGGCAGTTCACTCAAAAATGGTGCCAACCGGTTGCAAATGCTCCCCTGAAAGCTGTCGCGATGGAAACAGAAGGCTTTTTATCACAGGACAAGAAATCAGCCCTCAAAAACTTAACCGGAAGAAAATATTTTTTTGAAAAAATCCCTAAGCCCCGGGGTCACAATTTCAGCAAAAATCTGACTTTTGGCAGTTCACTCAAAAATGGTGCCAACCGGTTGCAAATGCTCCCCTGAAAGCTGTGGCGATGGAAACAGAAGGCTTTTTATCACAGGACAAGAAATCAGCCCTCAAAAACTTATCCGGCAGAAAATATTTTTTTGAAAAAATCCCTAAGCCCCGGGGTCACAATTTCAGCAAAAATCTGACTTTTGGCAGTTCACTCAAAAATGGTGCCAAAAGCTTGAAAATGCTCCCCTGAAAGTTTTGGCACTCGAAACAGAAGGCTTTTTATCACAGGACAAGAAATCAGCCCTCAAAAACTTAACCGGCAGAAAATATTTTTTTGAAAAAATCACTAAGCCCCGGGGTCACAATTTCAGCAAAAATCTGACTTTTGGCAGTTCACTCAAAAATGGTACCAAAAGCTTGAAAATGCTCCGCTGAAAGCTTTGGCGATGGAAACAGAAGGCTTTTTCTCACAAGACAAGAAATCATCCCTCAAAAACTTAATTGGCCGAAAATATTTTTTTTAAAAAAATCCCTAAGCCCCGGGGTCACAATTTCAGCAAAAATCTGACTTTTGGCAATTCACTCAAAAATGGTGCCAAAAGCTTAAAAATGCTCCCTTGAAAGGTTTGGCACTCGAAACAGAAGGCTTTTTATCACAGGAGAAGAAATCAGCCCTCAAAAACTTAACCGGCAGAAAATATTTTTTTGAAAAAATCCCTAAGCCCCGGGGTCACAATTTCAGCAAAAATCTGACTTTTGACAGTTCACTCAAAAATGGTGCCAACCGGTTGCAAATGCTCCCCTGAAAGCTGTCGCGATGGAAACAGAAGGCTTTTTATCACAGGACAAGAAATCAGCCCTCAAAAACTTAACCGGAAGAAAATATTTTTTTGAAAAAATCCCTAAGCCCCGGGGTCACAATTTCAGCAAAAATCTGACTTTTGGCAGTTCACTCAAAAATGGTGCCAACCGGTTGCAAATGCTCCCCTGAAAGCTGTGGCGATGGAAACAGAAGGCTTTTTATCACAGGACAAGAAATCAGCCCTCAAAAACTTAACCGGAAGAAAATATTTTTTTGAAAAAATCCCTAAGCCCCGGGGTCACAATTTCAGCAAAAATCTGACTTTTGGCAGTTCACTCAAAAATGGTACCAAAAGCTTGAAAATGCTCCGCTGAAAGCTTTGGCGATGGAAACAGAAGGCTTTTTCTCTTTTTTTTTTTTTTATAAAATTTTTATTGATTTTACATAAGTTTTTATGACAAACAGACAAACATACACAAAACAAACAAACAAACAGATATAATTTCTTAATGTTCTTTCATAAACTTCTTTTCCTCAGACTCCCCCATACCTCCCCTTTCTGCATCCTCATGTCCAAATCTTATAGCAACTTATAAATGTTTTTTCCTATCCTAATTCATCATAGTCATTTCATAATCCAATCTTGTATTACTGCAACCCTTTCTCTCCATAAGATCTCGACATTCTAAGCTTCATCAAATTTATAATAGTCCTTAAGATAAGTCTTAAATTTCTTCCAGTCTCCTTCCGCAGTCTCCTTTCCCTGGTCACGAATTCTGCTCGTCATTTCCGCCAATGTCATGTAGTCAATCACTTTCATCTGCCATTCTTCCAAGGTGGGTAGATCTTGTGTCTTCCAATACTTTGCGATCAATATTCTTGCTGCTGTTGTTGCATACATGAAAAAAGTTCTATCCTTTTTTGGCACCAATTGGCCGACGATGCCCAAGAGGAAGGCCTCTGGTTTCTTTAGAAAGGTATATTTAAATACCTTTTTCATTTCATTATATATCATCTCCCAGAAGGCCTTAATCTTCGGGCATGTCCACCAAAGATGATAAAAGGTACCTTCAGTTTCCTTACATTTCCAACATTTGTTATCAGGCAAATGGTAAATTTTTGCTAGCTTAACTGGGGTCATGTACCACCTATAAACCATTTTCATCAGATTTTCCTTTAGAGCACTACATGCCGTAAATTTAATACCAGTGTTCCACAACCTTTCCCAGTCAGCAGACATAATATTATGACCAATGTCCTGCGCCCACTTAATCATGACTGATTTAACTATTTCGTCTTGTGTATTCCATTTCAGCAGCAAGTTATACATTCTTGACAGATTCTTAATATTGGGTTCTAACAATTCTGTCTCAAGTTTTGATTTTTCCACCTGGAAGCCAATTTTCCTGTCTTGTTTAAAAACCTCCATTATTTGATAGTAGTGGAGCCAATCCTGTACTTTGGGTTTTAGTTTTTCATGGCTCCTCAATTTCAATTTGTCTCCATCTTGTTCTAAAATCTCACAATACTTTGGCCATCCGACCTCCATATTGATTTTCTTGTGGGCCTTGGCCTCTAAGGGTGATAACCATCTAGGGGTTTTGTTTTCCAACAGATCTTTATATCTCATCCAAACGTTAAACAACGCTTTCCTTACAATGTGATTTTTAAAGGCACTATGCACTTTAATTTTGTCATACCATAGATATGCATGCCAACCAAATGCATTATTAAAACCTTCTAAATCCAAGATATCTGTATTCTCGAGGAGCATCCACTCTTTCAGCCAGCAGAATGCTGCTGCTTCATAGTACAATTTTAAGTCCGGCAGGGCAAATCCCCCTCTTTCTTTTGCATCTGTTAATATTTTATATTTTATTCTGGGCTTTTTGCCCTGCCAGACAAATTTCGCAATATCTTTCTGCCACCTCTTGAAACAGTCCATCTTGTCAATAATCTGCAAAGTTTGAAATAAAAATAACATTCTAGGCAATACATTCATCTTAATCACTGCAATTCGACCTACCATTGACAATCTCAAATTTGACCATATTTCTAGATCCTTTTTGATTTCTGACCAGCATTTTTCATAATTATCCTTATACAAATTCAGATTTTTAGATGTTAAGTTAACCCCTAGATATTTCACCTTCTTAACCACCATCAGACCTGTCTCTTCTTGAAACTTATTCTTCTCCATATCTGTTAGGTTTTTCCCTAAGACTTTAGTTTTTTGTTTATTCAATTTAAATCCAGCTACCTGTCCAAATTGTTGGATTATTTCCAACACTCTTTTTGTACTAGTGTTTGGCTCTTGCAAAGTCAATACAAGGTCATCTGCAAACGCTCTTAACTTATAATGTTTAGTTCCGACCTTTACACCTTTGATTTGCTGGTCCTCTCTAATCATGTTCAGCAACACCTCCAGGACCGAAATAAAAAGCAATGGGGAAATTGGGCACCCCTGTCGTGTTCCTTTTTCTATCTTAAGCTCCTCAGTTATTACATTATTTACAATCAACTTGGCTTTTTGTTCAGAATATATTGCACCCACACCATTCTCAAATCCTTGTCCTACCCCCATCCCATGAAGATTCTTTTTCATAAAACTCCACGAAATATTGTCAAAGGCTTTCTCCGCGTCCACAAATATTAGAACTGCTTTAGTATTTATATTCACCTCTAACTTTTCCAAAATGTCTATTATATTCCTAACATTGTCTGAGAGGTGTCTCTTTGGGAGAAAGCCTGCTTGGTTTCTGTGAATCTTCTCCATCAATACTCTTTTAAATCTTTTTGCTAGAATGTCTGCAAAAATTTTATAATCCACATTGAGTAACGAAATTGGGCGGTAGTTCTTCAGTTGAGTCTTTTCAGTCTCTGTCTTTGGTATGAGTGAAATATATGCTTCTTTCCACGATTCGGGTGCCTTCTTTCCCTCTAAAATCTCATTACAGACGTCCTTTAACGGTTGTATCAACCATTCCTTTAAAGACTTATAATATCTGGAGGTCAGTCCGTCTGGCCCTGGAGATTTGCCCAGTTGCATGTCCTGAATGGCACCCTCTATCTCTTGTTCTGTCACTCTCTGGTTTAGATCCACCCTGCTTTGCTGAGAGATTTTTTGTAATCCAAATTTATTAAGGAATTTATCTATGTCCTCTTCATTTTGTAATCCTTGGGAATAAAGTTTTTTAAAATAGCTCACAAAACAATTTCTTATCTCATTGGGTTTAGATATAATCTTTCCATCCACTTCTAGACTTGTAACTGTATTTAATTTCTGTCTTTTCTTAAGTTGCCATGCCAAAAGTTTACCACATTTGTCTGCCGATTCAAATGTCTTTTGTTTCATTTGCTTTATTTTCCATTCTATCTCTTGGTTCATCAATTCCATATATTGTGTTTGATAAAGCTTAATCTCCCTCAAAATCTCCTGGGATTTTGGTTTTGATCTTAATTTTTTCTCTCCTTCTTTTATCTTTTCCAGAATTTTTCCCTTTTTCTCATTCTGCTTTCTCTTCTTTATTGAATTTTGTTGAATCAAAAACCCTCGCATCACAGCTTTACTTGCATCCCAGATCACTCTTTTTTCCACATCGCCCTTTAGGTTGATTTCAAAATAGTCCTTTAAGGTTTTTTGGGCCTTCAGGTGGAACTCTCTATCTCGAAACAGGGTGTCATTCATTCTCCATCTAAACTGACCAGTTGTTGTAACTTTCATTTCCATCTTCACGGCGTTATGGTCGGAACAGGTTTTCGGGCAGATTTCTACCTTCTTGATCTTCGGAGCCATTCCACTAGTCACCCATATTTGATCGATTCTGGTCCAGGTCATCTTTGCTTGGGAGAAAAAGGTTCCCTCTCTTTCAAGAGGGTTCCTTGTTCTCCAAATGTCTATTAAGTCCATATTTTCAGTCATTTCGAAGAAAGTCTTAGGGAGTCTCCCTTCTTTAGTAAGTGTCAGTCTTTATGTCTTGTCCATGTTTGTGGAGACCACGCCATTCATATCTCCCATGATTATCATATTATATTCCATGTAGTCCATCAGAGTTTCATGAAGTTTTTTGAAGAATTCTGCTTTACCTTCATTTGGTGCGTAGATCCCTATTATCAAAAATTTTTCTCCTTGTATCTGTATCTCCACCGCTAAATATCTTCCTTGTTCATCTTTAAACATCATTTTTGGAGCCCATTTCTCTTTTACATAAATCACAACTCCTCTTTTTTTCACTTTATCCGACGAAATAAATTCTTGTCCCAATTTTTTGTTCATAAGCAATCTCCTATGGGCTCTAGTTATATGAGTTTCCTGTAAACAAATCAAGTCCAGTTGTTCTCTGTACAAAATATGGAATACTTGTCGTCTCTTCAAAGGCATATTCATCCCATTACAATTCCAACTAAGGAATTGCAGGGCCATCTTGTTATTTTTCTGGTATTCCTCCAACAGCTCCCAATTGTTGTTCCTCCTCTGTTGGTGGTGGAAGGTTCTGTCCAAACGAAAGGTTCAAGATATCTATTACACTCTTTTGCTCAGCAATTGGGTCTACAGTTCCTTTCTGCAAATCTTCTTGATTTCTTTGCAGGAACCTGTCTTTGTCTTGTATCGTCTTTATTTTCACCTTCTTGCCCCTGTAGTCAAAAGACAGTCCCTGTGGAAATTCCCACCTGAAGAGGATGGTATTCTTCTTCAACAGGTAAACCAAATCCTTATAAGAAGCTCTCAAGTCCAGAATGTATTTAGGGATATCTTTAAAGATCTGTATCGGTGAGTTCCCAATTTGTAAGGCCTTTTCAAAATGTAGTCTTAGAATTTTGTCTCTTTCCTCCTTCGATCTCAGGGTAATCAAACAGTCTCTTGGTGCCTTTCTATTCTGTCTTCTGCCCAGTCTAAATGCTGTTGTGATTTTAAATTCGTCCTCCTCTAGATCTTCCCAGGCATCAGCAAACTCTTTGGTTAAAAAGTCCGTAAGATTGTCTCCTTCGTCCTCTGGAATTGATCGTAATTTTAAATTCCTTTCTTTTCTTTGTAATTCCCACAATGCCAGAGTTGCGTCGTGGTCATGAACCTTCCTAGCAATCGGTTCTAATTTCTCCTGGGTTTCTCCAGCAATAGTTCTGGCTTCCTCCGCAATTTGGCGTGTGGCAGAATTTTCTTGCGTAAGCCTGTTTATAGATTCTGTATTCAGATCAAGTCTTGTTGTTAAGTCTGTCAATTTCTGTGAATTCTCTGTCAATTTCTTGGTATTTTCTGCCGTCTGTTTTGTTAGATTCTCCAAAGTTTGGTTTATCTTAAGAAGGGCTTGCGACACTGCATCCATGGAGACTGCTGTACCTTTTTCTTGTCCTGTTGTCACTGTAGTGGTTATGCCTGAGATCGAGCCTCTTTTCTTGTGTTGCTGCAGCTGTTGTTGATATTGCCTTGTCTTGGCTCTCGTGCTTATCTCCTCTGCTGGGCCACTCATATCCCAAGGTCGTTTCCCACGAGAGCCTTCTCCTAAAGGAAAATTCCACTGTCCCAAAGCGTAGCAACTTTTAATTCACCCTCTAGAGGGAGCAGATCAAAATGTCCACAGACAAAGACAAAAAGTATTTAAAAAGCAACTTTGTCAGGAGGCTCTACATATATATTGCAACACTTTCCCAATAAATAAAGTCCCAGCTTTCTCTAATATATTGTGTCCACAAAATCCAGAAACTTTGTAACAAATGAGCAGTAAGGCTTTCCACTTTGTTACTTTCACAGGAGATCACAGTCAGTTCAATGTCCCTTTGTTTTACAAGCAGTTTGTGCCGGGTTAGAGGCTGCAGAGAATTTCCTTTTCCTTTAAATTAATCATGCAGCTTATAAAATCACTTCTCTTCCCCTCTGCCCTGCAAGCTAGAGGGGATAGTCAAAGTCAAAGTCCAAATGTCGGATTCAAGCAGTTAAAGACAATATCCCATACGGATGCAGCTTAGTAACTTTGTTGCTTTAGTTGTCATGCAGTCGGGGGAAGGCAGACTTCCTTAATTTTCACCTTTCCCGTTTTCAGCTTAATTTCAGGTAGTTTTGACACGAGTAAAGGCTCAATCTTACTCACGGGTCTTTTTTTTATCCAAATTGTTCAGGAAGGGAATCGGCGCTCTCCACTAATGGCGACGCGGCTTCACCCTGCGGGCTGGGTAGCGATTCTCAGCACCGCGCTCCCCGTTGTCGTTCCGGAGCCTTTAAAAAGGCTCTTTCTGCGGTAAAGGGGGGCGCTTCAGGTGCCCACCGAATCTCCTTGTTCACAGGCTCTGTTCCTGTGATTTTAGGGGTCCCCCGCTTGCCGTAGCGGGTCAGACCCGAACTCGCAGAGCCGTCCACTCTCCGGAGCTCGGAGAGAGAGCAGCCATTAGCGCTGGCGCCGAACCGGAAGGCCAGAAGGCTTTTTCTCACAAGACAAGAAATCATCCCTCAAAAACTTAATTGGCCGAAAATATTTTTTTAAAAAAAATCCCTAAGCCCCGGGGTCACAATTTCAGCAAAAATCTGACTTTTGGCAGTTCACTCAAAAATGGTGCCAAAAGCTTGAAAATGCTCCCCTGAAAGTTTTGGCACTCGAAACAGAAGGCTTTTTATCACAGGACAAGAAATCAGCCCTCAAAAACTTAACCGGCAGAAAATATTTTTTTGAAAAAATCCCTAAGCCCCGGGGTCACAATTTCAGCAAAAATCTGACTTTTGGCAGTTCACTCAAAAATGGTACCAAAAGCTTGAAAATGCTCCGCTGAAAGCTTTGGCGATGGAAACAGAAGGCTTTTTCTCACAAGACAAGAAATCATCCCTCAAAAACTTAATTGGCCGAAAATATTTTTTTTAAAAAAATCCCTAAGCCATGGGGTCACAATTTCAGCAAAAATCTGACTTTTGGCAATTCACTCAGAAATGGTGCCAAAAGCTTGAAAATGCTCCCCTGAAAGCTTTGGCACTCGAAACAGAAGGCTTTTTATCACAGGACAAGAAATCAGCCCTCAAAAACTTAACCGGCAGAAAATATTTTTTTGAAAAAATCCCTAAGCCCCGGCGTCAGAATTTCAGCAAAAATCTGACTTTTGACAATACACTCAAAAATGGTGCCAAAAGCTAGAAAATGCTCCCCTGAACGGTTTGGCACTCGAAACAGAAGGCTTTTTATCACAGGACAAGAAATCAGACCTCAAAAACTTATCCGGCAGAAAATATTTTTTTGAAAAAATCCCTAAGCCCCGGGGTCACAATTTCAGCAAAAATCTGACTTTTGGCAGTTCACTCAAAAATGGTGCCAACCGGTTGCAAATGCTCCCCTGAAAGCTGTGGCGATGGAAACAGAAGGCTTTTTATCACAGGACAAGAAATCAGCCCTCAAAAACTTATCCGGCAGAAAATATTTTTTTGAAAAAATCCCTAAGCCAAGGGGTCACAATTTCAGCAAAAATCTGACTTTTGGCAGTTCACTCAAAAATGGTGCCAAAAGCTTGAAAATGCTCCCCTGAAAGCTTTGACGATGGAAACAGAAGGCTTTTTATCACAGGACAAGAAATCAGCCCTCAAAAACTTAACCGGCAGAAAATATTTTTTTTGAAAAAATCCCTAAGCCCCGGGGTCACAATTTCAGCAAAAATCTGACTTTTGGCAATTCACTCAAAAATGGTGCCAAAAGCTTGAAAACGCTCCCCTGAAAGGTTTGGCACTCGAAACAGAAGGCTTTTTATCACAGGACAAGAAATCAGCCCTCAAAAACTTAACCGGCAGAAAATTTTTTTTTTGAAAAAATCCCTAAGCCCCGGGGTCACAATTTCAGCAAAAATCTGACTTTTGGCAGTTCACTCAAAAATGGTGCCAAAAGCTTGAAAATGCTCCGCTGAAAGCTTTGGCGATGGAAACAGAAGGCTTTTTATCACACGACAAGAAATCAGCCCTCAAAAACTTAACCGGCAGAAAATATTTTTTTGAAAAAATCCCTAAGCCCCGGGGTCACAATTTCAGCAAAAATCTGACTTTTGGCAGTTCACTCAAAAATGGTGCCAAAAGCTTAAAAATGCTCCCTTGAAAGGTTTGGCACTCGAAACAGAAGGCTTTTTATCACAGGAGAAGAAATCAGCCCTCAAAAACTTAACCGGCAGAAAATATTTTTTTGAAAAAATCCCTAAGCCCCGGGGTCACAATTTCAGCAAAAATCTGACTTTTGACAGTTCACTCAAAAATGGTGCCAACCGGTTGCAAATGCTCCCCTGAAAGCTGTCGCGATGGAAACAGAAGGCTTTTTCTCACAAGACAAGAAATCATCCCTCAAAAACTTAATTGGCCGAAAATATTTTTTTTAAAAAAATCCCTAAGCCATGGGGTCACAATTTCAGCAAAAATCTGACTTTTGGCAATTCACTCAGAAATGGTGCCAAAAGCTTGAAAATGCTCCCCTGAAAGCTTTGGCACTCGAAACAGAAGGCTTTTTATCACACGACAAGAAATCAGCCCTCAAAAACTTATCCGGCAGAAAATATTTTTTTGAAAAAATCCCTAAGCCCCGGGGTCACAATTTCAGCAAAAATCAGACTTTTCGCAGTTCACTCAAAAATGGTGCCAAAAGCTTGAAAATGCTCCCCTGAAGGCTGTGGCGATGGAAACAGAAGGCTTTTTATCACAGGACAAGAAATCAGCCCTCAAAAACTTAACCGGCAGAAAATATTTTTTTGAAAAAATCCCTAAGCCCCGGCGTCAGAATTTCAGCAAAAATCTGACTTTTGACAATACACTCAAAAATGGTGCCAAAAGCTAGAAAATGCTCCCTTGAAAGGTTTGGCACTTGAAACAGAAGGCTTTTTATCACAGGAGAAGAAATCAGCCCTCAAAAACTTAACCGGCAGAAAATATTTTTTTGAAAAAATCCCTAAGCCCCGGCGTCACAATTTCAGCAAAAATCTGACTTTTGGCAGTTCACTCAAAAATGGTGCCAACCGGTTGCAAATGCTCCCCTGAAAGCTGTGGCGATGGAAACAGAAGGCTTTTTATCACAGGACAAGAAATCAGCCCTCAAAAACTTAACCGGAAGAAAATATTTTTTTGAAAAAATCCCTAAGCCCCGGGGTCACAATTTCAGCAAAAATCTGACTTTTGGCAATTCACTCAAAAATGGTGCCAACCGGTTGCAAATGCTCCCCTGAAAGGTTTGGCACTCAAAACTAAAGGCTTTTTATCACAGGACAAGAAATCAGCCCTCAAAAACTTATCCGGCAGGAAATATTTTTTTGAAAAAATCCCTAAGCCCCGGGGTCACAATTTCAGCAAAAATCTGACTTTTGGCAATTCACTCAAAAATGGTGCCAACCGGTTGCAAATGCGCCCCTGAAAGGTTTGGCACTCAAAACAGAAGGATTTTTATCACAGGACAAGAAATCAGCCCTCAAAAACTTATCCGGCAGAAAATATTTTTTTGAAAAAATCCCTAAGCCCCGGGGTCACAATTTCAGCAAAAATCTGACTTTTGGCAGTTCACTCAAAAATGGTGCCAACCGGTTGCAAATGCTCCCCTGAAAGCTGTGGCGATGGAAACAGAAGGCTTTTTATCACAGGACAAGAAATCAGCCCTCAAAAACCTATCCGGCAGAAAATATTTTTTTGAAAAAATCCCTAAGCCCCGGGGTCACAATTTCAGCAAAAATCTGACTTTTGGCAGTTCACTCAAAAATGGTGCCAACCGGTTGCAAATGCTCCCCTGAAAGCTTTGGCACTCGAAACAGAAGGCTTTTTATCACAGGACAAGAAATCATCCCTCAAAAACTTAACCGGCAGAAAATATTTTTTTTGAAAAAATCCCTAAGCCCCGGGGTCACAATTTCAGCAAAAATCTGACTTTTGGCAGTTCACTCAAAAATGGTGCCAAAAGCTTGAAAATGCTCCCTTGAAAGGTTTGGCACTCGAAACAGAAGGCTTTTTATCACAGGAGAAGAAATCAGCCCTCAAAAACTTAACCGGCAGAAAATATTTTTTTGAAAAAATCCCTAAGCCCCGGGGTCACAATTTCAGCAAAAATCTGACTTTTGACAGTTCACTCAAAAATGGTGCTAACCGGTTGCAAATGCTCCCCTGAAAGCTGTCGCGATGGAAACAGAAGGCTTTTTATCACAGGACAAGAAATCAGCCCTCAAAAACTTAACCGGAAGAAAATATTTTTTTGAAAAAATTCCTAAGCCCCGGGGTCACAATTTCAGCTAAAATATGACTTTTGGCAATTCACTCAAAAATGGTGCCAACCGGTTGCAAATGCTCCCCTGAAAGTTTTGGCACTCAAAACAGAAGGATTTTTATCACAGGACAAGAAATCAGCCCTCAAAAACTTATCCGGCAGAAAATATTTTTTTGAAAAAATCCCTAAGCCCGGGGGTCACAATTTCAGCAAAAACCTAAATTTTGGCAGTTCACTCAAAAATGGTGCCAAAAGTTTGAAAATGCTCCCCTGAAAGCTTTGGCGATGGAAACAGAAGGCTTTTTATCACAGGACAAGAAATCAGCCCTCAAAAACTTAACCGGCAGAAAATATTTTTTTTGAAAAAATCCCTAAGCCCCGGGGTCACAATTTCAGCAAAAATCTGACTTTTGGCAATTCACTCAAAAATGGTACCAAAAGCTTGAAAATGCTCCCCTGAAAGGTTTGGCACTCGAAACAGAAGGCTTTTTATCACAGGACAAGAAATCAGCCCTCAAAAACTTAACCGGCAGAAAAATTTTTTTTTGAAAAAATCCCTAAGCCCCGGGGTCACAATTTCAGCAAAAATCTGACTTTTGGCAATTCACTCAAAAATGGTGCCAACCGGTTGCAAATGCTCCCCTGAAAGCTATGGCGATGGAAACAGAAGGCTTTTTATCACAGGACAAGAAATCAGCCCTCAAAAACTTAACCGGAAGAAAATATTTTTTTGAAAAAATCCCTAAGCCCCGGGGTCACAATTTCAGCAAAAATCTGACTTTTGGCAATTCACTCAAAAATGGTGCCAACCGGTTGCAAATGCTCCCCTGAAAGGTTTGGCACTCAAAACAGAAGGCTTTTTATCACAGGACAAGAAATCAGCCCTCAAAAACTTATCCGGCAGAAAATATTTTTTTGAAAAAATCACTAAGCCCCGGGGTCACAATTTCAGCAAAAATCTGACTTTTGGCAGTTCACTCAAAAATGGTGCCAAAAGCTTGAAAATGCTCCGCTGAAAGCTTTGGCGATGGAAACAGAAGGCTTTTTATCACACGACAAGAAATCATCCCTCTAAAACTTAATTGGCCGAAAATATTTTTTTGAAAAAATCCCTAAGCCATGGGGTCACAATTTCAGCAAAAATCTGACTTTTGGCAATTCACTCAAAAATGGTGCCAAAAGCTAGAAAATGCTCCCCTGAACGGTTTGGCACTCGAAACAGAAGGCTTTTTATCACAGGACAAGAAATAAGCCCTCAAAAACTTTTCCGGCAGAAAATATTTTTTTGAAAAAATCCCTAAGCCCCGGGGTCACAATTTCAGCAAAAATCTGACTTTTGGCAGTTCACTCAAAAATGGTGCCAACCGGTTGCAAATGCCCCCCTGAAAGCTGTGGCGATGGAAACCGAAGGCTTTTTATCACAGGACAAGAAATCAGCCCTCAAAAACTTAACCGGAAGAAAATATTTTTTTGAAAAAATCCCTAAGCCCCGGGGTCACAATTTCAGCAAAAATCTGACTTTTGGCAATTCACTCAAAAATGGTGCCAACCGGTTGCAAATGCTCCCCTGAAAGGTTTGGCACTCAAAACTGAAGGCTTTTTATCACAGGACAATAAATCAGCCCTCGAAAACTTATCCGGCAGAAATTTTTTTTTTTTGAAAAAATCCCTAAGCCCCGGGGTCACAATTTCAGCAAAAATCTGACTTTTGGCAGTTCACTCAAAAATGGTGCCAAAAGCTTGAAAATGCTCCCCTGAAAGCTGTGGCGATGGAAACAGAAGGCTTTTTATCACAGGACAAGAAATCAGCCCTCAAAAACTTATCCGGCAGAAAATATTTTTTTGAAAAAATCCCTAAGCCATGGGGTCACAATTTCAGCAAAAATCTGACTTTTGGCAATTCACTCAAAAATGGTGCCAAAAGCTTGAAAATGCTCCCCTGAAAGGTTTGGCACTCGAAACAGAAGGCTTTTTATCACAGGACAAGAAATCAGCCCTCAAAAACTTAACCGGCAGAAAATATTTTTTTGAAAAAATCCCTAAGCCCCGGGGTCAGAATTTCAGCAAAAATCTGACTTTTGACAATTCACTCAAAAATGGTGCCAAAAGCTAGAAAATGCTCCCCTGAACGGTTTGGCACTCGAAACAGAAGGCTTTTTATCACAGGACAAGAAATAAGCCCTCAAAAACTTTTCCGGCAGAAAATATTTTTTTGAAAAAATCCCTAAGCCCCGGCGTCACAATTTCAGCAAAAATCTGACTTTTGGCAGTTCACTCAAAAATGGTGCCAACCGGGTTGCAAATGCTCCCCTGAAAGCTGTGGCGATGGAAACAGAAGGCTTTTTATCACAGGACAAGAAATCAGCCCTCAAAAACTTAACCGGAAGAAAATATTTTTTTGAAAAAATCCCTAATCCCCGGGGTCACAATTTCAGCAAAAATCTGACTTTTGGCAATTCACTCAAAAATGGTGCCAAAAGCTTGAAAATGCTCCCCTGAAAGGTTTGGCACTCGAAACAGAAGGCTTTTTATCACAGGACAAGAAATCAGCCCTCAAAAACTTATCCGGCAGAAAATATTTTTTTGAAAAAATCCCTAAGCCCCGGGGTCACAATTTCTGCAAAAATCTGACTTTTGACAATACACTCAAAAATGGTGCCAAAAGCTAGAAAATGCTCCCCTGAACGGTTTGGCACTCGAAACAGAAGGCTTTTTATGACAGGACAAGAAATCAGCCCTCAAAAACTTATCCGGCAGAAAATATTTTTTTGAAAAAATCCCTAAGCCCCGGGGTCACAAGTTCAGCAAAAATCTGACTTTTGGCAGTTCACTCAAAAATGGTGCCAACCGGTTGCAAATGCTCCCCTGAAAGCTGTGGCGATGGAAACAGAAGGCTTTTTATCACAGGACAAGAAATCAGCCCTCAAAAACTTAACCGGAAGAAAATATTTTTTTGAAAAAATCCCTAAGCCCCGGGGTCACAATTTCAGCAAAAATCTGACTTTTGGCAATTCACTCAAAAATGGTGCCAACCGGTTGCAAATGCGCCCCTGAAAGGTTTGGCACTCAAAACTGAAGGCTTTTTATCACAGGACAAGAAATCAGCCCTCAAAAACTTATCCGGCAGAAAATATTTTTTTGAAAAAATCCCTAAGCCCCGGGGTCATAATTTCAGCAAAAATCTGACTTTTGGCAGTTCACTCAAAAATGGTGCCAAAAGCTTGAAAATGCTCCCCTGAAAGGTTTGGCACTCGAAACAGAAGGCTTTTTATCACAGGACAAGAAATCATCCCTCAAAAACTTAAGCGGCAGAAAATATTTTTTTGAAAAAATCCCTAAGCCCCGGGGTCACAATTTCAGCAAAAATCTGACTTTTGGCAGTTCACTCAAAAATGGTGCCAAAAGCTTGAAAATGCTCCCCTGAAAGCTTTGGCACTCGAAACAGAAGGCTTTTTATCACAGGACAAGAAATCAGCCCTCAAAAACTTAACCGGCAGAAAATATTTTTTTGAAAAAATCCCTAAGCCCCGGGGTCACAATTTCAGCAAAAATCTGACTTTTGGCAGTTCACTCAAAAATGGTGCCAACCGGTTGCAAATGCTCCCCTGAAAGCTGTGGCGATGGAAACAGAAGGCTTTTTATCACAGGACAAGAAATCAGCCCTCAAAAACTTATCCGGCAGAAAATATTTTTTTGAAAAAATCGGTCAGAATTTTAGCAAAAATCTGACTTTTGGCAGTTCACTCAAAAATGGTGCCAAAAGCTTGAAAATGCTCCTCTGAAAGTTTTGGCACTCGAAACAGAAGGCTTTTTATCACAGGACAAGAAATCAGCCCTCAAAAACTTAACCGGCAGAAAATTTTTTTTTTGAAAAAATCCCTAAGCCCCGGGGTCACAATTTCAGCAAAAATCTGACTTTTGGCAGTTCACTCAAAAATGGTGCCAAAAGCTTGAAAATGCTCCGCTGAAAGCTTTGGCGATGGAAACAGAAGGCTTTTTATCACAAGACAAGAAATCATCCCTCAAAAACTTAATTGGCCGAAAATATTTTTTTAAAAAAATCCCTAAGCTATGGGGTCACAATTTCAGCAAAAATCTGAGTTTTGACAATTCACTCAAAAATGGTGCCAAAAGCTAGAAAATGCTCCCCTGAACGGTTTGGCATACGAAACAGAAGGCTTTTTATCACAGGACAAGAAATCAGCCCTCAAAAACTTAACCGGAAGAAAATATTTTTTTGAAAAAATCCCTAAGCCCCTGGGTCACAATTTCAGCAAAAATCTGACTTTTGGCAGTTCAATCAAAAATGGTGCCAAAAGCTTGAAAATGCTCCCCTGAAAGTTTTGGCACTCGAAACAGAAGGCTTTTTATCACAGGACAAGAAATCAGCCCTCAAAAACTTAACCGGCAGAAATTTTTTTTTTGAAAAAATCCCTAAGCCCCGGGGTCACAATTTCAGCAAAAATCTGACTTTTGGCAGTTCACTCAAAAATGGTGCCAAAAGCTTGAAAATGCTCCCCTGAAAGTTTTGGCACTCGAAACAGAAGGCTTTTTATCACAGGACAAGAAATCAGCCCTCAAAAACTTAACCGGCAGAAATTTTTTTTTTGAAAAAATCCCTAAGCCCCGGGGTCACAATTTCAGCAAAAATCTGACTTTTGGCAGTTCACTCAAAAATGGTACCAAAAGCTTGAAAATGCTCCGCTGAAAGTTTTGGCGATGGAAACAGAAGGCTTTTTATCACAAGACAAGAAATCATCCCTGAAAAACTTAATTGGCCGAAAATATTTTTTTAAAAAAATCCCTAAGCCATGGGGTCACAATTTCAGCAAAAATCTGACTTTTGGCAATTCACTCAAAAATGGTGCCAAAAGCTTGAAAATGCTCCTCTGAATGGTTTGGCACTCGAAACAGAAGGCTTTTTATCACAGGACAAGAAATCAGCCCTCAAAAACTTAACCGGCAGAAAATATTTTTTTGAAAAAATCCCTAAGCCCCGGGGTCACAATTTCTGCAAAAATCTGACTTTTGACAATACACTCAAAAATGGTGCCAAAAGCTAGAAAATGCTCCCCTGAACGGTTTGGCACTCGAAACAGAAGGCTTTTTATCACAGGACAAGAAATCAGCCCTCAAAAACTTATCCGGCAGAAAATATTTTTTTGAAAAAATCCCTAAGCCCCGGGGTCACAATTTCAGCAAAAATCTGACTTTTGGCAGTTCACTCAAAAATGGTGCCAACCGGTTGCAAATGCTCCCCTGAAAGCTGTGGCGATGGAAACAGAAGGCTTTTTATCACAGGACAAGAAATCAGCCCTCAAAAACTTAACTGGAAGAAAATATTTTTTTGAAAAAATCCCTAAGCCCCGGGGTCACAATTTCAGCAAAAATCTGACTTTTGGCAATTCACTCAAAAATGGTGCCAACCGGTTGCAAATGCTCCCCTGAAAGGTTTGGCACTCAAAACTGAAGGCTTTTTATCACAGGACAAGAAATCAGCCCTCAAAAACTTATCCGGCAGAAAATATTTTTTTGAAAAAATCCCTAAGCCCCGGGGTCATAATTTCAGCAAAAATCTGACTTTTGGCAGTTCACTCAAAAATGGTGCCAAAAGCTTGAAAATGCTCCCCTGAAAGGTTTGGTACTCGAAACAGAAGGCTTTTTATCACAGGACAAGAAATCATCCCTCAAAAACTTAAGCGGCAGAAAATATTTTTTTGAAAAAATCCCTAAGCCCCGGGGTCACAATTTGAGCAAAAATCTGACTTTTGGCAGTTCACTCAAAAATGGTGCCAAAAGCTTGAAAATGCTCCCCTGAAAGCTTTGGCACTCGAAACAGAAGGCTTTTTATCACAGGACAAGAAATCAGCCCTCAAAAACTTAACCGGCAGAAAATATTTTTTTTGAAAAAATCCCTAAGCCCCGGGGTCACAATTTCAGCAAAAATCTTTTGGCAGTTCACTCAAAAATGGTGCCAACAGGTTGCAAATGCTCCCCTGAAAGCTGTGGCGATGGAAACAGAAGGCTTTTTATCACAGGACAAGAAATCAGCCCTCAAAAACTTATCCGGCAGAAAACATTTTTTTGAAAAAATCCCTAAGCCCCGGGGTCACAATTTCAGCAAAAATCTGACTTTTGGCAGTTCACTCAAAAATGGTGCCAAAAGCTTGAAAATGCTCCGCTGAAAGCTTTGGCGATGGAAACAGAAGGCTTTTTATCACAAGACAAGAAATCATCCCTCAAAAACTTAATTGGCCGAAAATATTTTTTTAAAAAAATCCCTAAGCTATGGGGTCACAATTTCAGCAAAAATCTGAGTTTTGACAATTCACTCAAAAATAGTGCCAAAAGCTAGAAAATGCTCCCCTGAACGGTTTGGCACACGAAACAGAAGGCTTTTTATCACAGGACAAGAAATCAGCCCTCAAAAACTTATCCGGCAGAAAATATTTTTTTGAAAAAATCCCTAAGCCCCGGGGTCACAATTTCAGCAAAAATCTGACTTTTGGCAGTTCACTCCAAAATGGTGCCAACAGGTTGCAAATGCTCCCCTGAAAGCTGTGGCGATGGAAACAGAAGGCTTTTTATCACTGGACAAGAAATCAGCCCTCAAAAACTTAACCGGCAGAAAATATTTTTTTTGAAAAAATCCCTAAGCCCCGGGGTCACAATTTCAGCAAAAATCTGACTTTTGGCAGTTCACTCAAAAATGGTGCCAACCGGTTGCAACTGCTCCCCTGAAAGCTGTGGCGATGGAAACAGAAGGCTTTTTATCACAGGACAAGAAATCAGCCCTCAAAAACTTAACCGGAAGAAAATATTTTTTTGAAAAAATCCCTAAGCCCCGGGGTCACAATTTCAGCAAAAATCTGACTTTTGGCAGTTCACTCAAAAATGGTGCCAACTGGTTGCAAATGCTCCCCTGAAAGCTGTGGCGATGGAAACAGAAGGCTTTTTATCACAGGACAAGAAATCAGCCCTCAAAAACTTATCCGGCAGAAAATATTTTTTTGAAAAAATCCCTAAGCCTCGGGGTCACAATTTCAGCAAAAATCTGACTTTTGGCAGTTCACTCAAAAATGGTGCCAACCGGTTGCAAATGCTCCCCTGAAAGCTGTGGCGATGGAAACAGAAGGCTTTTTATCACAGGACAAGAAATCATCCCTCAAAAACTTAACCGGCAGAAAATATTTTTTTGAAAAAATCCCTAAGCCCCGGGGTCACAATTTCAGCAAAAATCTGACTTTTGACAATACACTCAAAAATGGTGCCAAAAGCTAGAAAATGCTCCCCTGAACGGATTGGCACTCGAAACAGAAGGCTTTTAATCACAGGACAAGAAATCAGCCCTCAAAAACTTATCCGGCAGAAAATATTTTTTTGAAAAAATCCCTAAGCCCCGGGGTCACAATTTCAGCAAAAATCTGACTTTTGGCAGTTCACTCAAAAATGGTGCCAACCGGTTGCAAATGCTCCCCTGAAAGCTGTGGCGATGGAAACAGAAGGCTTTTTATCACAGGACAAGAAATCAGCCCTCAAAAACTTAACTGGAAGAAAATATTTTTTTGAAAAAATCCCTAAGCCCCGGGGTCACAATTTCAGCAAAAATCTGACTTTTGGCAATTCACTCAAAAATGGTGCCAACCGGTTGCAAATGCTCCCCTGAAAGGTTTGGCACTCAAAACTGAAGGCTTTTTATCACAGGACAAGAAATCAGCCCTCAAAAACTTATCCGGCAGAAAATATTTTTTTGAAAAAATCCCTAAGCCCCGGGGTCATAATTTCAGCAAAAATCTGACTTTTGGCAGTTCACTCAAAAATGGTGCCAAAAGCTTGAAAATGCTCCCCTGAAAGGTTTGGTACTCGAAACAGAAGGCTTTTTATCACAGGACAAGAAATCATCCCTCAAAAACTTAAGCGGCAGAAAATATTTTTTTGAAAAAATCCCTAAGCCCCGGGGTCACAATTTGAGCAAAAATCTGACTTTTGGCAGTTCACTCAAAAATGGTGCCAAAAGCTTGAAAATGCTCCCCTGAAAGCTTTGGCACTCGAAACAGAAGGCTTTTTATCACAGGACAAGAAATCAGCCCTCAAAAACTTAACCGGCAGAAAATATTTTTTTTGAAAAAATCCCTAAGCCCCGGGGTCACAATTTCAGCAAAAATCTTTTGGCAGTTCACTCAAAAATGGTGCCAACAGGTTGCAAATGCTCCCCTGAAAGCTGTGGCGATGGAAACAGAAGGCTTTTTATCACAGGACAAGAAATCAGCCCTCAAAAACTTAACCGGAAGAAAATATTTTTTTGAAAAAATCCCTAAGCCCCGGGGTCACAATTTCAGCAAAAATCTGACTTTTGGCAATTCACTCAAAAATGGTGCCAACCGGTTGCAAATGCTCCCCTGAAAGGTTTGGCACTCAAAACAGAAGGATTTTTATCACAGGACAAGAAATCAGCCCTCAAAAACTTATCCGGCAGAAAACATTTTTTTGAAAAAATCCCTAAGCCCCGGGGTCACAATTTCAGCAAAAATCTGACTTTTGGCAGTTCACTCAAAAATGGTGCCAAAAGCTTGAAAATGCTCCGCTGAAAGCTTTGGCGATGGAAACAGAAGGCTTTTTATCACAAGACAAGAAATCATCCCTCAAAAACTTAATTGGCCGAAAATATTTTTTTAAAAAAATCCCTAAGCTATGGGGTCACAATTTCAGCAAAAATCTGAGTTTTGACAATTCACTCAAAAATAGTGCCAAAAGCTAGAAAATGCTCCCCTGAACGGTTTGGCACACGAAACAGAAGGCTTTTTATCACAGGACAAGAAATCAGCCCTCAAAAACTTATCCGGCAGAAAATATTTTTTTGAAAAAATCCCTAAGCCCCGGGGTCACAATTTCAGCAAAAATCTGACTTTTGGCAGTTCACTCAAAAATGGTGCCAACCGGTTGCAACTGCTCCCCTGAAAGCTGTGGCGATGGAAACAGAAGGCTTTTTATCACAGGACAAGAAATCAGCCCTCAAAAACTTAACCGGAAGAAAATATTTTTTTGAAAAAATCCCTAAGCCCCGGGGTCACAATTTCAGCAAAAATCTGACTTTTGGCAGTTCACTCAAAAATGGTGCCAACTGGTTGCAAATGCTCCCCTGAAAGCTGTGGCGATGGAAACAGAAGGCTTTTTATCACAGGACAAGAAATCAGCCCTCAAAAACTTATCCGGCAGAAAATATTTTTTTGAAAAAATCCCTAAGCCCCGGGGTCACAATTTCAGCAAAAATCTGACTTTTGGCAGTTCACTCAAAAATGGTGCCAACCGGTTGCAAATGCTCCCCTGAAAGCTGTGGCGATGGAAACAGAAGGCTTTTTATCACAGGACAAGAAATCATCCCTCAAAAACTTAACCGGCAGAAAATATTTTTTTGAAAAAATCCCTAAGCCCCGGGGTCACAATTTCAGCAAAAATCTGACTTTTGACAATACACTCAAAAATGGTGCCAAAAGCTAGAAAATGCTCCCCTGAACGGATTGGCACTCGAAACAGAAGGCTTTTAATCACAGGACAAGAAATCAGCCCTCAAAAACTTATCCGGCAGAAAATATTTTTTTGAAAAAATCCCTAAGCCCCGGGGTCACAATTTCAGCAAAAATCTGACTTTTGGCAGTTCACTCAAAAATGGTGCCAACCGGTTGCAAATGCTCCCCTGAAAGCTGTGGCGATGGAAACAGAAGGCTTTTTATCACAGGACAAGAAATCAGCCCTCAAAAACTTAACCGGAAGAAAATATTTTTTTGAAAAAATCCCTAAGCCCCGGGGTCACAATTTCAGCAAAAATCTGACTTTTGGCAATTCACTCAAAAATGGTGCCAACCGGTTGCAAATGCGCCCCTGAAAGGTTTGGCACTCAAAACTGAAGGCTTTTTATCACAGGACAAGAAATCAGCCCTCAAAAACTTATCCGGCAGAAAATATTTTTTTGAAAAAATCCCTAAGCCCCGGGGTCACAATTTCAGCAAAAATCTGACTTTTGGCAGTTCACTGAAAAATGGTGCCAAAAGCTTGAAAATGCTCCCCTGAAAGGTTTGGCACTCGAAACAGAAGGCTTTTTATCACAGGACAAGAAATCATCCCTCAAAAACTTAAGCGGGAGAAAATATTTTTTTGAAAAAATCCCTAAGCCCCGGGGTCACAATTTCAGCAAAAATCTGACTTTTGGCAGTTCACTCAAAAATGGTGCCAAAAGCTTGAAAATGCTCCCCTGAAAGCTTTGGCACTCGAAACAGAAGGCTTTTTATCACAGGACAAGAAATCAGCCCTCAAAAACTTAACCGGCAGAAAATATTTTTTTTGAAAAAATCCCTAAGCCCCGGGGTCACAATTTCAGCAAAAATCTTTTGGCAGTTCACTCAAAAATGGTGCCAACCGGTTGCAAATGCTCCCCTGAAAGCTGTGGCGATGGAAACAGAAGGCTTTTTATCACAGGACAAGAAATCAGCCCTCAAAAACTTAACCGGAAGAAAATATTTTTTTGAAAAAATCCCTAAGCCCCGGGGTCACAATTTCAGCAAAAATCTGACTTTTGGCAATTCACTCAAAAATGGTGCCAACCGGTTGCAAATGCTCCCCTGAAAGGTTTGGCACTCAAAACAGAAGGATTTTTATCACAGGACAAGAAATCAGCCCTCAAAAACTTATCCGGCAGAAAATATTTTTTTGAAAAAATCCCTAAGCCCGGGGGTAACAATTTCAGCAAAAACCTGACTTTTGGCAGTTCACTCAAAAATGGTGCCAAAAGCTTGAAAATGCTCCGCTGAAAGCTTTGGCGATGGAAACAGAAGGCTTTTTATCACAGGACAAGAAATCAGCCCTCAAAAACTTAATTGGCCGAAAATATTTTTTTAAAAAAATCCCTAAGCCCTGGGGTCACAATTTCAGCAAAAATCTGACTTTTGGCAATTCACTCAAAAATGGTGCCAAAAGCTTGGAAATGCTCCCCTGAAAGGTTTGGCACTCGAAACAGAAGGCTTTTTATCACAGGACAAGAAATCAGCCCTCAAAAACTTATCCGGCAGAAAATATTTTTTTGAAAAAATCCCTAAGCCCCGGGGTCACAATTTCAGCAAAAATCTGACTTTTGGCAGTTCACTCAAAAATGGTGCCAACCGGTTGCAAATGCTCCCCTGAAAGCTGTGGCGATGGAAACAGAAGGCTTTTTATCACAGGACAAGAAATCAGGCCTCAAAAACTTAACCGGCAGAAATTTTTTTTTTGAAAAAATCCCTAAGCCCCGGGGTCACAATTTCAGCAAAAATCTGACTTTTGGCAATTCACTCAAAAATGGTGCCAACCGGTTGCAAATGCTCCTCTGAAAGCTGTGGCGATGGAAACAGAAGGCTTTTTAATACAGGACTAGAAATCAGCCCTCAAAAACTTAACCGGAAGAAAATATTTTTTTGAAAAAATACCTAAGCCCCGGGGTCACAATTTCAGCAAAAATCTGACTTTTGGCAGTTCACTCAAAAATGGTGCCAACCGCTTGCAAATGCTCCCCTGAAAGCTGTGGTGATGGAAACAGAAGGCTTTTTATCACAGGACAAGAAATCAGGCCTCAAAAACTAAACTGGCCGAAAATATTTTTTTGAAAAAACCCCTAAGCCCCGGGGTCACAATTTCAGCAAAAATCTGACTTTTGGCAATTCACTCAAAAATGGTGCCAACCGGTTGCAAATGCTCCCCTGAAAGCTTTGGCGATGGAAACAGAAGGCTTTTTATCACAGGACAAGAAATCAGCCCTCAAAAACTTATCCGGCAGAAAATATTTTTTTGAAAAAATCCCTAAGCCCCGGGGTCACAATTTCAGCAAAAATCTGACTTTTGGCAATTCACTCAAAAATGGTGCCAAAAGCTTGAAAATGCTCCCCTGAAAGGTTTGGCACTCGAAACAGAAGGCTTTTTATCACAGGACAAGAAATCAGCCCTCAAAAACTTAACCGGCAGAAAATATTTTTTTTAAAAAAATCCCTAAGCCCCGGGGTCACAATTTCAGCAAAAATCTGAGTTTTGGCAATTCACTCAAAAATGGTGCCAAAAGATTGAAAATGCTCCCCTGAAAGGTTTGGCACTTGAAACAGAAGGCTTTTTATCACAGGACAAGAAATCAGCCCTCAAAAACTTAACCGGAAGAAAATATTTTTTTGAAAAAATCCCTAAGCCCCGGGGTCACAATTTCAGCAAAAATCTGACTTTTGACAGTTCACTCAAAAATGGTGCCAACCGGTTGCAAATGCTCCCCTGAATGCTTTGGCGATGGAAACAGAAGGCTTTTTATCACAGGACAAGAAATCAGCCCTCAAAAACTTATCCGGCAGAAAATATTTTTTTGAAAAAATCCCTAAGCCCCGGGGTCACAATTTCAGCAAAAATCTGACTTTTAGCAGTTCACTCAAAAATGGTGCCAAAAGCTTGAAAATGCTCCCCTGAAAGCTTTGGCACTCGAAACAGAAGGCTTTTTATCACACGACAAGAAATCAGCCCTCAAAAACTTAACCGGAAGAAAATATTTCTTTGAAAAAAACCCTAAGCCCCGGGGTCACAATTTCAGCAAAAATCTGACTTTTGGCAGTTCACTCAAAAATGGTGCCAAAAGCTTGAAAATGCTCCCCTGAAAGCTTTGGCCATGGAAACAGAAGGCTTTTTATCACAGGACAAGAAATCATCCCTCAAAAACTAAACTGGCCGAAAATATTTTTTTGAAAAAATCCCTTAGCCCCGGGGTCACAATTTCAGCAAAAATCTGACTTTTGGCAATTCACTCAAAAATGGTGCCAAAAGCTTGAAAATGCTCCCCTGAAAGGTTTGGCACTCGAAACAGAAGGCTTTTTATCACAGGACAAGAAATCAGCCCTCAAAAACTTATCCGGCAGAAAATATTTTTTTGAAAAAATCCCTAAACCCCGGGGTCACAATTTCAGCAAAAATCTGACTTTTGGCAATTCACTCAAAAATGGTGCCAAAAGCTTGAAAATGCTCCCCTGAAAGGTTTGGCACTCGAAACAGAAGGCTTTTTATCACAGGACAAGAAATCAGCCCTCAGAAACTTAACCGGCAGAAAATATTTTTTTTATAAAAATCCCTAAGCCCCGGGGTCACAATTTCAGCAAAAATCTGAGTTTTGGCAATTCACTCAAAAATGGTGCCAAAAGCTTGAAAATGCTCCCCTGAAAGGTTTGGCACTTGAAACAGAAGGCTTTTTATCACAGGACAAGAAATCAGCCCTCAAAAACTTAACCGGAAGAAAATATTTTTTTGAAAAAATCCCTAAGCCCCGGGGTCACAATTTCAGCAAAAATCTGAGTTTTGGCAATTCACTCAAAAATGGTGCCAAAAGCTTGAAAATGCTCCCCTGAAAGGTTTGGCACTTGAAACAGAAGGCTTTTTATCACAGGACAAGAAATCAGCCCTCAAAAACTTATCCGGCAGAAAATATTTTTTTGAAAAAATCCCTAAGCCCTGGGGTCACAATTTCAGCAAAAATCTGACTTTTGGCAGTTCACTCAAAAATGGTGCCAACCGGTTGCAAATGCTCCCCTGAAAGCTGTGGCGATGGAAACAGAAGGCTTTTTATCACAGGACAAGAAATCAGCCCTCAAAAACTTAACCGGCAGAAAATATTTTTTTGAAAAAATCCCTAAGCCCCGGGGTCACAATTTCAGCAAAAATCTGACTTTTGGCAATTCACTCAAAAATGGTGCCAACCGGTTGCAAATGCGCCCCTGAAAGGTTTGGCACTCAAAACTGAAGGCTTTTTATCACAGGACAAGAAATCAGCCCTCAAAAACTTATCCGGCAGAAAATATTTTTTTGAAAAAATCCCTAAGCCCCGGGGTCACAATTTCAGCAAAAATCTGACTTTTGGCAGTTCACTCAAAAATGGTGCCAAAAGCTTGAAAATGCTCCCCTGAAAGGTTTGGCACTCGAAACAGAAGGCTTTTTATCACAGGACAAGAAATCATCCCTCAAAAACTTAAGCGGCAGAAAATATTTTTTTGAAAAAATCCCTAAGCCCCGGGGTCACAATTTGAGCAAAAATCTGACTTTTGGCAGTTCACTCAAAAATGGTGCCAAAAGCTTGAAAATGCTCCCCTGAAAGCTTTGGCACTCGAAACAGAAGGCTTTTTATCACAGGACAAGAAATCAGGCCTCAAAAACTTAACTGGAAGAAAATATTTTTTTGAAAAAATCCCTAAGCCCCGGGGTCACAATTTCAGCAAAAATCTGACTTTTGGCAATTCACTCAAAAATGGTGCCAACCGGTTGCAAATGCTCCCCTGAAAGCTGTGGCGATGGAAACAGAAGGCTTTTTATCACAGGACAAGAAATCAGCCCTCAAAAACTTATCCGGCAGAAAATATTTTTTTGAAAAAATCCCTAAGCCCCGGGGTCACAATTTCAGCAAAAATCTGACTTTTGGCAGTTCACTCAAAAATGGTGCCAAAAGCTTGAAAATGCTCCCCTGAAATTTTGGCACTCGAAACAGAAGGCTTTTTTATCACAGGACAAGAAATCAGCCCTCAAAAACTTAACCGGCAGAAAATATTTTTTTTGAAAAAATCCCTAAGCCCCGGGGTCACAATTTCAGCAAAAATCTGACTTTTGGCAGTTCACTCAAAAATGGTGCCAAAAGCTTGAAAATGCTCCCTTGAAAGGTTTGGCACTCGAAACAGAAGGCTTTTTATCACAGGAGAAGAAATCAGCCCTCAAAAACTTAACCGGCAGAAAATATTTTTTTGAAAAAATCCCTAAGCCCCGGGGTCACAATTTCAGCTAAAATCTGACTTTTGACAGTTCACTCAAAAATGGTGCCAACCGGTTGCAAATGTTCCCCTGAAAGGTTTGGCACTCAAAACAGAAGGATTTTTATCACAGGACAAGAAATCAGCCCTCAAAAACTTATCCGGCAGAAAATATTTTTTTGAAAAAATCCCTAAGCCCGGGGGTCACAATTTCAGCAAAAACCTAAATTTTGGCAGTTCACTCAAAAATGGTGCCAAAAGTTTGAAAATGCTCCCCTGAAAGCTTTGGCACTCGAAACAGAAGGCTTTTTATCACAGGACAAGAAATCAGCCCTCAAAAACTTAACCGGCAGAAAAGATTTTTTTGAAAAAATCCCAAGCCCCGGGGTCACAATTTCAGCAAAAATCTGACTTTTGGCAGTTCATTCAAAAATGGTGCCAAAAGCTTGAAAATGCTCCGCTGAAAGCTTTGGCGATGGAAACAGAAGGCTTTTTATCACAGGACAAGAAATCATCCCTCAAAAACTAAACTGGCCGAAAATATTTTTTTGAAAAAATCCCTTAGCCCCGGGGTCACAATTTCAGCAAAAATCTGACTTTTGGCAATTCACTCAAAAATGGTGCCAACCGGTTGCAAATGCTCCCCTGAAAGCTTTGGCGATGGAAACAGAAGGCTTTTTATCACAGGACAAGAAATCAGCCCTCAAAAACTTAACTGGCCGAAATTTTTTTTTGAAAAAATCCCTAAGCCCCGGGGTCACAATTTCAGCAAAAATCTGACTTTTGGCAGTTCACTCAAAAATGGTGCCAAAAGCTTGAAAATGCTCCCCTGAAAGGCTTTGCACTCGAAACAGAAGGCTTTTTATCACAGGACAAGAAATCAGCCCTCAAAAACTTAACCGGCAGAAATTTTTTTTTTGAAAAAATCCCTAAGCCCCGGGGTCACAATTTCAGCAAAAATCTGACTTTTGGCAATTCACTCAAAAATGGTGCCAACCGGTTGCAAATGCTCCTCTGAAAGCTGTGGCGATGGAAACAGAAGGCTTTTTAATACAGGACAAGAAATCAGCCCTCAAAAACTTAACCGGAAGAAAATATTTTTTTGAAAAAATACCTAAGCCCCGGGGTCACAATTTCAGCAAAAATCTGACTTTTGGCAGTTCACTCAAAAATGGTGCCAAAAGCTTGAAAATGCTCCCCTGAAAGGTTTGGCGATGAAAACAGAAGGCTTTTTATCACAGGACAAGAAATCATCCCTCAAAAACTAAACTGGCCGAAAATATTTTTTTGAAAAAAGCCCTTAGCCCCGGGGTCACAATTTCAGCAAAAATCTGACTTTTGGCAATTCACTCAAAAATGGTGCCAACCGGTTGCAAATGCTCCCCTGAAAGGTTTGGCAATGAAAACAGAAGGCTTTTTATCACAGGACAAGAAATCATCCCTCAAAAACTAAACTGGCCGAAAATATTTTTTTGAAAAAATCCCTAAGCCCCGGGGTCACAATTTCAGCAAAAATCTGACTTTTGGCAATTCACTCAAAAATGGTGCCAAAAGCTTGAAAATGCTCCCCTGAAAGCTTTGGCGATGGAAACAGAAGGCTTTTTATCACAGGACAAGAAATCAGCCCTCAAAAACTTATCCGGCAGAAAATATTTTTTTGAAAAAATCCCTAAGCCCCGGGGTCACAATTTCAGCAAAAATCTGACTTTTGGCAATTCACTCAAAAATGGTGCCAAAAGCTTGAAAATGCTCCCCTGAAAGGTTTGGCACTCGAAACAGAAGGCTTTTTATCACAGGACAAGAAATCACCCCTCAAAAACTTAACCGGCAGAAAATATTTTTTTTAAAAAAATCCCTAAGCCCCGGGGTCACAATTTCAGCAAAAATCTGAGTTTTGGCAATTCACTCAAAAATGGTGCCAAAAGCTTGAAAATGCTCCCCTGAAAGGTTTGGCACTTGAAACAGAAGGCTTTTTATCACAGGACAAGAAATCAGTCCTCAAAAACTTAACCGGAAGAAAATATTTTTTTGAAAAAATCCCTAAGCCCCGGGGTCACAATTTCAGCAAAAACCTAAATTTTGGCAGTTCACTCAAAAATGGTGCCAAAAGCTTGAAGATGCTCCCCTGAAAGCTGTCGCGATGGAAACAGAAGGCTTTTTATCACAGGACAAGAAATCAGCCCTCAAAAACTTATCCGGCAGAAAATATTTTTTTGAAAAAATCTCTAAGCCCCGGGGTCACAATTTCAGCAAAAACCTAAATTTTGGCAGTTCACTCAAAAATGGTGCCAAAAGCTTGAAAATGCTCCCCTGAAAGCTTTGGCACTCGAAACAGAAGGCTTTTTATCACATGACAAGAAATCAGCCCTCAAAAACTTAACCGGCAGAAAATATTTTTTTGAAAAAATCTCTAAGCCCCGGGGTCACAATTTCAGCAAAAATCTGACTTTTGGCAGTTCACTCAAAAATGGTGCCAACCGGTTGCAAATGCTCCCCTGAAAGCTGTGGCGATGGAAACAGAAGGCTTTTTATCACAGGACAAGAAATCAGGCCTCAAAAACTTAACCGGAAGAAAATATTTTTTTGAAAAAATCCCTAAGCCCCGGGGTCACAATTTCAGCAAAAATCTGACTTTTGGCAGTTCACTCAAAAATGGTGCCAAAAGCTTGAAAATGCTCCCCTGAAATTTTGGCACTCGAAACAGAAGGCTTTTTTATCACAGGACAAGAAATCAGCCCTCAAAAACTTAACCGGCAGAAAATATTTTTTTTGAAAAAATCCCTAAGCCCCGGGGTCACAATTTCAGCAAAAATCTGACTTTTGGCAGTTCACTCAAAAATGGTGCCAAAAGCTTGAAAATGCTCCCTTGAAAGGTTTGGCACTCGAAACAGAAGGCTTTTTATCACAGGAGAAGAAATCAGCCCTCAAAAACTTAACCGGCAGAAAATATTTTTTTGAAAAAATCCCTAAGCCCCGGGGTCACAATTTCAGCTAAAATCTGACTTTTGACAGTTCACTCAAAAATGGTGCCAACCGGTTGCAAATGTTCCCCTGAAAGGTTTGGCACTCAAAACAGAAGGATTTTTATCACAGGACAAGAAATCAGCCCTCAAAAACTTATCCGGCAGAAAATATTTTTTTGAAAAAATCCCTAAGCCCGGGGGTCACAATTTCAGCAAAAACCTAAATTTTGGCAGTTCACTCAAAAATGGTGCCAAAAGTTTGAAAATGCTCCCCTGAAAGCTTTGGCACTCGAAACAGAAGGCTTTTTATCACAGGACAAGAAATCAGCCCTCAAAAACTTAACCGGCAGAAAAGATTTTTTTGAAAAAATCCCAAGCCCCGGGGTCACAATTTCAGCAAAAATCTGACTTTTGGCAGTTCATTCAAAAATGGTGCCAAAAGCTTGAAAATGCTCCGCTGAAAGCTTTGGCGATGGAAACAGAAGGCTTTTTATCACAGGACAAGAAATCATCCCTCAAAAACTAAACTGGCCGAAAATATTTTTTTGAAAAAATCCCTAAGCCCCGGGGTCACAATTTCAGCAAAAATCTGACTTTTGGCAATTCACTCAAAAATGGTGCTAATCGGTTGCAAATGCTCCCCTGAAAGCTGTGGCGATGGAAACAGAAGGCTTTTTATCACAGGACAAGAAATCATCCCTCAAAAACTTAACTGGCCGAAAATATTTTTTTGAAAAAATCCCTTAGCCCCGGGGTCACAATTTCAGCAAAAATCTGACTTTTGGCAATTCACTCAAAAATGGTGCCAACCGGTTGCAAATGCTCCCCTGAAAGCTTTGGCGATGGAAACAGAAGGCTTTTTATCACAGGACAAGAAATCAGCCCTCAAAAACTTAACTGGCCGAAAAATTTTTTTTGAAAAAATCCCTAAGCCCCGGGGTCACAATTTCAGCAAAAATCTGACTTTTGGCAGTTCACTCAAAAATGGTGCCAACCGGTTGCAAATGCTCCTCTGAAAGCTGTGGCGATGGAAACAGAAGGCTTTTTAATACAGGACAAGAAATCAGCCCTCAAAAACTTAACCGGAAGAAAATATTTTTTTGAAAAAATACCTAAGCCCCGGGGTCACAATTTCAGCAAAAATCTGACTTTTGGCAGTTCACTCAAAAATGGTGCCAAAAGCTTGAAAATGCTCCCCTGAAAGGTTTGGCGATGAAAACAGAAGGCTTTTTATCACAGGACAAGAAATCATCCCTCAAAAACTAAACTGGCCGAAAATATTTTTTTGAAAAAATCCCTTAGCCCCGGGGTCACAATTTCAGCAAAAATCTGACTTTTGGCAATTCACTCAAAAATGGTGCCAACCGGTTGCAAATGCTCCCCCCAAGGTTTGGCAATGAAAACAGAAGGCTTTTTATCACAGGACAAGAAATCATCCCTCAAAAACTAAACTGGCCGAAAATATTTTTTTGAAAAAATCCCTAAGCCCCGGGGTCACAATTTCAGCAAAAATCTGACTTTTGGCAATTCACTCAAAAATGGTGCCAAAAGCTTGAAAATGCTCCCCTGAAAGCTTTGGCGATGGAAACAGAAGGCTTTTTATCACAGGACAAGAAATCAGCCCTCAAAAACTTATCCGGCAGAAAATATTTTTTTGAAAAAATCCCTAAGCCCCGGGGTCACAATTTCAGCAAAAATCTGACTTTTGGCAATTCACTCAAAAATGGTGCCAAAAGCTTGAAAATGCTCCCCTGAAAGGTTTGGCACTCGAAACAGAAGGCTTTTTATCACAGGACAAGAAATCAGCCCTCAAAAACTTAACCGGCAGAAAATATTTTTTTTAAAAAAATCCCTAAGCCCCGGGGTCACAATTTCAGCAAAAATCTGAGTTTTGGCAATTCACTCAAAAATGGTGCCAAAAGCTTGAAAATGCTCCCCTGAAAGGTTTGGCACTTGAAACAGAAGGCTTTTTATCACAGGACAAGAAATCAGTCCTCAAAAACTTAACCGGCAGAAATTTTTTTTTTGAAAAAATCCCTAAGCCCCGGGGTCACAATTTCAGCAAAAATCTGACTTTTGGCAATTCACTCAAAAATGGTGCCAACCGGTTGCAAATGCTCCTCTGAAAGCTGTGGCGATGGAAACAGAAGGCTTTTTAATACAGGACAAGAAATCAGCCCTCAAAAACTTAACCGGAAGAAAATATTTTTTTGAAAAAATACCTAAGCCCCGGGGTCACAATTTCAGCAAAAATCTGACTTTTGGCAGTTCACTCAAAAATGGTGCCAAAAGCTTGAAAATGCTCCCCTGAAAGGTTTGGCGATGAAAACAGAAGGCTTTTTATCACAGGACAAGAAATCATCCCTCAAAAACTAAACTGGCCGAAAATATTTTTTTGAAAAAATCCCTTAGCCCCGGGGTCACAATTTCAGCAAAAATCTGACTTTTGGCAATTCACTCAAAAATGGTGCCAACCGGTTGCAAATGCTCCCCTGAAAGGTTTGGCAATGAAAACAGAAGGCTTTTTATCACAGGACAAGAAATCATCCCTCAAAAACTAAACTGGCCGAAAATATTTTTTTGAAAAAATCCCTAAGCCCCGGGGTCACAATTTCAGCAAAAATCTGACTTTTGGCAATTCACTCAAAAATGGTGCCAAAAGCTTGAAAATGCTCCCCTGAAAGCTTTGGCGATGGAAACAGAAGGCTTTTTATCACAGGACAAGAAATCAGCCCTCAAAAACTTATCCGGCAGAAAATATTTTTTTGAAAAAATCCCTAAGCCCCGGGGTCACAATTTCAGCAAAAATCTGAGTTTTGGCAATTCACTCAAAAATGGTGCCAAAAGCTTGAAAATGCTCCCCTGAAAGGTTTGGCACTTGAAACAGAAGGCTTTTTATCACAGGACAAGAAATCAGCCCTCAAAAACTTAACCGGCAGAAAATATTTTTTTTAAAAAAATCCCTAAGCCCCGGGGTCACAATTTCAGCAAAAACCCAAATTTTGGCAGTTCACTCAAAAATGGTGCCAAAAGCTTGAAGATGCTCCCCTGAAAGCTGTCGCGATGGAAACAGAAGGCTTTTTATCACAGGACAAGAAATCAGCCCTCAAAAACTTATCCGGCAGAAAATATTTTTTTGAAAAAATCTCTAAGCCCCGGGGTCACAATTTCAGCAAAAATCTGACTTTCGGCAGTTCACTCAAAAATGGTGCCAACCGGTTGCAAATGCTCCCCTGAATGCTTTGGCGATGTAAACAGAAGGCTTTTTATCACAGGACAAGAAATCAGCCCTCAAAAACTTATCCGGCAGAAAATATTTTTTTGAAAAAATCCCTAAGCCCCGGGGTCACAATTTCAGCAAAAATCTGACTTTTAGCAGTTCATTCAAAAATGGTGCCAAAAGCTTGAAAATGCTCCCCTGAAAGCTTTGGCACTCGAAACAGAAGGCTTTTTATCACAGGACAAGAAATCAGCCCTCAAAAACTTAACCGGAAGAAAATATTTCTTTGAAAAAAACCCTAAGCCCCGGGGTCACAATTTCAGCAAAAATCTGACTTTTGGCAGTTCACTCAAAAATGGTGCCAACCGGTTGCAAATGCTTAGCTGAAAGCTTTGGCCATGGAAACAGAAGGCTTTTTATCACAGGACAAGAAATCATCCCTCAAAAACTAAACTGGCCGAAAATATTTTTTTGAAAAAATCCCTTAGCCCCGGGGTCACAATTTCAGCAAAAATCTGACTTTTGGCAATTCACTCAAAAATGGTGCCAACCGGTTGCAAATGCTCCCCTGAAAGCTTTGGCGATGGAAACAGAAGGCTTTTTATCACAGGACAAGAAATCAGCCCTCAAAAACTTATCCGGAAGAAAATATTTTTTTGAAAAAATCCCTAAGCCCCGGGGTCACGATTTCAGCAAAAATCTGACTTTCGGCAGTTCACTCAAAAATGGTGCCAAAAGCTTGAAAATGCTCCCCTGAAAGGTTTGGCACTCGAAACAGAAGGCTTTTTATCACAGGACAAGAAATCAGCCCTCAAAAACTTAACCGGCAGAAAATATTTTTTTAAAAAAAATCCCTAAGCCCCGGGGTCACAATTTCAGCAAAAATCTGAGTTTTGGCAATTCACTCAAAAATGGTGCCAAAAGCTTGAAAATGCTCCCCTGAAAGGTTTGGCACTTGAAACAGAAGGCTTTTTATCACAGGACAAGAAATCAGTCCTCAAAAACTTAACCGGAAGAAAATATTTTTTTGAAAAAATCCCTAAGCCCCGGGGTCACAATTTCAGCAAAAACCTAAATTTTGGCAGTTCACTCAAAAATGGTGCCAAAAGCTTGAAGATGCTCCCCTGAAAGCTGTCGCGATGGAAACAGAAGGCTTTTTATCACAGGACAAGAAATCAGCCCTCAAAAACTTATCCGGCAGAAAATATTTTTTTGAAAAAATCTCTAAGCCCCGGGGTCACAATTTCAGCAAAAACCTAAATTTTGGCAGTTCACTCAAAAATGGTGCCAAAAGCTTGAAAATGCTCCCCTGAAAGCTTTGGCACTCGAAACAGAAGGCTTTTTATCACATGACAAGAAATCAGCCCTCAAAAACTTAACCGGCAGAAAATATTTTTTTGAAAAAATCTCTAAGCCCCGGGGTCACAATTTCAGCAAAAATCTGACTTTCGGCAGTTCACTCAAAAATGGTGCCAACCGGTTGCAAATGCTCCCCTGAATGCTTTGGCGATGTAAACAGAAGGCTTTTTATCACAGGACAAGAAATCAGCCCTCAAAAACTTATCCGGCAGAAAATATTTTTTTGAAAAAATCCCTAAGCCCCGGGGTCACAATTTCAGCAAAAATCTGACTTTTAGCAGTTCACTCAAAAATGGTGCCAAAAGCTTGAAAATGCTCCCCTGAAAGCTTTGGCACTCGAAACAGAAGGCTTTTTATCACAGGACAAGAAATCAGCCCTCAAAAACTTAACCGGAAGAAAATATTTCTTTGAAAAAAACCCTAAGCCCCGGGGTCACAATTTCAGCAAAAATCTGACTTTTGGCAGTTCACTCAAAAATGGTGCCAACCGGTTGCAAATGCTTAGCTGAAAGCTTTGGCCATGGAAACAGAAGGCTTTTTATCACAGGACAAGAAATCATCCCTCAAAAACTAAACTGGCCGAAAATATTTTTTTGAAAAAATCCCTTAGCCCCGGGGTCACAATTTCAGCAAAAATCTGACTTTTGGCAATTCACTCAAAAATGTTGCCAACCGGTTGCAAATGCTCCCCTGAAAGCTTTGGCGATGGAAACAGAAGGCTTTTTATCACAGGACAAGAAATCAGCCCTCAAAAACTTATCCGGAAGAAAATATTTTTTTGAAAAAATCCCTAAGCCCCGGGGTCACGATTTCAGCAAAAATCTGACTTTCGGCAGTTCACTCAAAAATGGTGCCAACCGGTTGCAAATGCTCCCCTGAAAGCTGTCGCGATGGAAACAGAAGGCTTTTTATCACAGGACAAGAAATCAGCCCTCAAAAACTTATCCGCCAGAAAATATTTTTTTGAAAAAATCCCTAAGCCCCGGGGTCACAATTTCAGCAAAAATCTGACTTTTGGCAGTTCACTCAAAAATGGTGCCAAAAGCTTGAAAATGCTCCCCTGAAAGCTTTGGCACTCGAAACAGAAGGCTTTTTATCACAGGACAAGAAATCAGCCCTCAAAAACTTAACCGGCAGAAAATATTTTTTTGAAAAAATCCCTAAGCCCCGGGGTCACAATTTCAGCAAAAATCTGACTTTTGGCAGTTCACTCAAAAATGGTGCCAAAAGCTTGAAAATGCTTAGCTGAAAGCTTTGGCCATGGAAACAGAAGGCTTTTTATCACAGGACAAGAAATCATCCCTCAAAAACTAAACTGGCCGAAAATATTTTTTTGAAAAAATCCCTAAGCCCCGGGGTCACAATTTCAGCAAAAATCTGACTTTTGGCAATTCACTCAAAAATGGTGCCAAAAGCTTGAAAATGCTCCCCTGAAAGGTTTGGCACTCGAAACAGAAGGCTTTTTATCACAGGACAAGAAATCAGCCCTCAAACACTTAACCGGCAGAAAATATTTTTTTGAAAATATCCCTAAGCCCCGGGGTCACAATTTCAGCAAAAATCTGACTTTTGGCAGTTCACTCAAAAATGGTGCCAACCGGTTGCAAATGCTCCCATGAAAGCTGTGGCGATGGAAACAGAAGGCTTTTTATTACAGGACAAGAAATCATCCCTCAAAAACTTAACTGGCCGAAAATATTTTTTTGAAAAAATCCCTAAGCCCCGGGGTCACAATTTCAGCAAAAATCTGACTTTTGGCAATTCACTCAAAAATGGTGCCAACCGGTTGCAAATGCTCCCCTGAAAGCTTTGGCGATGGAAACAGAAGGCTTTTTATCACAGGACAAGAAATCAGCCCTCAAAAACTTATCCGGCAGAAAATATTTTTTTGAAAAAATCCCTAAGCCGCGGGGTCACAATTTCAGCAAAAACCTGACTTTTGGCAATTCACTCAAAAATGGTGCCAAAAGCTTGAAAATGCTCCCCTGAAAGGTTTGGCACTCGAAACAGAAGGCTTTTTATCACAGGACAAGAAATCAGCCCTCAAAAACTTAACCGGCAGAAAATATTTTTTTTGAAAAAATCCCTAAGCCGCGGGGTCACAATTTCAGCAAAAATCTGACTTTTGGCAGTTCACTCAAAAATGGTGCCAAAACCTTGAAAATGCTCCGCTGAAAGCTTTGGCGATGGAAACAGAAGGCTTTTTATCACAGGACAAGAAATCAGCCCTCAAAAACTTAACCGGAAGAAAATATTTTTTTGAAAAAATCCCTAAGCCCCGGGGTCACAATTTCAGCAAAAATCTGACTTTTGGCAATTCACTCAAAAATGGTGCCAACCGGTTGCAAATGCTCCCCTGAAAGCTTTGGCGATGGAAACAGAAGGCTTTTTATCACAGGACAAGAAATCATCCCTCAAAAACTTAACTGGCCGAAAATATTTTTTTGAAAAAATCCCTAAGCCCCGGGGTCACAATTTCAGCAAAAATCTGACTTTTGGCAATTCACTCAAAAATGGTGCCAAAAGCTTGAAAATGCTCCCCTGAAAGGTTTGGCACTCGAAACAGAAGGCTTTTTATCACAGGACAAGAAATCAGCCCTCAAAAACTTATCCGGCAGAAAATATTTTTTTGAAAAAATCCCTAAGCCCCGGGGTCACAATTTCAGCAAAAATCTGACTTTTGGCAATTCACTCAAAAATGGTGCCAACCGGTTGCAAATGCTCCCCTGAAAGCTTTGGCGATGGAAACAGAAGGCTTTTTATCACAGGACAAGAAATCATCCCTCAAAAACTTAACTGGCCGAAAATATTTTTTTGAAAAAATCCCTAAGCCCCGGGGTCACAATTTCAGCAAAAATCTGACTTTTGGCAATTCACTCAAAAATGGTGCCAAAAGCTTGAAAATGCTCCCCTGAAAGGTTTGGCACTCGAAACAGAAGGCTTTTTATCACAGGACAAGAAATCAGCCCTCAAAAACTTATCCGGCAGAAAATATTTTTTTGAAAAAATCCCTAAGCCGCGGGGTCACAATTTCAGCAAAAATCTGACTTTGGGCAGTTCACTCAAAAATGATGCCAAAAGCTTGAAAATGCTCCCCTGAAAGCTTTGGCACTCGAAACAGAAGGCTTTTTATCACAGGACAAGAAATCAGCCCTCAAAAACTTATCCGGCAGAAAATATTTTTTTGAAAAAATCCCTAAGCCCCGGGGTCACAATTTCAGCAAAAATCTGACTTTTGGCAATTCACTCAAAAATGGTGCCAAAAGCTTGAAAATGCTCCCCTGAAAGCTTTGGCGATGGAAACAGAAGGCTTTTTATCACAGGACAAGAAATCAGCCCTCAAAAACTTATCCGGCAGAAAATATTTTTTTGAAAAAATCCCTAAGCCCCGGGGTCACAATTTCAGCAAAAATCTGACTTTTGGCAATTCACTCAAAAATGGTGCCAAAAGCTTGAAAATGCTCCCCTGAAAGGTTTGGCACTCGAAACAGAAGGCTTTTTATCACAGGACAAGAAATCAGCCCTCAAAAACTTAACCGGCAGAAAATATTTTTTTAAAAAAAATCCCTAAGCCCCGGGGTCACAATTTCAGCAAAAATCTGACTTTTGGCAGTTCACTCAAAAATGGTGCCAACCGGTTGCAAATGCTCCCATGAAAGCTGTGGCGATGGAAACAGAAGGCTTTTTATTACAGGACAAGAAATCATCCCTCAAAAACTTAACTGGCCGAAAATATTTTTTTGAAAAAATCCCTAAGCCCCGGGGTCACAATTTCAGCAAAAACCTGACTTTTGGCAATTCACTCAAAAATGGTGCCAAAAGCTTGAAAATGCTCCCCTGAAAGGTTTGGCACTCGAAACAGAAGGCTTTTTATCACAGGACAAGAAATCAGCCCTCAAAAACTTAACCGGCAGAAAATATTTTTTTTGAAAAAATCCCTAAGCCGCGGGGTCACAATTTCAGCAAAAATCTGACTTTTGGCAGTTCACTCAAAAATGGTGCCAAAAGCTTGAAAATGCTCCGCTGAAAGCTTTGGCGATGGAAACAGAAGGCTTTTTATCACAGGACAAGAAATCAGCCCTCAAAAACTTAACCGGAAGAAAATATTTTTTTGAAAAAATCCCTAAGCCCCGGGGTCACAATTTCAGCAAAAATCTGACTTTTGGCAATTCACTCAAAAATGGTGCCAACCGGTTGCAAATGCTCCCCTGAAAGCTTTGGCAATGGAAACAGAAGGCTTTTTATCACAGGACAAGAAATCATCCCTCAAAAACTTAACTGGCCGAAAATATTTTTTTGAAAAAATCCCTAAGCCCCGGGGTCACAATTTCAGCAAAAATCTGACTTTTGGCAATTCACTCAAAAATGGTGCCAAAAGCTTGAAAATGCTCCCCTGAAAGGTTTGGCACTCAAAACAGAAGGCTTTTTATCACAGGACAAGAAATCAGCCCTCAAAAACTTATCCGGCAGAAAATATTTTTTTGAAAAAATCCCTAAGCCCCGGGGTCACAATTTCAGCAAAAATCTGACTTTTGGCAATTCACTCAAAAATGGTGCCAAAAGCTTGAAAATGCTCCCCTGAAAGGTTTGGCACTCGAAACAGAAGGCTTTTTATCACAGGACAAGAAATCAGCCCTCAAAAACTTAACCGGCAGAAAATATTTTTTTTGAAAAAATCCCTAAGCCCCGGGGTCACAATTTCAGCAAAAATCTGACTTTCGGCAGTTCACTCAAAAATGGTGCCAACCGGTTGCAAATGCTCCCCTGAATGCTTTGGCGATGGAAACAGAAGGCTTTTTATCACAGGACAAGAAATCAGCCCTCAAAAACTTATCCGGCAGAAAATATTTTTTTGAAAAAATCCCTAAGCCCCGGGGTCACAATTTCAGCAAAAATCTGACTTTTGGCAGTTCACTCAAAAATGGTGCCAAAAGCTTGAAAATGCTCCCCTGAAAGCTTTGGCACTCGAAACAGAAGGCTTTTTATCACAGGACAAGAAATCAGCCCTCAAAAACTTAACCGGCAGAAAATATTTTTTTGAAAAAATCCGTAAGCCCCGGGGTCACAATTTCAGCAAAAATCTGACTTTTGGCAATTCACTCAAAAATGGTGCCAACCGGTTGCAAATGCTCCGCTGAAAGGTTTGGCACTCGAAACAGAAGGCTTTTTATCACAGGACAAGAAATCAGCCCTCAAAAACTTAACCGGCAGAAAATATTTTTTTTGAAAAAATCCCTAAGCCCCGGGGTCACAATTTCAGCAAAAATCTGACTTTTGGCAATTCACTCAAAAATGGTGCCAAAAGCTTGAAAATGCTCCCCTGAAAGGTTTGGCACTCGAAACAGAAGGCTTTTTATCACAGGACAAGAAATCCGCCCTCAAAAACTTAACCGGCAGAAAATATTTTTTTTGAAAAAATCCCTAAGCCCCGGGGTCACAATTTCAGCAAAAATCTGACTTTTGGCCATTCACTCAAAAATGGTGCCAACCGGTTGCAAATGCTCCCCTGAAAGCTGTGGCGATGGAAACAGAAGGCTTTTTATCACAGGACAAGAAATCAGCCCTCAAAAACTTAACCGGAAGAAAATATTTTTTTGAAAAAATCCCTAAGCCCCGGGGTCACAATTTCAGCAAAAATCTGACTTTTGGCAATTCACTCAAAAATGGTGCCAACCGGTTGCAAATGCTCCCCTGAAAGGTTTGGCACTCAAAACAGAAGGCTTTTTATCACAGGACAAGAAATCAGCCCTCGAAAACTTAATTGGCCGAAAATATTTTTTTAAAAATATCCCTAAGCCCTGGGGTCACAATTTCAGCAAAAATCTGACTTTTGGCAATTCACTCAAAAATGGTGCCAAAAGCTTGAAAATGCTCCCCTGAAAGCTTTGGCACTCGAAACAGAAGGCTTTTTATCACAGGACAAGAAATCAGCCCTCAAAAACTTAACCGGAAGAAAATATTTCTTTGAAAAAAACCCTAAGCCCCGGGGTCACAATTTCAGCAAAAATCTGACTTTTGGCAGTTCACTCAAAAATGGTGCCAACCGGTTGCAAATGCTTAGCTGAAAGCTTTGGCCATGGAAACAGAAGGCTTTTTATCACAGGACAAGAAATCATCCCTCAAAAACTAAACTGGCCGAAAATATTTTTTTGAAAAAATCCCTTAGCCCCGGGGTCACAATTTCAGCAAAAATCTGACTTTTGGCAATTCACTCAAAAATGTTGCCAACCGGTTGCAAATGCTCCCCTGAAAGCTTTGGCGATGGAAACAGAAGGCTTTTTATCACAGGACAAGAAATCAGCCCTCAAAAACTTATCCGGAAGAAAATATTTTTTTGAAAAAATCCCTAAGCCCCGGGGTCACGATTTCAGCAAAAATCTGACTTTCGGCAGTTCACTCAAAAATGGTGCCAACCGGTTGCAAATGCTCCCCTGAAAGCTGTCGCGATGGAAACAGAAGGCTTTTTATCACAGGACAAGAAATCAGCCCTCAAAAACTTATCCGCCAGAAAATATTTTTTTGAAAAAATCCCTAAGCCCCGGGGTCACAATTTCAGCAAAAATCTGACTTTTGGCAGTTCACTCAAAAATGGTGCCAAAAGCTTGAAAATGCTCCCCTGAAAGCTTTGGCACTCGAAACAGAAGGCTTTTTATCACAGGACAAGAAATCAGCCCTCAAAAACTTAACCGGCAGAAAATATTTTTTTGAAAAAATCCCTAAGCCCCGGGGTCACAATTTCAGCAAAAATCTGACTTTTGGCAGTTCACTCAAAAATGGTGCCAAAAGCTTGAAAATGCTTAGCTGAAAGCTTTGGCCATGGAAACAGAAGGCTTTTTATCACAGGACAAGAAATCATCCCTCAAAAACTAAACTGGCCGAAAATATTTTTTTGAAAAAATCCCTAAGCCCCGGGGTCACAATTTCAGCAAAAATCTGACTTTTGGCAATTCACTCAAAAATGGTGCCAAAAGCTTGAAAATGCTCCCCTGAAAGGTTTGGCACTCGAAACAGAAGGCTTTTTATCACAGGACAAGAAATCAGCCCTCAAACACTTAACCGGCAGAAAATATTTTTTTGAAAATATCCCTAAGCCCCGGGGTCACAATTTCAGCAAAAATCTGACTTTTGGCAGTTCACTCAAAAATGGTGCCAACCGGTTGCAAATGCTCCCATGAAAGCTGTGGCGATGGAAACAGAAGGCTTTTTATTACAGGACAAGAAATCATCCCTCAAAAACTTAACTGGCCGAAAATATTTTTTTGAAAAAATCCCTAAGCCCCGGGGTCACAATTTCAGCAAAAATCTGACTTTTGGCAATTCACTCAAAAATGGTGCCAACCGGTTGCAAATGCTCCCCTGAAAGCTTTGGCGATGGAAACAGAAGGCTTTTTATCACAGGACAAGAAATCAGCCCTCAAAAACTTATCCGGCAGAAAATATTTTTTTGAAAAAATCCCTAAGCCGCGGGGTCACAATTTCAGCAAAAACCTGACTTTTGGCAATTCACTCAAAAATGGTGCCAAAAGCTTGAAAATGCTCCCCTGAAAGGTTTGGCACTCGAAACAGAAGGCTTTTTATCACAGGACAAGAAATCAGCCCTCAAAAACTTAACCGGCAGAAAATATTTTTTTTGAAAAAATCCCTAAGCCGCGGGGTCACAATTTCAGCAAAAATCTGACTTTTGGCAGTTCACTCAAAAATGGTGCCAAAACCTTGAAAATGCTCCGCTGAAAGCTTTGGCGATGGAAACAGAAGGCTTTTTATCACAGGACAAGAAATCAGCCCTCAAAAACTTAACCGGAAGAAAATATTTTTTTGAAAAAATCCCTAAGCCCCGGGGTCACAATTTCAGCAAAAATCTGACTTTTGGCAATTCACTCAAAAATGGTGCCAACCGGTTGCAAATGCTCCCCTGAAAGCTTTGGCGATGGAAACAGAAGGCTTTTTATCACAGGACAAGAAATCATCCCTCAAAAACTTAACTGGCCGAAAATATTTTTTTGAAAAAATCCCTAAGCCCCGGGGTCACAATTTCAGCAAAAATCTGACTTTTGGCAATTCACTCAAAAATGGTGCCAAAAGCTTGAAAATGCTCCCCTGAAAGGTTTGGCACTCGAAACAGAAGGCTTTTTATCACAGGACAAGAAATCAGCCCTCAAAAACTTATCCGGCAGAAAATATTTTTTTGAAAAAATCCCTAAGCCCCGGGGTCACAATTTCAGCAAAAATCTGACTTTTGGCAATTCACTCAAAAATGGTGCCAACCGGTTGCAAATGCTCCCCTGAAAGCTTTGGCGATGGAAACAGAAGGCTTTTTATCACAGGACAAGAAATCATCCCTCAAAAACTTAACTGGCCGAAAATATTTTTTTGAAAAAATCCCTAAGCCCCGGGGTCACAATTTCAGCAAAAATCTGACTTTTGGCAATTCACTCAAAAATGGTGCCAAAAGCTTGAAAATGCTCCCCTGAAAGGTTTGGCACTCGAAACAGAAGGCTTTTTATCACAGGACAAGAAATCAGCCCTCAAAAACTTATCCGGCAGAAAATATTTTTTTGAAAAAATCCCTAAGCCGCGGGGTCACAATTTCAGCAAAAATCTGACTTTGGGCAGTTCACTCAAAAATGATGCCAAAAGCTTGAAAATGCTCCCCTGAAAGCTTTGGCACTCGAAACAGAAGGCTTTTTATCACAGGACAAGAAATCAGCCCTCAAAAACTTATCCGGCAGAAAATATTTTTTTGAAAAAATCCCTAAGCCCCGGGGTCACAATTTCAGCAAAAATCTGACTTTTGGCAATTCACTCAAAAACGGTGCCAAAAGCTTGAAAATGCTCCCCTGAAAGCTTTGGCGATGGAAACAGAAGGCTTTTTATCACAGGACAAGAAATCAGCCCTCAAAAACTTATCCGGCAGAAAATATTTTTTTGAAAAAATCCCTAAGCCCCGGGGTCACAATTTCAGCAAAAATCTGACTTTTGGCAATTCACTCAAAAATGGTGCCAAAAGCTTGAAAATGCTCCCCTGAAAGGTTTGGCACTCGAAACAGAAGGCTTTTTATCACAGGACAAGAAATCAGCCCTCAAAAACTTAACCGGCAGAAAATATTTTTTTAAAAAAAATCCCTAAGCCCCGGGGTCACAATTTCAGCAAAAATCTGACTTTTGGCAGTTCACTCAAAAATGGTGCCAACCGGTTGCAAATGCTCCCATGAAAGCTGTGGCGATGGAAACAGAAGGCTTTTTATTACAGGACAAGAAATCATCCCTCAAAAACTTAACTGGCCGAAAATATTTTTTTGAAAAAATCCCTAAGCCCCGGGGTCACAATTTCAGCAAAAACCTGACTTTTGGCAATTCACTCAAAAATGGTGCCAAAAGCTTGAAAATGCTCCCCTGAAAGGTTTGGCACTCGAAACAGAAGGCTTTTTATCACAGGACAAGAAATCAGCCCTCAAAAACTTAACCGGCAGAAAATATTTTTTTTGAAAAAATCCCTAAGCCGCGGGGTCACAATTTCAGCAAAAATCTGACTTTTGGCAGTTCACTCAAAAATGGTGCCAAAAGCTTGAAAATGCTCCGCTGAAAGCTTTGGCGATGGAAACAGAAGGCTTTTTATCACAGGACAAGAAATCAGCCCTCAAAAACTTAACCGGAAGAAAATATTTTTTTGAAAAAATCCCTAAGCCCCGGGGTCACAATTTCAGCAAAAATCTGACTTTTGGCAATTCACTCAAAAATGGTGCCAACCGGTTGCAAATGCTCCCCTGAAAGCTTTGGCGATGGAAACAGAAGGCTTTTTATCACAGGACAAGAAATCATCCCTCAAAAACTTAACTGGCCGAAAATATTTTTTTGAAAAAATCCCTAAGCCCCGGGGTCACAATTTCAGCAAAAATCTGACTTTTGGCAATTCACTCAAAAATGGTGCCAAAAGCTTGAAAATGCTCCCCTGAAAGGTTTGGCACTCAAAACAGAAGGCTTTTTATCACAGGACAAGAAATCAGCCCTCAAAAACTTATCCGGCAGAAAATATTTTTTTGAAAAAATCCCTAAGCCCCGGGGTCACAATTTCAGCAAAAATCTGACTTTTGGCAATTCACTCAAAAATGGTGCCAAAAGCTTGAAAATGCTCCCCTGAAAGGTTTGGCACTCGAAACAGAAGGCTTTTTATCACAGGACAAGAAATCAGCCCTCAAAAACTTAACCGGCAGAAAATATTTTTTTTGAAAAAATCCCTAAGCCCCGGGGTCACAATTTCAGCAAAAATCTGACTTTCGGCAGTTCACTCAAAAATGGTGCCAACCGGTTGCAAATGCTCCCCTGAATGCTTTGGCGATGGAAACAGAAGGCTTTTTATCACAGGACAAGAAATCAGCCCTCAAAAACTTATCCGGCAGAAAATATTTTTTTGAAAAAATCCCTAAGCCCCGGGGTCACAATTTCAGCAAAAATCTGACTTTTGGCAGTTCACTCAAAAATGGTGCCAAAAGCTTGAAAATGCTCCCCTGAAAGCTTTGGCACTCGAAACAGAAGGCTTTTTATCACAGGACAAGAAATCAGCCCTCAAAAACTTAACCGGCAGAAAATATTTTTTTGAAAAAATCCGTAAGCCCCGGGGTCACAATTTCAGCAAAAATCTGACTTTTGGCAATTCACTCAAAAATGGTGCCAACCGGTTGCAAATGCTCCGCTGAAAGGTTTGGCACTCGAAACAGAAGGCTTTTTATCACAGGACAAGAAATCAGCCCTCAAAAACTTAACCGGCAGAAAATATTTTTTTTGAAAAAATCCCTAAGCCCCGGGGTCACAATTTCAGCAAAAATCTGACTTTTGGCAATTCACTCAAAAATGGTGCCAAAAGCTTGAAAATGCTCCCCTGAAAGGTTTGGCACTCGAAACAGAAGGCTTTTTATCACAGGACAAGAAATCCGCCCTCAAAAACTTAACCGGCAGAAAATATTTTTTTTGAAAAAATCCCTAAGCCCCGGGGTCACAATTTCAGCAAAAATCTGACTTTTGGCCATTCACTCAAAAATGGTGCCAACCGGTTGCAAATGCTCCCCTGAAAGCTGTGGCGATGGAAACAGAAGGCTTTTTATCACAGGACAAGAAATCAGCCCTCAAAAACTTAACCGGAAGAAAATATTTTTTTGAAAAAATCCCTAAGCCCCGGGGTCACAATTTCAGCAAAAATCTGACTTTTGGCAATTCACTCAAAAATGGTGCCAACCGGTTGCAAATGCTCCCCTGAAAGGTTTGGCACTCAAAACAGAAGGCTTTTTATCACAGGACAAGAAATCAGCCCTCGAAAACTTAATTGGCCGAAAATATTTTTTTAAAAATATCCCTAAGCCCTGGGGTCACAATTTCAGCAAAAATCTGACTTTTGGCAATTCACTCAAAAATGGTGCCAAAAGCTTGAAAATGCTCCCCTGAAAGGTTTAGCATTCGAAACAGAAGGCTTTTTATCACAGGACAAGAAATCAGCCCTCAAAAACTTAACCGGCAGAAAATATTTTTTTGAAAAAATCCCTAAGCCCCGGGGTCAGAATTTCAGCAAAAATCTGACTTTTGGCAGTTCACTCAAAAATGGTGCCAACCGGTTGCAAATGTTCCCCTGAAAGCTGTGGCGATGGAAACAGAAGGCTTTTTATCACAGGACAAGAAATCAGCCCTCAAAAACTTAACCGGCAGAAAATATTTTTTTTGAAAAAATCCCTAAGCCCCGGGGTCACAATTTCAGCAAAAATCTGACTTTTGGCCATTCACTCAAAAATGGTGCCAACCGGTTGCAAATGCTCCCCTGAAAGCTGTGGCGATGGAAACAGAAGGCTTTTTATCACAGGACAAGAAATAATCCTTCAAAAACTTAACTGGCCGAAAATATTTTTTTGAAAAAATCCCTAAGCCCCGGGGTCACAATTTCAGCAAAAATCTGACTTTTGGCAATTCACTCAAAAATGGTGCCAAAAGCTTGAAAATGCTCCCCTGAAAGGTTTGGCACTCGAAACAGAAGGCTTTTTATCACAGGACAAGAAATCAGCCCTCAAAAACTTAACCGGCAGAAAATATTTTTTTTGAAAAAATCCCTAAGCCCCGGGGTTACAATTTCAGCAAAAATCTGACTTTTGGCCATTCACTCAAAAATGGTGCCAACCGGTTGCAAATGCTCCCCTGAAAGCTTTGGCGATGGAAACAGAAGGCTTTTTATCACAGGACAAGAAATCATCCCTCAAAAACTTAACTGGCCGAAAATATTTTTTTGAAAAAATCCCTAAGCCCCGGGGTCACAATTTCAGCAAAAATCTGACTTTTGGCAATTCATGCAAAAATGGTGCCAAAAGCTTGAAAATGCTCCCCTGAAAGGTTTGGCACTCGAAACAGAAGGCTTTTTATCACAGGACAAGAAATCAGCCCTCAAAAACTTATCCGGCAGAAAATATTTTTTTGAAAAAATCCCTAAGCCCCGGGGTCACAATTTCATCAAAAATCTGACTTTTGGCCATTTACTCAAAAATGGTGCCAACCGGTTGCAAATGCTCCCCTGAAAGGTTTGGCACTCAAAACAGAAGGCTTTTTATCACAGGACAAGAAATCAGCCCTCAAAAACTTAATTGGCCAAAAATATTTTTTTAAAAAAATCCCTAAGCCCTGGGGTCACAATTTCAGCAAAAATCTGACTTTTGGCAATTCACTCAAAAATGGTGCCAAAAGCTTGAAAATGCTCCCCTGAAAGGTTTAGCATTCGAAACAGAAGGCTTTTTATCACAGGACAAGAAATCAGCCCTCAAAAACTTAACCGGAAGAAAATATTTTTTTGAAAAAATCCCTAAGCCCCGGGGTCACAATTTCAGCAAAAATCTGACTTTTGGCAATTCACTCAAAAATGGTGCCAACCGGTTGCAAATGCTCCCCTGAAAGCTTTGGCGATGGAAACAGAAGGCTTTTTATCACAGGACAAGAAATCATCCCTCAAAAACTTAACTGGCCGAAAATATTTTTTTGAAAAAATCCCTAAGCCCCGGGGTCACAATTTCAGCAAAAATCTGACTTTTGGCAATTCACTCAAAAATGGTGCCAAAAGCTTGAAAATGCTCCCCTGAAAGGTTTGGCACTCGAAACAGAAGGCTTTTTATCACAGGAGAAGAAATCAGCCCTCAAAAACTTATCCGGCAGAAAATATTTTTTTGAAAAAATCCCTAAGCCCCGGGGTCACAATTTCATCAAAAATCTGACTTTTGGCCATTTACTCAAAAATGGTGCCAACCGGTTGCAAATGCTCCCCTGAAAGGTTTGGCACTCAAAACAGAAGGCTTTTTATCACGGGACAAGAAATCAGCCCTCAAAAACTTAATTGGCCAAAAATATTTTTTTTAAAAAATCCCTAAGCCCTGGGGTCACAATTTCAGCAAAAATCTGACTTTTGGCAATTCACTCAAAAATGGTGCCAAAAGCTTGAAAATGCTCCCCTGAAAGGTTTAGCATTCGAAACAGAAGGCTTTTTATCACAGGACAAGAAATCAGCCCTCAAAAACTTAACTGGAAGAAAATATTTTTTTGAAAAAATCCCTAAGCCCCGGGGTCACAATTTCAGCAAAAATCTGACTTTTGGCAATTCACTCAAAAATGGTGCCAACCGGTTGCAAATGCTCCCCTGAAAGCTGTGGCGATGGAAACAGAAGGCTTTTTATCACAGGACAAGAAATCAGCCCTCAAAAACTTAACTGGCAGAAAATATTTTTTTGAAAAAATCCCTAAGCCCCGGGGTCACAATTTCAGCAAAAATCTGACTTTTGGCAGTTCACTCAAAAATGGTGCCAAAAGCTTGAAAATGCTCCCCTGAAAGCTTTGGGGATGGAAACAGAAGGCTTTTTATCACAGGACAAGAAATCAGCCCTCAAAAACTTATCCGGCAGAAAATATTTTTTTGAAAAAATCCCTAAGCCCCGGGGTCACAATTTCAGCAAAAATCTGACTTTTGGCAATTCACTCAAAAATGGTGCCAACCGGTTGCAAATGCTCCCCTGAAAGCTTTGGCGATGGAAACAGAAGGCTTTTTATCACAGGACAAGAAATCAGCCCTCAAAAACTTATCCGGCAGAAAATATTTTTTTGAAAAAATCCCTAAGCCCCGGGGTCACAATTTCAGCAAAAACCTGACTTTTGGCAATTGACTCAAAAATGGTGCCAAAAGCTTGAAAATGCTCCCTTGAAAGCTTTGGGGATGGAAACAGAAGGCTTTTTATCACAGGACAAGAAATCAGCCCTCAAAAACTTAATTGGCCCAAAATATTTTTTTAAAAAAATCCCTAAGCCCTGGGGTCACAATTTCAGCAAAAATCTGACTTTTGGCAATCCACTCAAAAATGGTGCCAAAAGCTTGAAAATGCTCCCCTGAAAGGTTTAGCATTCGAAACAGAAGGCTTTTTATCACAGGACAAGAAATCAGCCCTCAAAAACTTAACCGGAAGAAAATATTTTTTTGAAAAAATCCCTAAGCCCCGGGGTCACAATTTCAGCAAAAATCTGACTTTTGGCAATTCACTCAAAAATGGTGCCAACCGGTTGCAAATGCTCCCCTGAAAGCTTTGGCGATGGAAACAGAAGGCTTTTTATCACAGGACAAGAAATCATCCCTCAAAAACTTAACTGGCCGAAAATATTTTTTTGAAAAAATCCCTAAGCCCCGGGGTCACAATTTCAGCAAAAATCTGACTTTTGGCAATTCACTCAAAAATGGTGCCAAAAGCTTGAAAATGCTCCCCTGAAAGGTTTGGCACTCGAAACAGAAGGCTTTTTATCACAGGACAAGAAATCAGCCCTCAAAAACTTATCCGGCAGAAAATATTTTTTTGAAAAAATCCCTAAGCCCCGGGGTCACAATTTCAGCAAAAATCTGACTTTTGGCAGTTCACTCAAAAATGCTGCCAACCGGTTGCAAATGCTCCCCTGAAAGCTGTGGCGATGGAAACAGAAGGCTTTTTATCACAGGACAAGAAATCAGCCCTCAAAAACTTAACTGGCAGAAAATATTTTTTTGAAAAAATCCCTAAGCCCCGGGGTCACAATTTCAGCAAAAATCTGACTTTTGGCAGTTCACTCAAAAATGGTGCCAAAAGCTTGAAAATGCTCCCCTGAAAGCTTTGGGGATGGAAACAGAAGGCTTTTTATCACAGGACAAGAAATCAGCCCTCAAAAACTTATCCGGCAGAAAATATTTTTTTGAAAAAATCCCTAAGCCCCGGGGTCACAATTTCAGCAAAAATCTGACTTTTGGCAATTCACTCAAAAATGGTGCCAACCGGTTGCAAATGCTCCCCTGAAAGCTTTGGCGATGGAAACAGAAGGCTTTTTATCACAGGACAAGAAATCAGCCCTCAAAAACTTATCCGGCAGAAAATATTTTTTTGAAAAAATCCCTAAGCCCCGGGGTCACAATTTCAGCAAAAACCTGACTTTTGGCAATTGACTCAAAAATGGTGCCAAAAGCTTGAAAATGCTCCCTTGAAAGCTTTGGGGATGGAAACAGAAGGCTTTTTATCACAGGACAAGAAATCAGCCCTCAAAAACTGATCCGGCAGAAAATATTTTTTTGAAAAAATCCCTAAGCCCCGGGGTCACAATTTCAGCAAAAACCTGACTTTTGGTAATTCACTCAAAAATGCTGCCAACCGGTTGCAAATGCTCCCCTGAAAGCTGTGGCGATGGAAACAGAAGGCTTTTTATCACAGGACAAGAAATCAGCCCTCAAAAACTTAACTGGCAGAAAATATTTTTTTGAAAAAATCCCTAAGCCCCGGGGTCACAATTTCAGCAAAAATCTGACTTTTGGCAGTTCACTCAAAAATGGTGCCAAAAGCTTGAAAATGCTCCCCTGAAAGCTTTGGGGATGGAAACAGAAGGCTTTTTATCACAGGACAAGAAATCAGCCCTCAAAAACTTATCCGGCAGAAAATATTTTTTTGAAAAAATCCCTAAGCCCCGGGGTCACAATTTCAGCAAAAATCTGACTTTTGGCAATTCACTCAAAACTGGTGCCAACCGGTTGCAAATGCTGCCCTGAAAGCTTTGGCGATGGAAACAGAAGGCTTTTTATCACAGGACAAGAAATCAGCCCTCAAAAACTTATCCGGCAGAAAATATTTTTTTGAAAAAATCCCTAAGCCCCAGGGTCACAATTTCAGCAAAAACCTGACTTTTGGCAATTGACTCAAAAATGGTGCCAAAAGCTTGAAAATGCTCCCTTGAAAGCTTTGGGGATGGAAACAGAAGGCTTTTTATCACAGGACAAGAAATCAGCCCTCAAAAACTGATCCGGCAGAAAATATTTTTTTGAAAAAATCCCTAAGCCCCGGGGTCACAATTTCAGCAAAAACCTGACTTTTGGTAATTCACTCAAAAATGGTGCCAAAAGCTTGAAAATGCTCCCCTGAAAGCTTTGGCACTCGAAACAGAAGGCTTTTTATCACAGGACAAGAAATCAGCCCTCAAAAACTTAACTGGCAGAAAATATTTTTTTGAAAAAATCCCTAAGCCCCGGGGTCACAATTTCAGCAAAAATCTGACTTTTGGCAGTTCACTCAAAAATGGTGCCAAAAGCTTGAAAATGCTCCCCTGAAAGCTTTGGGGATGGAAACAGAAGGCTTTTTATCACAGGACAAGAAATCAGCCCTCAAAAACTTATCCGGCAGAAAATATTTTTTTGAAAAAATCCCTAAGCCCCGGGGTCACAATTTCAGCAAAAATCTGACTTTTGGCAATTCACTCAAAAATGGTGCCAACCGGTTGCAAATGCTCCCCTGAAAGCTTTGGCGATGGAAACAGAAGGCTTTTTATCACAGGACAAGAAATCAGCCCTCAAAAACTTATCCGGCAGAAAATATTTTTTTGAAAAAATCCCTAAGCCCCGGGGTCACAATTTCAGCAAAAACCTGACTTTTGGCAATTGACTCAAAAATGGTGCCAAAAGCTTGAAAATGCTCCCTTGAAAGCTTTGGGGATGGAAACAGAAGGCTTTTTATCACAGGACAAGAAATCAGCCCTCAAAAACTTAACTGGCAGAAAATATTTTTTTGAAAAAATCCCTAAGCCCCGGGGTCACAATTTCAGCAAAAATCTGACTTTTGGCAGTTCACTCAAAAATGGTGCCAAAAGCTTGAAAATGCTCCCCTGAAAGCTTTGGGGATGGAAACAGAAGGCTTTTTATCACAGGACAAGAAATCAGCCCTCAAAAACTTATCCGGCAGAAAATATTTTTTTGAAAAAATCCCTAAGCCCCGGGGTCACAATTTCAGCAAAAATCTGACTTTTGGCAATTCACTCAAAACTGGTGCCAACCGGTTGCAAATGCTGCCCTGAAAGCTTTGGCGATGGAAACAGAAGGCTTTTTATCACAGGACAAGAAATCAGCCCTCAAAAACTTATCCGGCAGAAAATATTTTTTTGAAAAAATCCCTAAGCCCCAGGGTCACAATTTCAGCAAAAACCTGACTTTTGGCAATTGACTCAAAAATGGTGCCAAAAGCTTGAAAATGCTCCCTTGAAAGCTTTGGGGATGGAAACAGAAGGCTTTTTATCACAGGACAAGAAATCAGCCCTCAAAAACTGATCCGGCAGAAAATATTTTTTTGAAAAAATCCCTAAGCCCCGGGGTCACAATTTCAGCAAAAACCTGACTTTTGGTAATTCACTCAAAAATGGTGCCAAAAGCTTGAAAATGCTCCCCTGAAAGCTTTGGCACTCGAAACAGAAGGCTTTTTATCACAGGACAAGAAATCAGCCCTCAAAAACTTAACTGGCAGAAAATATTTTTTTGAAAAAATCCCTAAGCCCCGGGGTCACAATTTCAGCAAAAATCTGACTTTTGGCAATTCACTCAAAAATGGTGCCAACCGGTTGCAAATGCTCCCCTGAAAGCTTTGGCGATGGAAACAGAAGGCTTTTTATCACAGGACAAGAAATCAGCCCTCAAAAACTTATCCGGCAGAAAATATTTTTTTGAAAAAATCCCTAAGCCCCGGGGTCACAATTTCAGCAAAAACCTGACTTTTGGCAATTGACTCAAAAATGGTGCCAAAAGCTTGAAAATGCTCCCTTGAAAGCTTTGGGGATGGAAACAGAAGGCTTTTTATCACAGGACAAGAAATCAGCCCTCAAAAACTGATCCGGCAGAAAATATTTTTTTGAAAAAATCCCTAAGCCCCGGGGTCACAATTTCAGCAAAAACCTGACTTTTGGTAATTCACTCAAAAATGGTGCCAAAAGCTTGAAAATGCTCCCCTGAAAGCTTTGGCACTCGAAACAGAAGGCTTTTTATCACAGGACAAGAAATCAGCCCTCAAAAACTTAACCGGAAGAAAATATTTTTTTGAAAAAATCCCTAAGCCCCAGGGTCACAATTTCAGCAAAAATCTGACTTTTGGCAGTTCACTCAAAAATGGTGCCAACCGGTTGCAAATGCTCCCCTGAAAGCTGTGGCGATGGAAACAGAAGGCTTTTTATCACAGGACAAGAAATCAGCCCTCAAAAACTTAACCGGAAGAAAATATTTTTTTGAAAAAATCCCTAAGCCCCGGGGGTCACAATTTCAGCAAAAATCTGACTTTTGGCAGTTCACTCAAAAATGGTGCCAAAAGCTTGAAAATGCTCCCCTGAAAGCTTTGGCGATGGAAACAGAAGGCTTTTTATCACAGGACAAGAAATCAGCCCCCAGAAACTTAACCGGCAGAAAATATTTTTTTTGAAAAAATCCCTAAGCCCCGGGGTCACAATTTCAGCAAAAATCTGACTTTTGGCCATTCACTCAAAAATGGTGCCAAAAGCTTGAAAATGCTCCCCTGAAAGCTGTGGCGATGGAAACAGAAGGCTTTTTATCACAGGACAAGAAATCAGCCCTCAAAAACTTAACCGGAAGAAAATATTTTTTTGAAAAAATCCCTAAGCCCCGGGGTCACAATTTCATCAAAAATCTGACTTTTGGCAGTTCACTCAAAAATGCTGCCAACCGGTTGCAAATGCTCCCCTGAAAGCTGTGGCGATGGAAACAGAAGGCTTTTTATCACAGGACAAGAAATCAGCCCTCAAAAACTTAACCGGAAGAAAATATTTTTTTGAAAAAATCCCTAAGCCCCGGGGTCACAATTTCAGCAAAAATCTGACTTTTGGCAGTTCACTCAAAAATGGTGCCAAAAGCTTGAAAATGCTCCGCTGAAAGCTTTGGCCATGGAAACAGAAGGCTTTTTATCACAAGACAAGAAATCATCCCTCAAAAACTTAATTGGCCAAAAATATTTTTTTGAAAAAATCCCTAAGCCCCGGGGTCACAATTTCAGCAAAAATCTGACTTTTGGCAGTTCACTCAAAAATGGTGCCAAAAGCTTGAAAATGCTCCCCTGAAAGGTTTGGCACTCGAAACAGAAGGCTTTTTATCACAGGACAAGAAATCAGCCCTCAAAAACTTATCCGGCAGAAATTTTTTTTTTGAAAAAATCCCTAAGCCCCGGGGTCACAATTTCAGCAAAAATCTGACTTTTGGCAGTTCACTCAAAAATGGTGCCAAAAGCTTGAAAATGCTCCGCTGAAAGCTTTGGCCATGGAAACAGAAGGCTTTTTATCACAAGACAAGAAATCATCCCTCAAAAACTTAATTGGCCAAAAATATTTTTTTGAAAAAATCCCTAAGCCCCGGGGTCACAATTTCAGCAAAAATCTGACTTTTGGCAATTCACTCAAAAATGGTGCCAACCGGTTGCAAATGCTGCCCTGAAAGCTTTGGCGATGGAAACAGAAGGCTTTTTATCACAGGACAAGAAATCAGCCCTCAAAAACTTATCCGGCAGAAAATATTTTTTTGAAAAAATCCCTAAGCCCCAGGGTCACAATTTCAGCAAAAACCTGACTTTTGGCAATTGACTCAAAAATGGTGCCAAAAGCTTGAAAATGCTCCCTTGAAAGCTTTGGGGATGGAAACAGAAGGCTTTTTATCACAGGACAAGAAATCAGCCCTCAAAAACTGATCCGGCAGAAAATATTTTTTTGAAAAAATCCCTAAGCCCCGGGGTCACAATTTCAGCAAAAACCTGACTTTTGGTAATTCACTCAAAAATGGTGCCAAAAGCTTGAAAATGCTCCCCTGAAAGCTTTGGCACTCGAAACAGAAGGCTTTTTATCACAGGACAAGAAATCAGCCCTCAAAAACTTAACTGGCAGAAAATATTTTTTTGAAAAAATCCCTAAGCCCCGGGGTCACAATTTCAGCAAAAATCTGACTTTTGGCAGTTCACTCAAAAATGGTGCCAAAAGCTTGAAAATGCTCCCCTGAAAGCTTTGGGGATGGAAACAGAAGGCTTTTTATCACAGGACAAGAAATCAGCCCTCAAAAACTTATCCGGCAGAAAATATTTTTTTGAAAAAATCCCTAAGCCCCGGGGTCACAATTTCAGCAAAAATCTGACTTTTGGCAATTCACTCAAAAATGGTGCCAACCGGTTGCAAATGCTCCCCTGAAAGCTTTGGCGATGGAAACAGAAGGCTTTTTATCACAGGACAAGAAATCAGCCCTCAAAAACTTATCCGGCAGAAAATATTTTTTTGAAAAAATCCCTAAGCCCCGGGGTCACAATTTCAGCAAAAACCTGACTTTTGGCAATTGACTCAAAAATGGTGCCAAAAGCTTGAAAATGCTCCCTTGAAAGCTTTGGGGATGGAAACAGAAGGCTTTTTATCACAGGACAAGAAATCAGCCCTCAAAAACTGATCCGGCAGAAAATATTTTTTTGAAAAAATCCCTAAGCCCCGGGGTCACAATTTCAGCAAAAACCTGACTTTTGGTAATTCACTCAAAAATGGTGCCAAAAGCTTGAAAATGCTCCCCTGAAAGCTTTGGCACTCGAAACAGAAGGCTTTTTATCACAGGACAAGAAATCAGCCCTCAAAAACTTAACCGGAAGAAAATATTTTTTTGAAAAAATCCCTAAGCCCCAGGGTCACAATTTCAGCAAAAATCTGACTTTTGGCAGTTCACTCAAAAATGGTGCCAACCGGTTGCAAATGCTCCCCTGAAAGCTGTGGCGATGGAAACAGAAGGCTTTTTATCACAGGACAAGAAATCAGCCCTCAAAAACTTAACCGGAAGAAAATATTTTTTTGAAAAAATCCCTAAGCCCCGGGGGTCACAATTTCAGCAAAAATCTGACTTTTGGCAGTTCACTCAAAAATGGTGCCAAAAGCTTGAAAATGCTCCCCTGAAAGCTTTGGCGATGGAAACAGAAGGCTTTTTATCACAGGACAAGAAATCAGCCCCCAGAAACTTAACCGGAAGAAAATATTTTTTTTGAAAAAATCCCTAAGCCCCGGGGTCACAATTTCAGCAAAATTCTGACTTTTGGCAATTCACTCAAAAATGGTGCCAAAAGCTTGAAAATGCTCCCCTGAAAGGTTTGGCACTCGAAACATTAGGCTTTTTATCACAGGACAAGAAATCAGCCCTCAAAAACTTAACCGGCAGAAAATATTTTTTTTGAAAAAATCCCTAAGCCCCGGGGTCACAATTTCAGCAAAAATCTGACTTTTGGCCATTCACTCAAAAATGGTGCCAAAAGCTTGAAAATGCTCCCCTGAAAGCTGTGGCGATGGAAACAGAAGGCTTTTTATCACAGGACAAGAAATCAGCCCTCAAAAACTTAACCGGAAGAAAATATTTTTTTGAAAAAATCCCTAAGCCCCGGGGTCACAATTTCATCAAAAATCTGACTTTTGGCAGTTCACTCAAAAATGCTGCCAACCGGTTGCAAATGCTCCCCTGAAAGCTGTGGCGATGGAAACAGAAGGCTTTTTATCACAGGACAAGAAATCAGCCCTCAAAAACTTAACCGGAAGAAAATATTTTTTTGAAAAAATCCCTAAGCCCCGGGGTCACAATTTCAGCAAAAATCTGACTTTTGGCAGTTCACTCAAAAATGGTGCCAAAAGCTTGAAAATGCTCCGCTGAAAGCTTTGGCCATGGAAACAGAAGGCTTTTTATCACAAGACAAGAAATCATCCCTCAAAAACTTAATTGGCCAAAAATATTTTTTTGAAAAAATCCCTAAGCCCCGGGGTCACAATTTCAGCAAAAATCTGACTTTTGGCAGTTCACTCAAAAATGGTGCCAAAAGCTTGAAAATGCTCCCCTGAAAGGTTTGGCACTCGAAACAGAAGGCTTTTTATCACAGGACAAGAAATCAGCCCTCAAAAACTTATCCGGCAGAAATTTTTTTTTTGAAAAAATCCCTAAGCCCCGGGGTCACAATTTCAGCAAAAATCTGACTTTTGGCAGTTCACTCAAAAATGGTGCCAAAAGCTTGAAAATGCTCCGCTGAAAGCTTTGGCCATGGAAACAGAAGGCTTTTTATCACAAGACAAGAAATCATCCCTCAAAAACTTAATTGGCCAAAAATATTTTTTTGAAAAAATCCCTAAGCCCCGGGGTCACAATTTCAGCAAAAATCTGACTTTTGGCAATTCACTCAAAAATGGTGCCAAAAGCTTGAAAATGCTCCCCTGAAAGGTTTGGCACTCGAAACAGAAGGCTTTTTATCAAAGGACAAGAAATCAGCCCTCAAAAACTTATCCGGCAGAAAATATTTTTTTGAAAAAATCCCTAAGCCCCGGGGTCACAATTTCAGCAAAAATCTGACTTTTCGCAATTCACTCAAAAATGGTGCCAACCGGTTGCAAATGCTCCCCTGAAAGCTTTGGCGATGGAAACAGAAGGCTTTTTATCACAGGACAAGAAATCATCCCTCAAAAACTTAACTGGCCGAAAATATTTTTTTGAAAAAATCCCTAAGCCCCGGGGTCACAATTTCAGCAAAAATCTGACTTTTGGCAATTCACTCAAAAATGGTGCCAAAAGCTTGAAAATGCTCCCCTGAAAGGTTTGGCACTCGAAACAGAAGGCTTTTTATCACAGGACAAGAAATCAGCCCTCAAAAACTTATCCGGCAGAAAATATTTTTTTGAAAAAATCCCTAAGCCACGGGGTCACAATTTCAGCAAAAATCTGACTTTTGGCAGTTCACTCAAAAATGGTGCCAAAAGCTTGAAAATGCTCCGCTGAAAGCTTTGGCGATGGAAACAGAAGGCTTTTTATCACAGGACAAGAAATCAGCCCTCAAAAACTTAACCGGAAGAAAATATTTTTTTGAAAAAATCCCTAAGCCCCGGGGTCACAATTTCAGCAAAAATCTGACTTTTGGCCATTCACTCAAAAATGGTGCCAACCGGTTGCAAATGCTCCCCTGAAAGCTGTGGCGATGGAAACAGAAGGCTTTTTATCACAGGACAAGAAATCAGCCCTCAAAAACTTATCCGGCAGAAAATATTTTTTTGAAAAAATCCCTAAGCCCCGGGGTCACAATTTCAGCAAAAACCTGACTTTTGGCAATTCACTCAAAAATGGTGCCAAAAGCTTGAAAATGCTCCCCTGAAAGGTTTGGCACTCGAAACAGAAGGCTTTTTATCACAGGACAAGAAATCAGCCCTCAAAAACTTATCCGGCAGAAAATATTTTTTTGAAAAAATCCCTAAGCCCCGGGGTCACAATTTCAGCAAAAATCTGACTTTTGGCAGTTCACTCAAAAATGGTGCCAAAAGCTTGAAAATGCTCCGCTGAAAGCTTTGGCGATGGAAACAGAAGGCTTTTTATCACAGGACAAGAAATCAGCCCTCAAAAACTTAACCGGCAGAAAATATTTTTTTGAAAAAATCCCTAAGCCCCGGGGTCACAATTTCAGCAAAAATCTGACTTTTCGCAATTCACTCAAAAATGGTGCCAACCGGTTGCAAATGCTCCCCTGAAAGCTTTGGCGATGGAAACAGAAGGCTTTTTATCACAGGACAAGAAATCATCCCTCAAAAACTTAACTGGCCGAAAATATTTTTTTGAAAAAATCCCTAAGCCCCGGGGTCACAATTTCAGCAAAAATCTGACTTTTGGCAATTCACTCAAAAATGGTGCCAAAAGCTTGAAAATGCTCCCCTGAAAGGTTTGGCACTCGAAACAGAAGGCTTTTTATCACAGGACAAGAAATCAGCCCTCAAAAACTTATCCGGCAGAAAATATTTTTTTGAAAAAATCCCTAAGCCCCGGGGTCACAATTTCAGCAAAAATCTGACTTTTGGCAGTTCACTCAAAAATGGTGCCAAAAGCTTGAAAATGCTCCGCTGAAAGCTTTGGCGATGGAAACAGAAGGCTTTTTATCACAGGACAAGAAATCAGCCCTCAAAAACTTAACCGGAAGAAAATATTTTTTTGAAAAAATCCCTAAGCCCCGGGGTCACAATTTCAGCAAAAATCTGACTTTTGGCCATTCACTCAAAAATGGTGCCAACCGGTTGCAAATGCTCCCCTGAAAGCTGTGGCGATGGAAACAGAAGGCTTTTTATCACAGGACAAGAAATCAGCCCTCAAAAACTTATCCGGCAGAAAATATTTTTTTGAAAAAATCCCTAAGCCCCGGGGTCACAATTTCAGCAAAAACCTGACTTTTGGCAATTCACTCAAAAATGGTGCCAAAAGCTTGAAAATGCTCCCCTGAAAGGTTTGGCACTCGAAACAGAAGGCTTTTTATCACAGGACAAGAAATCAGCCCTCAAAAACTTATCCGGCAGAAAATATTTTTTTGAAAAAATCCCTAAGCCCCGGGGTCACAATTTCAGCAAAAATCTGACTTTTGGCAGTTCACTCAAAAATGGTGCCAAAAGCTTGAAAATGCTCCGCTGAAAGCTTTGGCGATGGAAACAGAAGGCTTTTTATCACAGGACAAGAAATCAGCCCTCAAAAACTTAACCGGAAGAAAATATTTTTTTGAAAAAATCCCTAAGCCCCGGGGTCAGAATTTCAGCAAAAATCTGACTTTTGGCAATTCACTCAAAAATGGTGCCAACCGGTTGCAAATGCTTCCCTGAAAGCTTTGGCGATGGAAACAGAAGGCTTTTTATTACAGGACAAGAAATCATCCCTCAAAAACTTATCTGGCCGAAAATATTTTTTTGAAAAAATCCCTAAGCCCCGGGGTCACAATTTCAGCAAAAATCTGACTTTTGGCAATTCACTCAAAAATGGTGCCAACCGGTTGCAAATGCTCCCCTGAAAGCTTTGGCGATGGAAACAGAAGGCTTTTTATTACAGGACAAGAAATCATCCCTCAAAAACTTAACTGGCCGAAAATATTTTTTTGAAAAAATCCCTAAGCCCCGGGGTCACAATTTCAGCAAAAATCTGACTTTTGGCAATTCACTCAAAAATGGTGCCAAAAGCTTGAAAATGCTCCCCTGAAAGGTTTGGCACTCGAAACAGAAGGCTTTTTATCACAGGACAAGAAATCAGCCCCCAGAAACTTAACCGGCAGAAAATATTTTTTTTGAAAAAATCCCTAAGCCCGGGGTCACAATTTCAGCAAAAATCTGACTTTTGGCAATTCACTCAAAAATGGTGCCAAAAGCTTGAAAATGCTCCCCTGAAAGGTTTGGCACTCGAAACAGAAGGCTTTTTATCACAGGACAAGAAATCAGCCCTCAAAAACTTAACCGGCAGAAAATATTTTTTTTGAAAAAATCCCTAAGCCCCGGGGTCACAATTTCAGCAAAAATCTGACTTTTGGCCATTCACTCAAAAATGGTGCCAAAAGCTTGAAAATGCTCCCCTGAAAGCTGTGGCGATGGAAACAGAAGGCTTTTTATCACAGGACAAGAAATCAGCCCTCAAAAACTTAACCGGAAGAAAATATTTTTTTGAAAAAATCCCTAAGCCCCGGGGTCACAATTTCATCAAAAATCTGACTTTTGGCAGTTCACTCAAAAATGCTGCCAACCGGTTGCAAATGCTCCCCTGAAAGCTGTGGCGATGGAAACAGAAGGCTTTTTATCACAGGACAAGAAATCAGCCCTCAAAAACTTAACCGGAAGAAAATATTTTTTTGAAAAAATCCCTAAGCCCCGGGGTCACAATTTCAGCAAAAACCTGACTTTTGGCAATTCACTCAAAAATGGTGCCAAAAGCTTGAAAATGCTCCCCTGAAAGGTTTGGCACTCGAAACAGAAGGCTTTTTATCACAGGACAAGAAATCAGCCCTCAAAAACTTATCCGGCAGAAAATATTTTTTTGAAAAAATCCATAAGCCCCGGGGTCACAATTTCAGCAAAAATCTGACTTTTGGCAGTTCACTCAAAAATGGTGCCAAAAGCTTGAAAATGCTCCGCTGAAAGCTTTGGCGATGGAAACAGAAGGCTTTTTATCACAGGACAAGAAATCAGCCCTCAAAAACTTAACCGGCAGAAAATATTTTTTTGAAAAAATCCCTAAGCCCCGGGGTCACAATTTCAGCAAAAATCTGACTTTTCGCAATTCACTCAAAAATGGTGCCAACCGGTTGCAAATGCTCCGCTGAAAGCTTTGGCGATGGAAACAGAAGGCTTTTTATCACAGGACAAGAAATCGTCCCTCAAAAACTTAACTGGCCGAAAATATTTTTTTGAAAAAATCCCTAAGCCCCGGGGTCACAATTTCAGCAAAAATCTGACTTTTGGCAATTCACTCAAAAATGGTGCCAAAAGCTTGAAAATGCTCCCCTGAAAGGTTTGGCACTCGAAACAGAAGGCTTTTTATCACAGGACAAGAAATCAGCCCTCAAAAACTTATCCGGCAGAAAATATTTTTTTGAAAAAATCCCTAAGCCCCGGGGTCACAATTTCAGCAAAAATCTGACTTTTGGCAGTTCACTCAAAAATGGTGCCAAAAGCTTGAAAATGCTCCGCTGAAAGCTTTGGCGATGGAAACAGAAGGCTTTTTATCACAGGACAAGAAATCAGCCCTCAAAAACTTAACCGGAAGAAAATATTTTTTTGAAAAAATCCCTAAGCCCCGGGGTCACAATTTCAGCAAAAATCTGACTTTTGGCCATTCACTCAAAAATCGTGCCAACCGGTTGCAAATGCTCCCCTGAAAGCTGTGGCGATGGAAACAGAAGGCTTTTTATCACAGGACAAGAAATCAGCCCTCAAAAACTTATCCGGCAGAAAATATTTTTTTGAAAAAATCCCTAAGCCCCGGGGTCACAATTTCAGCAAAAACCTGACTTTTGGCAATTCACTCAAAAATGGTGCCAAAAGCTTGAAAATGCTCCCCTGAAAGGTTTGGCACTCGAAACAGAAGGCTTTTTATCACAGGACAAGAAATCAGCCCTCAAAAACTTATCCGGCAGAAAATATTTTTTTGAAAAAATCCCTAAGCCCCGGGGTCACAATTTCAGCAAAAATCTGACTTTTGGCAGTTCACTCAAAAATGGTGCCAAAAGCTTGAAAATGCTCCGCTGAAAGCTTTGGCGATGGAAACAGAAGGCTTTTTATCACAGGACAAGAAATCAGCCCTCAAAAACTTAACCGGAAGAAAATATTTTTTTGAAAAAATCCCTAAGCCCCGGGGTCAGAATTTCAGCAAAAATCTGACTTTTGGCAATTCACTCAAAAATGGTGCCAACCGGTTGCAAATGCTTCCCTGAAAGCTTTGGCGATGGAAACAGAAGGCTTTTTATTACAGGACAAGAAATCATCCCTCAAAAACTTATCTGGCTGAAAATATTTTTTTGAAAAAATCCCTAAGCCCCGGGGTCACAATTTCAGCAAAAATCTGACTTTTGGCAATTCACTCAAAAATGGTGCCAACCGGTTGCAAATGCTCCCCTGAAAGCTTTGGCGATGGAAACAGAAGGCTTTTTATTACAGGACAAGAAATCATCCCTCAAAAACTTAACTGGCCGAAAATATTTTTTTGAAAAAATCCCTAAGCCCCGGGGTCACAATTTCAGCAAAAATCTGACTTTTGGCAATTCACTCAAAAATGGTGCCAAAAGCTTGAAAATGCTCCCCTGAAAGGTTTGGCACTCGAAACAGAAGGCTTTTTATCACAGGACAAGAAATCAGCCCCCAGAAACTTAACCGGCAGAAAATATTTTTTTTGAAAAAATCCCTAAGCCCGGGGTCACAATTTCAGCAAAAATCTGACTTTTGGCAATTCACTCAAAAATGGTGCCAAAAGCTTGAAAATGCTCCCCTGAAAGCTGTGGCGATGGAAACAGAAGGCTTTTTATCACAGGACAAGAAATCAGCCCTCAAAAACTTAACCGGAAGAAAATATTTTTTTGAAAAAATCCCTAAGCCCCGGGGTCACAATTTCATCAAAAATCTGACTTTTGGCAGTTCACTCAAAAATGCTGCCAACCGGTTGCAAATGCTCCCCTGAAAGCTGTGGCGATGGAAACAGAAGGCTTTTTATCACAGGACAAGAAATCAGCCCTCAAAAACTTAACCGGAAGAAAATATTTTTTTGAAAAAATCCCTAAGCCCCGGGGTCACAATTTCAGCAAAAATCTGACTTTTGGCAGTTCACTCAAAAATGGTGCCAAAAGCTTGAAAATGCTCCGCTGAAAGCTTTGGCCATGGAAACAGAAGGCTTTTTATCACAAGACAAGAAATCATCCCTCAAAAACTTAATTGGCCAAAAATATTTTTTTGAAAAAATCCCTAAGCCCCGGGGTCACAATTTCAGCAAAAATCTGACTTTTGGCAGTTCACTCAAAAATGGTGCCAAAAGCTTGAAAATGCTCCCCTGAAAGGTTTGGCACTCGAAACAGAAGGCTTTTTATCACAGGACAAGAAATCAGCCCTCAAAAACTTATCCGGCAGAATTTTTTTTTTTGAAAAAATCCCTAAGCCCCGGGGTCACAATTTCAGCAAAAATCTGACTATTGGCAGTTCACTCAAAAATGGTGCCAAAAGCTTGAAAATGCTCCGCTGAAAGCTTTGGCCATGGAAACAGAAGGCTTTTTATCACAAGACAAGAAATCATCCCTCAAAAACTTAATTGGCCAAAAATATTTTTTTGAAAAAATCCCTAAGCCCCGGGGTCACAATTTCAGCAAAAATCTGACTTTTGGCAATTCACTCAAAAATGGTGCCAACCGGTTGCAAATGCTGCCCTGAAAGCTTTGGCGATGGAAACAGAAGGCTTTTTATCACAGGACAAGAAATCAGCCCTCAAAAACTTATCCGGCAGAAAATATTTTTTTGAAAAAATCCCTAAGCCCCAGGGTCACAATTTCAGCAAAAACCTGACTTTTGGCAATTGACTCAAAAATGGTGCCAAAAGCTTGAAAATGCTCCCTTGAAAGCTTTGGGGATGGAAACAGAAGGCTTTTTATCACAGGACAAGAAATCAGCCCTCAAAAACTGATCCGGCAGAAAATATTTTTTTGAAAAAATCCCTAAGCCCCGGGGTCACAATTTCAGCAAAAACCTGACTTTTGGTAATTCACTCAAAAATGGTGCCAAAAGCTTGAAAATGCTCCCCTGAAAGCTTTGGCACTCGAAACAGAAGGCTTTTTATCACAGGACAAGAAATCAGCCCTCAAAAACTTATCCGGCAGAATTTTTTTTTTTGAAAAAATCCCTAAGCCCCGGGGTCACAATTTCAGCAAAAATCTGACTTTTGGCAGTTCACTCAAAAATGGTGCCAAAAGCTTGAAAATGCTCCGCTGAAAGCTTTGGCCATGGAAACAGAAGGCTTTTTATCACAAGACAAGAAATCATCCCTCAAAAACTTAATTGGCCAAAAATATTTTTTTGAAAAAATCCCTAAGCCCCGGGGTCACAATTTCAGCAAAAATCTGACTTTTGGCAATTCACTCAAAAATGGTGCCAACCGGTTGCAAATGCTGCCCTGAAAGCTTTGGCGATGGAAACAGAAGGCTTTTTATCACAGGACAAGAAATCAGCCCTCAAAAACTTATCCGGCAGAAAATATTTTTTTGAAAAAATCCCTAAGCCCCAGGGTCACAATTTCAGCAAAAACCTGACTTTTGGCAATTGACTCAAAAATGGTGCCAAAAGCTTGAAAATGCTCCCTTGAAAGCTTTGGGGATGGAAACAGAAGGCTTTTTATCACAGGACAAGAAATCAGCCCTCAAAAACTGATCCGGCAGAAAATATTTTTTTGAAAAAATCCCTAAGCCCCGGGGTCACAATTTCAGCAAAAACCTGACTTTTGGTAATTCACTCAAAAATGGTGCCAAAAGCTTGAAAATGCTCCCCTGAAAGCTTTGGCACTCGAAACAGAAGGCTTTTTATCACAGGACAAGAAATCAGCCCTCAAAAACTTAACTGGCAGAAAATATTTTTTTGAAAAAATCCCTAAGCCCCGGGGTCACAATTTCAGCAAAAATCTGACTTTTGGCAGTTCACTCAAAAATGGTGCCAAAAGCTTGAAAATGCTCCCCTGAAAGCTTTGGGGATGGAAACAGAAGGCTTTTTATCACAGGACAAGAAATCAGCCCTCAAAAACTTATCCGGCAGAAAATATTTTTTTGAAAAAATCCCTAAGCCCCGGGGTCACAATTTCAGCAAAAATCTGACTTTTGGCAATTCACTCAAAAATGGTGCCAACCGGTTGCAAATGCTCCCCTGAAAGCTTTGGCGATGGAAACAGAAGGCTTTTTATCACAGGACAAGAAATCAGCCCTCAAAAACTTATCCGGCAGAAAATATTTTTTTGAAAAAATCCCTAAGCCCCGGGGTCACAATTTCAGCAAAAACCTGACTTTTGGCAATTGACTCAAAAATGGTGCCAAAAGCTTGAAAATGCTCCCTTGAAAGCTTTGGGGATGGAAACAGAAGGCTTTTTATCACAGGACAAGAAATCAGCCCTCAAAAACTGATCTGGCAGAAAATATTTTTTTGAAAAAATCCCTAAGCCCCGGGGTCACAATTTCAGCAAAAACCTGACTTTTGGTAATTCACTCAAAAATGGTGCCAAAAGCTTGAAAATGCTCCCCTGAAAGCTTTGGCACTCGAAACAGAAGGCTTTTTATCACAGGACAAGAAATCAGCCCTCAAAAACTTAACTGGCAGAAAATATTTTTTTGAAAAAATCCCTAAGCCCCGGGGTCACAATTTCAGCAAAAATCTGACTTTTGGCAGTTCACTCAAAAATGGTGCCAAAAGCTTGAAAATGCTCCCCTGAAAGCTTTGGGGATGGAAACAGAAGGCTTTTTATCACAGGACAAGAAATCAGCCCTCAAAAACTTATCCGGCAGAAAATATTTTTTTGAAAAAATCCCTAAGCCCCGGGGTCACAATTTCAGCAAAAATCTGACTTTTGGCAATTCACTCAAAAATGGTGCCAACCGGTTGCAAATGCTCCCCTGAAAGCTTTGGCGATGGAAACAGAAGGCTTTTTATCACAGGACAAGAAATCAGCCCTCAAAAACTTAACCGGAAGAAAATATTTTTTCGAAAAAATCCCTAAGCCCCAGGGTCACAATTTCAGCAAAAATCTGACTTTTGGCAGTTCACTCAAAAATGGTGCCAACCGGTTGCAAATGCTCCCCTGAAAGCTGTGGCGATGGAAACAGAAGGCTTTTTATCACAGGACAAGAAATCAGCCCTCAAAAACTTAACCGGAAGAAAATATTTTTTTGAAAAAATCCCTAAGCCCCGGGGGTCACAATTTCAGCAAAAATCTGACTTTTGGCAGTTCACTCAAAAATGCTGCCAACCGGTTGCAAATGCTCCCCTGAAAGCTGTGGCGATGGAAACAGAAGGCTTTTTATCACAGGACAAGAAATCAGCCCTCAAAAACTTAACCGGAAGAAAATATTTTTTTGAAAAAATCCCTAAGCCCCGGGGTCACAATTTCAGCAAAAATCTGACTTTTGGCAGTTCACTCAAAAATGGTGCCAAAAGCTTGAAAATGCTCCGCTGAAAGCTTTGGCCATGGAAACAGAAGGCTTTTTATCACAAGACAAGAAATCATCCCTCAAAAACTTAATTGGCCAAAAATATTTTTTTGAAAAAATCCCTAAGCCCCGGGGTCACAATTTCAGCAAAAATCTGACTTTTGGCAGTTCACTCAAAAATGGTGCCAAAAGCTTGAAAATGCTCCCCTGAAAGGTTTGGCACTCGAAACAGAAGGCTTTTTATCACAGGACAAGAAATCAGCCCTCAAAAACTTATCCGGCAGAATTTTTTTTTTTGAAAAAATCCCTAAGCCCCGGGGTCACAATTTCAGCAAAAATCTGACTTTTGGCAGTTCACTCAAAAATGGTGCCAAAAGCTTGAAAATGCTCCGCTGAAAGCTTTGGCCATGGAAACAGAAGGCTTTTTATCACAAGACAAGAAATCATCCCTCAAAAACTTAATTGGCCAAAAATATTTTTTTGAAAAAATCCCTAAGCCCCGGGGTCACAATTTCAGCAAAAATCTGACTTTTGGCAATTCACTCAAAAATGGTGCCAAAAGCTTGAAAATGCTCCCCTGAAAGGTTTGGCACTCGAAACAGAAGGCTTTTTATCAAAGGACAAGAAATCAGCCCTCAAAAACTTATCCGGCAGAAAATATTTTTTTGAAAAAATCCCTAAGCCCCGGGGTCACAATTTCAGCAAAAATCTGACTTTTCGCAATTCACTCAAAAATGGTGCCAACCGGTTGCAAATGCTCCCCTGAAAGCTTTGGCGATGGAAACAGAAGGCTTTTTATCACAGGACAAGAAATCATCCCTCAAAAACTTAACTGGCCGAAAATATTTTTTTGAAAAAATCCCTAAGCCCCGGGGTCACAATTTCAGCAAAAATCTGACTTTTGGCAATTCACTCAAAAATGGTGCCAAAAGCTTGAAAATGCTCCCCTGAAAGGTTTGGCACTCGAAACAGAAGGCTTTTTATCACAGGACAAGAAATCAGCCCTCAAAAACTTATCCGGCAGAAAATATTTTTTTGAAAAAATCCCTAAGCCCCGGGGTCACAATTTCAGGAAAAATCTGACTTTTGGCAGTTCACTCAAAAATGGTGCCAAAAGCTTGAAAATGCTCCGCTGAAAGCTTTGGCGATGGAAACAGAAGGCTTTTTATCACAGGACAAGAAATCAGCCCTCAAAAACTTAACCGGAAGAAAATATTTTTTTTGAAAAAATCCCTAAGCCCCGGGGTCACAATTTCAGCAAAAATCTGACTTTTGGCCATTCACTCAAAAATGGTGCCAACCGGTTGCAAATGCTCCCCTGAAAGCTGTGGCGATGGAAACAGAAGGCTTTTTATCACAGGACAAGAAATCAGCCCTCAAAAACTTATCCGGCAGAAAATATTTTTTTGAAAAAATCCCTAAGCCCCGGGGTCACAATTTCAGCAAAAATCTGACTTTTGGCAGTTCACTCAAAAATGGTGCCAAAAGCTTGAAAATGCTCCGCTGAAAGGTTTGGCACTCGAAACAGAAGGCTTTTTATCACAGGACAAGAAATCAGCCCTCAAAAACTTATCCGGCAGAAATTTTTTTTTTGAAAAAATCCCTAAGCCCCGGGGTCACAATTTCAGCAAAAATCTGACTTTTGGCAGTTCACTCAAAAATGGTGCCAAAAGCTTGAAAATGCTCCGCTGAAAGCTTTGGCCATGGAAACAGAAGGCTTTTTATCACAAGACAAGAAATCATCCCTCAAAAACTTAATTGGCCAAAAATATTTTTTTGAAAAAATCCCTAAGCCCCGGGGTCACAATTTCAGCAAAAATCTGACTTTTGGCAATTCACTCAAAAATGGTGCCAAAAGCTTGAAAATGCTCCGCTGAAAGCTTTGGCGATGGAAACAGAAGGCTTTTTATTACAGGACAAGAAATCATCCCTCAAAAACTTATCTGGCCGAAAATATTTTTTTGAAAAGATCCCTAAGCCCCGGGGTCACAATTTCAGCAAAAATCTGACTTTTGGCAATTCACTCAAAAATGGTGCCAACCGGTTGCAAATGCTCCCCTGAAAGCTTTGGCGATGGAAACAGAAGGCTTTTTATTACAGGACAAGAAATCATCCCTCAAAAACTTAACTGGCCGAAAATATTTTTTTGAAAAAATCCCTAAGCCCCGGGGTCACAATTTCAGCAAAAATCTGACTTTTGGCAATTCACTCAAAAATGGTGCCAAAAGCTTGAAAATGCTCCCCTGAAAGGTTTGGCACTCGAAACAGAAGGCTTTTTATCACAGGACAAGAAATCAGCCCTCAAAAACTTAACCGGAAGAAAATATTTTTTTGAAAAAATCCCTAAGCCCCGGGGTCACAATTTCAGCAAAAATCTGACTTTTGGCAGTTCACTCAAAAATGGTGCCAAAAGCTTGAAAATGCTCCCCTGAAAGCTTTGGCGATGGAAACAGAAGGCTTTTTATCACAGGACAAGAAATCAGCCCCCAGAAACTTAACCGGTAGAAAATTTTTTTTTGAAAAAATCCCTAAGCCCGGGGTCACAATTTCAGCAAAAATCTGACTTTTGGCAATTCACTCAAAAATGGTGCCAAAAGCTTGAAAATGCTCCCCTGAAAGGTTTAGCATTCGAAACAGAAGGCTTTTTATCACAGGACAAGAAATCAGCCCTCAAAAACTTAACCGGCAGAAAATATTTTTTTTGAAAAAATCCCTAAGCCCCGGGGTCAGAATTTCAGCAAAAATCTGACTTTTGGCAGTTCACTCAAAAATGGTGCCAACCGGTTGCAAATGCTCCCCTGAAAGCTGTGGCGATGGAAACAGAAGACTTTTTATCACAGGACAAGAAATCAGCCCTCAAAAACTTAACTGGCCGAAAATATTTTTTTGAAAAAATCCCTAAGCCCCGGGGTCACAATTTCAGCAAAAATCTGACTTTTGGCAGTTCACTCAAAAATGCTGCCAACCGGTTGCAAATGCTCCCCTGAAAGATTTGGCGATGGAAACAGAAGGCTTTTTATCACAGGACAAGAAATCAGCCCCCAGAAACTTAACCGGCAGAAAATATTTTTTTTGAAAAAATCCCTAAGCCCGGGGTCACAATTTCAGCAAAAATCTGACTTTTGGCTATTCACTCAAAAATGGTGCCAAAAGCTTGAAAATGCTCCCCTGAAAGGTTTGGCACTCGAAACAGAAGGCTTTTTATCACAGGACAAGAAATCAGCCCTCAAAAACTTAACCGGCAGAAAATATTTTTTTTGAAAAAATCCCTAAGCCCCGGGGTCACAATTTCAGCAAAAATCTGACTTTTGGCAATTCACTCAAAAATGGTGCCAACCGGTTGCAAATGCTCCCCTGAAAGCTTTGGCGATGGAAACAGAAGGCTTTTTATTACAGGACAAGAAATCATCCCTCAAAAACTTAAATGGCCGAAAATATTTTTTTGAAAAAATCCCTAAGCCCCGGGGTCACAATTTCAGCAAAAATCTGACTTTTGGCAATTCACTCAAAAATGGTGCCAAAAGCTTGAAAATGCTCCCCTGAAAGGTTTGGCACTCGAAACAGAAGGCTTTTTATCACAGGACAAGAAATCAGCCCTCAAAAACTTATCCGGCAGAAAATATTTTTTTTGAAAAAATCCCTAAGCCCCGGGGTCACAATTTCATCAAAAATCTGACTTTTGGCAGTTCACTCAAAAATGCTGCCAACCGGTTGCAAATGCTCCCCTGAAAGCTGTGGCGATGGAAACAGAAGGCTTTTTATCACAGTTCAAGAAATCAGCCCTCAAAAACTTAACCGGAAGAAAATATTTTTTTGAAAAAATCCCTAAGCCCCGGGGTCACAATTTCAGCAAAAATCTGACTTTTGGCAGTTCACTCAAAAATGGTGCCAAAAGCTTGAAAATGCTCCCCTGAAAGCTTTGGCGATGGAAACAGAAGGCTTTTTATCACAGGACAAGAAATCAGCCCCCAAAAACTTAACCGGCAGAAAATATTTTTTTTGAAAAAATCCCTAAGCCCCGGGGTCACAATTTCAGCAAAAATCTGACTTTTGGCAATTCACTCAAAAATGGTGCCAAAAGCTTGAAAATGCTCCCCTGAAAGGTTTGGCACTCGAAACAGAAGGCTTTTTATCACAGGACAAGAAATCAGCGCTCAAAAACTTAACCGGAAGAAAATATTTTTTTGAAAAAATCCCTAAGCCCCGGGGTCACAATTTCAGCAAAAATCTGACTTTTGGCAATTCACTCAAAAATGGTGCCAACCGGTTGCAAATGCTCCCCTGAAAGGTTTGGCACTCAAAACAGAAGGCTTTTTATCACAGGACAAGAAATCAGCCCTCAAAAACTTAATTGGCCGAAAATATTTTTTTAAAAAAATCCCTAAGCCCTGGGGTCACAATTTCAGCAAAAATCTGACTTTTGGCAATTCACTCAAAAATGGTGCCAAAAGCTTGAAAATGCTCCCCTGAAAGGTTTAGCATTCGAAACAGAAGGCTTTTTATCACAGGACAAGAAATCAGCCCTCAAAAACTTAACCGGCAGAAAATATTTTTTTTGAAAAAATCCCTAAGCCCCGGGGTCAGAATTTCAGCAAAAATCTGACTTTTGGCAGTTCACTCAAAAATGGTGCCAACCGGTTGCAAATGCTCCCCTGAAAGCTGTGGCGATGGAAACAGAAGACTTTTTATCACAGGACAAGAAATCAGCCCTCAAAAACTTAACTGGCCGAAAATATTTTTTTGAAAAAATCCCTAAGCCCCGGGGTCACAATTTCAGCAAAAATCTGACTTTTGGCAGTTCACTCAAAAATGCTGCCAACCGGTTGCAAATGCTCCCCTGAAAGATTTGGCGATGGAAACAGAAGGCTTTTTATCACAGGACAAGAAATCAGCCCCCAGAAACTTAACCGGCAGAAAATATTTTTTTTGAAAAAATCCCTAAGCCCGGGGTCACAATTTCAGCAAAAATCTGACTTTTGGCTATTCACTCAAAAATGGTGCCAAAAGCTTGAAAATGCTCCCCTGAAAGGTTTGGCACTCGAAACAGAAGGCTTTTTATCACAGGACAAGAAATCAGCCCTCAAAAACTTAACCGGCAGAAAATATTTTTTTTGAAAAAATCCCTAAGCCCCGGGGTCACAATTTCAGCAAAAATCTGACTTTTGGCAATTCACTCAAAAATGGTGCCAACCGGTTGCAAATGCTCCCCTGAAAGCTTTGGCGATGGAAACAGAAGGCTTTTTATTACAGGACAAGAAATCATCCCTCAAAAACTTAAATGGCCGAAAATATTTTTTTGAAAAAATCCCTAAGCCCCGGGGTCACAATTTCAGCAAAAATCTGACTTTTGGCAATTCACTCAAAAATGGTGCCAAAAGCTTGAAAATGCTCCCCTGAAAGGTTTGGCACTCGAAACAGAAGGCTTTTTATCACAGGACAAGAAATCAGCCCTCAAAAACTTATCCGGCAGAAAATATTTTTTTTGAAAAAATCCCTAAGCCCCGGGGTCACAATTTCATCAAAAATCTGACTTTTGGCAGTTCACTCAAAAATGCTGCCAACCGGTTGCAAATGCTCCCCTGAAAGCTGTGGCGATGGAAACAGAAGGCTTTTTATCACAGTTCAAGAAATCAGCCCTCAAAAACTTAACCGGAAGAAAATATTTTTTTGAAAAAATCCCTAAGCCCCGGGGTCACAATTTCAGCAAAAATCTGACTTTTGGCAGTTCACTCAAAAATGGTGCCAAAAGCTTGAAAATGCTCCCCTGAAAGCTTTGGCGATGGAAACAGAAGGCTTTTTATCACAGGACAAGAAATCAGCCCCCAAAAACTTAACCGGCAGAAAATATTTTTTTTGAAAAAATCCCTAAGCCCCGGGGTCACAATTTCAGCAAAAATCTGACTTTTGGCAATTCACTCAAAAATGGTGCCAAAAGCTTGAAAATGCTCCCCTGAAAGGTTTGGCACTCGAAACAGAAGGCTTTTTATCACAGGACAAGAAATCAGCGCTCAAAAACTTAACCGGAAGAAAATATTTTTTTGAAAAAATCCCTAAGCCCCGGGGTCACAATTTCAGCAAAAATCTGACTTTTGGCAATTCACTCAAAAATGGTGCCAACCGGTTGCAAATGCTCCCCTGAAAGGTTTGGCACTCAAAACAGAAGGCTTTTTATCACAGGACAAGAAATCAGCCCTCAAAAACTTAATTGGCCGAAAATATTTTTTTAAAAAAATCCCTAAGCCCTGGGGTCACAATTTCAGCAAAAATCTGACTTTTGGCAATTCACTCAAAAATGGTGCCAAAAGCTTGAAAATGCTCCCCTGAAAGGTTTAGCATTCAAAACAGAAGGCTTTTTATCACAGGACAAGAAATCAGCCCTCAAAAACTTAACCGGCAGAAAATATTTTTTTGAAAAAATCCCTAAGCCCCGGGGTCAGAATTTCAGCAAAAATCTGACTTTTGGCAGTTCACTCAAAAATGGTGCCAACCGGTTGCAAATGCTCCCCTGAAAGCTGTGGCGATGGAAACAGAAGGCTTTTTATCACAGGACAAGAAATCAGCCCTCAAAAACTTATCCGGCAGAAAATATTTTTTTGAAAAAATCCCTAAGCCCCGGGGTCACAATTTCAGCAAAAACCTGACTTTTGGCAATTCACTCAAAAATGGTGCCAAAAGCTTGAAAATGCTCCCCTGAAAGGTTTGGCACTCGAAACAGAAGGCTTTTTATCACAGGACAAGAAATCAGCCCTCAAAAACTTAACCGGCAGAAAATATTTTTTTTGAAAAAATCCCTAAGCCCCGGGGTCACAATTTCAGCAAAAATCTGACTTTTGGCAGTTCACTCAAAAATGGTGCCAAAAGCTTGAAAATGCTCCGCTGAAAGCTTTGGCGATGGAAACAGAAGGCTTTTTATCACAGGACAAGAAATCAGCCCTCAAAAACTTAACCGGAAGAAAATATTTTTTTGAAAAAATCCCTAAGCCCCGGGGTCACAATTTCAGCAAAAATCTGACTTTTGGCAATTCACTCAAAAATGGTGCCAACCGGTTGCAAATGCTCCCCTGAAAGCTTTGGCGATGGAAACAGAAGGCTTTTTATTACAGGACAAGAAATCATCCCTCAAAAACTTAACTGGCCGAAAATATTTTTTTGAAAAAATCCCTAAGCCCCGGGGTCACAATTTCAGCAAAAATCTGACTTTTGGCAATTCACTCAAAAATGGTGCCAAAAGCTTGAAAATGCTCCCCTGAAAGGTTTGGCACTCGAAACAGAAGGCTTTTTATCACAGGACAAGAAATCAGCCCTCAAAAACTTATCTGGCAGAAAATATTTTTTTGAAAAAATCCCTAAGCCCCGGGGTCACAATTTCATCAAAAATCTGACTTTTGGCAGTACACTCAAAAATGCTGCCAACCGGTTGCAAATGCTCCACTGAAAGCTGTGGCGATGGAAACAGAAGGCTTTTTATCACAGGACAAGAAATCAGCCCACAAAAACTTAACCGGAAGAAAATATTTTTTTGAAAAAATCCCTAAGCCCCGGGGTCACAATTTCAGCAAAAATCTGACTTTTGGCAATTCACTCAAAAATGGTGCCAACCGGTTGCAAATGCTCCCCTGAAAGCTTTGGCGATGGAAACAGAAGGCTTTTTATTACAGGACAAGAAATCATCCCTCAAAAACTTAACTGGCCGAAAATATTTTTTTGAAAAAATCCCTAAGCCCCGGGGTCACAATTTCAGCAAAAATCTGACTTTTGGCAGTTCACTCAAAAATGCTGCCAACCGGTTGCAAATGCTCCCCTGAAAGCTTTGGCGATGGAAACAGAAGGCTTTTTATCACAGGACAAGAAATCAGCCCCCAGAAACTTAACCGGCAGAAAATATTTTTTTTGAAAAAATCCCTAAGCCCGGGGTCACAATTTCAGCAAAAATCTGACTTTTGGCTATTCACTCAAAAATGGTGCCAAAAGCTTGAAAATGCTCCCCTGAAAGGTTTGGCACTCGAAACAGAAGGCTTTTTATCACAGGACAAGAAATCAGCCCTCAAAAACTTATCCGGCAGAAAATATTTTTTTGAAAAAATCCCTAAGCCCCGGGGTCACAATTTCATCAAAAATCTGACTTTTGGCAGTTCACTCAAAAATGCTGCCAACCGGTTGCAAATGCTCCCCTGAAAGCTGTGGCGATGGAAACAGAAGGCTTTTTATCACAGTTCAAGAAATCAGCCCTCAAAAACTTAACCGGAAGAAAATATTTTTTTGAAAAAATCCCTAAGCCCCGGGGTCACAATTTCAGCAAAAATCTGACTTTTGGCAGTTCACTCAAAAATGGTGCCAAAAGCTTGAAAATGCTCCCCTGAAAGCTTTGGCGATGGAAACAGAAGGCTTTTTATCACAGGACAAGAAATCAGCCCCCAAAAACTTAACCGGCAGAAAATATTTTTTTTGAAAAAATCCCTAAGCCCCGGGGTCACAATTTCAGCAAAAATCTGACTTTTGGCAGTTCACTCAAAAATGGTGCCAACCGGTTGCAAATGCTCCCCTGAAAGCTGTGGCGATGGAAACAGAAGGCTTTTTTATCACAGGACAAGAAATCAGCCCTCAAAAACTTAACAAGAAGAAAATATTTTTTTGAAAAAATCCCTAAGCCCCGGGGTCACAATTTCAGCAAAAATCTGACTTTTGGCAATTCACTCAAAAATGGTGCCAACCGGTTGCAAATGCTCCCCTGAAAGGTTTGGCACTCAAAACAGAAGGCTTTTTATCACAGGACAAGAAATCAGCCCTCAAAAACTTAATTGGCCGAAAATATTTTTTTAAAAAAATCCCTAAGCCCTGGGGTCACAATTTCAGCAAAAATCTGACTTTTGGCAATTCACTCAAAAATGGTGCCAAAAGCTTGAAAATGCTCCCCTGAAAGGTTTAGCATTCGAAACAGAAGGCTTTTTATCACAGGACAAGAAATCAGCCCTCAAAAACTTAACCGGCAGAAAATATTTTTTTGAAAAAATCCCTAAGCCCCGGGGTCAGAATTTCAGCAAAAATCTGACTTTTGGCAGTTCACTCAAAAATGGTGCCAACCGGTTGCAAATGCTCCCCTGAAAGCTGTGGCGATGGAAACAGAAGGCTTTTTATCACAGGACAAGAAATCAGCCCTCAAAAACTTATCCGGCAGAAAATATTTTTTTGAAAAAATCCCTAAGCCCCGGGGTCACAATTTCAGCAAAAACCTGACTTTTGGCAATTCACTCAAAAATGGTGCCAAAAGCTTGAAAATGCTCCCCTGAAAGGTTTGGCACTCGAAACAGAAGGCTTTTTATCACAGGACAAGAAATCAGCCCTCAAAAACTTAACCGGCAGAAAATATTTTTTTTGAAAAAATCCCTAAGCCCCGGGGTCACAATTTCAGCAAAAATCTGACTTTTGGCAGTTCACTCAAAAATGGTGCCAAAAGCTTGAAAATGCTCCGCTGAAAGCTTTGGCGATGGAAACAGAAGGCTTTTTATCACAGGACAAGAAATCAGCCCTCAAAAACTTAACCGGAAGAAAATATTTTTTTGAAAAAATCCCTAAGCCCCGGGGTCACAATTTCAGCAAAAATCTGACTTTTGGCAATTCACTCAAAAATGGTGCCAACCGGTTGCAAATGCTCCCCTGAAAGCTTTGGCGATGGAAACAGAAGGCTTTTTATTACAGGACAAGAAATCATCCCTCAAAAACTTAACTGGCCGAAAATATTTTTTTGAAAAAATCCCTAAGCCCCGGGGTCACAATTTCAGCAAAAATCTGACTTTTGGCAATTCACTCAAAAATGGTGCCAAAAGCTTGAAAATGCTCCCCTGAAAGGTTTGGCACTCGAAACAGAAGGCTTTTTATCACAGGACAAGAAATCAGCCCTCAAAAACTTATCTGGCAGAAAATATTTTTTTGAAAAAATCCCTAAGCCCCGGGGTCACAATTTCAGCAAAAATCTGACTTTTGGCAGTACACTCAAAAATGCTGCCAACCGGTTGCAAATGCTCCACTGAAAGCTGTGGCGATGGAAACAGAAGGCTTTTTATCACAGGACAAGAAATCAGCCCACAAAAACTTAACCGGAAGAAAATATTTTTTTGAAAAAATCCCTAAGCCCCGGGGTCACAATTTCAGCAAAAATCTGACTTTTGGCAATTCACTCAAAAATGGTGCCAACCGGTTGCAAATGCTCCCCTGAAAGCTTTGGCGATGGAAACAGAAGGCTTTTTATTACAGGACAAGAAATCATCCCTCAAAAACTTAACTGGCCGAAAATATTTTTTTGAAAAAATCCCTAAGCCCCGGGGTCACAATTTCAGCAAAAATCTGACTTTTGGCAATTCACTCAAAAATGGTGCCAACCGGTTGCAAATGCTCCCCTGAAAGCTGTGGCGATGGAAACAGAAGGCTTTTTTATCACAGGACAAGAAATCAGCCCTCAAAAACTTATCCGGCAGAAAATATTTTTTTGAAAAAATCCCTAAGCCCCGGGGTCACAATTTCATCAAAAATCTGACTTTTGGCAGTTCACTCAAAAATGCTGCCAACCGGTTGCAAATGCTCCCCTGAAAGCTGTGGCGATGGAAACAGAAGGCTTTTTATCACAGGACAAGAAATCAGCCCTCAAAAACTTAACCGGAAGAAAATATTTTTTTGAAAAAATCCCTAAGCCCCGGGGTCACAATTTCAGCAAAAATCTGACTTTTGGCAGTTCACTCAAAAATGGTGCCAAAAGCTTGAAAATGCTCCCCTGAAAGCTTTGGCGATGGAAACAGAAGGCTTTTTATCACAGGACATGAAATCAGCCCCCAGAAACTTAACCGGCAGAAAATATTTTTTTTGAAAAAATCCCTAAGCCCGGGGTCACAATTTCAGCAAAAATCTGACTTTTGGCAATTCACTCAAAAATGGTGCCAAAAGCTTGAAAATGCTCCCCTGAAAGGTTTGGCACTCGAAACAGAAGGCTTTTTATCACAGGACAAGAAATCAGCCCTCAAAAACTTAACCGGAAGAAAATATTTTTTTTGAAAAAATCCCTAAGCCCCGGGGTCACAATTTCAGCAAAAATCTGACTTTTGGCAATTCACTCAAAAATGGTGCCAACCGGTTGCAAATGCTCCCCTGAAAGCTTTGGCGATGGAAACAGAAGACTTTTTATTACAGGACAAGAAATCATCCCTCAAAAACTTAACTGGCCGAAAATATTTTTTTGAAAAAATCCCTAAGCCCCGGGGTCACAATTTCAGCAAAAATCTGACTTTTGGCAATTCACTCAAAAATGGTGCCAAAAGCTTGAAAATGCTCCCCTGAAAGGTTTGGCACTCGAAACAGAAGGCTTTTTATCACAGGACAAGAAATCAGCCCTCAAAAACTTATCCGGCAGAAAATATTTTTTTGAAAAAATCCCTAAGCCCCGGGGTCACAATTTCAGCAAAAACCTGACTTTTGGCAATTCACTCAAAAATGGTGCCAAAAGCTTGAAAATGCTCCCCTGAAAGGTTTGGCACTCGAAACAGAAGGCTTTTTATCACAGGACAAGAAATCAGCCCTCAAAAACTTAACCGGCAGAAAATATTTTTTTTGAAAAAATCCCTAAGCCCCGGGGTCACAATTTCAGCAAAAATCTGACTTTTGGCAGTTCACTCAAAAATGGTGCCAAAAGCTTGAAAATGCTCCCCTGAAAGCTTTGGCGATGGAAACAGAAGGCTTTTTATCACAGGACATGAAATCAGCCCCCAGAAACTTAACCGGCAGAAAATATTTTTTTTGAAAAAATCCCTAAGCCCGGGGTCACAATTTCAGCAAAAATCTGACTTTTGGCAATTCACTCAAAAATGGTGCCAAAAGCTTGAAAATGCTCCCCTGAAAGGTTTGGCACTCGAAACAGAAGGCTTTTTATCACAGGACAAGAAATCAGCCCTCAAAAACTTAACCGGCAGAAAATATTTTTTTTGAAAAAATCCCTAAGCCCCGGGGTCACAATTTCAGCAAAAATCTGACTTTTGGCAATTCACTCAAAAATGGTGCCAACCGGTTGCAAATGCTCCCCTGAAAGCTTTGGCGATGGAAACAGAAGACTTTTTATTACAGGACAAGAAATCATCCCTCAAAAACTTAACTGGCCGAAAATATTTTTTTGAAAAAATCCCTAAGCCCCGGGGTCACAATTTCAGCAAAAATCTGACTTTTGGCAATTCACTCAAAAATGGTGCCAAAAGCTTGAAAATGCTCCCCTGAAAGGTTTGGCACTCGAAACAGAAGGCTTTTTATCACAGGACAAGAAATCAGCCCTCAAAAACTTATCCGGCAGAAAATATTTTTTTGAAAAAATCCCTAAGCCCCGGGGTCACAATTTCAGCAAAAACCTGACTTTTGGCAATTCACTCAAAAATGGTGCCGAAAGCTTGAAAATGCTCCCCTGAAAGGTTTGGCACTCGAAACAGAAGGCTTTTTATCACAGGACAAGAAATCAGCCCTCAAAAACTTAACCGGCAGAAAATATTTTTTTTGAAAAAATCCCTAAGCCCCGGGGTCACAATTTCAGCAAAAATCTGACTTTTGGCAGTTCACTCAAAAATGGTGCCAAAAGCTTGAAAATGCTCCCCTGAAAGCTTTGGCGATGGAAACAGAAGGCTTTTTATCACAGGACATGAAATCAGCCCCCAGAAACTTAACCGGCAGAAAATATTTTTTTTGAAAAAATCCCTAAGCCCGGGGTCACAATTTCAGCAAAAATCTGACTTTTGGCAATTCACTCAAAAATGGTGCCAAAAGCTTGAAAATGCTCCCCTGAAAGGTTTGGCACTCGAAACAGAAGGCTTTTTATCACAGGACAAGAAATCAGCCCTCAAAAACTTAACCGGCAGAAAATATTTTTTTTGAAAAAATCCCTAAGCCCCGGGGTCAAAATTTCAGCAAAAATCTGACTTTTGGCCATTCACTCAAAAATGGTGCCAACCGGTTGTAAATGCTCCCCTGAAAGCTGTGGCGATGGAAACAGAAGGCTTTTTTATCACAGGAGAAGAAATCAGCCCTCAAAAACTTAACCGGAAGAAAATATTTTTTTGAAAAAATCCCTAAGCCCCGGGGTCACAATTTCAGCAAAAATCTGACTTTTGGCAATTCACTCAAAAATGGTGCCAACCGGTTGCAAATGCTCCCCTGAAAGGTTTGGCACTCAAAACAGAAGGCTTTTTATCACAGGACAAGAAATCAGCCCTCAAAAACTTAATTGGCCCAAAATATTTTTTTAAAAAAATCCCTAAGCCCTGGGGTCACAATTTCAGCAAAAATCTGACTTTTGGCAATTCACTCAAAAATGGTGCCAAAAGCTTGAAAATGCTCCCCTGAAAGGTTTAGCATTCGAAACAGAAGGCTTTTTATCACAGGACAAGAAATCAGCCCTCAAAAACTTAACCGGCAGAAAATATTTTTTTGAAAAAATCCCTAAGCCCCGGGGTCAGAATTTCAGCAAAAATCTGACTTTTGGCAGTTCACTCAAAAATGGTGCCAACCGGTTGCAAATGCTCCCCTGAAAGCTGTGGCGATGGAAACAGAAGGCTTTTTATCACAGGACAAGAAATCAGCCCTCAAAAACTTATCCGGCAGAAAATATTTTTTTGAAAAAATCCCTAAGCCCCGGGGTCACAATTTCAGCAAAAACCTGACTTTTGGCAATTCACTCAAAAATGGTGCCAAACGCTTGAAAATGCTCCCCTGAAAGGTTTGGCACTCGAAACAGAAGGCTTTTTATCACAGGACAAGAAATCAGCCCTCAAAAACTTAATTGGCCCAAAATATTTTTTTGAAAAAATCCCTAAGCCCCGGGGTCACAATTTCAGCAAAAACCTGACTTTTGGCAATTCACTCAAAAATGGTGCCAAAAGCTTGAAAATGCTCCCCTGAAAGGTTTGGCACTCGAAACAGAAGGCTTTTTATCACAGGACAAGAAATCAGCCCTCAAAAACTTAACCGGCAGAAAATATTTTTTTTGAAAAAATCCCTAAGCCCCGGGGTCACAATTTCAGCAAAAATCTGACTTTTGGCCATTCACTCAAAAATGGTGCCAACCGGTTGTAAATGCTCCCCTGAAAGCTGTGGCGATGGAAACAGAAGGCTTTTTTATCACAGGAGAAGAAATCAGCCCTCAAAAACTTAACCGGAAGAAAATATTTTTTTGAAAAAATCCCTAAGCCCCGGGGTCACAATTTCAGCAAAAATCTGACTTTTGGCAATTCACTCAAAAATGGTGCCAACCGGTTGCAAATGCTCCCCTGAAAGGTTTGGCACTCAAAACAGAAGGCTTTTTATCACAGGACAAGAAATCAGCCCTCAAAAACTTAATTGGCCCAAAATATTTTTTTAAAAAAATCCCTAAGCCCTGGGGTCACAATTTCAGCAAAAATCTGACTTTTGGCAATTCACTCAAAAATGGTGCCAAAAGCTTGAAAATGCTCCCCTGAAAGGTTTAGCATTCGAAACAGAAGGTTTTTTATCACAGGACAAGAAATCAGCCCTCAAAAACTTAACCGGCAGAAAATATTTTTTTGAAAAAATCCCTAAGCCCCGGGGTCAGAATTTCAGCAAAAATCTGACTTTTGGCAGTTCACTCAAAAATGGTGCCAACCGGTTGCAAATGCTCCCCTGAAAGCTGTGGCGATGGAAACAGAAGACTTTTTATCACAGGACAAGAAATCAGCCCTCAAAAACTTAACTGGCAGAAAATATTTTTTTGAAAAAATCCCTAAGCCCCGGGGTCACAATTTCAGCAAAAACCTGACTTTTGGCAATTCACTCAAAAATGGTGCCAAAAGCTTGAAAATGCTCCCCTGAAAGGTTTGGCACTCGAAACAGAAGGCTTTTTATCACAGGACAAGAAATCAGCCCTCAAAAACTTATCCGGCAGAAAATATTTTTTTGAAAAAATCCCTAAGCCCCGGGGTCACAATTTCATCAAAAATCTGACTTTTGGCAGTACACTCAAAAATGCTGCCAACCGGTTGCAAATGCTCCCCTGAAAGCTGTGGCGATGGAAACAGAAGGCTTTTTATCACAGGACAAGAAATCAGCCCACAAAAACTTAACCGGAAGAAAATATTTTTTTGAAAAAATCCCTAAGCCCCGGGGTCACAATTTCAGCAAAAATCTGACTTTTGGCAGTTCACTCAAAAATGCTGCCAACCGGTTGCAAATGCTCCCCTGAAAGCTTTGGCGATGGAAACAGAAGGCTTTTTATCACAGGACAAGAAATCAGCCCCCAGAAACTTAACCGGCAGAAAATATTTTTTTTGAAAAAATCCCTAAGCCCGGGGTCACAATTTCAGCAAAAATCTGACTTTTGGCTATTCACTCAAAAATGGTGCCAAAAGCTTGAAAATGCTCCCCTGAAAGGTTTGGCACTCGAAACAGAAGGCTTTTTATCACAGGACAAGAAATCAGCCCTCAAAAACTTAACCGGCAGAAAATATTTTTTTTGAAAAAATCCCTAAGCCCCGGGGTCACAATTTCAGCAAAAATCTGACTTTTGGCAATTCACTCAAAAATGGTGCCAACCGGTTGCAAATGCTCCCCTGAAAGCTTTGGCGATGGAAACAGAAGGCTTTTTATTACAGGACAAGAAATCATCCCTCAAAAACTTAACTGGCCGAAAATATTTTTTTGAAAAAATCCCTAAGCCCCGGGGTCACAATTTCAGCAAAAATCTGACTTTTGGCAATTCACTCAAAAATGGTGCCAAAAGCTTAAAAATGCTCCCCTGAAAGGTTTGGCACTCGAAACAGAAGGCTTTTTATCACAGGACAAGAAATCAGCCCTCAAAAACTTATCCGGCAGAAAATATTTTTTTGAAAAAATCCCTAAGCCCCGGGGTCACAATTTCATCAAAAATCTGACTTTTGGCAGTTCACTCAAAAATGCTGCCAACCGGTTGCAAGTGCTCCCCTGAAAGCTGTGGCGATGGAAACAGAAGGCTTTTTATCACAGTTCAAGAAATCAGCCCTCAAAAACTTAACCGGAAGAAAATATTTTTTTGAAAAAATCCCTAAGCCCCGGGGTCACAATTTCAGCAAAAATCTGACTTTTGGCAGTTCACTCATAAATGGTGCCAAAAGCTTGAAAATGCTCCCCTGAAAGCTTTGGCGATGGAAACAGAAGGTTTTTTATCACACGACAAGAAATCAGCCCCCAAAAACTTAACCGGCAGAAAATATTTTTTTTGAAAAAATCCCTAAGCCCCGGGGTCACAATTTCAGCAAAAATCTGACTTTTGGCAATTCACTCAAAAATGGTGCCAAAAGCTTGAAAATGCTCCCCTGAAAGGTTTGGCACTCGAAACAGAAGGCTTTTTATCACAGGACAAGAAATCAGCCCTCAAAAACTTAACCGGAAGAAAATATTTTTTTGAAAAAATCCCTAAGCCCCGGGGTCACAATTTCAGCAAAAATCTGACTTTTGGCAATTCACTCAAAAATGGTGCCAACCGGTTGCAAATGCTCCCCTGAAAGCTTTGGCACTCAAAACAGAAGGCTTTTTATCACAGGACAAGAAATCAGCCCTCAAAAACTTAATTGGCCGAAAATATTTTTTTAAAAAAATCCCTAAGCCCTGGGGTCACAATTTCAGCAAAAATCTGACTTTTGGCAATTCACTCAAAAATGGTGCCAAAAGCTTGAAAATGCTCCCCTGAAAGGTTTAGCATTCGAAATAGAAGGCTTTTTATCACAGGACAAGAAATCAGCCCTCAAAAACTTAACCGGCAGAAAATATTTTTTTGAAAAAATCCCTAAGCCCCGGGGTCAGAATTTCAGCAAAAATCTGACTTTTGGCAGTTCACTCAAAAATGGTGCCAACCGGTTGCAAATGCTCCCCTGAAAGGTTTGGCACTCAAAACAGAAGGCTTTTTATCACAGGACAAGAAATCAGCCCTCAAAAACTTAATTGGCCGAAAATATTTTTTTAAAAAAATCCCTAAGCCCTGGGGTCACAATTTCAGCAAAAATCTGACTTTTGGCAATTCACTCAAAAATGGTGCCAAAAGCTTGAAAATGCTCCCCTGAAAGGTTTAGCATTCGAAACAGAAGGCTTTTTATCACAGGACAAGAAATCAGCCCTCAAAAACTTAACCGGCAGAAAATATTTTTTTGAAAAAATCCCTAAGCCCCGGGGTCACAATTTCAGCAAAAATCTGACTTTTGGCAGTTCACTCAAAAATGGTGCCAAAAGCTTGAAAATGCTCCCCTGAAAGCTTTGGCGATGGAAACAGAAGGTTTTTTATCACACGACAAGAAATCAGCCCCCAAAAATTAACCGGCAGAAAATATTTTTTTTGAAAAAATCCCTAAGCCCCGGGGTCACAATTTCAGCAAAAATCTGACTTTTGGCAATTCACTCAAAAATGGTGCCAAAAGCTTGAAAATGCTCCCCTGAAAGGTTTGGCACTCGAAACAGAAGGCTTTTTATCACAGGACAAGAAATCAGCCCTCAAAAACTTAACCGGAAGAAAATATTTTTTTGAAAAAATCCCTTAGCCCCGGGGTCACAATTTCAGCAAAAATCTGACTTTTGGCAATTCACTCAAAAATGGTGCCAACCGGTTGCAAATGCTCCCCTGAAAGCTTTGGCACTCAAAACAGAAGGCTTTTTATCACAGGACAAGAAATCAGCCCTCAAAAACTTAATTGGCCGAAAATATTTTTTTAAAAAAATCCCTAAGCCCTGGGGTCACAATTTCAGCAAAAATCTGACTTTTGGCAATTCACTCAAAAATGGTGCCAAAAGCTTGAAAATGCTCCCCTGAAAGGTTTAGCATTCGAAATAGAAGGCTTTTTATCACAGGACAAGAAATCAGCCCTCAAAAACTTAACAAGAAGAAAATATTTTTTTGAAAAAATCCCTAAGCCCCGGGGTCACAATTTCAGCAAAAATCTGACTTTTGGCAATTCACTCAAAAATGGTGCCAAAAGCTTGAAAATGCTCCCCTGAAAGGTTTAGCATTCGAAACAGAAGGCTTTTTATCACAGGACAAGAAATCAGCCCTCAAAAACTTAACCGGCAGAAAATATTTTTTTGAAAAAATCCCTAAGCCCCGGGGTCAGAATTTCAGCAAACATCTGACTTTTGGCAGTTCACTCAAAAATGGTGCCAACCGGTTGCAAATGCTCCCCTGAAAGCTGTGGCGATGGAAACAGAAGGCTTTTTATCACAGGACAAGAAATCAGCCCTCAAAAACTTATCCGGCAGAAAATATTTTTTTGAAAAAATCCCTAAGCCCCGGGGTCACAATTTCAGCAAAAACCTGACTTTTGGCAATTCACTCAAAAATGGTGCCAAAAGCTTGAAAATGCTCCCCTGAAAGGTTTGGCACTCGAAACAGAAGGCTTTTTATCACAGGACAAGAAATCAGCCCTCAAAAACTTAACCGGCAGAAAATATTTTTTTTGAAAAAATCCCTAAGCCCCGGGGTCACAATTTCAGCAAAAATCTGACTTTTGGCAGTTCACTCAAAAATGGTGCCAAAAGCTTGAAAATGCTCCGCTGAAAGCTTTGGCGATGGAAACAGAAGGCTTTTTATCACAGGACAAGAAATCAGCCCTCAAAAACTTAACCGGAAGAAAATATTTTTTTGAAAAAATCCCTAAGCCCCGGGGTCACAATTTCAGCAAAAATCTGACTTTTGGCAATTCACTCAAAAATGGTGCCAACCGGTTGCAAATGCTCCCCTGAAAGCTTTGGCGATGGAAACAGAAGGCTTTTTATTACAGGACAAGAAATCATCCCTCAAAAACTTAACTGGCCGAAAATATTTTTTTGAAAAAATCCCTAAGCCCCGGGGTCACAATTTCAGCAAAAATCTGACTTTTGGCAATTCACTCAAAAATGGTGCCAACCGGTTGCAAATGCTTCCCTGAAAGCTGTGGCGATGGAAACAGAAGGCTTTTTTATCACAGGACAAGAAATCAGCCCTCAAAAACTTAACCGGCAGAAAATATTTTTTTTGAAAAAATCCCTAAGCCCGGGGTCACAATTTCAGCAAAAATCTGACTTTTGGCTATTCACTCAAAAATGGTGCCAAAAGCTTGAAAATGCTCCCCTGAAAGGTTTGGCACTCGAAACAGAAGGCTTTTTATCACAGGACAAGAAATCAGCCCTCAAAAACTTAACCGGCAGAAAATATTTTTTTTGAAAAAATCCCTAAGCCCCGGGGTCACAATTTCAGCAAAAATCTGACTTTTGGCAATTCACTCAAAAATGGTGCCAACCGGTTGCAAATGCTCCCCTGAAAGCTTTGGCGATGGAAACAGAAGGCTTTTTATTACAAGACAAGAAATCATCCCTCAAAAACTTAACTGGCCGAAAATATTTTTTTGAAAAAATCCCTAAGCCCCGGGGTCACAATTTCAGCAAAAATCTGACTTTTGGCAATTCACTCAAAAATGGTGCCAAAAGCTTGAAAATGCTCCCCTGAAAGGTTTGGCACTCGAAACAGAAGGCTTTTTATCACAGGACAAGAAATCAGCCCTCAAAAACTTATCCGGCAGAAAATATTTTTTTGAAAAAATCCCTAAGCCCCGGGGTCACAATTTCATCAAAAATCTGACTTTTGGCAGTTCACTCAAAAATGCTGCCAACCGGTTGCAAGTGCTCCCCTGAAAGCTGTGGCAATGGAAACAGAAGGCTTTTTATCACAGTTCAAGAAATCAGCCCTCAAAAACTTAACCGGAAGAAAATATTTTTTTGAAAAAATCCCTAAGCCCCGGGGTCACAATTTCAGCAAAAATCTGACTTTTGGCAGTTCACTCAAAAATGGTGCCAAAAGCTTGAAAATGCTCCCCTGAAAGCTTTGGCGATGGAAACAGAAGGTTTTTTATCACACGACAAGAAATCAGCCCCCAAAAACTTAACCGGCAGAAAATATTTTTTTTGAAAAAATCCCTAAGCCCCGGGGTCACAATTTCAGCAAAAATCTGACTTTTGGCAATTCACTCAAAAATGGTGCCAAAAGCTTGAAAATGCTCCCCTGAAAGGTTTGGCACTCGAAACAGAAGGCTTTTTATCACAGGACAAGAAATCAGCCCTCAAAAACTTAACCGGAAGAAAATATTTTTTTGAAAAAATCCCTTAGCCCCGGGGTCACAATTTCAGCAAAAATCTGACTTTTGGCAATTCACTCAAAAATGGTGCCAACCGGTTGCAAATGCTCCCCTGAAAGGTTTGGCACTCAAAACAGAAGGCTTTTTATCACAGGACAAGAAATCAGCCCTCAAAAACTTAACTGGCCGAAAATATTTTTTTGAAAAAATCCCTAAGCCCCGGGGTCACAATTTCAGCAAAAATCTGACTTTTGGCAATTCACTCAAAAATGGTGCCAAAAGCTTGAAAATGCTCCCCTGAAAGGTTTGGCACTCGAAACAGAAGGCTTTTTATCACAGGACAAGAAATCAGCCCTCAAAAACTTATCCGGCAGAAAATATTTTTTTGAAAAAATCCCTAAGCCCCGGGGTCAGAATTTCAGCAAAAATCTGACTTTTGGCAGTTCACTCAAAAATGGTGCCAACCGGTTGCAAATGCTCCCCTGAAAGCTGTGGCGATGGAAACAGAAGGCTTTTTTATCACAGGACAAGAAATCAGCCCTCAAAAACTTAACCGGAAGAAAATATTTTTTTGAAAAAATCCCTAAGCCCCGGGGTCACAATTTCAGCAAAAATCTGACTTTTGGCAGTTCACTCAAAAATGGTGCCAACCGGTTGCAAATGCTCCCCTGAAAGGTTTGGCACTCAAAACAGAAGGCTTTTTATCACAGGACAAGAAATCAGCCCCCAAAAACTTAACCGGCAGAAAATATTTTTTTTGAAAAAATCCCTAAGCCCCGGGGTCACAATTTCAGCAAAAATCTGGCTTTTGGCAATTCACTCAAAAATGGTGCCAAAAGCTTGAAAATGCTCCCCTGAAAGGTTTAGCATTCGAAACAGAAGGCTTTTTATCACAGGACAAGAAATCAGCCCTCAAAAACTTAACCGGCAGAAAATATTTTTTTGAAAAAATCCCTAAGCCCCGGGGGTCAGAATTTCAGCAAAAATCTGACTTTTGGCAGTTCACTCAAAAATGGTGCCAACCGGTTGCAAATGCTCCCCTGAAAGCTGTGGCGATGGAAACAGAAGGCTTTTTATCACAGGACAAGAAATCAGCCCTCAAAAACTTAATTGGCCGAAAATATTTTTTTAAAAAAATCCCTAAGCCCTGGGGTCACAATTTCAGCAAAAATCTGACTTTTGGCAATTCACTCAAAAATGGTGCCAAAAGCTTGAAAATGCTCCCCTGAAAGGTTTAGCATTCGAAACAGAAGGCTTTTTATCACAGGACAAGAAATCAGCCCTCAAAAACTTAACCGGCAGAAAATATTTTTTTGAAAAAATCCCTAAGCCCCGGGGTCACAATTTCAGCAAAAATCTGACTTTTGGCAGTTCACTCAAAAATGGTGCCAAAAGCTTGAAAATGCTCCCCTGAAAGCTTTGGCGATGGAAACAGAAGGTTTTTTATCACACGACAAGAAATCAGCCCCCAAAAATTAACCGGCAGAAAATATTTTTTTTGAAAAAATCCCTAAGCCCCGGGGTCACAATTTCAGCAAAAATCTGACTTTTGGCAATTCACTCAAAAATGGTGCCAAAAGCTTGAAAATGCTCCCCTGAAAGGTTTGGCACTCGAAACAGAAGGCTTTTTATCACAGGACAAGAAATCAGCCCTCAAAAACTTAACCGGAAGAAAATATTTTTTTGAAAAAATCCCTTAGCCCCGGGGTCACAATTTCAGCAAAAATCTGACTTTTGGCAATTCACTCAAAAATGGTGCCAACCGGTTGCAAATGCTCCCCTGAAAGCTTTGGCACTCAAAACAGAAGGCTTTTTATCACAGGACAAGAAATCAGCCCTCAAAAACTTAATTGGCCGAAAATATTTTTTTAAAAAAATCCCTAAGCCCTGGGGTCACAATTTCAGCAAAAATCTGACTTTTGGCAATTCACTCAAAAATGGTGCCAAAAGCTTGAAAATGCTCCCCTGAAAGGTTTAGCATTCGAAATAGAAGGCTTTTTATCACAGGACAAGAAATCAGCCCTCAAAAACTTAACAAGAAGAAAATATTTTTTTGAAAAAATCCCTAAGCCCCGGGGTCACAATTTCAGCAAAAATCTGACTTTTGGCAATTCACTCAAAAATGGTGCCAAAAGCTTGAAAATGCTCCCCTGAAAGGTTTAGCATTCGAAACAGAAGGCTTTTTATCACAGGACAAGAAATCAGCCCTCAAAAACTTAACCGGCAGAAAATATTTTTTTGAAAAAATCCCTAAGCCCCGGGGTCAGAATTTCAGCAAACATCTGACTTTTGGCAGTTCACTCAAAAATGGTGCCAACCGGTTGCAAATGCTCCCCTGAAAGCTGTGGCGATGGAAACAGAAGGCTTTTTATCACAGGACAAGAAATCAGCCCTCAAAAACTTATCCGGCAGAAAATATTTTTTTGAAAAAATCCCTAAGCCCCGGGGTCACAATTTCAGCAAAAACCTGACTTTTGGCAATTCACTCAAAAATGGTGCCAGAAGCTTGAAAATGCTCCCCTGAAAGGTTTGGCACTCGAAACAGAAGGCTTTTTATCACAGGACAAGAAATCAGCCCTCAAAAACTTAACCGGCAGAAAATATTTTTTTTGAAAAAATCCCTAAGCCCCGGGGTCACAATTTCAGCAAAAATCTGACTTTTGGCAGTTCACTCAAAAATGGTGCCAAAAGCTTGAAAATGCTCCGCTGAAAGCTTTGGCGATGGAAACAGAAGGCTTTTTATCACAGGACAAGAAATCAGCCCTCAAAAACTTAACCGGAAGAAAATATTTTTTTGAAAAAATCCCTAAGCCCCGGGGTCACAATTTCAGCAAAAATCTGACTTTTGGCAATTCACTCAAAAATGGTGCCAACCGGTTGCAAATGCTCCCCTGAAAGCTTTGGCGATGGAAACAGAAGGCTTTTTATTACAGGACAAGAAATCATCCCTCAAAAACTTAACTGGCCGAAAATATTTTTTTGAAAAAATCCCTAAGCCCCGGGGTCACAATTTCAGCAAAAATCTGACTTTTGGCAATTCACTCAAAAATGGTGCCAACCGGTTGCAAATGCTTCCCTGAAAGCTGTGGCGATGGAAACAGAAGGCTTTTTTATCACAGGACAAGAAATCAGCCCTCAAAAACTTAACCGGCAGAAAATATTTTTTTTGAAAAAATCCCTAAGCCCGGGGTCACAATTTCAGCAAAAATCTGACTTTTGGCTATTCACTCAAAAATGGTGCCAAAAGCTTGAAAATGCTCCCCTGAAAGGTTTGGCACTCGAAACAGAAGGCTTTTTATCACAGGACAAGAAATCAGCCCTCAAAAACTTAACCGGCAGAAAATATTTTTTTTGAAAAAATCCCTAAGCCCCGGGGTCACAATTTCAGCAAAAATCTGACTTTTGGCAATTCACTCAAAAATGGTGCCAACCGGTTGCAAATGCTCCCCTGAAAGCTTTGGCGATGGAAACAGAAGGCTTTTTATTACAAGACAAGAAATCATCCCTCAAAAACTTAACTGGCCGAAAATATTTTTTTGAAAAAATCCCTAAGCCCCGGGGTCACAATTTCAGCAAAAATCTGACTTTTGGCAATTCACTCAAAAATGGTGCCAAAAGCTTGAAAATGCTCCCCTGAAAGGTTTGGCACTCGAAACAGAAGGCTTTTTATCACAGGACAAGAAATCAGCCCTCAAAAACTTATCCGGCAGAAAATATTTTTTTGAAAAAATCCCTAAGCCCCGGGGTCACAATTTCATCAAAAATCTGACTTTTGGCAGTTCACTCAAAAATGCTGCCAACCGGTTGCAAGTGCTCCCCTGAAAGCTGTGGCAATGGAAACAGAAGGCTTTTTATCACAGTTCAAGAAATCAGCCCTCAAAAACTTAACCGGAAGAAAATATTTTTTTGAAAAAATCCCTAAGCCCCGGGGTCACAATTTCAGCAAAAATCTGACTTTTGGCAGTTCACTCAAAAATGGTGCCAAAAGCTTGAAAATGCTCCCCTGAAAGCTTTGGCGATGGAAACAGAAGGTTTTTTATCACACGACAAGAAATCAGCCCCCAAAAACTTAACCGGCAGAAAATATTTTTTTTGAAAAAATCCCTAAGCCCCGGGGTCACAATTTCAGCAAAAATCTGACTTTTGGCAATTCACTCAAAAATGGTGCCAAAAGCTTGAAAATGCTCCCCTGAAAGGTTTGGCACTCGAAACAGAAGGCTTTTTATCACAGGACAAGAAATCAGCCCTCAAAAACTTAACCGGAAGAAAATATTTTTTTGAAAAAATCCCTTAGCCCCGGGGTCACAATTTCAGCAAAAATCTGACTTTTGGCAATTCACTCAAAAATGGTGCCAACCGGTTGCAAATGCTCCCCTGAAAGGTTTGGCACTCAAAACAGAAGGCTTTTTATCACAGGACAAGAAATCAGCCCTCAAAAACTTAACTGGCCGAAAATATTTTTTTGAAAAAATCCCTAAGCCCCGGGGTCACAATTTCAGCAAAAATCTGACTTTTGGCAATTCACTCAAAAATGGTGCCAAAAGCTTGAAAATGCTCCCCTGAAAGGTTTGGCACTCGAAACAGAAGGCTTTTTATCACAGGACAAGAAATCAGCCCTCAAAAACTTATCCGGCAGAAAATATTTTTTTGAAAAAATCCCTAAGCCCCGGGGTCAGAATTTCAGCAAAAATCTGACTTTTGGCAGTTCACTCAAAAATGGTGCCAACCGGTTGCAAATGCTCCCCTGAAAGCTGTGGCGATGGAAACAGAAGGCTTTTTTATCACAGGACAAGAAATCAGCCCTCAAAAACTTAACCGGAAGAAAATATTTTTTTGAAAAAATCCCTAAGCCCCGGGGTCACAATTTCAGCAAAAATCTGACTTTTGGCAGTTCACTCAAAAATGGTGCCAACCGGTTGCAAATGCTCCCCTGAAAGGTTTGGCACTCAAAACAGAAGGCTTTTTATCACAGGACAAGAAATCAGCCCCCAAAAACTTAACCGGCAGAAAATATTTTTTTTGAAAAAATCCCTAAGCCCCGGGGTCACAATTTCAGCAAAAATCTGGCTTTTGGCAATTCACTCAAAAATGGTGCCAAAAGCTTGAAAATGCTCCCCTGAAAGGTTTAGCATTCGAAACAGAAGGCTTTTTATCACAGGACAAGAAATCAGCCCTCAAAAACTTAACCGGCAGAAAATATTTTTTTGAAAAAATCCCTAAGCCCCGGGGGTCAGAATTTCAGCAAAAATCTGACTTTTGGCAGTTCACTCAAAAATGGTGCCAACCGGTTGCAAATGCTCCCCTGAAAGCTGTGGCGATGGAAACAGAAGGCTTTTTATCACAGGACAAGAAATCAGCCCTCAAAAACTTAATTGGCCGAAAATATTTTTTTGAAAAAATCCCTAAGCCCCGGGGTCACAATTTCAGCAAAAACCTGACTTTTGGCAATTCACTCAAAAATGGTGCCAAAAGCTTGAAAATGCTCCCCTGAAAGGTTTGGCACTCGAAACAGAAGGCTTTTTATCACAGGACAAGAAATCAGCCCTCAAAAACTTAACCGGCAGAAAATATTTTTTTTGAAAAAATCCCTAAGCCCCGGGGTCACAATTTCAGCAAAAATCTGACTTTTGGCAGTTCACTCAAAAATGGTGCCAAAAGCTTGAAAATGCTCCGCTGAAAGCTTTGGCGATGGAAACAGAAGGCTTTTTATCACAGGACAAGAAATCAGCCCTCAAAAACTTAACCGGAAGAAAATATTTTTTTGAAAAAATCCCTAAGCCCCGGGGTCACAATTTCAGCAAAAATCTGACTTTTGGCAATTCACTCAAAAATGGTGCCAACCGGTTGCAAATGCTCCCCTGAAAGCTTTGGCGATGGAAACAGAAGGCTTTTTATTACAGGACAAGAAATCATCCCTCAAAAACTTAACTGGCCGAAAATATTTTTTTGAAAAAATCCCTAATCCCCCGGGGTCACAATTTCAGCAAAAATCTGACTTTTGGCAATTCACTCAAAAATGGTGCCAACCGGTTGCAAATGCTTCCCTGAAAGCTGTGGCGATGGAAACAGAAGGCTTTTTTATCACAGGACAAGAAATCAGCCCTCAAAAACTTAACCGGCAGAAAATATTTTTTTTGAAAAAATCCCTAAGCCCGGGGTCACAATTTCAGCAAAAATCTGACTTTTGGCTATTCACTCAAAAATGGTGCCAAAAGCTTGAAAATGCTCCCCTGAAAGGTTTGGCACTCGAAACAGAAGGCTTTTTATCACAGGACAAGAAATCAGCCCTCAAAAACTTAACCGGCAGAAAATATTTTTTTTGAAAAAATCCCTAAGCCCCGGGGTCACAATTTCAGCAAAAATCTGACTTTTGGCAATTCACTCAAAAATGGTGCCAACCGGTTGCAAATGCTCCCCTGAAAGCTTTGGCGATGGAAACAGAAGGCTTTTTATTACAGGACAAGAAATCATCCCTCAAAAACTTAACTGGCCGAAAATATTTTTTTGAAAAAATCCCTAAGCCCCGGGGTCACAATTTCAGCAAAAATCTGACTTTTGGCAATTCACTCAAAAATGGTGCCAAAAGCTTGAAAATGCTCCCCTGAAAGGTTTGGCACTCGAAACAGAAGGCTTTTTATCACAGGACAAGAAATCAGCCCTCAAAAACTTATCCGGCAGAAAATATTTTTTTGAAAAAATCCCTAAGCCCCGGGGTCACAATTTCATCAAAAATCTGACTTTTGGCAGTTCACTCAAAAATGCTGCCAACCGGTTGCAAGTGCTCCCCTGAAAGCTGTGGCGATGGAAACAGAAGGCTTTTTATCACAGTTCAAGAAATCAGCCCTCAAAAACTTAACCGGAAGAAAATATTTTTTTGAAAAAATCCCTAAGCCCCGGGGTCACAATTTCAGCAAAAATCTGACTTTTGGCAGTTCACTCAAAAATGGTGCCAAAAGCTTGAAAATGCTCCCCTGAAAGCTTTGGCGATGGAAACAGAAGGTTTTTTATCACACGACAAGAAATCAGCCCCCAAAAACTTAACCGGCAGAAAATATTTTTTTTGAAAAAATCCCTAAGCCCCGGGGTCACAATTTCAGCAAAAATCTGACTTTTGGCAATTCACTCAAAAATGGTGCCAAAAGCTTGAAAATGCTCCCCTGAAAGGTTTGGCACTCGAAACAGAAGGCTTTTTATCACAGGACAAGAAATCAGCCCTCAAAAACTTATCCGGCAGAAAATATTTTTTTGAAAAAATCCCTAAGCCCCGGGGTCAGAATTTCAGCAAAAATCTGACTTTTGGCAGTTCACTCAAAAATGGTGCCAACCGGTTGCAAATGCTCCCCTGAAAGCTGTGGCGATGGAAACAGAAGGCTTTTTTATCACAGGACAAGAAATCAGCCCTCAAAAACTTAACCGGAAGAAAATATTTTTTTGAAAAAATCCCTAAGCCCCGGGGTCACAATTTCAGCAAAAATCTGACTTTTGGCAGTTCACTCAAAAATGGTGCCAACCGGTTGCAAATGCTCCCCTGAAAGGTTTGGCACTCAAAACAGAAGGCTTTTTATCACAGGACAAGAAATCAGCCCCCAAAAACTTAACCGGCAGAAAATATTTTTTTTGAAAAAATCCCTAAGCCCCGGGGTCACAATTTCAGCAAAAATCTGGCTTTTGGCAATTCACTCAAAAATGGTGCCAAAAGCTTGAAAATGCTCCCCTGAAAGGTTTAGCATTCGAAACAGAAGGCTTTTTATCACAGGACAAGAAATCAGCCCTCAAAAACTTAACCGGCAGAAAATATTTTTTTGAAAAAATCCCTAAGCCCCGGGGTCAGAATTTCAGCAAAAATCTGACTTTTGGCAGTTCACTCAAAAATGGTGCCAACCGGTTGCAAATGCTCCCCTGAAAGCTGTGGCGATGGAAACAGAAGGCTTTTTATCACAGGACAAGAAATCAGCCCTCAAAAACTTAATTGGCCGAAAATATTTTTTTGAAAAAATCCCTAAGCCCCGGGGTCACAATTTCAGCAAAAACCTGACTTTTGGCAATTCACTCAAAAATGGTGCCAAAAGCTTGAAAATGCTCCCCTGAAAGGTTTGGCACTCGAAACAGAAGGCTTTTTATCACAGGACAAGAAATCAGCCCTCAAAAACTTAACCGGCAGAAAATATTTTTTTTGAAAAAATCCCTAAGCCCCGGGGTCACAATTTCAGCAAAAATCTGACTTTTGGCAGTTCACTCAAAAATGGTGCCAAAAGCTTGAAAATGCTCCGCTGAAAGCTTTGGCGATGGAAACAGAAGGCTTTTTATCACAGGACAAGAAATCAGCCCTCAAAAACTTAACCAGAAGAAAATATTTTTTTGAAAAAATCCCTAAGCCCCGGGGTCACAATTTCAGCAAAAATCTGACTTTTGGCAGTTCACTCAAAAATGGTGCCAACCGGTTGCAAATGCTCCCCTGAAAGCTGTGGCGATGGAAACAGAAGGCTTTTTATCACAGGACAAGAAATCAGCCCTCAAAAACTTAACTGGCCGAAAATATTTTTTTGAAAAAATCCCTAAGCCCGGGGTCACAATTTCAGCAAAAATCTGACTTTTGGCAATTCACTCAAAAATGGTGCCAAAAGCTTGAAAATGCTCCCCTGAAAGGTTTGGCACTCGAAACAGAAGGCTTTTTATCACAGGACAAGAAATCAGCCCTCAAAAACTTATCCGGCAGAAAATATTTTTTTAAAAAAATCCCTAAGCCCCGGGGTCACAATTTCATCAAAAATCTGACTTTTGGCAGTTCACTCAAAAATGCTGCCAACCGGTTGCAAATGCTCCCCTGAAAGCTGTGGCGATGGAAACAGAAGGCTTTTTATCACAGGACAAGAAATCAGCCCTCAAAAACTTAACCGGAAGAAAATATTTTTTTGAAAAAATCCCTAAGCCCCGGGGTCACAATTTCAGCAAAAATCTGACTTTTGGCAGTTCACTCAAAAATGGTGCCAAAAGCTTGAAAATGCTCCCCTGAAAGCTTTGGCGATGGAAACAGAAGGCTTTTTATCACAGGACAAGAAATCAGCCCCCAGAAACTTAACCGGCAGAAAATATTTTTTTTGAAAAAATCCCTAAGCCCCGGGGTCACAATTTCAGCAAAAACCTGACTTTTGGCAATTCACTCAAAAATGGTGCCAAAAGCTTGAAAATGCTCCCCTGAAAGGTTTGGCACTCGAAACAGAAGGCTTTTTATCACAGGACAAGAAATCAGCCCTCAAAAACTTATCCGGCAGAAAATATTTTTTTGAAAAAATCCCTAAGCCCCGGGGTCACAATTTCATCAAAAATCTGACTTTTGGCAGTACACTCAAAAATGCTGCCAACCGGTTGCAAATGCTCCCCTGACAGCTGTGGCGATGGAAACAGAAGGCTTTTTATCACAGGACAAGAAATCAGACCACAAAAACTTAACCGGAAGAAAATATTTTTTTGAAAAAATCCCTAAGCCCCGGGGTCACAATTTCAGCAAAAATCTGACTTTTGGCAGTTCACTCAAAAATGCTGCCAACCGGTTGCAAATGCTCCCCTGAAAGCTTTGGCGATGGAAACAGAAGGCTTTTTATCACAGGACAAGAAATCAGCCCCCAGAAACTTAACCGGCAGAAAATATTTTTTTTGAAAAAATCCCTAAGCCCGGGGTCACAATTTCAGCAAAAATCTGACTTTTGGCTATTCACTCAAAAATGGTGCCAAAAGCTTGAAAATGCTCCCCTGAAAGGTTTGGCACTCGAAACAGAAGGCTTTTTATCACAGGACAAGAAATCAGCCCTCAAAAACTTAACCGGCAGAAAATATTTTTTTTGAAAAAATCCCTAAGCCCCGGGGTCACAATTTCAGCAAAAATCTGACTTTTGGCAATTCACTCAAAAATGGTGCCAACCGGTTGCAAATGCTCCCCTGAAAGCTGTGGCGATGGAAACAGAAGGCTTTTTATCACAGGACAAGAAATCAGCCCTCAAAAACTTAACCGGAAGAAAATATTTTTTTGAAAAAATCCCTAAGCCCCGGGGTCACAATTTCAGCAAAAATCTGACTTTTGGCAGTTCACTCAAAAATGGTGCCAAAAGCTTGAAAATGCTTCCCTGAAAGCTGTGGCGATGGAAACAGAAGGCTTTTTATCACAGGACAAGAAATCAGCCCCCAGAAACTTAACCGGCAGAAAATATTTTTTTTGAAAAAATCCCTAAGCCCCGGGGTCACAATTTCAGCAAAAACCTGACTTTTGGCAATTCACTCAAAAATGGTGCCAAAAGCTTGAAAATGCTCCCCTGAAAGGTTTGGCACTCGAAACAGAAGGCTTTTTATCACAGGACAAGAAATCAGCCCTCAAAAACTTATCCGGCAGAAAATATTTTTTTGAAAAAATCCCTAAGCCCCGGGGTCACAATTTCATCAAAAATCTGACTTTTGGCAGTACACTCAAAAATGCTGCCAACCGGTTGCAAATGCTCCCCTGACAGCTGTGGCGATGGAAACAGAAGGCTTTTTATCACAGGACAAGAAATCAGACCACAAAAACTTAACCGGAAGAAAATATTTTTTTGAAAAAATCCCTAAGCCCCGGGGTCACAATTTCAGCAAAAATCTGACTTTTGGCAGTTCACTCAAAAATGCTGCCAACCGGTTGCAAATGCTCCCCTGAAAGCTTTGGCGATGGAAACAGAAGGCTTTTTATCACAGGACAAGAAATCAGCCCCCAGAAACTTAACCGGCAGAAAATATTTTTTTTGAAAAAATCCCTAAGCCCGGGGTCACAATTTCAGCAAAAATCTGACTTTTGGCTATTCACTCAAAAATGGTGCCAAAAGCTTGAAAATGCTCCCCTGAAAGGTTTGGCACTCGAAACAGAAGGCTTTTTATCACAGGACAAGAAATCAGCCCTCAAAAACTTAACCGGCAGAAAATATTTTTTTTGAAAAAATCCCTAAGCCCCGGGGTCACAATTTCAGCAAAAATCTGACTTTTGGCAATTCACTCAAAAATGGTGCCAACCGGTTGCAAATGCTCCCCTGAAAGCTGTGGCGATGGAAACAGAAGGCTTTTTATCACAGGACAAGAAATCAGCCCTCAAAAACTGAACCGGAAGAAAATATTTTTTTGAAAAAATCCCTAAGCCCCGGGGTCACAATTTCAGCAAAAATCTGACTTTTGGCAGTTCACTCAAAAATGGTGCCAAAAGCTTGAAAATGCTTCCCTGAAAGCTGTGGCGATGGAAACAGAAGGCTTTTTATCACAGGACAAGAAATCAGCCCCCAGAAACTTAACCGGCAGAAAATATTTTTTTTGAAAAAATCCCTAAGCCCCGGGGTCACAATTTCAGCAAAAACCTGACTTTTGGCAATTCACTCAAAAATGGTGCCAAAAGCTTGAAAATGCTCCCCTGAAAGGTTTGGCACTCGAAACAGAAGGCTTTTTATCACAGGACAAGAAATCAGCCCTCAAAAACTTATCCGGCAGAAAATATTTTTTTGAAAAAATCCCTAAGCCCCGGGGTCACAATTTCATCAAAAATCTGACTTTTGGCAGTACACTCAAAAATGCTGCCAACCGGTTGCAAATGCTCCCCTGACAGCTGTGGCGATGGAAACAGAAGGCTTTTTATCACAGGACAAGAAATCAGCCCACAAAAACTTAACCGGAAGAAAATATTTTTTTGAAAAAATCCCTAAGCCCCGGGGTCACAATTTCAGCAAAAATCTGACTTTTGGCAGTTCACTCAAAAATGCTGCCAACCGGTTGCAAATGCTCCCCTGAAAGCTTTGGCGATGGAAACAGAAGGCTTTTTATCACAGGACAAGAAATCAGCCCCCAGAAACTTAACCGGCAGAAAATATTTTTTTTGAAAAAATCCCTAAGCCCGGGGTCACAATTTCAGCAAAAATCTGACTTTTGGCTATTCACTCAAAAATGGTGCCAAAAGCTTGAAAATGCTCCCCTGAAAGGTTTGGCACTCGAAACAGAAGGCTTTTTATCACAGGACAAGAAATCAGCCCTCAAAAACTTATCCGGCAGAAAATATTTTTTTGAAAAAATCCCTAAGCCCCGGGGTCACAATTTCAGCAAAAATCTGACTTTTGGCAGTTCACTCAAAAATGCTGCCAACCGGTTGCAAGTGCTCCCCTGAAAGCTGTGGCGATGGAAACAGAAGGCTTTTTATCACAGTTCAAGAAATCAGCCCTCAAAAACTTAACCGGAAGAAAATATTTTTTTGAAAAAATCCCTAAGCCCCGGGGTCACAATTTCAGCAAAAATCTGACTTTTGGCAGTTCACTCAAAAATGGTGCCAAAAGCTTGAAAATGCTCCCCTGAAAGCTTTGGCGATGGAAACAGAAGGTTTTTTATCACAGGACAAGAAATCAGCCCCCAAAAACTTAACCGGCAGAAAATATTTTTTTTGAAAAAATCCCTAAGCCCCGGGGTCACAATTTCAGCAAAAATCTGACTTTTGGCAATTCACTCAAAAATGGTGCCAAAAGCTTGAAAATGCTCCCCTGAAAGGTTTGGCACTCGAAACAGAAGGCTTTTTATCACAGGACAAGAAATCAGCCCTCAAAAACTTAACCGGAAGAAAATATTTTTTTGAAAAAATCCCTTAGCCCCGGGGTCACAATTTCAGCAAAAATCTGACTTTTGGCAATTCACTCAAAAATGGTGCCAACCGGTTGCAAATGCTCCCCTGAAAGGTTTGGCACTCAAAACAGAAGGCTTTTTATCACAGGACAAGAAATCAGCCCTCAAAAACTTAATTGGCCAAAAATATTTTTTTAAAAAAATCCCTAAGCCCTGGGGTCACAATTTCAGCAAAAATCTGACTTTTGGCAATTCACTCAAAAATGGTGCCAAAAGCTTGAAAATGCTCCCCTGAAAGGTTTAGCATTCGAAATAGAAGGCTTTTTATCACAGGACAAGAAATCAGCCCTCAAAAACTTAACCGGCAGAAAATATTTTTTTGAAAAAATCCCTAAGCCCCGGGGTCAGAATTTCAGCAAAAATCTGACTTTTGGCAGTTCACTCAAAAATGGTGCCAACCGGTTGCAAATGCTCCCCTGAAAGCTGTGGCGATGGAAACAGAAGGCTTTTTTATCACAGGACAAGAAATCAGCCCTCAAAAACTTAACAAGAAGAAAATATTTTTTTGAAAAAATCCCTAAGCCCCGGGGTCACAATTTCAGCAAAAATCTGACTTTTGGCAATTCACTCAAAAATGGTGCCAACCGGTTGCAAATGCTCCCGTGAAAGGTTTGGCACTCAAAACAGAAGGCTTTTTATCACAGGACAAGAAATCAGCCCTCAAAAACTTAATTGGCCGAAAATATTTTTTTAAAAAAATCCCTAAGCCCTGGGGTCACAATTTCAGCAAAAATCTGACTTTTGGCAATTCACTCAAAAATGGTGCCAAAAGCTTGAAAATGCTCCCCTGAAAGGTTTAGCATTCGAAACAGAAGGCTTTTTATCACAGGACAAGAAATCAGCCCTCAAAAACTTAACCGGCAGAAAATATTTTTTTGAAAAAATCCCTAAGCCCCGGGGTCAGAATTTCAGCAAAAATCTGACTTTTGGCAGTTCACTCAAAAATGGTGCCAACCGGTTGCAAATGCTCCCCTGAAAGCTGTGGCGATGGAAACAGAAGGCTTTTTATCACAGGACAAGAAATCAGCCCTCAAAAACTTATCCGGCAGAAAATATTTTTTTGAAAAAATCCCTAAGCCCCGGGGTCACAAATTCAGCAAAAACCTGACTTTTGGCAATTCACTCAAAAATGGTGCCAAAAGCATGAAAATGCTCCCCTGAAAGGTTTGGCACTCGAAACAGAAGGCTTTTTATCACAGGACAAGAAATCAGCCCTCAAAAACTTAACCGGCAGAAAATATTTTTTTTGAAAAAATCCCTAAGCCCCGGGGTCACAATTTCAGCAAAAATCTGACTTTTGGCAATTCACTCAAAAATGGTGCCAACCGGTTGCAAATGCTCCCCTGAAAGCTGTGGCGATGGAAACAGAAGGCTTTTTATCACAGGACAAGAAATCAGCCCTCAAAAACTGAACCGGAAGAAAATATTTTTTTGAAAAAATCCCTAAGCCCCGGGGTCACAATTTCAGCAAAAATCTGACTTTTGGCAGTTCACTCAAAAATGGTGCCAAAAGCTTGAAAATGCTTCCCTGAAAGCTGTGGCGATGGAAACAGAAGGCTTTTTATCACAGGACAAGAAATCAGCCCCCAGAAACTTAACCGGCAGAAAATATTTTTTTTGAAAAAATCCCTAAGCCCCGGGGTCACAATTTCAGCAAAAACCTGACTTTTGGCAATTCACTCAAAAATGGTGCCAAAAGCTTGAAAATGCTCCCCTGAAAGGTTTGGCACTCGAAACAGAAGGCTTTTTATCACAGGACAAGAAATCAGCCCTCAAAAACTTATCCGGCAGAAAATATTTTTTTGAAAAAATCCCTAAGCCCCGGGGTCACAATTTCATCAAAAATCTGACTTTTGGCAGTACACTCAAAAATGCTGCCAACCGGTTGCAAATGCTCCCCTGACAGCTGTGGCGATGGAAACAGAAGGCTTTTTATCACAGGACAAGAAATCAGCCCACAAAAACTTAACCGGAAGAAAATATTTTTTTGAAAAAATCCCTAAGCCCCGGGGTCACAATTTCAGCAAAAATCTGACTTTTGGCAGTTCACTCAAAAATGCTGCCAACCGGTTGCAAATGCTCCCCTGAAAGCTTTGGCGATGGAAACAGAAGGCTTTTTATCACAGGACAAGAAATCAGCCCCCAGAAACTTAACCGGCAGAAAATATTTTTTTTGAAAAAATCCCTAAGCCCGGGGTCACAATTTCAGCAAAAATCTGACTTTTGGCTATTCACTCAAAAATGGTGCCAAAAGCTTGAAAATGCTCCCCTGAAAGGTTTGGCACTCGAAACAGAAGGCTTTTTATCACAGGACAAGAAATCAGCCCTCAAAAACTTATCCGGCAGAAAATATTTTTTTGAAAAAATCCCTAAGCCCCGGGGTCACAATTTCAGCAAAAATCTGACTTTTGGCAGTTCACTCAAAAATGCTGCCAACCGGTTGCAAGTGCTCCCCTGAAAGCTGTGGCGATGGAAACAGAAGGCTTTTTATCACAGTTCAAGAAATCAGCCCTCAAAAACTTAACCGGAAGAAAATATTTTTTTGAAAAAATCCCTAAGCCCCGGGGTCACAATTTCAGCAAAAATCTGACTTTTGGCAGTTCACTCAAAAATGGTGCCAAAAGCTTGAAAATGCTCCCCTGAAAGCTTTGGCGATGGAAACAGAAGGTTTTTTATCACAGGACAAGAAATCAGCCCCCAAAAACTTAACCGGCAGAAAATATTTTTTTTGAAAAAATCCCTAAGCCCCGGGGTCACAATTTCAGCAAAAATCTGACTTTTGGCAATTCACTCAAAAATGGTGCCAAAAGCTTGAAAATGCTCCCCTGAAAGGTTTGGCACTCGAAACAGAAGGCTTTTTATCACAGGACAAGAAATCAGCCCTCAAAAACTTAACCGGAAGAAAATATTTTTTTGAAAAAATCCCTTAGCCCCGGGGTCACAATTTCAGCAAAAATCTGACTTTTGGCAATTCACTCAAAAATGGTGCCAACCGGTTGCAAATGCTCCCCTGAAAGGTTTGGCACTCAAAACAGAAGGCTTTTTATCACAGGACAAGAAATCAGCCCTCAAAAACTTAATTGGCCAAAAATATTTTTTTAAAAAAATCCCTAAGCCCTGGGGTCACAATTTCAGCAAAAATCTGACTTTTGGCAATTCACTCAAAAATGGTGCCAAAAGCTTGAAAATGCTCCCCTGAAAGGTTTAGCATTCGAAATAGAAGGCTTTTTATCACAGGACAAGAAATCAGCCCTCAAAAACTTAACCGGCAGAAAATATTTTTTTGAAAAAATCCCTAAGCCCCGGGGTCAGAATTTCAGCAAAAATCTGACTTTTGGCAGTTCACTCAAAAATGGTGCCAACCGGTTGCAAATGCTCCCCTGAAAGCTGTGGCGATGGAAACAGAAGGCTTTTTTATCACAGGACAAGAAATCAGCCCTCAAAAACTTAACAAGAAGAAAATATTTTTTTGAAAAAATCCCTAAGCCCCGGGGTCACAATTTCAGCAAAAATCTGACTTTTGGCAATTCACTCAAAAATGGTGCCAACCGGTTGCAAATGCTCCCGTGAAAGGTTTGGCACTCAAAACAGAAGGCTTTTTATCACAGGACAAGAAATCAGCCCTCAAAAACTTAATTGGCCGAAAATATTTTTTTAAAAAAATCCCTAAGCCCTGGGGTCACAATTTCAGCAAAAATCTGACTTTTGGCAATTCACTCAAAAATGGTGCCAAAAGCTTGAAAATGCTCCCCTGAAAGGTTTAGCATTCGAAACAGAAGGCTTTTTATCACAGGACAAGAAATCAGCCCTCAAAAACTTAACCGGCAGAAAATATTTTTTTGAAAAAATCCCTAAGCCCCGGGGTCAGAATTTCAGCAAAAATCTGACTTTTGGCAGTTCACTCAAAAATGGTGCCAACCGGTTGCAAATGCTCCCCTGAAAGCTGTGGCGATGGAAACAGAAGGCTTTTTATCACAGGACAAGAAATCAGCCCTCAAAAACTTATCCGGCAGAAAATATTTTTTTGAAAAAATCCCTAAGCCCCGGGGTCACAATTTCAGCAAAAACCTGACTTTTGGCAATTCACTCAAAAATGGTGCCAAAAGCATGAAAATGCTCCCCTGAAAGGTTTGGCACTCGAAACAGAAGGCTTTTTATCACAGGACAAGAAATCAGCCCTCAAAAACTTAACCGGCAGAAAATATTTTTTTTGAAAAAATCCCTAAGCCCCGGGGTCACAATTTCAGCAAAAATCTGACTTTTGGCAGTTCACTCAAAAATGGTGCCAAAAGCTTGAAAATGCTCCGCTGAAAGCTTTGGCGATGGAAACAGAAGGCTTTTTATCACAGGACAAGAAATCAGCCCTCAAAAACTTAACCGGAAGAAAATATTTTTTTGAAAAAATCCCTAAGCCCCGGGGTCACAATTTCAGCAAAAATCTGACTTTTGGCAATTCACTCAAAAATGGTGCCAACCGGTTGCAAATGCTCCCCTGAAAGCTTTGGCGATGGAAACAGAAGGCTTTTTATTACAGGACAAGAAATCATCCCTCAAAAACTTAACTGGCCGAAAATATTTTTTTGAAAAAATCCCTAAGCCCCGGGGTCACAATTTCAGCAAAAATCTGACTTTTGGCAATTCACTCAAAAATGGTGCCAACCGGTTGCAAATGCTTCCCTGAAAGCTGTGGCGATGGAAACAGAAGGCTTTTTTATCACAGGACAAGAAATCAGCCCTCAAAAACTTAACCGGCAGAAAATATTTTTTTTGAAAAAATCCCTAAGCCCCGGGGTCACAATTTCATCAAAAATCTGACTTTTGGCAGTTCACTCAAAAATGGTGCCAACCGGTTGCAAATGCTCCCCTGAAAGCTGTGGCGATGGAAACAGAAGGCTTTTTATCACAGGACAAGAAATCAGCCCTCAAAAACTTAACTGGCCGAAAATATTTTTTTGAAAAAATCCCTAAGCCCGGGGTCACAATTTCAGCAAAAATCTGACTTTTGGCAATTCACTCAAAAATGGTGCCAAAAGCTTGAAAATGCTCCCCTGAAAGGTTTGGCACTCGAAACAGAAGGCTTTTTATCACAGGACAAGAAATCAGCCCTCAAAAACTTATCCGGCAGAAAATATTTTTTTTAAAAAATCCCTAAGCCCCGGGGTCACAATTTCATCAAAAATCTGACTTTTGGCAGTTCACTCAAAAATGCTGCCAACCGGTTGCAAATGCTCCCCTGAAAGCTGTGGCGATGGAAACAGAAGGCTTTTTATCACAGGACAAGAAATCAGCCCTCAAAAACTTAACCGGAAGAAAATATTTTTTTGAAAAAATCCCTAAGCCCCGGGGTCACAATTTCAGCAAAAATCTGACTTTTGGCAATTCACTCAAAAATGGTGCCAAAAGCTTGAAAATGCTCCCCTGAAAGCTTTGGCGATGGAAACAGAAGGCTTTTTATCACAGGACAAGAAATCAGCCCCCAGAAACTTAACCGGCAGAAAATATTTTTTTTGAAAAAATCCCTAAGCCCCGGGGTCACAATTTCAGCAAAAACCTGACTTTTGGCAATTCACTCAAAAATGGTGCCAAAAGCTTGAAAATGCTCCCCTGAAAGGTTTGGCACTCGAAACAGAAGGCTTTTTATCACAGGACAAGAAATCAGCCCTCAAAAACTTATCCGGCAGAAAATATTTTTTTGAAAAAATCCCTAAGCCCCGGGGTCACAATTTCAGCAAAAATCTGACTTTTGGCAGTTCACTCAAAAATGCTGCCAACCGGTTGCAAATGCTCCCCTGAAAGCTTTGGCGATGGAAACAGAAGGCTTTTTATCACAGGACAAGAAATCAGCCCCCAGAAACTTAACCGGCAGAAAATATTTTTTTTGAAAAAATCCCTAAGCCCGGGGTCACAATTTCAGCAAAAATCTGACTTTTGGCTATTCACTCAAAAATGGTGCCAAAAGCTTGAAAATGCTCCCCTGAAAGGTTTGGCACTCGAAACAGAAGGCTTTTTATCACAGGACAAGAAATCAGCCCTCAAAAACTTAACCGGCAGAAAATATTTTTTTTGAAAAAATCCCTAAGCCCCGGGGTCACAATTTCAGCAAAAATCTGACTTTTGGCAATTCACTCAAAAATGGTGCCAACCGGTTGCAAATGCTCCCCTGAAAGCTTTGGCGATGGAAACAGAAGGCTTTTTATTACAGGACAAGAAATCATCCCTCAAAAACTTAACTGGCCGAAAATATTTTTTTGAAAAAATCCCTAAGCCCCGGGGTCACAATTTCAGCAAAAATCTGACTTTTGGCAATTCACTCAAAAATGGTGCCAAAAGCTTGAAAATGCTCCCCTGAAAGGTTTGGCACTCGAAACAGAAGGCTTTTTATCACAGGACAAGAAATCAGCCCTCAAAAACTTATCCGGCAGAAAATATTTTTTTGAAAAAATCCCTAAGCCCCGGGGTCACAATTTCATAAAAAAACTGACTTTTGGCAGTTCACTCAAAAATGCTGCCAACCGGTTGCAAGTGCTCCCCTGAAAGCTGTGGCGATGGAAACAGAAGGCTTTTTATCACAGTTCAAGAAATCAGCCCTCAAAAACTTAACCGGAAGAAAATATTTTTTTGAAAAAATCCCTAAGCCCCGGGGTCACAATTTCAGCAAAAATCTGACTTTTGGCAGTTCACTCAAAAATGGTGCCAAAAGCTTGAAAATGCTCCCCTGAAAGCTTTGGCGATGGAAACAGAAGGTTTTTTATCACAGGACAAGAAATCAGCCCCCAAAAACTTAACCGGCAGAAAATATTTTTTTTGAAAAAATCCCTAAGCCCCGGGGTCACAATTTCAGCAAAAATCTGACTTTTGGCAATTCACTCAAAAATGGTGCCAAAAGCTTGAAAATGCTCCCCTGAAAGGTTTGGCACTCGAAACAGAAGGCTTTTTATCACAGGACAAGAAATCAGCCCTCAAAAACTTAACCGGAAGAAAATATTTTTTTGAAAAAATCCCTTAGCCCCGGGGTCACAAATTCAGCAAAAATCTGACTTTTGGCAATTCACTCAAAAATGGTGCCAACCGGTTGCAAATGCTCCCCTGAAAGGTTTGGCACTCAAAACAGAAGGCTTTTTATCACAGGACAAGAAATCAGCCCTCAAAAACTTAATTGGCCGAAAATATTTTTTTAAAAAAATCCCTAAGCCCTGGGGTCACAATTTCAGCAAAAATCTGACTTTTGGCAATTCACTCAAAAATGGTGCCAAAAGCTTGAAAATGCTCCCCTGAAAGGTTTAGCATTCGAAATAGAAGGCTTTTTATCACAGGACAAGAAATCAGCCCTCAAAAACTTAACCGGCAGAAAATATTTTTTTGAAAAAATCCCTAAGCCCCGGGGTCAGAATTTCAGCAAAAATCTGACTTTTGGCAGTTCACTCAAAAATGGTGCCAACCGGTTGCAAATGCTCCCCTGAAAGCTGTGGCGATGGAAACAGAAGGCTTTTTTATCACAGGACAAGAAATCAGCCCTCAAAAACTTAACAAGAAGAAAATATTTTTTTGAAAAAATCCCTAAGCCCCGGGGTCACAATTTCAGCAAAAATCTGACTTTTGGCAATTCACTCAAAAATGGTGCCAACCGGTTGCAAATGCTCCCCTGAAAGGTTTGGCACTCAAAACAGAAGGCTTTTTATCACAGGACAAGAAATCAGCCCTCAAAAACTTAATTGGCCGAAAATATTTTTTTTAAAAAATCCCTAAGCCCTGGGGTCACAATTTCAGCAAAAAATTGACTTTTGGCAATTCACTCAAAAATGGTGCCAAAAGCTTGAAAATGCTCCCCTGAAAGGTTTAGCATTCGAAACAGAAGGCTTTTTATCACAGGACAAGAAATCAGCCCTCAAAAACTTAACCGGCAGAAAATATTTTTTTGAAAAAATCCCTAAGCCCCGGGGTCAGAATTTCAGCAAAAATCTGACTTTTGGCAGTTCACTCAAAAATGGTGCCAACCGGTTGCAAATGCTCCCCTGAAAGCTGTGGCGATGGAAACAGAAGGCTTTTTATCACAGGACAAGAAATCAGCCCTCAAAAACTTATCCGGCAGAAAATATTTTTTTGAAAAAATCCCTAAGCCCCGGGGTCACAATTTCAGCAAAAACCTGACTTTTGGCAATTCACTCAAAAATGGTGCCAAAAGCTTGAAAATGCTCCCCTGAAAGGTTTGGCACTCGAAACAGAAGGCTTTTTATCACAGGACAAGAAATCAGCCCTCAAAAACTTAACCGGCAGAAAATATTTTTTTTGAAAAAATCCCTAAGCCCCGGGGTCACAATTTCAGCAAAAATCTGACTTTTGGCAGTTCACTCAAAAATGGTGCCAAAAGCTTGAAAATGCTCCGCTGAAAGCTTTGGCGATGGAAACAGAAGGCTTTTTATCACAGGACAAGAAATCAGCCCTCAAAAACTTAACCGGAAGAAAATATTTTTTTGAAAAAATCCCTAAGCCCCGGGGTCACAATTTCAGCAAAAATCTGACTTTTGGCAATTCACTCAAAAATGGTGCCAACCGGTTGCAAATGCTCCCCTGAAAGCTTTGGCGATGGAAACAGAAGGCTTTTTATTACAGGACAAGAAATCATCCCTCAAAAACTTAACTGGCCGAAAATATTTTTTTGAAAAAATCCCTAAGCCCCGGGGTCACAATTTCAGCAAAAATCTGACTTTTGGCAATTCACTCAAAAATGGTGCCAACCGGTTGCAAATGCTTCCCTGAAAGCTGTGGCGATGGAAACAGAAGGCTTTTTTATCACAGGACAAGAAATCAGCCCTCAAAAACTTAACCGGCAGAAAATATTTTTTTTGAAAAAATCCCTAAGCCCCGGGGTCACAATTTCATCAAAAATCTGACTTTTGGCAGTTCACTCAAAAATGGTGCCAACCGGTTGCAAATGCTCCCCTGAAAGCTGTGGCGATGGAAACAGAAGGCTTTTTATCACAGGACAAGAAATCAGCCCTCAAAAACTTAACTGGCCGAAAATATTTTTTTGAAAAAATCCCTAAGCCCGGGGTCACAATTTCAGCAAAAATCTGACTTTTGGCAATTCACTCAAAAATGGTGCCAAAAGCTTGAAAATGCTCCCCTGAAAGGTTTGGCACTCGAAACAGAAGGCTTTTTATCACAGGACAAGAAATCAGCCCTCAAAAACTTATCCGGCAGAAAATATTTTTTTTAAAAAATCCCTAAGCCCCGGGGTCACAATTTCATCAAAAATCTGACTTTTGGCAGTTCACTCAAAAATGCTGCCAACCGGTTGCAAATGCTCCCCTGAAAGCTGTGGCGATGGAAACAGAAGGCTTTTTATCACAGGACAAGAAATCAGCCCTCAAAAACTTAACCGGAAGAAAATATTTTTTTGAAAAAATCCCTAAGCCCCGGGGTCACAATTTCAGCAAAAATCTGACTTTTGGCAGTTCACTCAAAAATGGTGCCAAAAGCTTGAAAATGCTCCCCTGAAAGCTTTGGCGATGGAAACAGAAGGCTTTTTATCACAGGACAAGAAATCAGCCCTCAAAAACTTAACCGGCAGAAAATATTTTTTTTGAAAAAATCCCTAAGCTCTGGGGTCAAAATTTCAGCAAAAATCTGACTTTTGGCCATTCACTCAAAAATGGTGCCAACCGGTTGTAAATGCTCCCCTGAAAGCTGTGGCGATGGAAACAGAAAGCTTTTTTATCACAGGAGAAGAAATCAGCCCTCAAAAACTTAACCGGAAGAAAATATTTTTTTGAAAAAATCCCTAAGCCCCGGGGTCACAATTTCAGCAAAAATCTGACTTTTGGCAGTTCACTCAAAAATGGTGCCAAAAGCTTGAAAATGCTCCCCTGAAAGGTTTGGCACTCAAAACAGAAGGCTTTTTATCACAGGACAAGAAATCAGCCCTCAAAAACTTAATTGGCCCAAAATATTTTTTTTAAAAAATCCCTAAGCCCTGGGGTCACAATTTCAGCAAAAATCTGACTTTTGGCAATTCACTCAAAAATGGTGCCAAAAGCTTGAAAATGCTCCCCTGAAAGGTTTAGCATTCGAAACAGAAGGCTTTTTATCACAGGACAAGAAATCAGCCCTCAAAAACTTAACCGGCAGAAAATATTTTTTTGAAAAAATCCCTAAGCCCCGGGGTCAGAATTTCAGCAAAAATCTGACTTTTGGCAGTTCACTCAAAAATGGTGCCAACCGGTTGCAAATGCTCCCCTGAAAGCTGTGGCGATGGAAACAGAAGGCTTTTTATCACAGGACAAGAAATCAGCCCTCAAAAACTTATCCGGCAGAAAATATTTTTTTGAAAAAATCCCTAAGCCCCGGGGTCACAATTTCAGCAAAAACCTGACTTTTGGCAATTCACTCAAAAATGGTGCCAAAAGCTTGAAAATGCTCCCCTGAAAGGTTTGGCACTCGAAACAGAAGGCTTTTTATCACAGGACAAGAAATCAGCCCTCAAAAACTTAACCGGCAGAAAATATTTTTTTTTGAAAAAATCCCTAAGCCCCGGGGTCACAATTTCAGCAAAAATCTGACTTTTGGCAGTTCACTCAAAAATGGTGCCAAAAGCTTGAAAATGCTCCGCTGAAAGCTTTGGCGATGGAAACAGAAGGCTTTTTATCACAGGACAAGAAATCAGCCCTCAAAAACTTAACCGGAAGAAAATATTTTTTTGAAAAAATCCCTTAGCCCCGGGGTCACAATTTCAGCAAAAATCTGACTTTTGGCAATTCACTCAAAAATGGTGCCAACCGGTTGCAAATGCTCCCCTGAAAGCTTTGGCGATGGAAACAGAAGGCTTTTTATTACAGGACAAGAAATCATCCCTCAAAAACTTAACTGGCCGAAAATATTTTTTTGAAAAAATCCCTAAGCCCCGGGGTCACAATTTCAGCAAAAATCTGACTTTTGGCAATTCACTCAAAAATGGTGCGAAAAGCTTGAAAATGCTCCCCTGAAAGGTTTGGCACTCGAAACAGAAGGCTTTTTATCACAGGACAAGAAATCAGCCCTCAAAAACTTATCCGGCAGAAAATATTTTTTTGAAAAAATCCCTAAACCCCGGGGTCACAATTTCAGCAAAAATCTGACTTTTGGCAGTTCACTCAAAAATGGTGCCAAAAGCTTGAAAATGCTCCCCTGAAAGCTGTGGCGATGGAAACAGAAGGCTTTTTATCACAGGACAAGAAATCAGCCCTCAAAAACTTAACCGGAAGAAAATATTTTTTTGAAAAAATCCCTAAGCCCCGGGGTCACAATTTCAGCAAAAATCTGACTTTTGGCAATTCACTCAAAAATGGTGCCAAAAGCTTGAAAATGCTCCCCTGAAAGGTTTGGCACTCGAAACAGAAGGCTTTTTATCACAGGACAAGAAATCAGCCCTCAAAAACTTAACCGGCAGAAAATATTTTTTTTGAAAAAATCCCTAAGCCCCGGGGTCACAATTTCAGCAAAAATCTGACTTTTGGCAATTCACTCAAAAATGGTGCCAAAAGCTTGAAAATGCTCCCCTGAAAGGTTTGGCACTCGAAACAGAAGGCTTTTTATCACAGGACAAGAAATCAGCCCTCAAAAACTTATCCGGCAGAAAATATTTTTTTGAAAAAATCCCTAAGCCCCGGGGTCACAATTTCATCAAAAATCTGACTTTTGGCAATTCACTCAAAAATCGTGCCAACCGGTTGCAAATGCTCCCCTGAAAGCTTTGGCGATGGAAACAGAAGGCTTTTTATTACAGGACAAGAAATCATCCCTCAAAAACTTAACTGGCCGAAAATATTTTTTTGAAAAAATCCCTAAGCCCCGGGGTCACAATTTCAGCAAAAATCTGACTTTTGGCAATTCACTCAAAAATGGTGCCAAAAGCTTGAAAATGCTCCCCTGAAAGGTTTGGCACTCGAAACAGAAGGCTTTTTATCACAGGACAAGAAATCAGCCCTCAAAAACTTATCCGGCAGAAAATATTTTTTTGAAAAAATCCCTAAGCCCCGGGGTCACAATTTCATCAAAAATCTGACTTTTGGCAGTTCACTCAAAAATGCTGCCAACCGGTTGCAAATGCTCCCCTGAAAGCTGTGGCGATGGAAACAGAAGGCTTTTTATCACAGGACAAGAAATCAGCCCTCAAAAACTTAACCGGAAGAAAATATTTTTTTGAAAAAATCCCTAAGCCCCGGGGTCACAATTTCAGCAAAAATCTGACTTTTGGCAGTTCACTCAAAAATGGTGCCAAAAGCTTGAAAATGCTCCCCTGAAAGCTTTGGCGATGGAAACAGAAGGCTTTTTATCACAGGACAAGAAATCAGCCCTCAAAAACTTATCCGGCAGAAAATATTTTTTTTGAAAAAATCCCTAAGCCCCGGGGTCACAATTTCAGCAAAAATCTGACTTTTGGCAATTCACTCAAAAATGGTGCCAAAAGCTTGCAAATGCTCCCCTGAAAGGTTTGGCACTCGAAACAGAAGGCTTTTTATCACAGGACAAGAAATCAGCCCTCAAAAACTTAACCGGCAGAAAATATTTTTTTGAAAAAATCCCTAAGCCCCGGGGTCACAATTTCATCAAAAATCTGACTTTTGGCAGTTCACTCAAAAATGGTGCCAACCGGTTGCAAATGCTCCCCTGAAAGCTGTGGCGATGGAAACAGAAGGCTTTTTATCACAGGAGAAGAAATCAGCCCTCAAAAACTTATCCGGCAGAAAATATTTTTTTGAAAAAATCCCTAAGCCCCGGGGTCACAATTTCAGCAAAAACCTGACTTTTGGCAATTCACTCAAAAATGGTGCCAAAAGCTTGAAAATGCTCCCCTGAAAGGTTTGGCACTCGAAACAGAAGGCTTTTTATCACAGGACAAGAAATCAGCCCTCAAAAACTTAACCGGCAGAAAATATTTTTTTTGAAAAAATCCCTAAGCCCCGGGGTCACAATTTCAGCAAAAATCTGACTTTTGGCAGTTCACTCAAAAATGGTGCCAAAAGCTTGAAAATGCTCCGCTGAAAGCTTTGGCGATGGAAACAGAAGGCTTTTTATCACAGGACAAGAAATCAGCCCTCAAAAACATAACCGGAAGAAAATATTTTTTTGAAAAAATCCCTAAGCCCCGGGGTCACAATTTCAGCAAAAATCTGACTTTTGGCAATTCACTCAAAAATGGTGCCAACCGGTTGCAAATGCTCCCCTGAAAGCTTTGGCGATGGAAACAGAAGGCTTTTTATTACAGGACAAGAAATCATCCCTCAAAAACTTAACTGGCCGAAAATATTTTTTTGAAAAAATCCCTAAGCCCCGGGGTCACAATTTCAGCAAAAATCTGACTTTTGGCAATTCACTCAAAAATGGTGCGAAAAGCTTGAAAATGCTCCCCTGAAAGGTTTGGCACTCGAAACAGAAGGCTTTTTATCACAGGACAAGAAATCAGCCCTCAAAAACTTATCCGGCAGAAAATATTTTTTTGAAAAAATCCCTAAACCCCGGGGTCACAATTTCAGCAAAAATCTGACTTTTGGCAGTTCACTCAAAAATGGTGCCAAAAGCTTGAAAATGCTCCCCTGAAAGCTGTGGCGATGGAAACAGAAGGCTTTTTATCACAGGACAAGAAATCAGCCCTCAAAAACTTATCCGGCAGAAAATATTTTTTTGAAAAAATCCCTAAGCCCCGGGGTCACAATTTCAGCAAAAATCTGACTTTTGGCAATTCACTCAAAAATGGTGCCAAAAGCTTGAAAATGCTCCCCTGAAAGGTTTGGCACTCGAAACAGAAGGCTTTTTATCACAGGACAAGAAATCAGCCCTCAAAAACTTAACCGGCAGAAAATATTTTTTTTGAAAAAATCCCTAAGCCCCGGGGTCACAATTTCAGCAAAAATCTGACTTTTGGCAATTCACTCAAAAATGGTGCCAAAAGCTTGAAAATGCTCCCCTGAAAGGTTTGGCACTCGAAACAGAAGGCTTTTTATCACAGGACAAGAAATCAGCCCTCAAAAACTTGTCCGGCAGAAAATATTTTTTTGAAAAAATCCCTAAGCCCCGGGGTCACAATTTCATCAAAAATCTGACTTTTGGCAATTCACTCAAAAATCGTGCCAACCGGTTGCAAATGCTCCCCTGAAAGCTTTGGCGATGGAAACAGAAGGCTTTTTATTACAGGACAAGAAATCATCCCTCAAAAACTTAACTGGCCGAAAATATTTTTTTGAAAAAATCCCTAAGCCCCGGGGTCACAATTTCAGCAAAAATCTGACTTTTGGCAATTCACTCAAAAATGGTGCCAAAAGCTTGAAAATGCTCCCCTGAAAGGTTTGGCACTCGAAACAGAAGGCTTTTTATCACAGGACAAGAAATCAGCCCTCAAAAACTTATCCGGCAGAAAATATTTTTTTGAAAAAATCCCTAAGCCCCGGGGTCACAATTTCATCAAAAATCTGACTTTTGGCAGTTCACTCAAAAATGCTGCCAACCGGTTGCAAATGCTCCCCTGAAAGCTGTGGCGATGGAAACAGAAGGCTTTTTATCACAGGACAAGAAATCAGCCCTCAAAAACTTAACCGGAAGAAAATATTTTTTTGAAAAAATCCCTAAGCCCCGGGGTCACAATTTCAGCAAAAATCTGACTTTTGGCAGTTCACTCAAAAATGGTGCCAAAAGCTTGAAAATGCTCCCCTGAAAGCTTTGGCGATGGAAACAGAAGGCTTTTTATCACAGGACAAGAAATCAGCCCTCAAAAACTTAACCGGCAGAAAATATTTTTTTGAAAAAATCCCTAAGCCCCGGGGTCACAATTTCAGCAAAAATCTGACTTTTGGCAGTTCACTCAAAAATGGTGCCAACCGGTTGCAAATGCTCCCCTGAAAGCTGTGGCGATGGAAACAGAAGGCTTTTTATCACAGGAGAAGAAATCAGCCCTCAAAAACTTATCCGGCAGAAAATATTTATTTGAAAAAATCCCTAAGCCCCGGGGTCACAATTTCAGCAAAAACCTGACTTTTGGCAATTCACTCAAAAATGGTGCCAAAAGCTTGAAAATGCTCCCGTGAAAGGTTTGGCACTCGAAACAGAAGGCTTTTTATCACAGGACAAGAAATCAGCCCTCAAAAACTTAACCGGCAGAAAATTTTTTTTTGAAAAAATCCCTAAGCCCCGGGGTCACAATTTCAGCAAAAATCTGACTTTTGGCAGTTCACTCAAAAATGGTGCCAAAAGCTTGAAAATGCTCCGCTGAAAGCTTTGGCGATGGAAACAGAAGGCTTTTTATCACAGGACAAGAAATCAGCCCTCAAAAACATAACCGGAAGAAAATATTTTTTTGAAAAAATCCCTAAGCCCCGGGGTCACAATTTCAGCAAAAATCTGACTTTTGGCAATTCACTCAAAAATGGTGCCAACCGGTTGCAAATGCTCCCCTGAAAGCTTTGGCGATGGAAACAGAAGGCTTTTTATCACAGGACAAGAAATCATCCCTCAAAAACTTAACTGGCCGAAAATATTTTTTTGAAAAAATCCCTAAGCCCTGGGGTCACAATTTCAGCAAAAATCTGACTTTTGGCAATTCACTCAAAAATGGTGCCAAAAGCTTGAAAATGCTCCCCTGAAAGGTTTAGCATTCGAAACAGAAGGCTTTTTATCACAGGACAAGAAATCAGCCCTCAAAAACTTAACCGGCAGAAAATATTTTTTTGAAAAAATCCCTAAGCCCCGGGGTCACAATTTCAGCAAAAATCTGACTTTTGGCAATTCACTCAAAAATGGTGCCAACCGGTTGCAAATGCTCCCCTGAAAGCTTTGGCGATGGAAACAGAAGGCTTTTTATCACAGGACAAGAAATCATCCCTCAAAAACTTAACTGGCCGAAAATATTTTTTTGAAAAAATCCCTAAGCCCTGGGGTCACAATTTCAGCAAAAATCTGACTTTTGGCAATTCACTCAAAAATGGTGCCAAAAGCTTGAAAATGCTCCCCTGAAAGGTTTAGCATTCGAAACAGAAGGCTTTTTATCACAGGACAAGAAATCAGCCCTCAAAAACTTAACCGGCAGAAAATATTTTTTTGAAAAAATCCCTAAGCCCCGGGGTCAGAATTTCAGCAAAAATCTGACTTTTGGCAGTTCACTCAAAAATGGTGCCAACCGGTTGCAAATGCTCCCCTGAAAGCTGTGGCGATGGAAACAGAAGGCTTTTTATCACAGGACAAGAAATCATCCCTCAAAAACTTAACTGGCCGAAAATATTTTTTTGAAAAAATCCCTAAGCCCCGGGGTCACAATTTCAGCAAAAATCTGACTTTTGGCAATTCACTCAAAAATGGTGCGAAAAGCTTGAAAATGCTCCCCTGAAAGGTTTGGCACTCGAAACAGAAGGCTTTTTATCACAGGACAAGAAATCAGCCCTCAAAAACTTATCCGGCAGAAAATATTTTTTTGAAAAAATCCCTAAACCCCGGGGTCACAATTTCAGCAAAAATCTGACTTTTGGCAGTTCACTCAAAAATGGTGCCAAAAGCTTGAAAATGCTCCCCTGAAAGCTGTGGCGATGGAAACAGAAGGCTTTTTATCACAGGACAAGAAATCAGCCCTCAAAAACTTATCCGGCAGAAAATATTTTTTTGAAAAAATCCCTAAGCCCCGGGGTCACAATTTCAGCAAAAATCTGACTTTTGGCAATTCACTCAAAAATGGTGCCAAAAGCTTGAAAATGCTCCCCTGAAAGGTTTGGCACTCGAAACAGAAGGCTTTTTATCACAGGACAAGAAATCAGCCCTCAAAAACTTAACCGGCAGAAAATATTTTTTTTGAAAAAATCCCTAAGCCCCGGGGTCACAATTTCAGCAAAAATCTGACTTTTGGCAATTCACTCAAAAATGGTGCCAAAAGCTTGAAAATGCTCCCCTGAAAGGTTTGGCACTCGAAACAGAAGGCTTTTTATCACAGGACAAGAAATCAGCCCTCAAAAACTTATCCGGCAGAAAATATTTTTTTGAAAAAATCCCTAAGCCCCGGGGTCACAATTTCATCAAAAATCTGACTTTTAGCAATTCACTCAAAAATCGTGCCAACCGGTTGCAAATGCTCCCCTGAAAGCTTTGGCGATGGAAACAGAAGGCTTTTTATTACAGGACAAGAAATCATCCCTCAAAAACTTAACTGGCCGAAAATATTTTTTTGAAAAAATCCCTAAGCCCCGGGGTCACAATTTCAGCAAAAATCTGACTTTTGGCAATTCACTCAAAAATGGTGCCAAAAGCTTGAAAATGCTCCCCTGAAAGGTTTGGCACTCGAAACAGAAGGCTTTTTATCACAGGACAAGAAATCAGCCCTCAAAAACTTATCCGGCAGAAAATATTTTTTTGAAAAAATCCCTAAGCCCCGGGGTCACAATTTCATCAAAAATCTGACTTTTGGCAGTTCACTCAAAAATGCTGCCAACCGGTTGCAAATGCTCCCCTGAAAGCTGTGGCGATGGAAACAGAAGGCTTTTTATCACAGGACAAGAAATCAGCCCTCAAAAACTTAACCGGAAGAAAATATTTTTTTGAAAAAATCCCTAAGCCCCGGGGTCACAATTTCAGCAAAAATCTGACTTTTGGCAGTTCACTCAAAAATGGTGCCAAAAGCTTGAAAATGCTCCCCTGAAAGCTTTGGCGATGGAAACAGAAGGCTTTTTATCACAGGACAAGAAATCAGCCCTCAAAAACTTATCCGGCAGAAAATATTTTTTTTGAAAAAATCCCTAAGCCCGGGGTCACAATTTCAGCAAAAATCTGACTTTTGGCTATTCACTCAAAAATGGTGCCAAAAGCTTGAAAATGCTCCCCTGAAAGGTTTGGCACTCGAAACAGAAGGCTTTTTATCACAGGACAAGAAATCAGCCCTCAAAAACTTAACCGGCAGAAAATATTTTTTTGAAAAAATCCCTAAGCCCCGGGGTCACAATTTCAGCAAAAATCTGACTTTTGGCAGTTCACTCAAAAATGGTGCCAACCGGTTGCAAATGCTCCCCTGAAAGCTGTGGCGATGGAAACAGAAGGCTTTTTATCACAGGAGAAGAAATCAGCCCTCAAAAACTTATCCGGCAGAAAATATTTTTTTGAAAAAATCCCTAAGCCCCGGGGTCACAATTTCAGCAAAAACCTGACTTTTGGCAATTCACTCAAAAATGGTGCCAAAAGCTTGAAAATGCTCCCCTGAAAGGTTTGGCACTCGAAACAGAAGGCTTTTTATCACAGGACAAGAAATCAGCCCTCAAAAACTTAACCGGCAGAAAATATTTTTTTTGAAAAAATCCCTAAGCCCCGGGGTCACAATTTCAGCAAAAATCTGACTTTTGGCAGTTCACTCAAAAATGGTGCCAAAAGCTTGAAAATGCTCCGCTGAAAGCTTTGGCGATGGAAACAGAAGGCTTTTTATCACAGGACAAGAAATCAGCCCTCAAAAACTTAACCGGAAGAAAATATTTTTTTGAAAAAATCCCTAAGCCCCGGGGTCACAATTTCAGCAAAAATCTGACTTTTGGCAATTCACTCAAAAATGGTGCCAACCGGTTGCAAATGCTCCCCTGAAAGCTTTGGCGATGGAAACAGAAGGCTTTTTATCACAGGACAAGAAATCATCCCTCAAAAACTTAACTGGCCGAAAATATTTTTTTGAAAAAATCCCTAAGCCCTGGGGTCACAATTTCAGCAAAAATCTGACTTTTGGCAATTCACTCAAAAATGGTGCCAAAAGCTTGAAAATGCTCCCCTGAAAGGTTTAGCATTCGAAACAGAAGGCTTTTTATCACAGGACAAGAAATCAGCCCTCAAAAACTTAACCGGCAGAAAATATTTTTTTGAAAAAATCCCTAAGCCCCGGGGTCAGAATTTCAGCAAAAATCTGACTTTTGGCAGTTCACTCAAAAATGGTGCCAACCGGTTGCAAATGCTCCCCTGAAAGCTGTGGCGATGGAAACAGAAGGCTTTTTATCACAGGACAAGAAATCAGCCCTCAAAAACTTATCCGGCAGAAAATATTTTTTTTGAAAAAATCCCTAAGCCCCGGGGTCACAATTTCAGCAAAAACCTGACTTTTGGCAATTCACTCAAAAATGGTGCCAAAAGCTTGAAAATGCTCCCCTGAAAGGTTTGGCACTCGAAACAGAAGGCTTTTTATCACAGGACAAGAAATCAGCCCTCAAAAACTTAACCGGCAGAAAATATTTTTTTTGAAAAAATCCCTAAGCCCCGGGGTCACAATTTCAGCAGAAATCTGAGTTTTGGCAGTTCACTCAAAAATGGTGCCAAAAGCTTGAAAATGCTCCGCTGAAAGCTTTGGCGATGGAAACAGAAGGCTTTTTATCACAGGACAAGAAATCAGCCCTCAAAAACTTAACCGGAAGAAAATATTTTTTTGAAAAAATCCCTAAGCCCCGGGGTCACAATTTCAGCAAAAATCTGACTTTTTCCAATTCACTCAAAAATGGTGCCAACCGGTTGCAAATGCTCCCCTGAAAGCTTTGGCGATGGAAACAGAAGGCTTTTTATTACAGGACAAGAAATCATCCCTCAAAAACTTAACTGGCCGAAATTTTTTTTTTGAAAAAATCCCTAAGCCCCGGGGTCACAATTTCAGCAAAAATCTGACTTTTGGCAATTCACTCAAAAATGGTGCCAAAAGCTTGAAAATGCTCCCCTGAAAGGTTTGGCACTCGAAACAGAAGGCTTTTTATCACAGGACAAGAAATCAGCCCTCAAAAACTTATCCGGCAGAAAATATTTTTTTGAAAAAATCCCTAAGCCCCGGGGTCACAATTTCATCAAAAATCTGACTTTTGGCAGTTCACTCAAAAATGCTGCCAACCGGTTGCAAATGCTCCCCTGAAAGCTTTGGCGATGGAAACAGAAGGCTTTTTATTACAGGACAAGAAATCATCCCTCAAAAACTTAACTGGCCGAAAATATTTTTTTGAAAAAATCCCTAAGCCCCGGGGTCACAATTTCAGCAAAAATCTGACTTTTGGCAAGTCACTCAAAAATGGTGCCAAAAGCTTGAAAATGCTCCCCTGAAAGCTTTGGCGATGGAAACAGAAGGTTTTTTATCACACGACAAGAAATCAGCCCCCAAAAACTTAACCGGCAGAAAATATTTTTTTTGAAAAAATCCCTAAGCCCCGGGGTCACAATTTCAGCAAAAATCTGACTTTTGGCAATTCACTCAAAAATGGTGCCAAAAGCTTGAAAATGCTCCCATGAAAGGTTTAGCATTCGAAACAGAAGGCTTTTTATCACAGGACAAGAAATCAGCCCTCAAAAACTTAACCGGCAGAAAATATTTTTTTGAAAAAATCCCTAAGCCCCGGGGTCAGAATTTCAGCAAAAATCTGACTTTTGGCAGTTCACTCAAAAATGGTGCCAACCGGTTGCAAATGCTCCCCTGAAAGCTGTGGCGATGGAAACAGAAGGCTTTTTATCACAGGACAAGAAATCAGCCCTCAAATACTTAACCAGAAGAAAATATTTTTTTGAAAAAATCCCTAAGCCCCGGGGACACAATTTCAGCAAAAATCTGACTTTTGGCAATTTACTCAAAAATGGTGCCAAAAGCTTGAAAATGCTCCCCTGAAAGGTTTGGCACTCGAAACAGAAGGCTTTTTATCACAGGACAAGAAATCAGCCCTCAAAAACTTAACCGGCAGAAAATATTTTTTTTGAAAAAATCCCTAAGCCCCGGGGTCACAATTTCAGCAAAAATCTGACTTTTGGCAGTTCACTCAAAAATGGTGCCAACCGGTTGCAAATGCTCCCCTGAAAGCTGTGGCGATGGAAAAAGAAGGCTTTTTATCACAGGACAAGAAATCAGCCCTCAAAAACTTAACCGGAAGAAAATATTTTTTTGAAAAAATCCCTAAGCCCCGGGGTCACAATTTCAGCAAAAATCTGACTTTTTCCAATTCACTCAAAAATGGTGCCAACCGGTTGCAAATGCTCCCCTGAAAGCTTTGGCGATGGAAACAGAAGGCTTTTTATTACAGGACAAGAAATCATCCCTCAAAAACTTAACTGGCCGAAATTTTTTTTTTGAAAAAATCCCTAAGCCCCGGGGTCACAATTTCAGCAAAAATCTGACTTTTGGCAATTCACTCAAAAATGGTGCCAAAAGCTTGAAAATGCTCCCCTGAAAGGTTTGGCACTCGAAACAGAAGGCTTTTTATCACAGGACAAGAAATCAGCCCTCAAAAACTTATCCGGCAGAAAATATTTTTTTGAAAAAATCCCTAAGCCCCGGGGTCACAATTTCATCAAAAATCTGACTTTTGGCAGTTCACTCAAAAATGCTGCCAACCGGTTGCAAATGCTCCCCTGAAAGCTTTGGCGATGGAAACAGAAGGCTTTTTATTACAGGACAAGAAATCATCCCTCAAAAACTTAACTGGCCGAAAATATTTTTTTGAAAAAATCCCTAAGCCCCGGGGTCACAATTTCAGCAAAAATCTGACTTTTGGCAAGTCACTCAAAAATGGTGCCAAAAGCTTGAAAATGCTCCCCTGAAAGCTTTGGCGATGGAAACAGAAGGTTTTTTATCACACGACAAGAAATCAGCCCCCAAAAACTTAACCGGCAGAAAATATTTTTTTTGAAAAAATCCCTAAGCCCCGGGGTCACAATTTCAGCAAAAATCTGACTTTTGGCAATTCACTCAAAAATGGTGCCAAAAGCTTGAAAATGCTCCCCTGAAAGGTTTAGCATTCGAAACAGAAGGCTTTTTATCACAGGACAAGAAATCAGCCCTCAAAAACTTAACCGGCAGAAAATATTTTTTTGAAAAAATCCCTAAGCCCCGGGGTCAGAATTTCAGCAAAAATCTGACTTTTGGCAGTTCACTCAAAAATGGTGCCAACCGGTTGCAAATGCTCCCCTGAAAGCTGTGGCGATGGAAACAGAAGGCTTTTTATCACAGGACAAGAAATCAGCCCTCAAATACTTAACCAGAAGAAAATATTTTTTTGAAAAAATCCCTAAGCCCCGGGGACACAATTTCAGCAAAAATCTGACTTTTGGCAATTTACTCAAAAATGGTGCCAAAAGCTTGAAAATGCTCCCCTGAAAGGTTTGGCACTCGAAACAGAAGGCTTTTTATCACAGGACAAGAAATCAGCCCTCAAAAACTTAACCGGCAGAAAATATTTTTTTTGAAAAAATCCCTAAGCCCCGGGGTCACAATTTCAGCAAAAATCTGACTTTTGGCAGTTCACTCAAAAATGGTGCCAACCGGTTGCAAATGCTCCCCTGAAAGCTGTGGCGATGGAAAAAGAAGGCTTTTTATCACAGGACAAGAAATCAGCCCTCAAAAACTTAACCGGAAGAAAATATTTTTTTGAAAAAATCCCTAAGCCCCGGGGTCACAATTTCAGCAAAAATCTGACTTTTGGCAATTCACTCAAAAATGGTGCCAACCGGTTGCAAATGCTTCCCTGAAAGGTTTGGCACTCAAAACAGAAGGCTTTTTATCACAGGACAAGAAATCAGCCCTCAAAAACTTATCAGGCAGAAAATATTTTTTTGAAAAAATCCCTAAGCCCCGGGGTCACAATTTCAGCCAAAATCTGACTTTTGGCAGTTCACTCAAAAATGGTGCCAAAAGCTTGAAAATGCTCCCCTGAAAGCTTTGGCACTCGAAACAGAAGGCTTTTTATCACAGGACAAGAAATCAGCCCTCAAAAACTTAACCGGCAGAAAATATTTTTTTTGAAAAAATCCCTAAGCCCCGGGGTCACAATTTCAGCAAAAATCTGACTTTTGGCAATTCACTCAAAAATGGTGCCAACCGGTTGCAAATGCTCCCCTGAAAGCTTTGGTGATGGAAACAGAAGGCTTTTTATTACAGGACAAGAAATCATCCCTCAAAAACTTAACTGGCCGAAAATATTTTTTTGAAAAAATCCCTAAGCCCCGGGGTCACAATTTCAGCAAAAATCTGACTTTTGGCAATTCACTCAAAAATGGTGCCAAAAGCTTGAAAATGCTCCCCTGAAAGCTTTGGCACTCGAAACAGAAGGATTTTTATCACAGGACAAGAAATCAGCCCTCAAAAACTTATCCGGCAGAAAATATTTTTTTGAAAAAATCCCTAAGCCCCGGGGTCACAATTTCAGCAAAAATCTGACTTTTGGCAGTTCACTCAAAAATGGTGCCAAAAGCTTGAAAATGCTCCCCTGAAAGCTTTGGCGATGGAAACAGAAGGCTTTTTATCACAGGACAAGAAATCAGCCCTCAAAAACTTAACCGGAAGAATTTTTTTTTTAAAAAAAATCCCTAAGCCCCGGGGTCACAATTTCAGCAAAAATCTGACTTTTGGCAATTCACACAAAAGTGGTGCCAAAAGCTTGAAAATGCTCCCCTGAAAGCTTTGGCCCTCGAAACAGAAGGATTTTTATCAGAGGACAAGAAATCAGTCCTCATAAACTTAACCGGCAGAAAATATTTTTTTGAAAAAATACATAACCCCGGGGTCACAATTTCAGCAAAAATCTGACTTTTGGCAATTCACACAAAAGTGGTGCCAAAAGCTTGAAAATGCTCCCCTGAAAGCTTTGGCCCTCGAAACAGAAGGATTTTTATCAGAGGACAAGAAATCAGTCCTCATAAACTTAACCGGCAGAAAATATTTTTTTTAAAAAAAATCCCTAAGCCCCGGGGTCACAATTTCAGCAAAAATCTGACTTTTGGCAGTTCACTCAAAAATGGTGCCAAAAGCTTGAAAATGCTCCCCTGAAAGCTTTGGCACTCGAAACAGAAGGCTTTTTATCACAGGACAAGAAATCATCCCTCAAAAACTTAACCGGCAGAAAACATTTTTTTGAAAAAATCCCTAAGCCCCAGGGTCACAATTTCAGCAAAAATCTGACTTTTGGCAGTTAACTCAAAAATGGTGCCAACCGGTTGCAAATGCTCCCCTGAAAGCTGTGGCGATGGAAACAGAAGGCTTTTTATCACAGGACAAGAAATCAGCCCTCAAAAACTTAACCGGAAGAATTTTTTTTTAAAAAAAATCCCTAAGCCCCGGGGTCACAATTTCAGCAAAAATCTGACTTTTGGCAGTTCACTCAAAAATGGTGCCAAAAGCTTGAAAATGCTCCGCTGAAAGCTTTGGCGATGGAAACAGAAGGCTTTTTATCACAGGACAAGAAATCAGCCCTCAAAAACTTAACCGGAAGAAAATATTTTTTTGAAAAAATCCCTAAGCCCCGGGGTCAGAATTTCAGCAAAAATCTGACTTTTGGCAATTCACTCAAAAATGGTGCCAACCGGTTGCAAATGCTCCCCTGAAAGCTTTGGCGATGGAAACAGAAGGCTTTTTATTACAGGACAAGAAATCATCCCTCAAAAACTTAACTGGCCGAAAATATTTTTTTGAAAAAATCCCTAAGCCCCGGGGTCACAATTTCAGCAAAAATCTGACTTTTGGCAATTCACTCAAAAATGGTGCCAAAAGCTTGAAAATGCTCCCCTGAAAGTTTGGCACTCGAAACAGAAGGCTTTTTATCACAGGACAAGAAATCAGCCCTCAAAAACTTATCCGGCAGAAAATATTTTTTTGAAAAAATCCCTAAGCCCCGGGGTCACAATTTCATCAAAAATCTGACTTTTGGCAGTTCACTCAAAAATGCTGCCAACCGGTTGCAAATGCTCCCCTGAAAGCTGTGGCGATGGAAACAGAAGGCTTTTTATCACAGGACAAGAAATCAGCCCTCAAAAACTTAACCGGAAGAATTTTTTTTTAAAAAAAATCCCTAAGCCCCGGGGTCACAATTTCAGCAAAAATCTGACTTTTGGCAGTTCACTCAAAAATGGTGCCAAAAGCTTGAAAATGCTCCGCTGAAAGCTTTGGCGATGGAAACAGAAGGCTTTTTATCACAGGACAAGAAATCAGCCCTCAAAAACTTAACCGGAAGAAAATATTTTTTTGAAAAAATCCCTAAGCCCCGGGGTCAGAATTTCAGCAAAAATCTGACTTTTGGCAATTCACTCAAAAATGGTGCCAACCGGTTGCAAATGCTCCGCTGAAAGCTTTGGCGATGGAAACAGAAGGCTTTTTATTACAGGACAAGAAATCATCCCTCAAAAACTTAACTGGCCGAAAATATTTTTTTGAAAAAATCCCTAAGCCCCGGGGTCACAATTTCAGCAAAAATCTGACTTTTGGCAATTCACTCAAAAATGGTGCCAAAAGCTTGAAAATGCTCCCCTGAAAGTTTGGCACTCGAAACAGAAGGCTTTTTATCACAGGACAAGAAATCAGCCCTCAAAAACTTATCCGGCAGAAAATATTTTTTTGAAAAAATCCCTAAGCCCCGGGGTCACAATTTCATCAAAAATCTGACTTTTGGCAGTTCACTCAAAAATGCTGCCAACCGGTTGCAAATGCTCCCCTGAAAGCTGTGGCGATGGAAACAGAAGGCTTTTTATCACAGGACAAGAAATCAGCCCTCAAAAACTTAACCGGAAGAAAATATTTTTTTGAAAAAATCCCTAAGCCCCGGGGACACAATTTCAGCAAAAATCTGACTTTTGGCAATTCACTCAAAAATGGTGCCAACCGGTTGCAAATGCTCCCCTGAAAGCTTTGGCGATGGAAACAGAAGGCTTTTTATTACAGGACAAGAAATCATCCCTCAAAAACTTAACTGGCCGAAAATATTTTTTTGAAAAAATCCCTAAGCCCCGGGGTCACAATTTCAGCAAAAATCTGACTTTTGGCAATTCACTCAAAAATGGTGCCAAAAGCTAGAAAATGCTCCCCTGAAAGCTTTGGCACTCGAAACAGAAGGCTTTTTATCACAGGACAAGAAATCATCCCTCAAAAACTTAACCGGCAGAAAATATTTTTTTGAAAAAATCCCTAAGCCCCGGGGTCACAATTTCAGCAAAAATCTGACTTTTGGCAGTTAACTCAAAAATGGTGCCAACCGGTTGCAAATGCTCCCCTGAAAGCTGTGGCGATGGAAACAGAAGGCTTTTTATCACAGGACAAGAAATCAGCCCTCAAAAACTTAACCGGAAGAATTTTTTTTTTAAAAAAATCCCTAAGCCCCGGGGTCACAATTTCAGCAAAAATCTGACTTTTGGCGATTCACTCAAAAATGGGGCCAACCGGTTGCAAATGCTCCCCTGAAAGGTTTGGCACTCAAAACAGAAGGATTTTTATCACAGGACAAGAAATCAGCCCTCAAAAACTTATCCGGCAGAAAATATTTTTTTGAAAAAATCCCTAAGCCCCGGGGTCACAATTTCAGCAAAAATCTGACTTTTGGCAGTTCACTCAAAAATGGTGCCAAAAGCTTGAAAAAGCTCCCCTGAAAGGTTTGGAACTCGAAACAGGAGGCTTTTTATCACAGGACAAGAAATCAGCCCTCAAAAACTTAACCGGCAGAAAATATTTTTTTGAAAAAATCCCTAAGCCTCAATTTCAGCAAAAATCTGACTTTTGGCAGTTCACTCAAAAATGGTGCCAAAAGCTTGAAAATGCTCCCCTGAAAGGTTTGGCACTCGAAACAGAAGGCTTTTTATCACAGGACAAGAAATCAGCCCTCAAAAACTTAATCGGAAGAAAATATTTTTTTGAAAAAATCCCTAAGCCCCGGGGTCAGAATTTCAGCAAAAATCTGACTTTTGGCAATTCACTCAAAAATGGTGCCAACCGGTTGCAAATGCTCCCCTGAAAGCTTTGGCGATGGAAACAGAAGGCTTTTTATTACAGGACAAGAAATCATCCCTCAAAAACTTAACTGGCCGAAAATATTTTTTTGAAAAAATCCCTAAGCCCCGGGGTCACAATTTCAGCAAAAATCTGACTTTTGGCAATTCACTCAAAAATGGTGCCAAAAGGTTGAAAATGCTCCCCTGAAAGGTTTGGCACTCGAAACAGAAGGCTTTTTATCACAGGACAAGAAATCAGCCCTCAAAAACTTATCCGGCAGAAAATATTTTTTTGAAAAAATCCCTAAGCCCCGGGGTCACAATTTCATCAAAAATCTGACTTTTGGCAGTTCACTCAAAAATGCTGCCAACCGGTTGCAAATGCTCCCCTGAAAGCTGTGGCGATGGAAACAGAAGGCTTTTTATCACAGGACAAGAAATCAGCCCTCAAAAACTTAACCGGAAGAAAATATTTTTTTGAAAAAATCCCTAAGCCCCGGGGACACAATTTCAGCAAAAATCTGACTTTTGGCAATTCACTCAAAAATGGTGCCAACCGGTTGCAAATGCTCCCCTGAAAGCTTTGGCGATGGAAACAGAAGGCTTTTTATTACAGGACAAGAAATCATCCCTCAAAAACTTAACTGGCCGAAAATATTTTTTTGAAAAAATCCCTAAGCCCCGGGGTCACAATTTCAGCAAAAATCTGACTTTTGGCAATTCACTCAAAAATGGTGCCAAAAGCTAGAAAATGCTCCCCTGAAAGCTTTGGCACTCGAAACAGAAGGCTTTTTATCACAGGACAAGAAATCATCCCTCAAAAACTTAACCAGCAGAAAATATTTTTTTGAAAAAATCCCTAAGCCCCGGGGTCACAATTTCAGCAAAAATCTGACTTTTGGCAGTTAACTCAAAAATGGTGCGAACCGGTTGCAAATGCTCCCCTGAAAGCTGGGCCAAGGAAACAGAAGGCTTTTTATCACAGGACAAGAAATCAGCCCTCAAAAACTTAACCGGAAGAATTTTTTTTTTTAAAAAAATCCCTAAGCCCCGGGGTCACAATTTCAGCAAAAATCTGACTTTTGGCGATTCACTCAAAAATGGTGCCAACCGGTTGCAAATGCTCCCCTGAAAGGTTTGGCACTCGAAACAGAAGGCTTTTTATCACAGGACAAGAAATCAGCCCTCAAAAACTTATCCGGCAGAAAATATTTTTTTGAAAAAATCCCTAAGCCCCGGGGTCACAATTTCAGCAAAAATCTGACTTTTGCAATTCACGCAAAAATGGTGCCAACCGGTTGCAAATGCTCCGCTGAAAGGTTTGGCACTCGAAACAGAAGGCTTTTTATCACAGGACAAGAAATCAGCCCTCAAAAACTTAACCGGCAGAAAATATTTTTTTGAAAAAATCCCTAAGCCTCAATTTCAGCAAAAATCTGACTTTTGGCAGTTCACTCAAAAATGGTGCCAAAAGCTTGAAAATGCTCCCCTGAAAGGTTTGGCACTCGAAACAGAAGGCTTTTTATCACAGGACAAGAAATCAGCCCTCAAAAACTTAACCGGCAGAATTTTTTTTTTTGAAAAAATCCCTAAGCCCCGGGGTCACAATTTCAGCAAAAATCTGACTTTTGGCAGTTCACTCAAAAATGGTGCCAAAAGCTTGAAAATGCTACCCTGAAAGCTTTGGCACTCGAAACAGAAGGCTTTTTATCACAGGACAAGAAATCAGCCCTCAAAAACTTAACCGGAAGAAAATATTTTTTTGAAAAAATCCCTAAGCCCCGGGGTCACAATTTCAGCAAAAATCTGACTTTTGGCAATTCACTCAAAAATGGTGCCAACCGGTTGCAAATCCTCCCCTGAAAGGTTTGGCACTCAAAACAGAAGGATTTTTATCACAGATCAAGAAATCAGCCCTCAAAAACTTATCCGACACAAAATATTTTTTTGAAAAAATCCCTAAGCCCCGGGGTCACAATTTCAGCAAAAATCTGACTTTTGGCAGTTCACTCAAAAATGGTGCCAACCGGTTGCAAATGCTCCCCTGAAAGCTGTGGCGATGGAAACAGAAGCCTTTTTTTTCACAGGACAAGAAATCATCCCTTAAAAAATTTAAATGGCCGAAAATATTTTTTTGAAAAAATACCTAAGCCCCGGGGTCACAATTTCAGCAAAAATCAGACTTTTGGCAATTCACTCAAAAATGGTGCCAACCGGTTGCAAATGCTCCCCTGAAAGGTTTGGCACTCAAAACAGAAGGATTTTTATCACAGGACAAGAAATCAGCCCTCAAAAACTTATCCGGCAGAAAATATTTTTTGAAAAAATCCCTAAGCCCCGGGGTCACAATTTCAGCAAAAATCTGACTTTTGGCAGTTCACTCAAAAATGCTTCCAAAAGCTTAAAAATGCTCCCCTGAAAGGTTTGGCACTCGAAACAGAAGGCTTTTTATCACAGGACAAGAAATCAGCCCTCAAAAACTTAACCGGCAGAATTTTTTTTTTTGAAAAAATCCCTAAGCCCCGGGGTCACAATTTCAGCAAAAATCTGACTTTTGGCAATTCACGCCAAAATGGTGCCAACCGGTTGCAAATGCTCCCCTGAAAGGTTTGGCACTCGAAACAGAAGGCTTTTTATCACAGGACAAGAAATCAGCCCTCAAAAACTTAACGGGCAGAAATATTTTTTTTGAAAAAATCCCTAAGCCCCGGGGTCACAATTTCAGCAAAAATCTGACTTTTGGCAGTTCACTCAAAAATGGTGCCAACCGGTTGCAAATGCTCCCCTGAAAGCTGTGGCGATGGAAACAGAAGGCTTTTTTATCACAGGACAAGAAATCAGCCCTCAAAAACTTAACCGGAAGAAAATATTTTTTTGAAAAAATCCCTAAGCCCCGGGGTCACAATTTCAGCAAAAATCTTACTTTTGGCAATTCACTCAAAAATGGTGCCAACCGGTTGCAAATGCTCCCCTGAAAGTTTTGGCACTCAAAACAGAAGGATTTTTATCACAGGACAAGAAATCAGCCCTCAAAAACTTATCCGGCAGAAAATATTTTTTTGAAAAAATCCCTAAGCCCCGGGGTCACAATTTCAGCAAAAATCTGACTTTAGGCAGTTCACTCAAAAATGGTGCCAACCGGTTGCAAATGCTCCCCTGAAAGCTGTGGCGATGGAAACAGAAGCCTTTTTTTTCACAGGACAAGAAATCATCCCTTAAAAAATTTAAATGGCCGAAAATATTTTTTTGAAAAAATACCTAAGCCCCGGGGTCACAATTTCAGCAAAAATCAGACTTTTGGCAATTCACTCAAAAATGGTGCCAACCGGTTGTAAATGCTCCCCTGAAAGGTTTGGCACTCAAAACAGAAGGATTTTTATCACAGGACAAGAAATCAGCCCTCAAAAACTTATCCGGCAGAAAATATTTTTTGAAAAAATCCCTAAGCCCCGGGGTCACAATTTCAGCAAAAATCTGACTTTTGGCAGTTCACTCAAAAATGGTGCCAAAAGCTTAAAAATGCTCCCCTGAAAGGTTTGGCACTCGAAACAGAAGGCTTTTTATCACAGGACAAGAAATCAGCCCTCAAAAACTTAACCGGCAGAATTTTTTTTTTTGAAAAAATCCCTAAGCCCCGGGGTCACAATTTCAGCAAAAATCTGACTTTTGGCAATTCACGCAAAAATGGTGCCAACCGGTTGCAAATGCTCCCCTGAAAGGTTTGGCACTCGAAACAGAAGGCTTTTTATCACAGGACAAGAAATCAGCCCTCAAAAACTTAACCGGCAGAATTTTTTTTTTTGAAAAAATCCCTAAGCCCCGGGGTCACAATTTCAGCAAAAATCTGACTTTTGGCAGTTCACTCAAAAATGGTGCCAACCGGTTGCAAATGCTCCCCTGAAAGCTGTGGCGATGGAAACAGAAGGCTTTTTTATCACAGGACAAGAAATCAGCCCTCAAAAACTTAACCGGAAGAAAATATTTTTTTGAAAAAATCCCTAAGCCCCGGGGTCACAATTTCAGCAAAAATCTTACTTTTGGCAATTCACTCAAAAATGGTGCCAACCGGTTCCAAATGCTCCCCTGAAAGGTTTGGCACTCAAAACAGAAGGATTTTTATCACAGGACAAGAAATCAGCCCTCAAAAACTTATCCGGCAGAAAATATTTTTTTGAAAAAATCCCTAAGCCCCGGGGTCACAATTTCAGCAAAAATCTGACTTTTGGCAGTTCACTCAAAAATGGTGCCAAAAGCTTGAAAATGCTCCCCTGAAAGCTTTGGCGATGGAAACAGAAGGCTTTTTATCACAGGACAAGAAATCAGCCCTCAAAAACTTAACCGGCAGAAAATATTTTTTTGAAAAAATCCCTAAGCCTCAATTTCAGCAAAAATCTGACTTTTGGCAGTTCACTCAAAAATGGTGCCAAAAGCTTGAAAATGCTACCCTGAAAGCTTTGGCACTCGAAACAGAAGGCTTTTTATCACAGGACAAGAAATCAGCCCTCAAAAACTTAACCGGAAGAAAATATTTTTTTGAAAAAATCCCTAAGCCCCGGGGTCACAATTTCAGCAAAAATCTGACTTTTGGCAATTCACTCAAAAATGGTGCCAACCGGTTGCAAATCCTCCCCTGAAAGGTTTGGCACTCAAAACAGAAGGATTTTTATCACAGGACAAGAAATCAGCCCTCAAAAACTTATCCGACACAAAATATTTTTTTGAAAAAATCCCTAAGCCCCGGGGTCACAATTTCAGCAAAAATCTGACTTTTGGCAGTTCACTCAAAAATGGTGCCAACCGGTTGCAAATGCTCCCCTGAAAGCTGTGGCGATGGAAACAGAAGCCTTTTTTTTCACAGGACAAGAAATCATCCCTTAAAAAATTTAAATGGCCGAAAATATTTTTTTGAAAAAACACCTAAGCCCCGGGGTCACAATTTCAGCAAAAATCAGACTTTTGGCAATTCACTCAAAAATGGTGCCAACCGGTTGCAAATGCTCCCCTGAAAGGTTTGGCACTCAAAACAGAAGGATTTTTATCACAGGACAAGAAATCAGCCCTCAAAAACTTATCCGGCAGAAAATATTTTTTGAAAAAATCCCTAAGCCCCGGGGTCACAATTTCAGCAAAAATCTGACTTTTGGCAGTTCACTCAAAAATGGTTCCAAAAGCTTAAAAATGCTCCCCTGAAAGGTTTGGCACTCGAAACAGAAGGCTTTTTATCACAGGACAAGAAATCAGCCCTCAAAAACTTAACCGGCAGAATTTTTTTTTTTGAAAAAATCCCTAAGCCCCGGGGTCACAATTTCAGCAAAAATCTGACTTTTGGCAGTTCACTCAAAAATGGTGCCAAAAGCTTGAAAATGCTACCCTGAAAGCTTTGGCACTCGAAACAGAAGGCTTTTTATCACAGGACAAGAAATCAGCCCTCAAAAACTTAACCGGAAGAAAATATTTTTTTGAAAAAATCCCTAAGCCCCGGGGTCACAATTTCAGCAAAAATCTGACTTTTGGCAATTCACTCAAAAATGGTGCCAACCGGTTGCAAATCCTCCCCTGAAAGGTTTGGCACTCAAAACAGAAGGATTTTTATCACAGGACAAGAAATCAGCCCTCAAAAACTTATCCGACACAAAATATTTTTTTGAAAAAATCCCTAAGCCCCGGGGTCACAATTTCAGCAAAAATCTGACTTTTGGCAGTTCACTCAAAAATGGTGCCAACCGGTTGCAAATGCTCCCCTGAAAGCTGTGGCGATGGAAACAGAAGCCTTTTTTTTCACAGGACAAGAAATCATCCCTTAAAAAATTTAAATGGCCGAAAATATTTTTTTGAAAAAATACCTAAGCCCCGGGGTCACAATTTCAGCAAAAATCAGACTTTTGGCAATTCACTCAAAAATGGTGCCAACCGGTTGCAAATGCTCCCCTGAAAGGTTTGGCACTCAAAACAGAAGGATTTTTATCACAGGACAAGAAATCAGCCCTCAAAAACTTATCCGGCAGAAAATATTTTTTGAAAAAATCCCTAAGCCCCGGGGTCACAATTTCAGCAAAAATCTGACTTTTGGCAGTTCACTCAAAAATGGTTCCAAAAGCTTAAAAATGCTCCCCTGAAAGGTTTGGCACTCGAAACAGAAGGCTTTTTATCACAGGACAAGAAATCAGCCCTCAAAAACTTAACCGGCAGAATTTTTTTTTTTTGAAAAAATCCCTAAGCCCCGGGGTCACAATTTCAGCAAAAATCTGACTTTTGGCAATTCACGCAAAAATGGTGCCAACCGGTTGCAAATGCTCCCCTGAAAGGTTTGGCACTCGAAACAGAAGGCTTTTTATCACAGGACAAGAAATCAGCCCTCAAAAACTTAACGGGCAGAAATTTTTTTTTTTGAAAAAATCCCGAAGCCCCGGGGTCACAATTTCAGCAAAAATCTGACTTTTGGCAGTTCACTCAAAAATGGTGCCAACCGGTTGCAAATGCTCCCCTGAAAGCTGTGGCGATGGAAACAGAAGGCTTTTTTATCACAGGACAAGAAATCAGCCCTCAAAAACTTAACCGGAAGAAAATATTTTTTTGAAAAAATCCCTAAGCCCCGGGGTCACAATTTCAGCAAAAATCTTACTTTTGGCAATTCACTCAAAAATGGTGCCAACCGGTTGCAAATGCTCCCCTGAAAGGTTTGGCACTCAAAACAGAAGGATTTTTATCACAGGACAAGAAATCAGCCCTCAAAAACTTATCCGGCAGAAAATATTTTTTTGAAAAAATCCCTAAGCCCCGGGGTCACAATTTCAGCAAAAATCTGACTTTTGGCAGTTCACTCAAAAATGGTGCCAACCGGTTGCAAATGCTCCCCTGAAAGCTGTGGCGATGGAAACAGAAGCCTTTTTTTTCACAGGACAAGAAATCATCCCTTAAAAAATTTAAATGGCCGAAAATATTTTTTTGAAAAAATCCCTAAGCCCCGGGGTCACAATTTCAGCAAAAATCTGACTTTTGGCAATTCACGCAAAAATGGTGCCAACCGGTTGCAAATGCTCCCCTGAAAGGTTTGGCACTCGAAACAGAAGGCTTTTTATCACAGGACAAGAAATCAGCCCTCAAAAACTTAACCGGCAGAATTTTTTTTTTTGAAAAAATCCCTAAGCCCCGGGGTCACAATTTCAGCAAAAATCTGACTTTTGGCAGTTCACTCAAAAATGGTGCCAACCGGTTGCAAATGCTCCCCTGAAAGCTGTGGCGATGGAAACAGAAGGCTTTTTTATCACAGGACAAGAAATCAGCCCTCAAAAACTTAACCGGAAGAAAATATTTTTTTGAAAAAATCCCTAAGCCCCGGGGTCACAATTTCAGCAAAAATCTTACTTTTGGCAATTCACTCAAAAATGGTGCCAACCGGTTGCAAATGCTCCCCTGAAAGGTTTGGCACTCAAAACAGAAGGATTTTTATCACAGGACAAGAAATCAGCCCTCAAAAACTTATCCGGCAGAAAATATTTTTTTGAAAAAATCCCTAAGCCCCGGGGTCACAATTTCAGCAAAAATCTGACTTTTGGCAGTTCACTCAAAAATGGTGCCAACCGGTTGCAAATGCTCCCCTGAAAGCTTTGGCGATGGAAACAGAAGGCTTTTTATCACAGGACAAGAAATCAGCCCTCAAAAACTTAACCGGAAGAATTTTTTTTAAAAAAAAATCCCTAAGCCCCGGGGTCACAATTTCAGCAAAAATCTGACTTTTGGCAATTCACTCAAAAATGGTGCCAACCGGTTGCAAATGCTCCGCTGAAAGGTTTGGCACTCAAAACAGAAGGCTTTTTATCACAGGACAAGAAATCAGCCCTCAAAAACCTATCCGGCAGAAAATATTTTTTTGAAAAAATCCCTAAGCCCCGGGGTCACAATTTCAGCAAAAATCTGACTTTTGGCAGTTCACTCAAAAATGGTGCCAACCGGTTGCAAATGCTCCCCTGAAAGCTGTGGCGATGGAAACAGAAGGCTTTTTTATCACAGGACAAGAAATCAGCCCTCAAAAACTTAACCGGAAGAAAATATTTTTTTGAAAAAATCCCTAAGCCCCGGGGTCACAATTTCAGCAAAAATCTTACTTTTGGCAATTCACTCAAAAATGGTGCCAACCGGTTGCAAATGCTCCCCTGAAAGGTTTGGCACTCAAAACAGAAGGATTTTTATCACAGGACAAGAAATCAGCCCTCAAAAACTTATCCGGCAGAAAATATTTTTTTGAAAAAATCCCTAAGCCCCGGGGTCACAATTTCAGCAAAAATCTGACTTTTGGCAGTTCACTCAAAAATGGTGCCAAAACCTTGAAAATGCTCCCCTGAAAGCTTTGGCGATGGAAACAGAAGGCTTTTTAACACAGGACTAGAAATCATCCCTCAAAAACTTAAATGGCCGAAAATATTTTTTTGAAAAAATACCTAAGCCCCGGGGTCACAATTTCAGCAAAAATCAGACTTTTGGCAATTCACTCAAAAATGGTGCCAACCGGTTGCAAATGCTCCCCTGAAAGGTTTGGCACTCAAAACAGAAGGATTTTTATCACAGGACAAGAAATCAGCCCTCAAAAACTTATCCGGCAGAAAATATTTTTTTGAAAAAATCCCTAAGCCCCGGGGTCACAATTTCAGCAAAAATCTGACTTTTGGCAGTTCACTCAAAACTGGTGCCAAAAGCTAAAAATGCTCCCCTGAAAGGTATGGCACTCGAAACAGAAGGCTTTTTATCACAGTACAAGAAATCAGCCCTCAAAAACTTAACCGGCAGAATTTTTTTTTTGAAAAAATCCCTAAGCCCCGGGGTCACAATTTCAGCAAAAATCTGACTTTTGGCAATTCACTCAAAAATGGTGCCAACCGGTTGCAAATGCTCCCCTGAAAGCTGTGGCGATGGAAACAGAAGGCTTTTTTATCACAGGACAAGAAATCAGCCCTCAAAAACTTAACCGGAAGAAAATATTTTTTTGAAAAAATCCCTAAGCCCCGGGGTCACAATTTCAGCAAAAATCTTACTTTTGGCAATTCACTCAAAAATGGTGCCAACCGGTTGCAAATGCTCCCCTGAAAGGTTTGGCACTCAAAACAGAAGGATTTTTATCATAGGACAAGAAATCAGCCCTCAAAAACTTATCCGGCAGAAAATATTTTTTTGAAAAAATCCCTAAGCCCCGGGGTCACAATTTCAGCAAAAATCTGACTTTTGGCAGTTCACTCAAAAATGGTGCCAAAAGCTTGAAAATGCTCCCCTGAAAGCTTTGGCGATGGAAACAGAAGGCTTTTTATCACAGGACAAGAAATCAGCCCTCAAAAACTTAACCGGAAGAATTTTTTTTTAAAAAAAATCCCTAAGCCCCGGAGTCACAATTTCAGCAAAAATCTGACTTTTGGCAATTCACTCAAAAATGGTGCCAACCGGTTGCAAATGCTCCGCTGAAAGGTTTGGCACTCGAAACAGAAGGCTTTTTATCACAGGACAAGAAATCAGCCCTCAAAAATTTATCCGGCAGAAAATATTTTTTTGAAAAAATCCCTAAGCCCCGGGGTCACAATTTCAGCAAAAATCTGACTTTTGGCAGTTCACTCAAAAATGGTGCCAACCGGTTGCAAATGCTCCCCTGAAAGCTGTGGCGATGGAAACAGAAGCCTTTTTTTTCACAGGACAAGAAATCATCCCTTAAAAAATTTAAATGGCCGAAAATAGTTTTTTGAAAAAATCCCTAAGCCCCGGGGTCACAATTTCAGCAAAAATCTGACTTTTGGCAATTCACGCAAAAATGGTGCCAACCGGTTGCAAATGCTCCCCTGAAAGGTTTGGCACTCGAAACAGAAGGCTTTTTATCACAGGACAAGAAATCAGCCCTCAAAAACTTAACCGGCAGAATTTTTTTTTTTGAAAAAATCCCTAAGCCCCGGGGTCACAATTTCAGCAAAAATCTGACTTTTGGCAGTTCACTCAAAAATGGTGCCAACCGGTTGCAAATGCTCCCCTGAAAGCTGTGGCGATGGAAACAGAAGGCTTTTTTATCACAGGACAAGAAATCAGCCCTCAAAAACTTAACCGGAAGAAAATATTTTTTTGAAAAAATCCCTAAGCCCCGGGGTCACAATTTCAGCAAAAATCTTACTTTTGGCAATTCACTCAAAAATGGTGCCAACCGGTTGCAAATGCTCCCCTGAAAGGTTTGGCACTCAAAACAGAAGGATTTTTATCACAGGACAAGAAATCAGCCCTCAAAAACTTATCCGGCAGAAAATATTTTTTTGAAAAAATCCCTAAGCCCCGGGGTCACAATTTCAGCAAAAATCTGACTTTTGGCAGTTCACTCAAAAATGGTGCCAACCGGTTGCAAATGCTCCCCTGAAAGCTTTGGCGATGGAAACAGAAGGCTTTTTATCACAGGACAAGAAATCAGCCCTCAAAAACTTAACCGGAAGAATTTTTTTTTAAAAAAAATCCCTAAGCCCCGGGGTCACAATTTCAGCAAAAATCTGACTTTTGGCAATTCACTCAAAAATGGTGCCAACCGGTTGCAAATGCTCCCCTGAAAGGTTTGGCACTCAAAACAGAAGGCTTTTTATCACAGGACAAGAAATCAGCCCTCAAAAACCTATCCGGCAGAAAATATTTTTTTGAAAAAATCCCTAAGCCCCGGGGTCACAATTTCAGCAAAAATCTGACTTTTGGCAGTTCACTCAAAAATGGTGCCAACCGGTTGCAAATGCTCCCCTGAAAGCTGTGGCGATGGAAACAGAAGGCTTTTTTATCACAGGACAAGAAATCAGCCCTCAAAAACTTAACCGGAAGAAAATATTTTTTTGAAAAAATCCCTAAGCCCCGGGGTCACAATTTCAGCAAAAATCTTACTTTTGGCAATTCACTCAAAAATGGTGCCAACCGGTTGCAAATGCTCCCCTGAAAGGTTTGGCACTCAAAACAGAAGGATTTTTATCACAGGACAAGAAATCAGCCCTCAAAAACTTATCCGGCAGAAAATATTTTTTTGAAAAAATCCCTAAGCCCCGGGGTCACAATTTCAGCAAAAATCTGACTTTTGGCAGTTCACTCAAAAATGGTGCCAAAACCTTGAAAATGCTCCCCTGAAAGCTTTGGCGATGGAAACAGAAGGCTTTTTAACACAGGACTAGAAATCATCCCTCAAAAACTTAAATGGCCGAAAATATTTTTTTGAAAAAATACCTAAGCCCCGGGGTCACAATTTCAGCAAAAATCAGACTTTTGGCAATTCACTCAAAAATGGTGCCAACCGGTTGCAAATGCTCCCCTGAAAGGTTTGGCACTCAAAACAGAAGGATTTTTATCACAGGACAAGAAATCAGCCCTCAAAAACTTATCCGGCAGAAAATATTTTTTTGAAAAAATCCCTAAGCCCCGGGGTCACAATTTCAGCAAAAATCTGACTTTTGGCAGTTCACTCAAAACTGGTGCCAAAAGCTAAAAATGCTCCCCTGAAAGGTATGGCACTCGAAACAGAAGGCTTTTTATCACAGTACAAGAAATCAGCCCTCAAAAACTTAACCGGCAGAATTTTTTTTTTGAAAAAATCCCTAAGCCCCGGGGTCACAATTTCAGCAAAAATCTGACTTTTGGCAATTCACTCAAAAATGGTGCCAACCGGTTGCAAATGCTCCCCTGAAAGCTGTGGCGATGGAAACAGAAGGCTTTTTTATCACAGGACAAGAAATCAGCCCTCAAAAACTTAACCGGAAGAAAATATTTTTTTGAAAAAATCCCTAAGCCCCGGGGTCACAATTTCAGCAAAAATCTTACTTTTGGCAATTCACTCAAAAATGGTGCCAACCGGTTGCAAATGCTCCCCTGAAAGGTTTGGCACTCAAAACAGAAGGATTTTTATCACAGGACAAGAAATCAGCCCTCAAAAACTTATCCGGCAGAAAATATTTTTTTGAAAAAATCCCTAAGCCCCGGGGTCACAATTTCAGCAAAAATCTGACTTTTGGCAGTTCACTCAAAAATGGTGCCAAAAGCTTGAAAATGCTCCCCTGAAAGCTTTGGCGATGGAAACAGAAGGCTTTTTATCACAGGACAAGAAATCAGCCCTCAAAAACTTAACCGGAAGAATTTTTTTTTAAAAAAAATCCCTAAGCCCCGGAGTCACAATTTCAGCAAAAATCTGACTTTTGGCAATTCACTCAAAAATGGTGCCAACCGGTTGCAAATGCTCCGCTGAAAGGTTTGGCACTCGAAACAGAAGGCTTTTTATCACAGGACAAGAAATCAGCCCTCAAAAACTTATCCGGCAGAAAATATTTTTTTGAAAAAATCCCTAAGCCCCGGGGTCACAATTTCAGCAAAAATCTGACTTTTGGCAGTTCACTCAAAAATGGTGCCAACCGGTTGTAAATGCTCCCCTGAAAGCTTTGGCGATGGAAACAGAAGGCTTTTTATCACAGGACAAGAAATCAGCCCTCAAAAACTTAACCGGAAGAATTTTTTTTTAAAAAAAATCCCTAAGCCCCGGGGTCACAATTTCAGCAAAAATCTGACTTTTGGCAATTCACTCAAAAATGGTGCCAACCGGTTGCAAATGCTCCGCTGAAAGGTTTGGCACTCGAAACAGAAGGCTTTTTATCACAGGACAAGAAATCAGCCCTCAAAAACTTATCCGGCAGAAAATATTTTTTTGAAAAAATCCCTAAGCCCCGGGGTCACAATTTCAGCAAAAATCTGACTTTTGGCAATTCACGCAAAAATGGTGCCAACCGGTTGCAAATGCTCCCCTGAAAGCTGTGGCGATGGAAACAGAAGCCTTTTTTTTCACAGGACAAGAAATCATCCCTTAAAAAATTTAAATGGCCGAAAATATTTTTTTGAAAAAATACCTAAGCCCCGGGGTCACAATTTCAGCAAAAATCAGACTTTTGGCTATTCACTCAAAAATGGTGCCAACCGGTTGCAAATGCTCCCCTGAAAGCTGTGGCGATGGAAACAGAAGGCTTTTTTATCACAGGACAAGAAATCAGCCCTCAAAAACTTAACCGGAAGAAAATATTTTTTTGAAAAAATCCCTAAGCCCCGGGGTCACAATTTCAGCAAAAATCTTACTTTTGGCAATTCACTCAAAAATGGTGCCAACCGGTTGCAAATGCTCCCCTGAAAGGTTTGGCACTCAAAACAGAAGGATTTTTATCACAGGACAAGAAATCAGCCCTCAAAAACTTATCCGGCAGAAAATATTTTTTTGAAAAAATCCCTAAGCCCCGGGGTCACAATTTCAGCAAAAATCTGACTTTTGGCAGTTCACTCAAAAATGGTGCCAAAAGCTTGAAAATGCTCCCCTGAAAGCTTTGGCGATGGAAACAGAAGGCTTTTTATCACAGGACAAGAAATCAGCCCTCAAAAACTTAACCGGAAGAATTTTTTTTAAAAAAAAATCCCTAAGCCCCGGAGTCACAATTTCAGCAAAAATCTGACTTTTGGCAATTCACTCAAAAATGGTGCCAACCGGTTGCAAATGCTCCGCTGAAAGGTTTGGCACTCGAAACAGAAGGCTTTTTATCACAGGACAAGAAATCAGCCCTCAAAAACTTATCCGGCAGAAAATATTTTTTTGAAAAAATCCCTAAGCCCCGGGGTCACAATTTCAGCAAAAATCTGACTTTTGGCAGTTCACTCAAAAATGGTGCCAACCGGTTGCAAATGCTCCCCTGAAAGCCTTGGCGATGGAAACAGAAGGCTTTTTATCACAGGACAAGAAATCAGCCCTCAAAAACTTAACCGGAAGAATTTTTTTTAAAAAAAAATCCCTAAGCCCCGGGGTCACAATTTCAGCAAAAATCTGACTTTTGGCAATTCACTCAAAAATGGTGCCAACCGGTTGCAAATGCTCCGCTGAAAGGTTTGGCACTCGAAACAGAAGGCTTTTTATCACAGGACAAGAAATCAGCCCTCAAAAACTTATCCGGCAGAAAATATTTTTTTGAAAAAATCCCTAAGCCCCGGGGTCACAATTTCAGCAAAAATCTGACTTTTGGCAGTTCACTCAAAAATGGTGCCAACCGGTTGCAAATGCTCCCCTGAAAGCTGTGGCGATGGAAACAGAAGCCTTTTTTTTCACAGGACAAGAAATCATCCCTTAAAAAATTTAAATGGCCGAAAATATTTTTTTGAAAAAATACCTAAGCCCCGGGGTCACAATTTCAGCAAAAATCAGACTTTTGGCTATTCACTCAAAAATGGTGCCAACCGGTTGCAAATGCTCCCCTGAAAGGTTTGGCACTCAAAACAGAAGGATTTTTATCACAGGACAAGAAATCAGCCCTCAAAAACTTATCCGGCAGAAAATATTTATTGAAAAAATCCCTAAGCCCCGGGGTCACAATTTCAGCAAAAATCTGACTTTTGGCAGTTCACTCAAAAATGGTTCCAAAAGCTTAAAAATGCTCCCCTGAAAGCTTTGGCGATGGAAACAGAAGGCTTTTTATCACAGGACAAGAAATCAGCCCTCAAAAACTTAACCGGCAGAATTTTTTTTTTTGAAAAAATCCCTAAGCCCCGGGGTCACAATTTCAGCAAAAATCTGACTTTTGGCAATTCACGCAAAAATGGTGCCAACCGGTTGCAAATGCTCCCCTGAAAGGTTTGGCACTCGAAACAGAAGGCTTTTTATCACAGGACAAGAAATCAGCCCTCAAAAACTTAACCGGCAGAAAATATTTTTTTTTTGAAAAAATCCCTAAACCCCGGGGTCACAATTTCAGCAAAAATCTGACTTTTGGCAGTTCACTCAAAAATGGTGCCAAAACCTTGAAAATGCTCCCCTGAAAGCTTTGGCGATGGAAACAGAAGGCTTTTTAACACAGGACTAGAAATCATCCCTCAAAAACTTAAATGGCCGAAAATATTTTTTTGAAAAAATACCTAAGCCCCGGGGTCACAATTTCAGCAAAAATCAGACTTTTGGCAATTCACTCAAAAATGGTGCCAACCGGTTGCAAATGCTCCCCTGAAAGGTTTGGCACTCAAAACAGAAGGATTTTTATCACAGGACAAGAAATCAGCCCTCAAAAACTTATCCGGCAGAAAATATTTTTTTGAAAAAATCCCTAAGCCCCGGGGTCACAATTTCAGCCAAAATCTGACTTTTGGCAGTTCACTCAAAAATGGTGCCAAAACCTTGAAAATGCTCCCCTGAAAGGTTTGGCACTCGAAACAGGAGGCTTTTTATCACAGGACAAGAAATCAGCCCTCAAAAACTTAACCGGCAGAAAATATTTTTTTGAAAAAATCCCAAAGCCCCGGGGTCACAATTTCAGCAAAAATCTGACTTTTGGCAGTTCACTCAAAAATGGTGCCAACCGGTTGCAAATGCTCCCCTGAAAGCTGTGGCGATGGAAACAGAAGGCTTTTTTATCACAGGACAAGAAATCAGCCCTCAAAAACTTAACCGGAAGAAAATATTTTTTTGAAAAAATCCCTAAGCCCCGGGGTCACAATTTCAGCAAAAATCTGACTTTTGGCAATTCACTCAAAAATGGTGCCAACCGGTTGCAAATGCTCCCCTGAAAGGTTTGGCACTCAAAACAGAAGGATTTTTATCACAGGACAAGAAATCAGCCCTCAAAAACTTATCCGGCAGAAAATATTTTTTTGAAAAAATCCCTAAGCCCCGGGGTCACAATTTCAGCCAAAATCTGACTTTTGGCAGTTCACTCAAAAATGGTGCCAAAAGCTTAAAAATGCTCCCCTGAAAGGTTTGGCACTCGAAACAGAAGGCTTTTTATCATAGGACAAGAAATCAGCCCTCAAAAACTTAACCGGCAGAAATTTTTTTTTGAAAAAATCCCTAAGCCCCGGGGTCACAATTTCAGCAAAAATCTGACTTTTGGCAATTCACGCAAAAATGGTGCCAACCGGTTGCAAATGCTCCCCTGAAAGGTTTGGCACTCGAAACAGAAGGCTTTTTATCACAAGACAAGAAATCAGCCCTCAAAAACTTAACCGGCAGAATTTTTTTTTTTGAAAAAATCCCTAAGCCCCGGGGTCACAATTTCAGCAAAAATCTGACTTTTGGCAATTCACGCAAAAATGGTGCCAACCGGTTGCAAATGCTCCCCTGAAAGGTTTGGCACTCGAAACAGAAGGCTTTTTATCACAGGACAAGAAATCAGCCCTCAAAAACTTAACGGGCAGAAATTTTTTTTTTGAAAAAATCCCGAAGCCCCGGGGTCACAATTTCAGCAAAAATCTGACTTTTGGCAGTTCACTCAAAAATGGTGCCAACCGGTTGCAAATGCTCCCCTGAAAGCTGTGGCGATGGAAACAGAAGGCTTTTTTATCACAGGACAAGAAATCAGCCCTCAAAAACTTAACCGGAAGAAAATATTTTTTTGAAAAAATCCCTAAGCCCCGGGGTCACAATTTCAGCAAAAATCTTACTTTTGGCAATTCACTCAAAAATGGTGCCAACCGGTTGCAAATGCTCCCCTGAAAGGTTTGGCACTCAAAACAGAAGGATTTTTATCACAGGACAAGAAATCAGCCCTCAAAAACTTATCCGGCAGAAAATATTTTTTTGAAAAAATCCCTAAGCCCCGGGGTCACAATTTCAGCAAAAATCTGACTTTTGGCAGTTCACTCAAAAATGGTGCCAACCGGTTGCAAATGCTCCCCTGAAAGCTGTGGCGATGGAAACAGAAGCCTTTTTTTTCACAGGACAAGAAATCATCCCTTAAAAAATTTAAATGGCCGAAAATATTTTTTTGAAAAAATACCTAAGCCCCGGGGTCACAATTTCAGCAAAAATCAGACTTTTGGCAATTCACTCAAAAATGGTGCCAACCGGTTGCAAATGCTCCCCTGAAAGGTTTGGCACTCAAAACAGAAGGATTTTTATCACAGGACAAGAAATCAGCCCTCAAAAACTTATCCGGCAGAAAATATTTTTTGAAAAAATCGCTAAGCCCCGGGGTCACAATTTCAGCAAAAATCTGACTTTTGGCAGTTCACTCAAAAATGGTTCCAAAAGCTTGAAAATGCTCCCCTGAAAGGTTTGGCACTCGAAACAGAAGGCTTTTTATCACAGGACAAGAAATCAGCCCTCAAAAACTTAACCGGCAGAATTTTTTTTTTTGAAAAAATCCCTAAGCCCCGGGGTCACAATTTCAGCAAAAATCTGACTTTTGGCAGTTCACTCAAAAATGGTGCCAACCGGTTGCAAATGCTCCCCTGAAAGCTGTGGCGATGGAAACAGAAGGCTTTTTTATCACAGGACAAGAAATCAGCCCTCAAAAACTTAACCGGAAGAAAATATTTTTTTGAAAAAATCCCTAAGCCCCGGGGTCACAATTTCAGCAAAAATCTTACTTTTGGCAATTCACTCAAAAATGGTGCCAACCGGTTGCAAATGCTCCCCTGAAAGGTTTGGCACTCAAAACAGAAGGATTTTTATCACAGGACAAGAAATCAGCCCTCAAAAACTTATCCGGCAGAAAATATTTTTTTGAAAAAATCCCTAAGCCCCGGGGTCACAATTTCAGCAAAAATCTGACTTTTGGCAGTTCACTCAAAAATGGTGCCAAAAGCTTGAAAATGCTCCCCTGAAAGCTTTGGCGATGGAAACAGAAGGCTTTTTATCACAGGACAAGAAATCAGCCCTCAAAAACTTAACCGGAAGAATTTTTTTTAAAAAAAATCCCTAAGCCCCGGGGTCACAATTTCAGCAAAAATCTGACTTTTGGCAATTCACTCAAAAATGGTGCCAACCGGTTGCAAATGCTCCGCTGAAAGGTTTGGCACTCAAAACAGAAGGCTTTTTATCACAGGACAAGAAATCAGCCCTCAAAAACTTATCCGGCAGAAAATATTTTTTTGAAAAAATCCCTAAGCCCCGGGGTCACAATTTCAGCAAAAATCTGACTTTTGGCAGTTCACTCAAAAATGGTGCCAACCGGTTGCAAATGCTCCCCTGAAAGCTGTGGCGATGGAAACAGAAGCCTTTTTTTTCACAGGACAAGAAATCATCCCTTAAAAAATTTCAATGGCCGAAAATATTTTTTTGAAAAAATACCTAAGCCCCGGGGTCACAATTTCAGCAAAAATCAGACTTTTGGCTATTCACTCAAAAATGGTGCCAACCGGTTGCAAATGCTCCCCTGAAAGGTTTGGCACTCAAAACAGAAGGATTTTTATCACAGGACAAGAAATCAGCCCTCAAAAACTTATCCAGCAGAAAATATTTTTTGAAAAAATCCCTAAGCCCCGGGGTCACAATTTCAGCAAAAATCTGACTTTTGGCAGTTCACTCAAAAATGGTTCCAAAAGCTTAAAAATGCTCCCCTGAAAGGTTTGTCACTCGAAACAGAAGGCTTTTTATCACAGGACAAGAAATCAGCCCTCAAAAACTTAACCGGAAGAAAATATTTTTTTGAAAAAATCCCTAAGCCCCGGGGTCACAATTTCAGCAAAAATCTGACTTTTGGCAATTCACGCAAAAATGGTGCCAACCGGTTGCAAATGCTCCCCTGAAAGGTTTGGCACTCGAAACAGAAGGCTTTTTATCACAGGACAAGAAATCAGCCCTCAAAAACTTAACCGGCAGAATTTTTTTTTTTGAAAAAAACCCTAAGCCCCGGGGTCACAATTTCAGCAAAAATCTGACTTTTGGCAGTTCACTCAAAAATGGTGCCAACCGGTTGCAAATGCTCCCCTGAAAGCTGTGGCGATGGAAACAGAAGCCTTTTTTTTCACAGGACAAGAAATCATCCCTTAAAAAATTTAAATGGCCGAAAATATTTTTTTGAAAAAATACCTAAGCCCCGGGGTCACAATTTCAGCAAAAATCAGACTTTTGGCAATTCACTCAAAAATGGTGCCAACCGGTTGCAAATGCTCCCCTGAAAGGTTTGGCACTCAAAACAGAAGGATTTTTATCACAGGACAAGAAATCAGCCCTCAAAAACTTATCCGGCAGAAAATATTTTTTGAAAAAATCGCTAAGCCCCGGGATCACAATTTCAGCAAAAATCTGACTTTTGGCAGTTCACTCAAAAATGGTTCCAAAAGCTTGAAAATGCTCCCCTGAAAGGTTTGGCACTCGAAACAGAAGGCTTTTTATCACAGGACAAGAAATCAGCCCTCAAAAACTTAACCGGCAGAATTTTTTTTTTTGAAAAAATCCCTAAGCCCCGGGGTCACAATTTCAGCAAAAATCTGACTTTTGGCAGTTCACTCAAAAATGGTGCCAACCGGTTGCAAATGCTCCCCTGAAAGCTGTGGCGATGGAAACAGAAGGCTTTTTTATCACAGGACAAGAAATCAGCCCTCAAAAACTTAACCGGAAGAAAATATTTTTTTGAAAAAATCCCTAAGCCCCGGGGTCACAATTTCAGCAAAAATCTTACTTTTGGCAATTCACTCAAAAATGGTGCCAACCGGTTGCAAATGCTCCCCTGAAAGGTTTGGCACTCAAAACAGAAGGATTTTTATCACAGGACAAGAAATCAGCCCTCAAAAACTTATCCGGCAGAAAATATTTTTTTGAAAAAATCCCTAAGCCCCGGGGTCACAATTTCAGCAAAAATCTGACTTTTGGCAGTTCACTCAAAAATGGTGCCAAAAGCTTGAAAATGCTCCCCTGAAAGCTTTGGCGATGGAAACAGAAGGCTTTTTATCACAGGACAAGAAATCAGCCCTCAAAAACTTAACCGGAAGAATTTTTTTTAAAAAAAATCCCTAAGCCCCGGGGTCACAATTTCAGCAAAAATCTGACTTTTAGCAATTCACTCAAAAATGGTGCCAACCGGTTGCAAATGCTCCGCTGAAAGGTTTGGCACTCAAAACAGAAGGCTTTTTATCACAGGACAAGAAATCAGCCCTCAAAAACTTATCCGGCAGAAAATATTTTTTTGAAAAAATCCCTAAGCCCCGGGGTCACAATTTCAGCAAAAATCTGACTTTTGGCAGTTCACTCAAAAATGGTGCCAACCGGTTGCAAATGCTCCCCTGAAAGCTGTGGCGATGGAAACAGAAGCCTTTTTTTTCACAGGACAAGAAATCATCCCTTAAAAAATTTAAATGGCCGAAAATATTTTTTTGAAAAAATACCTAAGCCCCGGGGTCACAATTTCAGCAAAAATCAGACTTTTGGCTATTCACTCAAAAATGGTGCCAACCGGTTGCAAATGCTCCCCTGAAAGGTTTGGCACTCAAAACAGAAGGATTTTTATCACAGGACAAGAAATCAGCCCTCAAAAACTTATCCAGCAGAAAATATTTTTTGAAAAAATCCCTAAGCCCCGGGGTCACAATTTCAGCAAAAATCTGACTTTTGGCAGTTCACTCAAAAATGGTTCCAAAAGCTTAAAAATGCTCCCCTGAAAGGTTTGTCACTCGAAACAGAAGGCTTTTTATCACAGGACAAGAAATCAGCCCTCAAAAACTTAACCGGAAGAAAATATTTTTTTGAAAAAATCCCTAAGCCCCGGGGTCACAATTTCAGCAAAAATCTGACTTTTGGCAATTCACGCAAAAATGGTGCCAACCGGTTGCAAATGCTCCCCTGAAAGGTTTGGCACTCGAAACAGAAGGCTTTTTATCACAGGACAAGAAATCAGCCCTCAAAAACTTAACCGGCAGAATTTTTTTTTTTGAAAAAAACCCTAAGCCCCGGGGTCACAATTTCAGCAAAAATCTGACTTTTGGCAGTTCACTCAAAAATGGTGCCAACCGGTTGCAAATGCTCCCCTGAAAGCTGTGGCGATGGAAACAGAAGGCTTTTTTATCACAGGACAAGAAATCAGCCCTCAAAAACTTAACCGGAAGAAAATATTTTTTTGAAAAAATCCCTAAGCCCCGGGGTCACAATTTCAGCAAAAATCTTACTTTTGGCAATTCACTCAAAAATGGTGCCAACCGGTTGCAAATGCTCCCCTGAAAGGTTTGGCACTCAAAACAGAAGGATTTTTATCACAGGACAAGAAATCAGCCCTCAAAAACTTATCCGGCAGAAAATATTTTTTTGAAAAAATCCCTAAGCCCCGGGGTCACAATTTCAGCAAAAATCTGACTTTTGGCAGTTCACTCAAAACTGGTGCCAAAAGCTAAAAAATGCTCCCCTGAAAGGTATGGCACTCGAAACAGAAGGCTTTTTATCACAGGACAAGAAATCAGCCCTCAAAAACTTAACCGGCAGAATTTTTTTTTTGAAAAAATCCCTAAGCCCCGGGGTCACAATTTCAGCAAAAATCTGACTTTTGGCAATTCACTCAAAAATGGTGCCAACCGGTTGCAAATGCTCCGCTGAAAGCTGTGGCGATGGAAACAGAAGGCTTTTTTATCACAGGACAAGAAATCAGCCCTCAAAAACTTAACCGGAAGAAAATATTTTTTTGAAAAAATCCCTAAGCCCCGGGGTCACAATTTCAGCAAAAATCTTACTTTTGGCAATTCACTCAAAAATGGTGCCAAAAGCTTGAAAATGCTCCCCTGAAAGCTTTGGCGATGGAAACAGAAGGCTTTTTATCACAGGACAAGAAATCAGCCCTCAAAAACTTAACCGGAAGAATTTTTTTTTAAAAAAAAACCCTAAGCCCCGGAGTCACAATTTCAGCAAAAATCTGACTTTTGGCAATTCACTCAAAAATGGTGCCAACCGGTTGCAAATGCTCCGCTGAAAGGTTTGGCACTCGAAACAGAAGGCTTTTTATCACAGGACAAGAAATCAGCCCTCAAAAACTTATCCGGCAGAAAATATTTTTTTGAAAAAATCCCTAAGCCCCGGGGTCACAATTTCAGCAAAAATCTGACTTTTGGCAGTTCACTCAAAAATGGTGCCAACCGGTTGCAAATGCTCCCCTGAAAGCTGTGGCGATGGAAACAGAAGCCTTTTTTTTCACAGGACAAGAAATCATCCCTTAAAAAATTTAAATGGCCGAAAATATTTTTTTGAAAAAATACCTAAGCCCCGGGGTCACAATTTCAGCAAAAATCAGACTTTTGGCTATTCACTCAAAAATGGTGCCAACCGGTTGCAAATGCTCCCCTGAAAGGTTTGGCACTCAAAACAGAAGGATTTTTATCACAGGACAAGAAATCAGCCCTCAAAAACTTATCCGGCAGAAAATATTTTTTGAAAAAATCCCTAAGCCCCGGGGTCACAATTTCAGCAAAAATCTGACTTTTGGCAGTTCACTCAAAAATGGTTCCAAAAGCTTAAAAATGCTCCCCTGAAAGCTTTGGCGATGGAAACAGAAGGCTTTTTATCACAGGACAAGAAATCAGCCCTCAAAAACTTAACCGGAAGAATTTTTTTTAAAAAAAAATCCCTAAGCCCCGGGGTCACAATTTCAGCAAAAATCTGACTTTTGGCAATTCACTCAAAAATGGTGCCAACCGGTTGCAAATGCTCCGCTGAAAGGTTTGGCACTCGAAACAGAAGGCTTTTTATCACAGGACAAGAAATCAGCCCTCAAAAACTTATCCGGCAGAAAATATTTTTTTGAAAAAATCCCTAAGCCCCGGGGTCACAATTTCAGCAAAAATCTGACTTTTGGCAGTTCACTCAAAAATGGTGCCAACCGGTTGCAAATGCTCCCCTGAAAGCTGTGGCGATGGAAACAGAAGCCTTTTTTTTCACAGGACAAGAAATCATCCCTTAAAAAATTTAAATGGCCGAAAATATTTTTTTGAAAAAATACCTAAGCCCCGGGGTCACAATTTCAGCAAAAATCAGACTTTTGGCTATTCACTCAAAAATGGTGCCAACCGGTTGCAAATGCTCCCCTGAAAGGTTTGGCACTCAAAACAGAAGGATTTTTATCACAGGACAAGAAATCAGCCCTCAAAAACTTATCCGGCAGAAAATATTTTTTGAAAAAATCCCTAAGCCCCGGGGTCACAATTTCAGCAAAAATCTGACTTTTGGCAGTTCACTCAAAAATGGTTCCAAAAGCTTAAAAATGCTCCCCTGAAAGGTTTGGCACTCGAAACAGAAGGCTTTTTATCACAGGACAAGAAATCAGCCCTCAAAAACTTAACCGGCAGAATTTTTTTTTTTGAAAAAATCCCTAAGCCCCGGGGTCACAATTTCAGCAAAAATCTGACTTTTGGCAATTCACGCAAAAATGGTGCCAACCGGTTGCAAATGCTCCCCTGAAAGGTTTGGCACTCGAAACAGAAGGCTTTTTATCACAGGACAAGAAATCAGCCCTCAAAAACTTAACCGGCAGAATTTTTTTTTTTGAAAAAATCCCTAAACCCCGGGGTCACAATTTCAGCAAAAATCTGACTTTTGGCAGTTCACTCAAAAATGGTGCCAACCGGTTGCAAATGCTCCCCTGAAAGCTGTGGCGATGGAAACAGAAGGCTTTTTTATCACAGGACAAGAAATCAGCCCTCAAAAACTTAACCGGAAGAAAATATTTTTTTGAAAAAATCCCTAAGCCCCGGGGTCACAATTTCAGCAAAAATCTTACTTTTGGCAATTCACTCAAAAATGGTGCCAACCGGTTGCAAATGCTCCCCTGAAAGGTTTGGCACTCAAAACAGAAGGATTTTTATCACAGGACAAGAAATCAGCCCTCAAAAACTTATCCGGCAGAAAATATTTTTTTGAAAAAATCCCTAAGCCCCGGGGTCACAATTTCAGCAAAAATCTGACTTTTGGCAGTTCACTCAAAAATGGTGCCAAAACCTTGAAAATGCTCCCCTGAAAGCTTTGGCGATGGAAACAGAAGGCTTTTTAACACAGGACTAGAAATCATCCCTCAAAAACTTAAATGGCCGAAAATATTTTTTTGAAAAAATACCTAAGCCCCGGGGTCACAATTTCAGCAAAAATCAGACTTTTGGCAATTCACTCAAAAATGGTGCCAACCGGTTGCAAATGCTCCCCTGAAAGGTTTGGCACTCAAAACAGAAGGATTTTTATCACAGGACAAGAAATCAGCCCTCAAAAACTTATCCGGCAGAAAATATTTTTTTGAAAAAATCCCTAAGCCCCGGGGTCACAATTTCAGCCAAAATCTGACTTTTGGCAGTTCACTCAAAAATGGTGCCAAAACCTTGAAAATGCTCCCCTGAAAGGTTTGGCACTCGAAACAGGAGGCTTTTTATCACAGGACAAGAAATCAGCCCTCAAAAACTTAACCGGCAGAAAATATTTTTTTGAAAAAATCCCAAAGCCCCGGGGTCACAATTTCAGCAAAAATCTGACTTTTGGCAGTTCACTCAAAAATGGTGCCAACCGGTTGCAAATGCTCCCCTGAAAGCTGTGGCGATGGAAACAGAAGGCTTTTTTATCACAGGACAAGAAATCAGCCCTCAAAAACTTAACCGGAAGAAAATATTTTTTTGAAAAAATCCCTAAGCCCCGGGGTCACAATTTCAGCAAAAATCTGACTTTTGGCAATTCACTCAAAAATGGTGCCAACCGGTTGCAAATGCTCCCCTGAAAGGTTTGGCACTCAAAACAGAAGGATTTTTATCACAGGACAAGAAATCAGCCCTCAAAAACTTATCCGGCAGAAAATATTTTTTTGAAAAAATCCCTAAGCCCCGGGGTCACAATTTCAGCCAAAATCTGACTTTTGGCAGTTCACTCAAAAATGGTGCCAAAAGCTTAAAAATGCTCCCCTGAAAGGTTTGGCACTCGAAACAGAAGGCTTTTTATCACAGGACAAGAAATCAGCCCTCAAAAACTTAACCGGCAGAAATTTTTTTTTGAAAAAATCCCTAAGCCCCGGAGTCACAATTTCAGCAAAAATCTGACTTTTGGCAATTCACTCAAAAATGGTGCCAACCGGTTGCAAATGCTCCGCTGAAAGGTTTGGCACTCGAAACAGAAGGCTTTTTATCACAGGACAAGAAATCAGCCCTCAAAAACTTATCCGGCAGAAAATATTTTTTTGAAAAAATCCCTAAGCCCCGGGGTCACAATTTCAGCAAAAATCTGACTTTTGGCAGTTCACTCAAAAATGGTGCCAACCGGTTGCAAATGCTCCCCTGAAAGCTTTGGCGATGGAAACAGAAGGCTTTTTATCACAGGACAAGAAATCAGCCCTCAAAAACTTAACCGGAAGAATTTTTTTTTAAAAAAAATCCCTAAGCCCCGGGGTCACAATTTCAGCAAAAATCTGACTTTTGGCAATTCACTCAAAAATGGTGCCAACCGGTTGCAAATGCTCCGCTGAAAGGTTTGGCACTCGAAACAGAAGGCTTTTTATCACAGGACAAGAAATCAGCCCTCAAAAACTTATCCGGCAGAAAATATTTTTTTGAAAAAATCCCTAAGCCCCGGGGTCACAATTTCAGCAAAAATCTGACTTTTGGCAGTTCACTCAAAAATGGTGCCAACCGGTTGCAAATGCTCCCCTGAAAGCTGTGGCGATGGAAACAGAAGCCTTTTTTTTCACAGGACAAGAAATCATCCCTTAAAAAATTTAAATGGCCGAAAATATTTTTTTGAAAAAATACCTAAGCCCCGGGGTCACAATTTCAGCAAAAATCAGACTTTTGGCTATTCACTCAAAAATGGTGCCAACCGGTTGCAAATGCTCCCCTGAAAGGTTTGGCACTCAAAACAGAAGGATTTTTATCACAGGACAAGAAATCAGCCCTCAAAAACTTATCCGGCAGAAAATATTTTTTGAAAAAATCCCTAAGCCCCGGGGTCACAATTTCAGCAAAAATCTGACTTTTGGCAGTTCACTCAAAAATGGTTCCAAAAGCTTAAAAATGCTCCCCTGAAAGCTTTGGCGATGGAAACAGAAGGCTTTTTATCACAGGACAAGAAATCAGCCCTCAAAAACTTAACCGGAAGAATTTTTTTTAAAAAAAAATCCCTAAGCCCCGGGGTCACAATTTCAGCAAAAATCTGACTTTTGGCAATTCACTCAAAAATGGTGCCAACCGGTTGCAAATGCTCCGCTGAAAGGTTTGGCACTCGAAACAGAAGGCTTTTTATCACAGGACAAGAAATCAGCCCTCAAAAACTTATCCGGCAGAAAATATTTTTTTGAAAAAATCCCTAAGCCCCGGGGTCACAATTTCAGCAAAAATCTGACTTTTGGCAGTTCACTCAAAAATGGTGCCAACCGGTTGCAAATGCTCCCCTGAAAGCTGTGGCGATGGAAACAGAAGCCTTTTTTTTCACAGGACAAGAAATCATCCCTTAAAAAATTTAAATGGCCGAAAATATTTTTTTGAAAAAATACCTAAGCCCCGGGGTCACAATTTCAGCAAAAATCAGACTTTTGGCTATTCACTCAAAAATGGTGCCAACCGGTTGCAAATGCTCCCCTGAAAGGTTTGGCACTCAAAACAGAAGGATTTTTATCACAGGACAAGAAATCAGCCCTCAAAAACTTATCCGGCAGAAAATATTTTTTGAAAAAATCCCTAAGCCCCGGGGTCACAATTTCAGCAAAAATCTGACTTTTGGCAGTTCACTCAAAAATGGTTCCAAAAGCTTAAAAATGCTCCCCTGAAAGGTTTGGCACTCGAAACAGAAGGCTTTTTATCACAGGACAAGAAATCAGCCCTCAAAAACTTAACCGGCAGAATTTTTTTTTTTGAAAAAATCCCTAAGCCCCGGGGTCACAATTTCAGCAAAAATCTGACTTTTGGCAATTCACGCAAAAATGGTGCCAACCGGTTGCAAATGCTCCCCTGAAAGGTTTGGCACTCGAAACAGAAGGCTTTTTATCACAGGACAAGAAATCAGCCCTCAAAAACTTAACCGGCAGAAATTTTTTTTTTGAAAAAATCCCTAAACCCCGGGGTCACAATTTCAGCAAAAATCTGACTTTTGGCAGTTCACTCAAAAATGGTGCCAACCGGTTGCAAATGCTCCCCTGAAAGCTGTGGCGATGGAAACAGAAGGCTTTTTTATCACAGGACAAGAAATCAGCCCTCAAAAACTTAACCGGAAGAAAATATTTTTTTGAAAAAATCCCTAAGCCCCGGGGTCACAATTTCAGCAAAAATCTTACTTTTGGCAATTCACTCAAAAATGGTGCCAACCGGTTGCAAATGCTCCCCTGAAAGGTTTGGCACTCAAAACAGAAGGATTTTTATCACAGGACAAGAAATCAGCCCTCAAAAACTTATCCGGCAGAAAATATTTTTTTGAAAAAATCCCTAAGCCCCGGGGTCACAATTTCAGCAAAAATCTGACTTTTGGCAGTTCACTCAAAAATGGTGCCAAAACCTTGAAAATGCTCCCCTGAAAGCTTTGGCGATGGAAACAGAAGGCTTTTTAACACAGGACTAGAAATCATCCCTCAAAAACTTAAATGGCCGAAAATATTTTTTTGAAAAAATACCTAAGCCCCGGGGTCACAATTTCAGCAAAAATCTTACTTTTGGCAATTCACTCAAAAATGGTGCCAACCGGTTGCAAATGCTCCCCTGAAAGGTTTGGCACTCAAAACAGAAGGATTTTTATCACAGGACAAGAAATCAGCCCTCAAAAACTTATCCGGCAGAAAATATTTTTTTGAAAAAATCCCTAAGCCCCGGGGTCACAATTTCAGCCAAAATCTGACTTTTGGCAGTTCACTCAAAAATGGTGCCAAAACCTTGAAAATGCTCCCCTGAAAGGTTTGGCACTCGAAACAGGAGGCTTTTTATCACAGGACAAGAAATCAGCCCTCAAAAACTTAACCGGCAGAAAATATTTTTTTGAAAAAATCCCAAAGCCCCGGGGTCACAATTTCAGCAAAAATCTGACTTTTGGCAGTTCACTCAAAAATGGTGCCAACCGGTTGCAAATGCTCCCCTGAAAGCTGTGGCGATGGAAACAGAAGGCTTTTTTATCACAGGACAAGAAATCAGCCCTCAAAAACTTAACCGGAAGAAAATATTTTTTTGAAAAAATCCCTAAGCCCCGGGGTCACAATTTCAGCAAAAATCTGACTTTTGGCAATTCACTCAAAAATGGTGCCAACCGGTTGCAAATGCTCCCCTGAAAGGTTTGGCACTCAAAACAGAAGGATTTTTATCACAGGACAAGAAATCAGCCCTCAAAAACTTATCCGGCAGAAAATATTTTTTTGAAAAAATCCCTAAGCCCCGGGGTCACAATTTCAGCCAAAATCTGACTTTTGGCAGTTCACTCAAAAATGGTGCCAAAAGCTTAAAAATGCTCCCCTGAAAGGTTTGGCACTCGAAACAGAAGGCTTTTTATCACAGGACAAGAAATCAGCCCTCAAAAACTTAACCGGCAGAAATTTTTTTTTGAAAAAATCCCTAAGCCCCGGGGTCACAATTTCAGCAAAAATCTGACTTTTGGCAATTCACGCAAAAATGGTGCCAACCGGTTGCAAATGCTCCCCTGAAAGGTTTGGCACTCGAAACAGAAGGCTTTTTATCACAAGACAAGAAATCAGCCCTCAAAAACTTAACCGGCAGAATTTTTTTTTTTGAAAAAATCCCTAAGCCCCGGGGTCACAATTTCAGCAAAAATCTGACTTTTGGCAATTCACGCAAAAATGGTGGCAACCGGTTGCAAATGCTCCCCTGAAAGCTGTGGCGATGGAAACAGAAGGCTTTTTATCACAGGACAAGAAATCAGCCCTCAAAAACTTAACCGGCAGAATTTTTTTTTTTGAAAAAATCCCTAAGCCCCGGGGTCACAATTTCAGCAAAAATCTGACTTTTGGCAGTTCACTCAAAAATGGTGCCAAAAGCTTGAAAATGCTACCCTGAAAGCTTTGGCACTCGAAACAGAAGGCTTTTTATCACAGGACAAGAAATCAGCCCTCAAAAACTTATCCGGCAGAAAATATTTTTTTGAAAAAATCCCTAAGCCCCGGGGTCACAATTTCAGCAAAAATCTGACTTTTGGCAGTTCACTCAAAAATGGTGCCAAAAGATTGAAAATGCTACCCTGAAAGCTTTGGCACTCGAAACAGAAGGCTTTTTATCACAGGACAAGAAATCAGCCCTCAAAAACTTAACCGGAAGAAAATATTTTTTTGAAAAAATCCCTAAGCCCCGGGGTCACAATTTCAGCAAAAATCTGACTTTTGGCAATTCACTCAAAAATGGTGCCAACCGGTTGCAAATGCTCCCCTGAAAGGTTTGGCACTCAAAACAGAAGGATTTTTATCACAGGACAAGAAATCAGCCCTCAAAAACTTATCCGGCACAAAATATTTTTTTGAAAAAATCCCTAAGCCCCGGGGTCACAATTTCAGCAAAAATCTGACTTTTGGCAGTTCACTCAAAAATGGTGCCAACCGGTTGCAAATGCTCCCCTGAAAGCTGTGGCGATGGAAACAGAAGCCTTTTTTTTCACAGGACAAGAAATCATCCCTTAAAAAATTTAAATGGCCGAAAATATTTATTTGAAAAAATACCTAAGCCCCGGGGTCACAATTTCAGCAAAAATCTGACTTTTTGCAATTCACGCAAAAATGGTGCCAACCGGTTGAAAATGCTCCCCTGAAAGGTTTGGCACTCTAAACAGAAGGCTTTTTATCACAGGACAAGAAATCAGCCCTCAAAAACTTAACCGGCAGAAATTTTTTTTTTGAAAAAATCCCTAAGCCCTGGGGTCACAATTTCAGCAAAAATCTGACTTTTGGCAGTTCACTCAAAAATGGTGCCAACCAGTTGCAAATGCTCCCCTGAAAGCTGTGGCGATGGAAAAAGAAGGCTTTTTTATCACAGGACAAGAAATCAGCCCTCAAAAACTTATCCGGCAGAAAATATTTTTTTGAAAAAATCCCTAAGCCCCGGGGTCACAATTTCAGCAAAAATCTGACTTTTGGCAGTTCACTCAAAAATGGTGCCAAAACCTTGAAAATGCTCCCCTGAAAGGTTTGGCACTCGAAACAGGAGGCTTTTTATCACAGGACAAGAAATCAGCCCTCAAAAACTTAACCGGCAGAAAATATTTTTTTGAAAAAATCCCAAAGCCCCGGGGTCACAATTTCAGCAAAAATCTGACTTTTGGCAGTTCACTCAAAAATGGTGCCAACCGGTTGCAAATGCTCCCCTGAAAGCTGTGGCGATGGAAACAGAAGGCTTTTTTATCACAGGACAAGAAATCAGCCCTCAAAAACTTAACCGGAAGAAAATATTTTTTTGAAAAAATCCCTAAGCCCCGGGGTCACAATTTCAGCAAAAATCTGACTTTTGGCAATTCACTCAAAAATGGTGCCAACCGGTTGCAAATGCTCCCCTGAAAGGTTTGGCACTCAAAACAGAAGGATTTTTATCACAGGACAAGAAATCAGCCCTCAAAAACTTATCCGGCAGAAAATATTTTTTTGAAAAAATCCCTAAGCCCCGGGGTCACAATTTCAGCCAAAATCTGACTTTTGGCAGTTCACTCAAAAATGGTGCCAAAAGCTTAAAAATGCTCCCCTGAAAGGTTTGGCACTCGAAACAGAAGGCTTTTTATCACAGGACAAGAAATCAGCCCTCAAAAACTTAACCGGCAGAAATTTTTTTTTGAAAAAATCCCTAAGCCCCGGGGTCACAATTTCAGCAAAAATCTGACTTTTGGCAATTCACGCAAAAATGGTGCCAACCGGTTGCAAATGCTCCCCTGAAAGGTTTGGCACTCGAAACAGAAGGCTTTTTATCACAAGACAAGAAATCAGCCCTCAAAAACTTAACCGGCAGAATTTTTTTTTTTGAAAAAATCCCTAAGCCCCGGGGTCACAATTTCAGCAAAAATCTGACTTTTGGCAATTCACGCAAAAATGGTGGCAACCGGTTGCAAATGCTCCCCTGAAAGCTGTGGCGATGGAAACAGAAGGCTTTTTATCACAGGACAAGAAATCAGCCCTCAAAAACTTAACCGGCAGAATTTTTTTTTTTGAAAAAATCCCTAAGCCCCGGGGTCACAATTTCAGCAAAAATCTGACTTTTGGCAGTTCACTCAAAAATGGTGCCAAAAGCTTGAAAATGCTACCCTGAAAGCTTTGGCACTCGAAACAGAAGGCTTTTTATCACAGGACAAGAAATCAGCCCTCAAAAACTTATCCGGCAGAAAATATTTTTTTGAAAAAATCCCTAAGCCCCGGGGTCACAATTTCAGCAAAAATCTGACTTTTGGCAGTTCACTCAAAAATGGTGCCAAAACCTTGAAAATGCTCCCCTGAAAGCTTTGGCGATGGAAACAGAAGGCTTTTTAACACAGGACTAGAAATCATCCCTCAAAAACTTAAATGGCCGAAAATATTTTTTTGAAAAAATACCTAAGCCCCGGGGTCACAATTTCAGCAAAAATCTGACTTTTGGCAATTCACTCAAAAATGGTGCCAACCGGTTGCAAATGCTCCCCTGAAAGGTTTGGCACTCAAAACAGAAGGATTTTTATCACAGGACAAGAAATCAGCCCTCAAAAACTTATCCGGCAGAAAATATTTTTTTGAAAAAATCCCTAAGCCCCGGGGTCACAATTTCAGCCAAAATCTGACTTTTGGCAGTTCACTCAAAAATGGTGCCAAAAGCTTAAAAATGCTCCCCTGAAAGGTTTGGCACTCGAAACAGAAGGCTTTTTATCACAGGACAAGAAATCAGCCCTCAAAAACTTAACCGGCAGAAATTTTTTTTTGAAAAAATCCCTAAGCCCCGGGGTCACAATTTCAGCAAAAATCTGACTTTTGGCAATTCACGCAAAAATGGTGCCAACCGGTTGCAAATGCTCCCCTGAAAGGTTTGGCACTCGAAACAGAAGGCTTTTGATCACAAGACAAGAAATCAGCCCTCAAAAACTTAACCGGCAGAATTTTTTTTTTTGAAAAAATCCCTAAGCCCCGGGGTCACAATTTCAGCAAAAATCTGACTTTTGGCAATTCACGCAAAAATGGTGGCAACCGGTTGCAAATGCTCCCCTGAAAGCTGTGGCGATGGAAACAGAAGGCTTTTTATCACAGGACAAGAAATCAGCCCTCAAAAACTTAACCGGCAGAATTTTTTTTTTTGAAAAAATCCCTAAGCCCCGGGGTCACAATTTCAGCAAAAATCTGACTTTTGGCAGTTCACTCAAAAATGGTGCCAAAAGCTTGAAAATGCTACCCTGAAAGCTTTGGCACTCGAAACAGAAGGCTTTTTATCACAGGACAAGAAATCAGCCCTCAAAAACTTATCCGGCAGAAAGTATTTTTTTGAAAAAATCCCTAAGCCCCGGGGTCACAATTTCAGCAAAAATCTGACTTTTGGCAGTTCACTCAAAAATGGTGCCAAAAGCTTGAAAATGCTACCCTGAAAGCTTTGGCACTCGAAACAGAAGGCTTTTTATCACAGGACAAGAAATCAGCCCTCAAAAACTTAACCGGAAGAAAATATTTTTTTGAAAAAATCCCTAAGCCCCGGGGTCACAATTTCAGCAAAAATCTGACTTTTGGCAATTCACTCAAAAATGGTGCCAACCGGTTGCAAATGCTCCCCTGAAAGGTTTGGCACTCAAAACAGAAGGATTTTTATCACAGGACAAGAAATCAGCCCTCAAAAACTTATCCGGCACAAAATATTTTTTTGAAAAAATCCCTAAGCCCCGGGGTCACAATTTCAGCAAAAATCTGACTTTTGGCAGTTCACTCAAAAATGGTGCCAACCGGTTGCAAATGCTCCCCTGAAAGCTGTGGCGATGGAAACAGAAGCCTTTTTTTTCACAGGACAAGAAATCATCCCTTAAAAAATTTAAATGGCCGAAAATATTTATTTGAAAAAATACCTAAGCCCCGGGGTCACAATTTCAGCAAAAATCTGACTTTTTGCAATTCACGCAAAAATGGTGCCAACCGGTTGAAAATGCTCCCCTGAAAGGTTTGGCACTCTAAACAGAAGGCTTTTTATCACAGGACAAGAAATCAGCCCTCAAAAACTTAACCGGCAGAAATTTTTTTTTTGAAAAAATCCCTAAGCCCCGGGGTCACAATTTCAGCAAAAATCTGACTTTTGGCAGTTCACTCAAAAATGGTGCCAACCAGTTGCAAATGCTCCCCTGAAAGCTGTGGCGATGGAAAAAGAAGGCTTTTTTATCACAGGACAAGAAATCAGCCCTCAAAAACTTAACCGGAAGAAAATATTTTTTTGAAAAAATACCTAAGCCCCGGGGTCACAATTTCAGCAAAAATCTTACTTTTGGCAATTCACTCAAAAATGGTGCCAACCGGTTGCAAATGCTCCCCTGAAAGGTTTGGCACTCAAAACAGAAGGATTTTTATCACAGGACAAGAAATCAGCCCTCAAAAACTTATCCGGCAGAAAATATTTTTTTGAAAAAATCCCTAAGCCCCGGGGTCACAATTTCAGCAAAAATCTGACTTTTGGCAGTTCACTCAAAAATGGTGCCAAAACCTTGAAAATGCTCCCCTGAAAACTTTGGCGATGGAAACAGAAGGCTTTTTAACACAGGACAAGAAATCAGCCCTCAAAAACTTAACCGGAAGAAAATATTTTTTTGAAAAAATACCTAAGCCCCGGGGTCACAATTTCAGCAAAAATCAGACTTTTGGCAATTCACTCAAAAATGGTGCCAACCGGTTGCAAATGCTCCCCTGAAAGGTTTGGCACTCGAAACAGAAGGCTTTTTATCACAGGACAAGAAATCAGCCCTCAAAAACTTAACCGGCAGAATTTTTTGTTTTGAAAAAATCCCTAAGCCCCGGGGTCACAATTTCAGCAAAAATCTGACTTTTGGCAGTTCACTCAAAAATGGTGCCAACCGGTTGCAAATGCTCCCCTGAAAGCTGTGGCGATGGAAACAGAAGGCTTTTTTATCACAGGACAAGAAATCAGCCCTCAAAAACTTAACCGGAAGAAAATATTTTTTTGAAAAAATCCCTAAGCCCCGGGGTCACAATTTCAGCAAAAATCTTACTTTTGGCAATTCACTCAAAAATGGTGCCAACCGGTTGCAAATGCTCCCCTGAAAGGTTTGGCACTCAAAACAGAAGGATTTTTATCACAGGACAAGAAATCAGCCCTCAAAAACTTATCCGGCAGAAAATATTTTTTTGAAAAAATCCCTAAGCCCCGGGGTCACAATTTCAGCAAAAATCTGACTTTTGGCAGTTCACTCAAAAATGGTGCCAACCGGTTGCAAATGCTCCCCTGAAAGCTGTGGCGATGGAAACAGAAGCCTTTTTTTTCACAGGACAAGAAATCATCCCTTAAAAAATTTAAATGGCCGAAAATATTTTTTTGAAAAAATACCTAAGCCCCGGGGTCACAATTTCAGCAAAAATCTTACTTTTGGCAATTCACTCAAAAATGGTGCCAACCGGTTGCAAATGCTCCCCTGAAAGGTTTGGCACTCGAAACAGAAGGCTTTTTATCACAGGACAAGAAATCAGCCCTCAAAAACTTAACCGGCAGAAAATATTTTTTTGAAAAAATCCCTAAGCCCCGGGGTCACAATTTCAGCAAAAATCTGACTTTTGGCAGTTCACTCAAAAATGGTGCCAACCGGTTGCAAATGCTCCCCTGAAAGCTTTGGCGATGGAAACAGAAGGCTTTTTATCACAGGACAAGAAATCAGCCCTCAAAAACTTAACCGGAAGAATTTTTTTTAAAAAAAAATCCCTAAGCCTCGGGGTCACAATTTCAGCAAAAATCTTACTTTTGGCAATTCACTCAAAAATGGTGCCAACCGGTTGCAAATGCTCCGCTGAAAGGTTTGGCACTCGAAACAGAAGGCTTTTTATCACAGGACAAGAAATCAGCCCTCAAAAACTTATCCGGCAGAAAATATTTTTTTGAAAAAATCCCTAAGCCCCGGGGTCACAATTTCAGCAAAAATCTGACTTTTGGCAGTTCACTCAAAAATGGTGCCAACCGGTTGCAAATGGTCCCCTGAAAGCTGTGGCGATGGAAACAGAAGCCTTTTTTTTCACAGGACAAGAAATCATCCCTTAAAAAATTTAAATGGCCGAAAATATTTTTTTGAAAAAATACCTAAGCCCCGGGGTCACAATTTCAGCAAAAATCAGACTTTTGGCTATTCACTCAAAAATGGTGCCAACCGGTTGCAAATGCTCCCCTGAAAGGTTTGGCACTCAAAACAGAAGGATTTTTATCACAGGACAAGAAATCAGCGCTCAAAAACTTATCCGGCAGAAAATATTTTTTGAAAAAATCCATAAGCCCCGGGGTCACAATTTCAGCAAAAATCTGACTTTTGGCAGTTCACTCAAAAATGGTTCCAAAAGCTTAAAAATGCTCCCCTGAAAGGTTTGGCACTCGAAACAGAAGGCTTTTTATCACAGGACAAGAAATCAGCCCTCAAAAACTTAACCGGCAGAATTTTTTTTTTTGAAAAAATCCCTAAGCCCCGGGGTCACAATTTCAGCAAAAATCTGACTTTTCGCAATTCACGCAAAAATGGTGCCAACCGGTTGCAAATGCTCGCCTGAAAGGTTTGGCACTCGAAACAGAAGGCTTTTTATCACAGGACAAGAAATCAGCCCTCAAAAACTTAACCGGCAGAAATTTTTTTTTGAAAAAATCCCTAAACCCCGGGGTCACAATTTCAGCAAAAATCTGACTTTTGGCAGTTCACTCAAAAATGGTGCCAACTGGTTGCAAATGCTCCCCTGAAAGCTGTGGCGATGGAAACAGAAGGCCTTTTTATCACAGGACAAGAAATCAGCCCTCAAAAACTTAACCGGAAGAAAATATTTTTTTGAAAAAATCCCTAAGCCCCGGGGTCACAATTTCAGCAAAAATCTTACTTTTGGCAATTCACTCAAAAATGGTGCCAACCGGTTGCAAATGCTCCCCTGAAAGGTTTGGCACTCAAAACAGAAGGATTTTTATCACAGGACAAGAAATCAGCCCTCAAAAACTTATCCGGCAGAAAATATTTTTTTGAAAAAATCCCTAAGCCCCGGGGTCACAATTTCAGCAAAAATCTGACTTTTGGCAGTTCACTCAAAAATGGTGCCAAAACCTTGAAAATGCTCCCCTGAAAGCTTTGGCGATGGAAACAGAAGGCTTTTTAACACAGGACTAGAAATCATCCCTCAAAAACTTAAATGGCCGAAAATATTTTTTTGAAAAAATACCTAAGCCCCGGGGTCACAATTTCAGCAAAAATCAGACTTTTGGCAATTCACTCAAAAATGGTGCCAACCGGTTGCAAATGCTCCCCTGAAAGGTTTGGCACTCAAAACAGAAGGATTTTTATCACAGGACAAGAAATCAGCCCTCAAAAACTTATCCGGCAGAAAATATTTTTTTGAAAAAATCCCTAAGCCCCGGGGTCACAATTTCAGCCAAAATCTGACTTTTGGCAGTTCACTCAAAAATGGTGCCAAAACCTTGAAAATGCTCCCCTGAAAGGTTTGGCACTCGAAACAGGAGGCTTTTTATCACAGGACAAGAAATCAGCCCTCAAAAACTTAACCGGCAGAAAATATTTTTTTGAAAAAATCCCAAAGCCCCGGGGTCACAATTTCAGCAAAAATCTGACTTTTGGCAGTTCACTCAAAAATGGTGCCAACCGGTTGCAAATGCTCCCCTGAAAGCTGTGGCGATGGAAACAGAAGGCTTTTTTATCACAGGACAAGAAATCAGCCCTCAAAAACTTAACCGGAAGAAAATATTTTTTTGAAAAAATCCCTAAGCCCCGGGGTCACAATTTCAGCAAAAATCTGACTTTTGGCAATTCACTCAAAAATGGTGCCAACCGGTTGCAAATGCTCCCCTGAAAGGTTTGGCACTCAAAACAGAAGGATTTTTATCACAGGACAAGAAATCAGCCCTCAAAAACTTATCCGGCAGAAAATATTTTTTTGAAAAAATCCCTAAGCCCCGGGGTCACAATTTCAGCCAAAATCTGACTTTTGGCAGTTCACTCAAAAATGGTGCCAAAAGCTTAAAAATGCTCCCCTGAAAGGTTTGGCACTCGAAACAGAAGGCTTTTTATCACAGGACAAGAAATCAGCCCTCAAAAACTTAACCGGCAGAAATTTTTTTTTGAAAAAATCCCTAAGCCCCGGGGTCACAATTTCAGCAAAAATCTGACTTTTGGCAATTCACTCAAAAATGGTGCCAACCGGTTGCAAATGCTCCCCTGAAAGGTTTGGCACTCAAAACAGAAGGATTTTTATCACAGGACAAGAAATCAGCCCTCAAAAACTTATCCGGCAGAAATTTTTTTTTTGAAAAAATCCCTAAGCCCCGGGGTCACAATTTCAGCAAAAATCTGACTTTTGGCAGTTCACTCAAAAATGGTGCCAAAACCTTGAAAATGCTCCCCTGAAAGCTTTGGCGATGGAAACAGAAGGCTTTTTAACACAGGACTAGAAATCATCCCTCAAAAACTTAAATGGCCGAAAATATTTTTTTGAAAAAATACCTAAGCCCCGGGGTCACAATTTCAGCAAAAATCAGACTTTTGGCAATTCACTCAAAAATGGTGCCAACCGGTTGCAAATGCTCCCCTGAAAGGTTTGGCACTCAAAACAGAAGGATTTTTATCACAGGACAAGAAATCAGCCCTCAAAAACTTATCCGGCAGAAAATATTTTTTTGAAAAAATCCCTAAGCCCCGGGGTCACAATTTCAGCCAAAATCTGACTTTTGGCAGTTCACTCAAAAATGGTGCCAAAACCTTGAAAATGCTCCCCTGAAAGGTTTGGCACTCGAAACAGGAGGCTTTTTATCACAGGACAAGAAATCAGCCCTCAAAAACTTAACCGGCAGAAAATATTTTTTTGAAAAAATCCCAAAGCCCCGGGGTCACAATTTCAGCAAAAATCTGACTTTTGGCAGTTCACTCAAAAATGGTGCCAACCGGTTGCAAATGCTCCCCTGAAAGCTGTGGCGATGGAAACAGAAGGCTTTTTTATCACAGGACAAGAAATCAGCCCTCAAAAACTTAACCGGAAGAAAATATTTTTTTGAAAAAATCCCTAAGCCCCGGGGTCACAATTTCAGCAAAAATCTGACTTTTGGCAATTCACTCAAAAATGGTGCCAACCGGTTGCAAATGCTCCCCTGAAAGGTTTGGCACTCAAAACAGAAGGATTTTTATCACAGGACAAGAAATCAGCCCTCAAAAACTTATCCGGCAGAAAATATTTTTTTGAAAAAATCCCTAAGCCCCGGGGTCACAATTTCAGCCAAAATCTGACTTTTGGCAGTTCACTCAAAAATGGTGCCAAAAGCTTAAAAATGCTCCCCTGAAAGGTTTGGCACTCGAAACAGAAGGCTTTTTATCACAGGACAAGAAATCAGCCCTCAAAAACTTAACCGGCAGAAATTTTTTTTTGAAAAAATCCCTAAGCCCCGGGGTCACAATTTCAGCAAAAATCTGACTTTTGGCAATTCACTCAAAAATGGTGCCAACCGGTTGCAAATGCTCCCCTGAAAGGTTTGGCACTCGAAACAGAAGGCTTTTTATCACAAGACAAGAAATCAGCCCTCAAAAACTTAACCGGCAGAATTTTTTTTTTTGAAAAAATCCCTAAGCCCCGGGGTCACAATTTCAGCAAAAATCTGACTTTTGGCAATTCACGCAAAAATGGTGGCAACCGGTTGCAAATGCTCCCCTGAAAGCTGTGGCGATGGAAACAGAAGGCTTTTTATCACAGGACAAGAAATCAGCCCTCAAAAACTTAACCGGCAGAATTTTTTTTTTTGAAAAAATCCCTAAGCCCCGGGGTCACAATTTCAGCAAAAATCTGACTTTTGGCAGTTCACTCAAAAATGGTGCCAAAAGCTTGAAAATGCTACCCTGAAAGCTTTGGCACTCGAAACAGAAGGCTTTTTATCACAGGACAAGAAATCAGCCCTCAAAAACTTAACCGGAAGAAAATATTTTTTTGAAAAAATCCCTAAGCCCCGGGGTCACAATTTCAGCAAAAATCTGACTTTTGGCAATTCACTCAAAAATGGTGCCAACCGGTTGCAAATGCTCCCCTGAAAGGTTTGGCACTCAAAACAGAAGGATTTTTATCACAGGACAAGAAATCAGCCCTCAAAAACTTATCCGGCACAAAATATTTTTTTGAAAAAATCCCTAAGCCCCGGGGTCACAATTTCAGCAAAAATCTGACTTTTGGCAGTTCACTCAAAAATGGTGCCAACCGGTTGCAAATGCTCCCCTGAAAGCTGTGGCGATGGAAACAGAAGCCTTTTTTTTCACAGGACAAGAAATCATCCCTTAAAAAATTTAAATGGCCGAAAATATTTATTTGAAAAAATACCTAAGCCCCGGGGTCACAATTTCAGCAAAAATCTGACTTTTTGCAATTCACGCAAAAATGGTGCCAACCGGTTGAAAATGCTCCCCTGAAAGGTTTGGCACTCGAAACAGAAGGCTTTTTATCACAGGACAAGAAATCAGCCCTCAAAAACTTAACCGGCAGAAATTTTTTTTTTGAAAAAATCCCTAAGCCCCGGGGTCACAATTTCAGCAAAAATCTGACTTTTGGCAGTTCACTCAAAAATGGTGCCAACCAGTTGCAAATGCTCCCCTGAAAGCTGTGGCGATGGAAACAGAAGGCTTTTTTATCACAGGACAAGAAATCAGCCCTCAAAAACTTAACCGGAAGAAAATATTTTTTTGAAAAAATACCTAAGCCCCGGGGTCACAATTTCAGCAAAAATCTTACTTTTGGCAATTCACTCAAAAATGGTGCCAACCGGTTGCAAATGCTCCCCTGAAAGGTTTGGCACTCAAAACAGAAGGATTTTTATCACAGGACAAGAAATCAGCCCTCAAAAACTTATCCGGCAGAAAATATTTTTTTGAAAAAATCCCTAAGCCCCGGGGTCACAATTTCAGCAAAAATCTGACTTTTGGCAGTTCACTCAAAAATGGTGCCAAAACCTTGAAAATGCTCCCCTGAAAACTTTGGCGATGGAAACAGAAGGCTTTTTAACACAGGACAAGAAATCATCCCTCAAAAACTTAACCGGAAGAAAATATTTTTTTGAAAAAATCCCTAAGCCCCGGGGTCACAATTTCAGCAAAAATCTGACTTTTGGCAATTCACTCAAAAATGGTGCCAACCGGTTGCAAATGCTCCCCTGAAAGGTTTGGCACTCAAAACAGAAGGATTTTTATCACAGGACAAGAAATCAGCCCTCAAAAACTTATCCGGCACAAAATATTTTTTTGAAAAAATCCCTAAGCCCCGGGGTCACAATTTCAGCAAAAATCTGACTTTTGGCAGTTCACTCAAAAATGGTGCCAACCGGTTGCAAATGCTCCCCTGAAAGCTGTGGCGATGGAAACAGAAGCCTTTTTTTTCACAGGACAAGAAATCATCCCTTAAAAAATTTAAATGGCCGAAAATATTTATTTGAAAAAATACCTAAGCCCCGGGGTCACAATTTCAGCAAAAATCTGACTTTTTGCAATTCACGCAAAAATGGTGCCAACCGGTTGAAAATGCTCCCCTGAAAGGTTTGGCACTCGAAACAGAAGGCTTTTTATCGCAGTACAAGAAATCAGCCCTCAAAAACTTAACCGGCAGAAATTTTTTTTTTGAAAAAATCCCTAAGCCCCGGGGTCACAATTTCAGCAAAAATCTGACTTTTGGCAGTTCACTCAAAAATGGTGCCAACCAGTTGCAAATGCTCCCCTGAAAGCTGTGGCGATGGAAACAGAAGGCTTTTTTATCACAGGACAAGAAATCAGCCCTCAAAAACTTAACCGGAAGAAAATTTTTTTTTGAAAAAATACCTAAGCCCCGGGTTACAATTTCAGCAAAAATCTGACTTTTGGCAATTCACTCAAAAATGGTGCCAACCGGTTGCAAATGCTCCCCTGAAAGGTTTGGCACTCAAAACAGAAGGATTTTTATCACAGGACAAGAAATCAGCCCTCAAAAACTTATCCGGCAGAAAATATTTTTTTGAAAAAATCCCTAAGCCCCGGGGTCACAATTTCAGCAAAAATCTGACTTTTGGCAGTTCACTCAAAAATGGTGCCAAAACCTTGAAAATGCTCCCCTGAAAACTTTGGCGATGGAAACAGAAGGCTTTTTAACACAGGACAAGAAATCATCCCTCAAAAACTTAAATGGCCGAAAATATTTTTTTGAAAAAATACCTAAGCCCCGGGGTCACAATTTCAGCAAAAATCAGACTTTTGGCAATTCACTCAAAAATGGTGCCAACCGGTTGCAAATGCTCCCCTGAAAGGTTTGGCACTCAAAACAGAAGGATTTTTATCACAGGACAAGAAATCAGCCCTCAAAAACTTATCCGGCAGAAAATATTTTGCCAACCGGTTGCAAATGCTCCCCTGAAAGGTTTGGCACTCAAAACAGAAGGATTTTTATCACAGGACAAGAAATCAGCCCTCAAAAACTTATCCGGCAGAAAATATTTTTTTGAAAAAATCCCTAAGCCCCGGGGTCACAATTTCAGCAAAAATCTGACTTTTGGCAGTTCACTCAAAAATGGTGCCAAAACCTTGAAAATGCTCCCCTGAAAGGTTTGGCACTCGAAACAGGAGGCTTTTTATCACAGGACAAGAAATCAGCCCTCAAAAACTTAACCGGCAGAAAATATTTTTTTGAAAAAATCCCAAAGCCCCGGGGTCACAATTTCAGCAAAAATCTGACTTTTGGCAGTTCACTCAAAAATGGTGCCAACCGGTTGCAAATGCTCCCCTGAAAGCTGTGGCGATGGAAACAGAAGGCTTTTTTATCACAGGACAAGAAATCAGCCCTCAAAAACTTATCCGGCAGAAAATATTTTTTTGAAAAAATCCCTAAGCCCCGGGGTCACAATTTCAGCAAAAATCTGACTTTTGGCAGTTCACTCAAAAATGGTGCCAAAACCTTGAAAATGCTCCCCTGAAAACTTTGGCGATGGAAACAGAAGGCTTTTTAACACAGGACAAGAAATCATCCCTCAAAAACTTAAATGGCCGAAAATATTTTTTTGAAAAAATACCTAAGCCCCGGGGTCACAATTTCAGCAAAAATCAGACTTTTGGCAATTCACTCAAAAATGGTGCCAACCGGTTGCAAATGCTCCCCTGAAAGGTTTGGCACTCAAAACAGAAGGATTTTTATCACAGGACAAGAAATCAGCCCTCAAAAACTTATCCGGCAGAAAATATTTTTTTGAAAAAATCCCTAAGCCCCGGGGTCACAATTTCAGCAAAAATCTGACTTTTGGCAATTCACTCAAAAATGGTGCCAACCGGTTGCAAATGCTCCCCTGAAAGGTTTGGCACTCAAAACAGAAGGATTTTTATCACAGGACAAGAAATCAGCCCTCAAAAACTTATCCGGCAGAAAATATTTTTTTGAAAAAATCCCAAAGCCCCGGGGTCACAATTTCAGCCAAAATCTGATTTTTGGCAGTTCACTCAAAAATGGTGCCAAAACCTTGAAAATGCTCCCCTGAAAGGTTTGGCACTCGAAACAGAAGGCTTTTTATCACAGGACAAGAAATCAGCCCTCAAAAACTTAACCGGCAGAAAATTTTTTTTTTTGAAAAAATCCCTAAGCCCCGGGGTCACAATTTCAGCAAAAATCTGACTTTTGGCAGTTCACTAAAAAATGGTGCCAACCGGTTGCAAATGCTCCCCTGAAAGCTGTGGCGATGGAAACAGAATGCTTTTTTATCACAGGACAAGAAATCAGCCCTCAAAAACTTAACCGGAAGAAAATATTTTTTTGAAAAAATACCTAAGCCCCGGGGTCACAATTTCAGCAAAAATCTGACTTTTGGCAATTCACTCAAAAATGGTGCCAACCGGTTGCAAATGCTCCCCTGAAAGGTTTGGCACTCAAAACAGAAGGATTTTTATCACAGGACAAGAAATCAGCCCTCAAAAACTTATCCGGCAGAAAATATTTTTTTGAAAAAATCCCTAAGCCCCGGGGTCACAATTTCAGCAAAAATCTGACTTTTGGCAGTTCACTCAAAAATGGTGCCAACCGGTTGCAAATGCTCCCCTGAAAGCTGTGGCGATGGAAACAGAAGGCTTTTTTATCACAGGACAAGAAATCAGCCCTCAAAAACTTAACCGGAAGAAAATATTTTTTTGAAAAAATCCCTAAGCCCCGGGGTCACAATTTCAGCAAAAATCTGACTTTTGGCAATTCACTCAAAAATGGTGCCAACCGGTTGCAAATGCTCCCCTGAAAGGTTTGGCACTCAAAACAGAAGGATTTTTATCACAGGACAAGAAATCAGCCCTCAAAAACTTATCCGGCAGAAAATATTTTTTTGAAAAAATCCCTAAGCCCCGGGGTCACAATTTCAGCAAAAATCTGACTTTTGGCAGTTCACTCAAAAATGGTGCCAAAACCTTGAAAATGCTCCCCTGAAAGGTTTGGCACTCGAAACAGGAGGCTTTTTATCACAGGACAAGAAATCAGCCCTCAAAAACTTAACCGGCAGAAAATATTTTTTTGAAAAAATCCCAAAGCCCCGGGGTCACAATTTCAGCAAAAATCTGACTTTTGGCAGTTCACTCAAAAATGGTGCCAACCGGTTGCAAATGCTCCCCTGAAAGCTGTGGCGATGGAAACAGAAGGCTTTTTTATCACAGGACAAGAAATCAGCCCTCAAAAACTTAACCGGAAGAAAATATTTTTTTGAAAAAATACCTAAGCCCCGGGGTCACAATTTCAGCAAAAATCTGACTTTTGGCAATTCACTCAAAAATGGTGCCAACCGGTTGCAAATGCTCCCCTGAAAGGTTTGGCACTCAAAACAGAAGGATTTTTATCACAGGACAAGAAATCAGCCCTCAAAAACTTATCCGGCAGAAAATATTTTTTTGAAAAAATCCCTAAGCCCCGGGGTCACAATTTCAGCAAAAATCTGACTTTTGGCAGTTCACTCAAAAATGGTGCCAAAACCTTGAAAATGCTCCCCTGAAAACTTTGGCGATGGAAACAGAAGGCTTTTTAACACAGGACAAGAAATCATCCCTCAAAAACTTAAATGGCCGAAAATATTTTTTTGAAAAAATACCTAAGCCCCGGGGTCACAATTTCAGCAAAAATCAGACTTTTGGCAATTCACTCAAAAATGGTGCCAACCGGTTGCAAATGCTCCCCTGAAAGGTTTGGCACTCAAAACAGAAGGATTTTTATCACAGGACAAGAAATCAGCCCTCAAAAACTTATCCGGCAGAAAATATTTTTTTGAAAAAATCCCTAAGCCCCGGGGTCACAATTTCAGCAAAAATCTGACTTTTGGCAATTCACTCAAAAATGGTGCCAACCGGTTGCAAATGCTCCCCTGAAAGGTTTGGCACTCAAAACAGAAGGATTTTTATCACAGGACAAGAAATCAGCCCTCAAAAACTTATCCGGCAGAAAATATTTTTTTGAAAAAATCCCTAAGCCCCGGGGTCACAATTTCAGCCAAAATCTGATTTTTGGCAGTTCACTCAAAAATGGTGCCAAAACCTTGAAAATGCTCCCCTGAAAGGTTTGGCACTCGAAACAGAAGGCTTTTTATCACAGGACAAGAAATCAGCCCTCAAAAACTTAACCGGCAGAATTTTTTTTTTTGAAAAAATCCCTAAGCCCCGGGGTCACAATTTCAGCAAAAATCTGACTTTTGGCAGTTCACTCAAAAATGGTGCCAACCGGTTGCAAATGCTCCCCTGAAAGCTGTGGCGATGGAAACAGAAGGCTTTTTTATCACAGGACAAGAAATCAGCCCTCAAAAACTTAACCGGAAGAAAATATTTTTTTGAAAAAATCCCAAAGCCCCGGGGTCACAATTTCAGCAAAAATCTGACTTTTGGCAATTCACTCAAAAATGGTGCCAACCGGTTGCAAATGCTCCCCTGAAAGGTTTGGCACTCAAAACAGAAGGATTTTTATCACAGGACAAGAAATCAGCCCTCAAAAACTTATCCGGCAGAAAATATTTTTTTGAAAAAATCCCTAAGCCCCGGGGTCACAATTTCAGCAAAAATCTGACTTTTGGCAGTTCACTCAAAAATGGTGCCAAAACCTTGAAAATGCTCCCCTGAAAGGTTTGGCACTCGAAACAGGAGGCTTTTTATCACAGGACAAGAAATCAGCCCTCAAAAACTTAACCGGCAGAAAATATTTTTTTGAAAAAATCCCAAAGCCCCGGGGTCACAATTTCAGCAAAAATCTGACTTTTGGCAGTTCACTCAAAAATGGTGCCAACCGGTTGCAAATGCTCCCCTGAAAGCTGTGGCGATGGAAACAGAAGGCTTTTTTATCACAGGACAAGAAATCAGCCCTCAAAAACTTATCCGGCAGAAAATATTTTTTTGAAAAAATCCCTAAGCCCCGGGGTCACAATTTCAGCAAAAATCTGACTTTTGGCAGTTCACTCAAAAATGGTGCCAAAACCTTGAAAATGCTCCCCTGAAAGCTTTGGCGATGGAAACAGAAGGCTTTTTAACACAGGACAAGAAATCATCCCTCAAAAACTTAAATGGCCGAAAATATTTTTTTGAAAAAATACCTAAGCCCCGGGGTCACAATTTCAGCAAAAATCAGACTTTTGGCAATTCACTCAAAAATGGTGCCAACCGGTTGCAAATGCTCCCCTGAAAGGTTTGGCACTCAAAACAGAAGGATTTTTATCACAGGACAAGAAATCAGCCCTCAAAAACTTATCCGGCAGAAAATATTTTTTTGAAAAAATCCGTAAGCCCCGGGGTCACAATTTCAGCAAAAATCTGACTTTTGGCAGTTCACTCAAAAATGGTGCCAACCGGTTGCAAATGCTCCCCTGAAAGCTGTGGCGATGGAAACAGAAGGCTTTTTTATCACAGGACAAGAAATCAGCCCTCAAAAACTTAACCGGAAGAAAATATTTTTTTGAAAAAATCCCTAAGCCCCGGGGTCACAATTTCAGCAAAAATCTGACTTTTGGCAATTCGCGCAAAAATGGTGCCAACCGGTTGCAAATGCTCCCCTGAAAGGTTTGGCACTCGAAACAGAAGGCTTTTTATCACAGGACAAGAAATCAGCCCTCAAAAACTTAACCGGCAGGATTTTTTTTTTTGAAAAAATCCCTAAGCCCCGGGGTCACAATTTCAGCAAAAATCTGACTTTTGGCAGTTCACTCAAAAATGGTGCCAACCGGTTGCAAATGCTCCCCTGAAAGCTGTGGCGATGGAAACAGAAGGCTTTTTTATCACAGGACAAGAAATCAGCCCTCAAAAACTTAACCGGAAGAAAATATTTTTTTGAAAAAATCCCTAAGCCCCGGGGTCACAATTTCAGCAAAAATCTTACTTTTGGCAGTTCACTCAAAAATGGTGCCAACCGGTTGCAAATGCTCCCCTGAAAGGTTTGGCACTCAAAACAGAAGGATTTTTATCACAGGACAAGAAATCAGCCCTCAAAAACTTATCCGGCAGAAAATATTTTTTTGAAAAAATCCCTAAGCCCCGGGGTCACAATTTCAGCAAAAATCTGACTTTTGGCAGTTCACTCAAAAATGGTGCCAAAACCTTGAAAATGCTCCCCTGAAAGCTTTGGCGATGGAAACAGAAGGCTTTTTAACACAGGACAAGAAATCATCCCTCAAAAACTTAAATGGCCGAAAATATTTTTTTGAAAAAATACCTAAGCCCCGGGGTCACAATTTCAGCAAAAATCAGACTTTTGGCAATTCACTCAAAAATGGTGCCAACCGGTTGCAAATGCTCCCCTGAAAGGTTTGGCACTCAAAACAGAAGGATTTTTATCACAGGACAAGAAATCAGCCCTCAAAAACTTATCCGGCAGAAAATATTTTTTTGAAAAAATCCCTAAGCCCCGGGGTCACAATTTCAGCAAAAATCTGACTTTTGGCAGTTCACTCAAAAATGGTGCCAAAAGCTTAAAAATGCTCCCCTGAAAGGTTTGGCACTCGAAACAGAAGGCTTTTTATCACAGGACAAGAAATCAGCCCTCAAAAACTTAACCGGCAGAAAATATTTTTTTGAAAAAATCCCTAAGCCCCGGGGTCACAATTTCAGCAAAAATCTGACTTTTGGCAATTCACTCAAAAATGGTGCCAACCGGTTGCAAATGCTCCCCTGAAAGGTTTGGCACTCAAAACAGAAGGATTTTTATCACAGGACAAGAAATCAGCCCTCAAAAACTTATCCGGCAGAAAATATTTTTTTGAAAAAATACCTAAGCCCCGGGGTCACAATTTCAGCAAAAATCAGACTTTTGGCAATTCACGCAAAAATGGTGCCAACCGGTTGCAAATGCTCCCCTGAAAGGTTTGGCACTCAAAACAGAAGGATTTTTATCACAGGACAAGAAATCAGCCCTCAAAAACTTAACCGGCAGAAAATATTTTTTTGAAAAAATCCCAAAGCCCCGGGGTCACAATTTCAGCAAAAATCTGACTTTTGGCAGTTCACTCAAAAATGGTGCCAACCGGTTGCAAATGCTCCCCTGAAAGCTGTGGCGATGGAAACAGAAGGCTTTTTTATCACAGGACAAGAAATCAGCCCTCAAAAACTTAACCGGAAGAAAATATTTTTTTGAAAAAATCCCTAAGCCCCGGGGTCACAATTTCAGCAAAAATCTTACTTTTGGCAATTCACTCAAAAATGGTGCCAACCGGTTGCAAATGCTCCCCTGAAAGGTTTGGCACTCAAAACAGAAGGATTTTTATCACAGGACAAGAAATCAGCCCTCAAAAACTTATCCGGCAGAAAATATTTTTTTGAAAAAATCCCTAAGCCCCGGGGTCACAATTTCAGCAAAAATCTGACTTTTGGCAGTTCACTCAAAAATGGTGCCAAAACCTTGAAAATGCTCCCCTGAAAGCTTTGGCGATGGAAACAGAAGGCTTTTTAACACAGGACAAGAAATCATCCCTCAAAAACTTAAATGGCCGAAAATATTTTTTTGAAAAAATACCTAAGCCCCGGGGTCACAATTTCAGCAAAAATCAGACTTTTGGCAATTCACTCAAAAATGGTGCCAACCGGTTGCAAATGCTCCCCTGAAAGGTTTGGCACTCAAAACAGAAGGATTTTTATCACAGGACAAGAAATCAGCCCTCAAAAACTTATCCGGCAGAAAATATTTTTTTGAAAAAATCCCTAAGCCCCGGGGTCACAATTTCAGCAAAAATCTGACTTTTGGCAGTTCACTCAAAAATGGTGCCAACCGGTTGCAAATGCTCCCCTGAAAGCTGTGGCGATGGAAACAGAAGGCTTTTTTATCACAGGACAAGAAATCAGCCCTCAAAAACTTAACCGGAAGAAAATATTTTTTTGAAAAAATCCCTAAGCCCCGGGGTCACAATTTCAGCAAAAATCTGACTTTTGGCAATTCACGCAAAAATGGTGCCAACCGGTTGCAAATGCTCCCCTGAAAGGTTTGGCACTCGAAACAGAAGGCTTTTTATCACAGGACAAGAAATCAGCCCTCAAAAACTTAACCGGCAGGATTTTTTTTTTTGAAAAAATCCCTAAGCCCCGGGGTCACAATTTCAGCAAAAATCTGACTTTTGGCAGTTCACTCAAAAATGGTGCCAACCGGTTGCAAATGCTCCCCTGAAAGCTGTGGCGATGGAAACAGAAGGCTTTTTTATCACAGGACAAGAAATCAGCCCTCAAAAACTTAACCGGAAGAAAATATTTTTTTGAAAAAATCCCTAAGCCCCGGGGTCACAATTTCAGCAAAAATCTTACTTTTGGCAATTCACTCAAAAATGGTGCCAACCGGTTGCAAATGCTCCCCTGAAAGGTTTGGCACTCAAAACAGAAGGATTTTTATCACAGGACAAGAAATCAGCCCTCAAAAACTTATCCGGCAGAAAATATTTTTTTGAAAAAATCCCTAAGCCCCGGGGTGACAATTTCAGCAAAAATCTGACTTTTGGCAGTTCACTCAAAAATGGTGCCAAAAGCTTAAAAATGCTCCCCTGAAAGGTTTGGCACTCGAAACAGAAGGCTTTTTATCACAGGACAAGAAATCAGCCCTCAAAAACTTAACCGGCAGAAAATATTTTTTTGAAAAAATCCCTAAGCCCCGGGGTCACAATTTCAGCAAAAATCTGACTTTTGGCAATTCACGCAAAAATGGTGCCAACCGGTTGCAAATGCTCCCCTGAAAGGTTTGGCACTCGAAACAGAAGGCTTTTTATCACAGGACAAGAAATCAGCCCTCAAAAACTTAACCGGCAGAATTTTTTTTTTTGAAAAAATCCCTAAGCCCCGGGGTCACAATTTCAGCAAAAATCTGACTTTTGGCAGTTCACTCAAAAATGGTGCCAACCGGTTGCAAATGCTCCCCTGAAAGCTGTGGCGATGGAAACAGAAGGCTTTTTTATCACAGGACAAGAAATCAGCCCTCAAAAACTTAACCGGAAGAAAATATTTTTTTGAAAAAATCCCTAAGCCCCGGGGTCACAATTTCAGCAAAAATCTTACTTTTGGCAATTCACTCAAAAATGGTGCCAACCGGTTGCAAATGCTCCCCTGAAAGGTTTGGCACTCAAAACAGAAGGATTTTTATCACAGGACAAGAAATCAGCCCTCAAAAACTTATCCGGCAGAAAATATTTTTTTGAAAAAATCCCTAAGCCCCGGGGTCACAATTTCAGCAAAAATCTGACTTTTGGCAGTTCACTCAAAAATGGTGCCAAAACCTTGAAAATGCTCCCCTGAAAGGTTTGGCACTCGAAACAGGAGGCTTTTTATCACAGGACAAGAAATCAGCCCTCAAAAACTTAACCGGCAGAAAATATTTTTTTGAAAAAATCCCAAAGCCCCGGGGTCACAATTTCAGCAAAAATCTGACTTTTGGCAGTTCACTCAAAAATGGTGCCAACCGGTTGCAAATGCTCCCCTGAAAGCTGTGGCGATGGAAACAGAAGGCTTTTTTATCACAGGACAAGAAATCAGCTCTCAAAAACTTAACCGGAAGAAAATATTTTTTTGAAAAAATCCCTAAGCCCCGGGGTCACAATTTCAGCAAAAATCTTACTTTTGGCAATTCACTCAAAAATGGTGCCAACCGGTTGCAAATGCTCCCCTGAAAGGTTTGGCACTCAAAACAGAAGGATTTTTATCACAGGACAAGAAATCAGCCCTCAAAAACTTATCCGGCAGAAAATATTTTTTTGAAAAAATCCCTAAGCCCCGGGGTCACAATTTCAGCAAAAATCTGACTTTTGGCAGTTCACTCAAAAATGGTGCCAAAACCTTGAAAATGCTCCCCTGAAAGCTTTGGCGATGGAAACAGAAGGCTTTTTAACACAGGACAAGAAATCATCCCTCAAAAACTTAAATGGCCGAAAATATTTTTTTGAAAAAATACCTAAGCCCCGGGGTCACAATTTCAGCAAAAATCAGACTTTTGGCAATTCACTCAAAAATGGTGCCAACCGGTTGCAAATGCTCCCCTGAAAGGTTTGGCACTCAAAACAGAAGGATTTTTATCACAGGACAAGAAATCAGCCCTCAAAAACTTATCCGGCAGAAAATATTTTTTTGAAAAAAACCCTAAGCCCCGGGGTCACAATTTCAGCAAAAATCTGACTTTTGGCAGTTCACTCAAAAATGGTGCCAACCGGTTGCAAATGCTCCCCTGAAAGGTTTGGCACTCGAAACAGGAGGCTTTTTATCACAGGACAAGAAATCAGCCCTCAAAAACTTAACCGGAAGAAAATATTTTTTTGAAAAAATCCCTAAGCCCCGGGGTCACAATTTCAGCAAAAATCTGACTTTTGGCAATTCACTCAAAAATGGTGCCAACCGGTTGCAAATGCTCCCCTGAAAGGTTTGGCACTCGAAACAGGAGGCTTTTTATCACAGGACAAGAAATCAGCCCTCAAAAACTTAACCGGAAGAAAATATTTTTTTGAAAAAATCCCTAAGCCCCGGGGTCACAATTTCAGCAAAAATCTGACTTTTGGCAGTTCACTCAAAAATGGTGCCAACCGGTTGCAAATGCTCCCCTGAAAGGTTTGGCACTCGAAACAGGAGGCTTTTTATCACAGGACAAGAAATCAGCCCTCAAAAACTTAACCGGCAGAAAATATTTTTTTGAAAAAATCCCTAAGCCCCGGGGTCACAATTTCAGCAAAAATCTGACTTTTGGCAATTCACGCAAAAATGGTGCCAACCGGTTGCAAATGCTCCCCTGAAAGGTTTGGCACTCGAAACAGAAGGCTTTTTATCACAGGACAAGAAATCAGCCCTCAAAAACTTAACCGGCAGAATTTTTTTTTTTGAAAAAATCCCTAAGCCCCGGGGTCACAATTTCAGCAAAAATCTGACTTTTGGCAGTTCACTCAAAAATGGTGCCAACCGGTTGCAAATGCTCCCCTGAAAGCTGTGGCGATGGAAACAGAAGGCTTTTTTATCACAGGACAAGAAATCAGCCCTCAAAAACTTAACCGGAAGAAAATATTTTTTTGAAAAAATCCCTAAGCCCCGGGGTCACAATTTCAGCAAAAATCTGACTTTTGGCAATTCACTCAAAAATGGTGCCAACCGGTTGCAAATGCTCCCCTGAAAGGTTTGGCACTCAAAACAGAAGGATTTTTATCACAGGACAAGAAATCAGCCCTCAAAAACTTATCCGGCAGAAAATATTTTTTTGAAAAAATCCCTAAGCCCCGGGGTCACAATTTCAGCAAAAATCTGACTTTTGGCAGTTCACTCAAAAATGGTGCCAAAACCTTGAAACTGCTCCCCTGAAAGGTTTGGCACTCGAAACAGGAGGCTTTTTATCACAGGACAAGAAATCAGCCCTCAAAAACTTAACTGGCCGAAAATATTTTTTTGAAAAAATCCCTAAGCCCCGGGGTCACAATTTCAGCAAAAATCTGACTTTTGGCAATTCACTCAAAAGTGGTGCCAAAAGCTTGAAAATGCTCCCCTGAAAGGTTTGGCACTCGAAACAGGAGGCTTTTTATCACAGGACAAGAAATCAGCCCTCAAAAACTTAACCGGCAGAAAATATTTTTTTGAAAAAATCCCAAAGCCCCGGGGTCACAATTTCAGCAAAAATCTGACTTTTGGCAGTTCACTCAAAAATGGTGCCAACCGGTTGCAAATGCTCCCCTGAAAGCTGTGGCGATGGAAACAGAAGGCTTTTTTATCACAGGACAAGAAATCAGCCCTCAAAAACTTAACCGGAAGAAAATATTTTTTTGAAAAAAAACCCTAAGCCCTGGGGTCACAATTTCAGCCAAAATCTGACTTTTGGCAGTTCACTCAAAAATGGTGCCAAAAGCTTAAAAATGCTCCCCTGAAAGCTTTGGCACTCGAAACAGAAGGCTTTTTATCACAGGACAAGAAATCAGCCCTCAAAAACTTAACCGGCAGAATTTTTTTTTTGAAAAAATCCCTAAGCCCCGGTCACAATTTCAGCAAAAATCTGACTTTTGGCAATTCACGCAAAAATGGTGCCAACCGGTTGCAAATGCTCCCCTGAAAGGTTTGGCACTCGAAACAGAAGGCTTTTTATCACAGGACAAGAAATCAGCCCTCAAAAACTTAACCGGCAGAATTTTTTTTTTTTGAAAAAATCCCTAAGCCCCGGGGTCACAATTTCAGCAAAAATCTGACTTTTGGCAATTCACGCAAAAATGGTGCCAACCAGTTGCAAATGCTCCCCTGAAAGCTGTGGCGATGGAAACAGAAGGCTTTTTATCACAGGACAAGAAATCAGCCCTCAAAAACTTAACCGAAAGAAAATATTTTTTTGAAAAAATCCCTAAGCCCCACGGTCACAATTTCAGCAAAAATCTGACTTTTGGCAATTCACTCAAAAAAGGTGCCAACCAGTTGCAAATGCTCCCCTGAAAGGTTTGGCACTCAAAACAGAAGGATTCTTATCACAGGACAAGAAATCAGCCCTCAAAAACTTATCCGGCAGAAAATATTTTTTTGAAAAAATCCCTAAGCCCCGGGGTCACAATTTCAGCAAAAATCTGACTTCTGGCAGTTCACTCAAAAATGGTGCCAAAAGCTTGAAAATGCTCCCCTGAAAGCTTTGGCACTCGAAACAGAAGGCTTTTTACCACAGGACAAGAAATCATCCCTCAAAAACTTAACCGGCAGAAAATATTTTTTTGAAAAAATCCAAAAACCCCGGGGTCACAATTTCAGCAAAAATCTGACTTTTGGCAGTTAACTCAAAAATGGTGCCAACCGGTTGCAAATGCTCCCCTGAAAGCTGTGGCGATGGAAACAGAAGGCTTTTTATCACAGGACAAGAAATCAGCCCTCAAAAACTTATCCGGCAGAAAATATTTTTTTGAAAAAATCCCTAAGCCCCGGGGTCACAATTTCAGCAAAAATCAGACTTTTGGCAATTCACTCAAAAATGGTGCCAAAAGCTTGAAAATGCTCCCCTGAAAGGTTTGGCACTCGAAACAGAAGGCTTTTTATCACAGGACAAGAAATCAGCCCTCAAAAACTTAACCGGCAGAAAATATTTTTTTGAAAAAATCCCTAAGCCCCGGGGTCACAATTTCAGCAAAAATCTGACTTTTGGCAGTTAACTCAAAAATGGTGCCAACCGGTTGCAAATGCTCCCCTGAATGCTGTGGCGATGGAAACAGAAGGCTTTTTATCACAGGACAAGAAATCAGCCCTCAAAAACTTAACTGGCCGAAAATATTTTTTTGAAAAAATCCCTAAGCCCCGGGGTCACAATTTCAGCAAAAATCTGACTTTTCGCAGTTCACTCAAAAATGGTGCCAAAAGCTTGAAAATGCTCCCCTGAAAGGTTTGGCACTCGAAACAGAAGGCTTTTTATCACAGGACAAGAAATCAGCCCTCAAAAACGTAACCGGCAGAAAATATTTTTTTGAAAAAATCCCTAAGCCCCGGGGTCACAATTTCAGCAAAAGTCTGACTTTTGGCAGTTCACTCAAAAATCGTGCCAAAAGCTTGAAAATGCTCCCCTGAAAGCTTTGGCACTCGAAACAGAAGGCTTTTTATCACAGGACAAGAAATCAGCCCTCAAAAACTTAACCGGAAGAAAATATTTTTTGAAAAAATCCCTAAGCCCCGGGGTCACAATTTCAGAAAAAATCTGACTTTTGGCAATTCACTCAAAAATGGTGCCAACCGGTTGCAAATGCTCCCCTGAAAGCTGTGGCGATGGAAACAGAAGGCTTTTTATCACAGGACAAGAAATCAGCCCTCAAAAACTTAACCGGAAGAAAATGTTTTTTTGAAAAAATCCCTAAGCCCCGGGGTCACAATTTCAGCAAAAATCTGACTTTTGGCAATTCACTCCAAAATGGTGCCAACCGGTTGCAAATGCTCCCCTGAAAGCTTTGGCACTCAAAACAGAAGGATTTTTATCACAGGACAAGAAATCAGCCCTCAAAAACTTATCCGGCAGAAAATATTTTTTTGAAAAAATCCCGAAGCCCCGGGGTCACAATTTCAGCAAAAATCTGACTTTTGGCAGTTCACTCAAAAATGGTGCCAAAAGCTTGAAAATGCTCCCCTGAAAGCTTTGGCACTCGAAACAGAAGGCTTTTTATCACACGACAAGAAATCAGCCCTCAAAAATTAACCGGCAGAAAATATTTTTTTGAAAAAATCCCTAAACCCCGGGGTCACAATTTCAGCAAAAATCTGACTTTTGGCAGTTCACTCAAAAATGGTGCCAACCGGTTGCAAATGCTCCCCTGAAAGCTGTGGCGATGAAAACAGAAGGCTTTTTATCACAGGACAAGAAATCAGCCCTCAAAAACTTAACGGGCCGAAAATATTTTTTTGAAAAAATCCCTAAGCCCCGGGGTCACAATTTCAGCAAAAATCAGACTTTTGGCAATTCACTCAAAAATGGTGCCAAAAGCTTGAAAATGCTCCCCTGAAAGGTTTGGCACTCAAAACAGAAGGCTTTTTATCACAGGACAAGAAATCAGCCCTCAAAAACTTAACCGGCAGAAAATATTTTTTTGAAAAAATCCCTAAGCCCCGGGGTCACAATTTCAGCAAAAGTCTGACTTTTGGCAATTCACTCCAAAATGGTGCCAACCGGTTGCAAATGCTCCCCTGAAAGCTTTGGCACTCAAAACAGAAGGATTTTTATCACAGGACAAGAAATCAGCCCTCAAAAACTTATCCGGCAGAAAATATTTTTTTGAAAAAATCCCGAAGCCCCGGGGTCACAATTTCAGCAAAAATCTGACTTTTGGCAGTTCACTCAAAAATGGTGCCAAAAGCTTGAAAATGCTCCCCTGAAAGGTTTGGCACTCGAAACAGAAGGCTTTTTATCACAGGACAAGAAATCAGCCCTCAAAAACTTAACCGGAAGAAAATATTTTTTTGAAAAAATCCCTAAGCCCCGGGGTCACAATTTCAGCAAAAGTCTGACTTTTGGCAGTTCACTCAAAAATGGTGCCAAAAGCTTGAAAATGCTCCCCTGAAAGCTTTGGCACTCGAAACAGAAGGCTTTTTATCACAGGACAAGAAATCAGCCCTCAAAAACTTAACCGGAAGAAAATATTTTTTGAAAAAATCCCAAAGCCCCGGGGTCACAATTTCAGCAAAAATCTGACTTTTGGCAATTCACTCAAAAATGGTGCCAACCGGTTGCAAATGCTCCCCTGAAAGTTGTGGCGATGGAAACAGAAGGCTTTTTTATCACAGGACAAGAAATCAGCCCTCAAAAACTTAACCGGAAGAAAATATTTTTTTGAAAAAATCCCTAAGCCCCGGGGTCACAATTTCAGCAAAAATCAGACTTTTGGCAATTCACTCAAAAATGGTGCCAAACGGTTGCAAATGCTCCCCTGAAAGGTTTGGCACTCAAAACAGAAGGATTTTTATCACAGGACAAGAAATCAGCCCTCAAAAACTTATCCGGCAGAACATATTTTTTTGAAAAAATCCCAAAGCCCCGGGGTCACAATTTCAGCAAAAATCTGACTTTTGGCAGTTCACTCAAAAATGGTGCCAACCGGTTGCAAATGCTCCCCTGAAAGTTTTGGCACTCAAAACAGAAGGATTTTTATCACAGGACAAGAAATCAGCCCTCAAAAACTTATCCGGCAGAAAATATTTTTTTGAAAAAATCCCGAAGCCCCGGGGTCACAATTTCAGCAAAAATCTGACTTTTGGCAGTTCACTCAAAAATGGTGCCAAAAGCTTGAAAATGCTCCCCTGAAAGCTTTGGCACTCGAAACAGAAGGCTTTTTATCGCACGACAAGAAATCAGCCCTCAAAAATTAACCGGCAGAAAATATTTTTTTGAAAAAATCCCTAAACCCCGGGGTCACAATTTCAGCAAAAATCTGACTTTTGGCAGTTCACTCAAAAATGGTGCCAACCGGTTGCAAATGCTCCCCTGAAAGCTGTGGCGATGAAAACAGAAGGCTTTTTATCACAGGACAAGAAATCAGCCCTCAAAAACTTAACGGGCCGAAAATATTTTTTTGAAAAAATCCCTAAGCCCCGGGGTCACAATTTCAGCAAAAATCAGACTTTTGGCAATTCACTCAAAAATGGTGCCAAAAGCTTGAAAATGCTCCCCTGAAAGGTTTGGCACTCAAAACAGAAGGCTTTTTATCACAGGACAAGAAATCAGCCCTCAAAAACTTAACCGGCAGAAAATATTTTTTTGAAAAAATCCCTAAGCCCCGGGGTCACAATTTCAGCAAAAGTCTGACTTTTGGCAGTTCACTCAAAAATGGTGCCAAAAGCTTGAAAATGCTCCCCTGAAAGCTTTGGCACTCGAAACAGAAGGCTTTTTATCACAGGACAAGAAATCAGCCCTCAAAAACTTAACCGGAAGAAAATATTTTTTGAAAAAATCCCAAAGCCCCGGGGTCACAATTTCAGCAAAAATCTGACTTTTGGCAATTCACTCAAAAATGGTGCCAACCGGTTGCAAATGCTCCCCTGAAAGTTGTGGCGATGGAAACAGAAGGCTTTTTTATCACAGGACAAGAAATCAGCCCTCAAAAACTTAACCGGAAGAAAATATTTTTTTGAAAAAATACCTAAGCCCCGGGGTCACAATTTCAGCAAAAATCAGACTTTTGGCAGTTAACTCAAAAATGGTGCCAAACGGTTGCAAATGCTCCCCTGAAAGGTTTGGCACTCAAAACAGAAGGATTTTTATCACAGGACAAGAAATCAGCCCTCAAAAACTTATCCGGCAGAAAATATTTTTTTGAAAAAATCCCAAAGCTCCGGGGTCACAATTTCAGCAAAAATCTGACTTTTGGCAGTTCACTCAAAAATGGTGCCAACCGGTTGCAAATGCTCCCCTGAAAGTTTTGGCACTCAAAACAGAAGGATTTTTATCACAGGACAAGAAATCAGCCCTCAAAAACTTATCCGGCAGAAAATATTTTTTTGAAAAAATCCCAAAGCTCCGGGGTCACAATTTCAGCAAAAATCTGACTTTTGGCAGTTCACTCAAAAATGGTGCCAACCGGTTGCAAATGCTCCCCTGAAAGTTTTGGCACTCAAAACAGAAGGATTTTTATCACAGGACAAGAAATCAGCCCTCAAAAACTTATCCGGCAGAAAATATTTTTTTGAAAAAATCCCGAAGCCCCGGGGTCACAATTTCAGCAAAAATCTGACTTTTGGCAGTTCACTCAAAAATGGTGCCACAAGCTTGAAAATGCTCCCCTGAAAACTTTGGCGATGGAAACAGAAGGCTTTTTAACACAGGACAAGAAATCATCCCTCAAAAACTTAACTGGCCGAAAATATTTTTTTGAAAAAATCCCTAAGCCCCGGGGTCACAATTTCAGCAAAAATCTGACTTTTGGCAATTCACTCAAAAATGGTGCCAACCGGTTGCAAATGCTCCCCTGAAAGCTGTGGCGATGGAAACAGAAGGATTTTTATCACAGGACAAGAAATCAGCCCTCAAAAACTTAACCGGCAGAAAATATTTTTTTGAAAAAATCCCTAAGCCCCGGGGTCACAATTTCAGCAAAAATCTGACTTTTGGCAGTTCACTCAAAAATGGTGCCAACCGGTTGCAAATGCTCCCCTGAAAGCTGTGGCGATGGAAACAGAAGGCTTTTTATCACAGGACAAGAAATCAGCCCTCAAAAACTTAACCGGAAGAAAATATTTTTTTGAAAAAATCCCTAAGCCCCGGGGTCACAATTTCAGCAAAAATCTGACTTTTGGCAATTCACTCAAAAATGGTGCCAACCGGTTGCAAATGCTCCCCTGAAAGGTTTGGCCCGCAAAACAGAAGGATTTTTATCACAGGACAAGAAATCAGCCCTCAAAAACTTAACCGGCAGAAAGTATTTTTTTGAAAAAATCCCTAAGCCCCGGGGTCACAATTTCAGCAAAAATCAGACTTTTGGCAGTTCACTCAAAAATGGTGCCAAAAGCTTAAAAATGCTCCCCTGAAAGGTTTGGCACTCGAAACAGAAGGCTTTTTATCACAGGACAAGAAATCAGCCCTCAAAAACTTAACCGGGAGAATTTTTTTTTTGAAAAAATCCCTAAGCCCCGGGGTCACAATTTCAGCAAAAATCTGACTTTTGGCAATTCACGCAAAAATGGTGCCAACCGGTTGCAAATGCTCCCCTGAAAGCTGTGGCGATGGAAACAGAAGGCTTTTTATCACAGGACAAGAAATCAGCCCTCAAAAACTTAACCGGAAGAAAATATTTTTTTGAAAAAATCCCTAAGCCCCGGGGTCACAATTTCAGCAAAAATCTGACTTTTGGCAATTCACTCAAAAATGGTGCCAACCGGTTGCAAATGCTCCCCTGAAAGGTTTGGCACTCAAAACAGAAGGCTTTTTATCACAGGACAAGAAATCAGCCCTCAAAAACTTAACCGAAAGAAAATATTTTTTTGAAAAAATCCCTAAGCCCCAGGGTCACAATTTCAGCAAAAATCTGACTTTTGGCAATTCACTCAAAAAAGGTGCCAACCGGTTGCGAATGCTCCCCTGAAAGCTTTGGCGATTGAAACAGAAGGCTTTTTAACACAGGACAAGAAATCATCCCTCAAAAACTTAACTGGCCGAAAATATTTTTTTGAAAAAATCCCTAAGCCCCGGGGTCACAATTTCAGCAAAAATCTGACTTTTGGCAATTCACTCAAAAATGGTGCCAACCAGTTGCAAATGCTCCCCTGAAAGCTGTGGCGATGGAAACAGAAGGATTTTTATCACAGGACAAGAAATCAGCCCTCAAAAACTTAACCGGCAGAAAATATTTTTTTGAAAAAATCCCTAAGCCCCGGGGTCACAATTTCAGCAAAAATCTGACTTTTGGCAATTCACTCAAAAATGGTGCCAACCGGTTGCAAATGCTCCCCTGAAAGCTGTGGCGATGGAAACAGAAGGATTTTTATCACAGGACAAGAAATCAGCCCTCAAAAACTTAACCGGCAGAAAATATTTTTTTGAAAAAATCCCTAAGCCCCGGGGTCACAATTTCAGCAAAAATCTGACTTTTGGCAGTTCACTCAAAAATGGTGCCAACCGGTTGCAAATGCTCCCCTGAAAGCTGTGGCGATGGAAACAGAAGGCTTTTTATCACAGGACAAGAAATCAGCCCTCAAAAACTTAACCGGAAGAAAATATTTTTTTGAAAAAATCCCTAAGCCCCGGGGTCACAATTTCAGCAAAAATCAGACTTTTGGCAATTCACTCAAAAATGGTGCCAACCGGTTGCAAATGCTCCCCTGAAAGGTTTGGCCCGCAAAACAGAAGGATTTTTATCACAGGACAAGAAATCAGCCCTCAAAAACTTAACCGGCAGAAAGTATTTTTTTGAAAAAATCCCTAAGCCCCGGGGTCACAATTTCAGCAAAAATCAGACTTTTGGCAGTTCACTCAAAAATGGTGCCAAAAGCTTAAAAATGCTCCCCTGAAAGGTTTGGCACTCGAAACAGAAGGCTTTTTATCACAGGACAAGAAATCAGCCCTCAAAAACTTAACCGGCAGAATTTTTTTTTTGAAAAAATCCCTAAGCCCCGGGGTCACAATTTCAGCAAAAATCTGACTTATGGCAATTCACGCAAAAATGGTGCCAACCGGTTGCAAATGCTCCCCTGAAAGCTGTGGCGATGGAAACAGAAGGCTTTTTATCACAGGACAAGAAATCAGCCCTCAAAAACTTAACCGGAAGAAAATATTTTTTTGAAAAAATCCCTAAGCCCCGGGGTCACAATTTCAGCAAAAATCTGACTTTTGGCAATTCACTCAAAAATGGTGCCAACCGGTTGCAAATGCTCCCCTGAAAGGTTTGGCACTCAAAACAGAAGGCTTTTTATCACAGGACAAGAAATCAGCCCTCAAAAACTTAACCGAAAGAAAATATTTTTTTGAAAAAATCCCTAAGCCCCAGGGTCACAATTTCAGCAAAAATCTGACTTTTGGCAATTCACTCAAAAAAGGTGCCAACCGGTTGCAAATGCTCCCCTGAAAGGTTTGGCACTCAAAACAGAAGGATTCTTATCACAGGACAAGAAATCAGCCCTCAAAAACTTATCCGGCAGAAAATATTTTTTTGAAAAAATCCCTAAGCCCCGGGGTCACAATGTCAGCAAAAATCTGACTTCTGGCAGTTCATTCAAAAATGCTGCCAAAAGCTTGAAAATGCTCCCCTGAAAGCTTTGGCACTCGAAACAGAAGGCTTTTTATCACAGGACAAGAAATCATCCCTCAAAAACTTAACCGGCAGAAAATATTTTTTTGAAAAAATCCAAAAACCCCGGGGTCACAATTTCAGCAAAAATCTGACTTTTGGCAATTCACTCAAAAATGGTGCCAACCGGTTGCAAATGCTCCCCTGAAAGCTGTGGCGATGGAAACAGAAGGCTTTTTATCAAAAGACAAGAAATCAGCCCTCAAAAACTTAACCGGCAGAAAATATTTTTTTTGAAAAAATCCCTAAGCCCCGGGGTCACAATTTCAGCAAAAATCTGACTTTTGGCAGTTCACTCAAAAATGGTGCCAACCGGTTGCAAATGCTCCCCTGAAAGCTGTGGCGATGGAAACAGAAGCCTTTTTTTTCACAGGACAAGAAATCAGCCCTCAAAAACTTAACCGGAAGAAAATATTTTTTTGAAAAAATCCCAAAGCCCCGGGGTCACAATTTCAGCAAAAATCAGACTTTTGGCAATTCACTCAAAAATGGTGCCAACCGGTTGCAAATGCTCCCCTGAAAGGTTTGGCACTCAAAACAGAAGGATTTTTATCACAGGACAAGAAATCAGTCCTCAAAAACTTATCCGACGGAAAATATTTTTTTGAAAAAATCCCTAAGCCCCGGGGTCACAATTTCAGCAAAAACCTGACTTTTGGCAATTCACCCAAAAGTGGTGCCAAAAGCTTGAAAATGCTCCCCTGAAAGCTTTGGCACTCGAAACAGAAGGCTTTTTATCACAGGACAAGAAAACAGCCCTCAAAAACTTAACCGGCAGAAAATATTTTTTTGAAAAAATCCCTAAGCCCCGGGGTCACAATTTCAGCAAAAATCAGACTTTTGGCAATTCACTCAAAAATCGTGCCAACCGGTTGCACATGCTCCCCTGAAAGGTTTGGCACTCAAAACAGAAGGATTTTTATCACAGGACAAGAAATCAGCCCTCAAAAACTTAACCGGCAGAAAATATTTTTTTGAAAAAATCCCTAAGCCCCGGGGTCACAATTTCAGCAAAAATCTGACTTTTGGCAGTTCACTCAAAAATGGTGCCAAAAGCTTTAAAATGCTCCCCTGAAAGGTTTGGCACTCGAAACAGAAGGCTTTTTATCACAGGACAAGAAATCAGCCCTCAAAAACTTAACCGGCAGAATTTTTTTTTTGAAAAAATCCCTAAGCCCCGGGGTCACAATTTCAGCAAAAATCTGACTTTTGGCAATTCACGCAAAAATGGTGCCAACCGGTTGCAAATGCTCCCCTGAAAGGTTTGGCACTCGAAACAGAAGGCTTTTTATCACAGGACAAGAAATCAGCCCTCAAAAACTTAACCGGCAGAAATTTTTTTTTTGAAAAAATCCCTAAGCCCCGTGGTCACGATTTCAGCAAAAATCTGACTTTTGGCAATTCACGCAAAAATGGTGCCAACCGGTTGCAAATGCTCCCCTGAAAGGTTTGGCACTCAAAACAGAAGGATTTTTATCACACGACAAGAAATCAGCCCTCAAAAACTGAATCGGCAGAAAATATTTTTTTGAAAAAATCCATAAGCCCCGGGGTCACAATTTCAGCAAAAATCTGACTTTTGGCAGTTCACTCAAAAATGGTGCCAAAAGCTTTAAAATGCTCCGCTGAAAGCTTTGGCACTCGAAACAGAAGGCTTTTTATCACAGGACAAGAAATCATCCCCAAAAAACTTAACCGGCAGAAAATATTTTTTTGAAAAAATCCCTAAGCCCCGGGGTCACAATTTCAGCAAAAATCTGACTTTTGGCAGTTAACTCAAAAATGGTGCCAACCGGTGGCAAATGCTCCCCTGAAAGCTGTGGAGATTAAAACAGAAGGCTTTTTATCACAGGACAAGAAATCAGCCCTCAAAAACTTAACTGGCCGAAAATATTTTTTTGAAAAATTCCCTAAGCCCCGGGGTCACAATTTCAGCAAAAATCTGACTTTTGGCAATTCACTCAAAAATGGTGCCAACCGGTTGCAAATGCTCCCCTGAAAGGTTTGGCACTCAAAACAGAAGGATTTTTATCACAGGACAAGAAATCAGCCCTCAAAAACTTATCCGGCAGAAAATATTTTTTTGAAAAAATCCCTAAGCCCCAGGGTCACAATTTCAGCAAAAATCTGACTTTTGGCAGTTCACTCAAAAATGGTGCCAAAAGCTTGATAATGCTCCGCTGAAACCTTTGGCGATGGAAACAGAAGGCTTTTTATCACAGGACAAGAAATCAGCCCTCAAAAACTTAACTGGCAGAAAATATTTTTTTGAAAAAATCCAAAAACCCCGGGGTCACAATTTCAGCAAAAATCTGACTTTTGGCAGTGCACTCAAAAATGGTGCCAAAAGCTTGAAAATGCTCCCCTGAAAGCTTTGGCACTCGAAACAGAAGGCTTTTTATCACACGACAAGAAATCAGCCCTCAAAAACTTATCCGGCAGAAAATATTTTTTTGAAAAAATCCCTAAGCCCCGGGGTCACAATTTCAGCAAAAATCTGACTTTTGGCAGTTCACTCAAAAATGGTGCCAAAAGCTTTAAAATGCTCCGCTGAAAGCTTTGGCACTCGAAACAGAAGGCTTTTTATCACAGGACAAGAAATCAGCCCTCAAAAACTTAACCGGAAGAAAATATTTTTTTGAAAAAATCCCTAAGCCCCGGGGTCACAATTTCAGCAAAAATCAGACTTTTGGCAATTCACTCAAAAATGGTGCCAACCGGTTGCAAATGCTCCCCTGAAAGGTTTGGCACTCAAAACAGAAGGATTTTTATCACAGGACAAGAAATCAGCCCTCAAAAACTTATCCGGCAGAAAATATTTTTTTGAAAAAATCCCTAAGCCCCGGGGTCACAATTTCAGCAAAAATCTGACTTTTGGCAGTTAACTCAAAAATGGTGCCAACCGGTTGCAAATGCTCCCCTGAAAGCTGTGGCGATGGAAACAGAAGCCTTTTTATCACAGGACAAGAAATCAGCCCTCAAAAACTTAACCGGAAGAAATATTTTTTTGAAAAAATCCCTATGCCCCGGGGTCACAATTTCAGCAAAAATCTGACTTTTGGCAGTTCACTCAAAAATGGTGCCAAAAGCTTGAAAATGCTCCCCTGAAAGGTTTGGCACTCAAAACAGAAGGCTTTTTATCACAGGACAAGAAATCAGCCCTCAAAAACTTAACCGGCAGAAAATTTTTTTTTGAAAAAATCCCTAAGCCCCGGGGTCACAATTTCAGCAAAAATCTGACTTTTGGCAGTTCACTCAAAAATGGTGCCAACCGGTTGCAAATGCTCCCCTGAAAGCTGTGGCGATGAAAACAGAAGGCTTTTTATCACAGGACAAGAAATCAGCCCTCAAAAACTTAACCGGAAGAAAATATTTTTTTGAAAAAATCCCTAAGCCCCGGGGTCACAATTTCAGCAAAAATCAGACTTTTGGCAATTCACTCAAAAATGGTGCCAACCGGTTGCAAATGCTCCCCTGAAAGGTTTGGCACTCGAAACAGAAGGCTTTTTATCACACGACAAGAAATCAGCCCTCAAAAACTTAACCGGCAGAAAATATTTTTTTGAAAAAATCCCTAAGCCCCGGGGTCACAATTTCAGCAAAAATCAGACTTTTGGCAGTTCACTCAAAAATGGTGCCAAAAGCTTTAAAATGCTCCCCTGAAAGCTGTGGCGATGGAAACAGAAGGCTTTTTATCACAGGACAAGAAATCATCCCTCAAAAACTTAACTGGCCGAAAATATTTTTTTGAAAAAATCCCTAAGCCCCGGGGTCACAATTTCAGCAAAAATCTGACTTTTGGCAATTCACTCAAAAGTGGTGCCAAAAGCTTGAAAATGCTCCCCTAAAAGGTTTGGCACTCGAAACAGAAGGCTTTTTATCACAGGACAAGAAATCAGCCCTCAAAAACTTATCCGGCAGAAAATATTTTTTTGAAAAAATCCCTAAGCCCCGGGGTCACAATTTCAGCAAAAATCTGACTTTTGGCAGTTCACTCAAAAATGGTGCCAAAAGCTTGAAAATGCTCCCCTGAAAGCTTTGGCACTCGAAACAGATGGCTTTTTATCACACGACAAGAAATCAGCCCTCAAAAACTTAACCGGCAGAAAATATTTTTTTGAAAAAATCCCTAAGCCCCGGGGTCACAATTTCAGCAAAAATCTGACTTTTGGCAGTTCACTCAAAACTGGTGCCAAAAGCTTGAAAATGCTCCCCTGAAAGGCTTGGCACTCGAAACAGAAGGCTTTTTATCACAGGACAAGAAATCATCCCTCAACAACTTAACTGGCCGAAAATATTTTTTTGAAAAAATCCCTAAGCCCCGGGGTCACAATTTCAGCAATAATCTGACTTTTGGCAATTCACTCAAAAATGGTGACAACCGGTTGCAAATGCTCCCCTGAAAGGTTTGGCACTCAAAACAGAAGGATTTTTATCACAGGACAAGAAATCATCCCTCAAAAACTTAACTGGCTGAAAATATTTTTTTGAAAAAATCCCTAAGCCCCGGGGTCACAATTTCAGCAAAAATCTGACTTTTGGCAATTCACTCAAAAATGGTGCCAAAAGCTTGAAAATGCTCCCCTGAAAGGTTTGGCAATCGAAACAGAAGGCTTTTTATCACAGGACAAGAAATCAGCCGTCAAAAACTTAACCGGCAGGAAATATTTTTTTTGAAAAAATCCCTAAGCCCCGGGGTCACAATTTCAGCAAAAATCTGACTTTCGGCAATTCCCTTAAAAATGGTGCCAACCGCTTGCAAATGCTCCCTTGAAAATTTGGCACTCGAAACAGAAGGATTTTTATCACAGGACAAGAAATCATCCCTCAAAAACTTATCCGGCAGAAAATATTTTTTTGAAAAAATCCCTAAGCCCCGGGGTCACAATTTCAGCAAAAATCTGACTTTTGGCAGTTCACTCAAAAATGCTGCCAAAAGCTTGAAAATGCTCCGCTGAAAGCTTTGGCGATGGAAACAGAAGGCTTTTTATCACAGGACAAGAAATCAGCCCTCAAAAACTTAACCGGCAGAAAATATTTTTTTTGAAAAAATCCCTAAGCCCCGGGGTCACAATTTCAGCAAAAATCTGACTTTCGGCAATTCCCTTAAAAATGGTGCCAACCGCTTGCAAATGCTCCCTTGAAAATTTGGCACTCGAAACAGAAGGATTTTTATCACAGGACAAGAAATCAGCCCTCAAAAACTTATCCGGCAGAAAATATTTTTTTGAAAAAATCCCTAAGCCCCGGGGTCACAATTTCAGCAAAAATCTGACTTTTGGCAGTTCACTCAAAAATGGTGCCAAAAGCTTGAAAATGCTCCGCTGAAAGCTTTGGCGATGGAAACAGAAGGCTTTTTATCACAGGACAAGAAATCAGCCCTCAAAAACTTATCCGGCAGAAATTTTTTTTTTGAAAAAATCCCTAAGCCCCGGGGTCACAATTTCAACATACATCTGACTTTTGGCAGTTCACTCAAAAATGGTGCCAAAAGCTTGTAAATGCTCCCCTGAAAGCTTTGGCACTCGAAACAGATGGCTTTTTATCACACGGCAAGAAATCAGCCCTCAAAAACTTAACCGGCAGAAAATATTTTTTTGAAAAAATCCCTAAGCCCCGGGGTCACAATTTCAGCAAAAATCTGACTTTTGGCAGTTCACTCAAAAATGGTGCCAAAAGCTTGAAAATGCTCCCCTGAAAGGCTTGGCACTCGAAACAGAAGGCTTTTTATCACAGGACAAGAAATCATCCCTCAACAACTTAACTGGCCGAAAATATTTTTTTGTAAAAATCCCTAAGCCCCGGGGTCACAATTTCAGCAATAATCTGACTTTTGGCAATTCACTCAAAAATGGTGACAACCGGTTGCAAATGCTCCCCTGAAAGGTTTGGCACTCAAAACAGAAGGATTTTTATCACAGGACAAGAAATCATCCCTCAAAAACTTAACTGGCTGAAAATATTTTTTTGAAAAAATCCCTAAGCCCCGGGGTCACAATTTCAGCAAAAATCTGACTTTTGGCAATTCACTCAAAAATGGTGCCAAAAGCTTGAAAATGCTCCCCTGAAAGGTTTGGCAATCAAAACAGAAGGCTTTTTATCACAGGACAAGAAATCAGCCGTCAAAAACTTAACCGGCAGAAAATATTTTTTTTGAAAAAATCCCTAAGCCCCGGTTTAGGCAGTTCACTCAAAAATGCTGCCAAAAGCTTGAAAATGCTCCGCTGAAAGCTTTGGCGATGGAAACAGAAGGCTTTTTATCACAGGACAAGAAATCAGCCCTCAAAATTTAACCGGCAGAAAATATTTTTTTTGAAAAAATCCCTAAGCCCCGGGGTCACAATTTCAGCAAAAATCTGACTTTCGGCAATTCCCTTAAAAATGGTGCCAACCGCTTGCAAATGCTCCCTTGAAAATTTGGCACTCGAAACAGAAGGATTTTTATCACAGGAAAAGAAATCAGCCCTCAAAAACTTAACCGGGAGAAAATATCTTTTTTGAAAAAGTCCCTAAGCCCCGGGGTCACAATTTCAGCAAAAATCTGACTTTAGGCAGTTCACTCAAAAATGCTGCCAAAAGCTTGAAAATGCTCCGCTGAAAGCTTTGGCGATGGAAACAGAAGGCTTTTTATCACAGGACAAGAAATCAGCCCTCAAAAACTTAACCGGCAGAGAATATTTTTTTGAAAAAATCCCTAAGCCCCGGGGTCACAATTTCAGCAAAAATCTGACTTTCGGCAATTCCCTTAAAAATGGTGCCAACCGCTTGCAAATGCTCCCCTGAAAGTTTGGCACTCGAAACAGAAAGCTTTTTCTCACAGGACAAGAAATCAGCCCTCAAAAACTTAACCGGCAGAAAATATTTTTTTTGAAAAAATCCCTAAGCCCCGGGGTCACAATTTCAGCAAAAATCTGACTTTTGGCAATTCACTCAAAAATGGTGCCAACCGGTTGCAAATTCTCCCCTGAAAGCTTTGGCGATGGAAACAGAAGGCTTTTTATCACAAGACAAGAAATCAGCCCTCAAAAACTTAACCGGCAGAAAATATTTTTTTTGAAAAAAATCCCTAAGCCCCGGGGTCACAATTTCAGCAAAAATCTGACTTTTGGCAGTTCACTCAAAAATTGTGCCAAAAGCTTGAAAATGCTCCCGTGAAAGGCTTGGCACTCGAAACAGAAGGATTTTTATCGCAGGACAAGAAATCAACCCTCAAAAACTTAACCGGCAGAAAATATTTTTTTGAAAAAATGCCTTAGCCCCGGGGTCACAATTTCAGCAAAAATCTGACTTTCGGCAATTCCCTTAAAAATGGTGCCAACCGCTTGCAAATGCTCCCCTGAAAATTTGGCACTCGAAACACAAGGATTTTTATCACAGGACAAGAAATCAGCCCTCAAAAAATTATCCGGCAGAAAATATTTTTTGGAAAAAATCCCTAAGCCCCGGGGTCACAATTTCAGCAAAAATCTGACTTTTGGCAGTTCACTCAAAAATGGTGCCAAAAGCTTGAAAATGCTCCGCTGAAAGCTTTGGCGATGGAAACAGAAGGCTTTTTATCACAGGACAAGAAATCAGCCCTCAAAAACTTAACCGGCAGAAATTTTTTTTTTTGAAAAAATCCCTAAGCCCCAGGGTCACAATTTCAGCAAAAATCTGACTTTTGGCAATTCACTCAAAAATGGTGCCAACCGGTTGCAAATGCTCCCGTGAAAGGTTTGGAACTCAAAACAGAAGGATTTTTATCACAGGACAAGAAATCAGCCCTCAAAAACTTATCCGGCAGAAAATATCTTTTTGAAAAAATCCCTAAGCCCCGGGGTCACAATTTCAGCAAAAATCTGACTTTAGGCAGTTTACTCAAAAATGGTGCCAAAAGCTTGAAAATGCTCCGCTGAAAGCTTTGGCGATGGAAACAGAAGGCTTTTTATCACAGGACAAGAAATCAGCCCTCAAAAACTTAACCGGCAGAAAATATTTTTTTGAAAAAATCCCTAAGCCCCGGGGTCACAATTTCAGCAAAAATCTGACTTTCGGCAATTCACTCAAAAATGGTGCCAACCGCTTGCAAATGCTCCCCTGAAAGTTTGCCACTCGAAACAGAAGGCTTTTTATCACAGGACAAGAAATCAGCCCTCAAAAACTTAACCGGCAGAATTTTTTTTTTTGAAAAAATCCCTAAGCCCCAGCGTCACAATTTCAGCAAAAATCTGACTTTTGGCAATTAACTCAGAAATGGTGCCAGCCGGTTGCAAATGCTCCCCTGAAAGGTTTGGCACTCAAAACAGAAGGATTTTTATCACAGGACAAGAAATCAGCCCTCAAAAACTTATCTGGCAGAAAATATATTTTTGAAAAAATCCCTAAGCCCCGGGGTCACAATTTCAGCAAAAATCTGACTTTAGGCAGTTCACTCAAAAATGGTGCCAGAAGCTTGAAAATGCTCCGCTGAAAGCTTTGGCGATGGAAACAGAAGGCTTTTTATCACAGGACAAGAAATCAGCCCTCAAAAACTTAACCGGCAGAAAATATTTTTTTTGAAAAAATCCCTAAGCCCCGGGGTCACAATTTCAGCAAAAATCTGACTTTCGGCAATTCCCTTAAAAATGGTGCCAACCGCTTGCAAATGCTCCCTTGAAAATTTGGCACTCGAAACAGAAGGATTTTTATCACAGGACAAGAAATCAGCCCTCAAAAACTTATCCGGCAGAAAATATTTTTTGGAAAAAATCCCTAAGCCCCGGGGTCACAATTTCAGCAAAAATCTGACTTTTGGCAGTTCACTCAAAAATGGTGCCAAAAGCTTGAAAATGCTCCGCTGAAAGCTTTGGCGATGGAAACAGAAGGCTTTTTATCACAGGACAAGAAATCAGCCCTCAAAAACTTAACCGGCAGAGAATATTTTTTTGAAAAAATCCCTAAGCCCCGGGGTCACAATTTCAGCAAAAATCTGACTTTTGGCAATTCACTCAAAAATGGTGCCAACCGCTTGCAAATGCTCCCCTGAAAGCTGTGGCGATGGAAACAGAAGGCTTTTTATCACAAGACAAGAAATCAGCCCTCAAAAACTTAACCGGCAGAAAATATTTTTTTTGAAAAAATCCCTAAGCCCCAGGGTCACAATTTCAGCAAAAATCTGACTTTTGGCAGTTCACTCAAAAATCGTGCCAAAAGCTTGAAAATGCTCCCGTGAAAGGCTTGGCACTCGAAACAGAAGGATTTTTATCGCAGGACAAGAAATCAACCCTCAAAAACTTATCCGGCAGAAAATATTTTTTGGAAAAAATGCCTTAGCCCCGGGGTCACAATTTCAGCAAAAATCTGACTTTAGGCAGTTCACTCAAAAATGGTGCCAAAAGCTTGAAAATGCTCCGCTGAAAACTTTGGCGATGGAAACAGAAGGCTTTTTATCACAGGACAAGAAATCAGCCCTCAAAAACTTAACCGGCAGAAATTTTTTTTTTGAAAAAATCCCTAAGCCCCAGGGTCACAATTTCAGCAAAAATCTGACTTTTGGCAATTCACTCAAAAATGGTGCCAACCGGTTGCAAATGCTCCCGTGAAAGGTTTGGAACTCAAAACAGAAGGATTTTTATTACAGGACAAGAAATCAGCCCTCAAAAACTTATCCGCCAGAAAATATCTTTTTGAAAAAATCCCTAAGCCCCGGGGTCACAATTTCAGCAAAAATCTGACTTTAGGCAGTTCACTCAAAAATGGTGCCAAAAGCTTGAAAATGCTCCGCTGAAAGCTTTGGCGATGGAAACAGAAGGCTTTTTATCACAGGACAAGAAATCAGCCCTCAAAAACTTAACCGGCAGAAAATATTTTTTTGAAAAAATCCCTAAGCCCCGGGGTCACAATTTCAGCAAAAATCTGACTTTTGCCAGTTCACTCAAAAATGGTGCCAAAAGCTTGAAAATGCTCCCCTGAAAGCTTTGGCACTCGAAACAGAAGGCTTTTTATCACACGACAAGAAATCAGCCCTCAAAAACTTATCCGGCAGAAAATATTTTTTTTGAAAAAATCCCTAAGCCCCGGGGTCACAATTTCAGCAAAAATCTGACTTTTGGCTATTCACTCAAAAATGGTGCCAACCGGTTGCAAATGCTCCCCTGAAAGCTTTGGCGATGGAAACAGAAGGCTTTTTATCACAGGACAAGAAATCAGCCCTCAAAAACTTAACCGGCAGAAATTTTTTTTTTGAAAAAATCCCTAAGCCCCGGCGTCACAATTTCAGCAAAAATCTGACTTTTGGCAATTCATTCAAAAATGGTGCCAACCGGTTGCAAATGCTCCCCTGAAAGGTTTGGCACTCAAAACAAAAGGATTTTTATCACAGGACAAGAAATCAGCCCTCAAAAACTTATCTGGCAGAAAATATCTTTTTGAAAAAATCCCTAAGCCGCAGGGTCATAATTTCAGCAAAAATCTGACTTTAGGCAGTTCACTCAAAAATGGTGCCAGAAACTTGAAAATGCTCCGCTGAAAGCTTTGGCGATGGAAACAGAAGGCTTTTTATCACAGGACAAGAAATCAGCCCTCAAAAACTTAACCGGCAGAAAATATTTTTTTGAAAAAATCCCTAAGCCCCGGGGTCACAATTTCAGCAAAAATCTGACCTTTGGCAGTTCACTCAAAAATGGTGCCAAAAGCTTGAAAATGCTCCCCTGAAAGCTTTGGCGATGGAAACAGAAGGCTTTTTATCACAGGACAAGAAATCATCCCTCAAAAACTTAACTGGCCGAAAATATTTTTTTGAAAAAATCCCTAAGCCCCGGGGTCACAATTTCAGCAAAAATCTGACTTTCGGCAATTCCCTTAAAAATGGTGCCAACCGCTTGCAAATGCTCCCCTGAAAGTTTGGCACTCGAAACAGAAGGCTTTTTATCACAGGACAAGAAATCAGCCGTCAAAAACTTAACCGGCAGAAAATATTTTTTTTGAAAAAATCCCTAAGCCCCGGTTTAGGCAGTTCACTCAAAAATGGTGCCAAAAGCTTGAAAATGCTCCGCTGAAAGCTTTGGCGATGGAAACAGAAGGCTTTTTATCACAGGACAAGAAATCAGCCCTCAAAAACTTAAACGGCAGAAAATATTTTTTTTGAAAAAATCCCTAAGCCCCGGGGTCACAATTTCAGCAAAAATCTGACTTTCGGCAATTCCCTTAAAAATGGTGCCAACCGCTTGCAAATGCTCCCTTGAAAATTTGGCACTCGAAACAGAAGGATTTTTATCACAGGACAAGAAATCAGCCCTCAAAAACTTATCCGGCAGAAAATATCTTTTTTGAAAAAATCCCTAAGCCCCGGGGTCACAATTTCAGCAAAAATCTGACTTTAGGCAGTTCACTCAAAAATGCTGCCAAAAGCTTGAAAATGCTCCGCTGAAAGCTTTGGCGATGGAAACAGAAGGCTTTTTATCACAGGACAAGAAATCAGCCCTCAAAAACTTAACGGGCAGAGAATATTTTTTTGAAAAAATCCCTAAGCCCCAGGGTCACAATTTCAGCAAAAATCTGACTTTCGGCAATTCCCTTAAAAATGGTGCCAACCGCTTGCAAATGCTCCCCTGAAAGTTTGGCACTCGAAACAGAAGGCTTTTTATCACAGGACAAGAAATCAGCCCTCAAAAACTTAACCGGCAGAAAATATTTTTTTTTGAAAAAATCCCTAAGCCCCGGGGTCAAAATTTCAGCAAAAATCTGACTTTTGGCAATTCACTCAAAAATGGTGCCAACCGGTTGCAAATGCTCCCCTGAAAGCTTTGGCGATGGAAACAGAAGGCTTTTTATCACAAGACAAGAAATCAGCCCTCAAAAACTTAACCGGCAGAAAATATTTTTTTTGAAAAAATCCCTAAGCCCCGGGGTCACAATTTCAGCAAAAATCTGACTTTTGGCAGTTCACTCAAAAATCGTGCCAAAAGCTTGAAAATGCTCCCGTGAAAGGCTTGGCACTCTAAACAGAAGGCTTTTTATCACAGGACAAGAAATCATCCCTCAAAAACTTAACCGGCAGAAAATATTTTTTTGAAAAAATCCCTAAGCCCCGGGGTCACAATTTCAGCAGAAATCTGACTTTAGGCAGTTCACTCAAAAATGGTGCCAAAAGCTTGAAAATGCTCCGCTGAAAGCTTTGGCGATGGAAACAGAAGGCTTTTTATCACAGGACAAGAAATCAGCCCACAAAAACTTAACCGGCAGAAAATTTTTTTTGTGAAAAAATCCTTAAAGCCCCGGGGTCACAATTTCAGCAAAAATCTGACTTTTGGCAATTCACTCAAAAATGGTGCCAACCGGTTGCAAATGCTCCCCTGAAAGGTTTGGCACTCAAAACAGAAGGATTTTTATCACAGGACAAGAAATCAGCCCTCAAAAACTTATCCGGCAGAAGATATCTTTTTTGAAAAAGTCCCTAAGCCCCGGGGTCACAATTTCAGCAAAAATCTGATTTTGGCAGTTCACTCAAAAATGGTGCCAGAAGCTTGAAAATGCTCCGCTGAAAGCTTTGGCGATGGAAACAGAAGGCTTTTTATCACAGGACAAGAAATCAGCCCTCAAAAACTTAACCGGCAGAAAATATTTTTTTGAAAAAATCCCTAAGCCCCGGGGTCACAATTTCAGCAAAAATCTGACTTTCGGCAATTCCCTTAAAAATGGTGCTAACCGCTTGCAAATGCTCCCCTGAAAGATTGGCACTCGAAACAGAAGGCTTTTTATCACAGGACAAGAAATCAGCCCTCAAAAACTTAACCGGCAGAAAATATTTTTTTTGAAAAAATCCCTAAGCCCCGGGGTCAAAATTTCAGCAAAAATCTGACCTTTGGCAGTTCACTCAAAAATGGTGCCAACCGGTTGCAAATGCTCCCCTGAAAGCTTTGGCGATGGAAACAGAAGGCTTTTTATCACAGGACAAGAAATCATCCCTCAAAAACTTAACTGGCCGAAAATATTTTTTTGAAAAAATCCCTAAGCCCCGGGGTCACAATTTCAGCAAAAATCTGACTTTCGGCAATTCCCTTAAAAATGGTGCCAACCGCTTGCAAATGCTCCCCTGAAAGTTTGGCACTCGAAACAGAAGGCTTTTTATCACAGGACAAGAAATCAGCCGTCAAAAACTTAACCGGCAGAAAATATTTTTTTTGAAAAAATCCCTAAGCCCCGGTTTAGGCAGTTCACTCAAAAATGGTGCCAAAAGCTTGAAAATGCTCCGCTGAAAGCTTTGGCGATGGAAACAGAAGGCTTTTTATCACAGGACAAGAAATCAGCCCTCAAAAACTTAAACGGCAGAAAATATTTTTTTTGAAAAAATCCCTAAGCCCCGGGGTCACAATTTCAGCAAAAATCTGACTTTCGGCAATTCCCTTAAAAATGGTGCCAACCGCTTGCAAATGCTTCCTTGAAAATTTGGCACTCGAAACAGAAGGATTTTTATCACAGGACAAGAAATCAGCCCTCAAAAACTTATCCGGCAGAAAATATCTTTTTTGAAAAAATCCCTAAGCCCCGGGGTCACAATTTCAGCAAAAATCTGACTTTAGGCAGTTCACTCAAAAATGCTGCCAAAAGCTTGAAAATGCTCCGCTGAAAGCTTTGGCGATGGAAACAGAAGGCTTTTTATCACAGGACAAGAAATCAGCCCTCAAAAACTTAACGGGCAGAGAATATTTTTTTGAAAAAATCCCTAAGCCCCGGGGTCACAATTTCAGCAAAAATCTGACTTTCGGCAATTCCCTTAAAAATGGTGCCAACCGCTTGCAAATGCTCCCCTGAAAGTTTGGCACTCGAAACAGAAGGCTTTTTATCACAGGACAAGAAATCAGCCCTCAAAAACTTAACCGGCAGAAAATATTTTTTTTTGAAAAAATCCCTAAGCCCCGGGGTCAAAATTTCAGCAAAAATCTGACTTTTGGCAATTCACTCAAAAATGGTGCCAACCGGTTGCAAATGCTCCCCTGAAAGCTTTGGCGATGGAAACAGAAGGCTTTTTATCACAAGACAAGAAATCAGCCCTCAAAAACTTAACCGGCAGAAAATATTTTTTTTGAAAAAATCCCTAAGCCCCGGGGTCACAATTTCAGCAAAAATCTGACTTTTGGCAGTTCACTCAAAAATCGTGCCAAAAGCTTGAAAATGCTCCCATGAAAGGCTTGGCACTCTAAACAGAAGGCTTTTTATCACAGGACAAGAAATCATCCCTCAAAAACTTAACCGGCAGAAAATATTTTTTTGAAAAAATCCCTAAGCCCCGGGGTCACAATTTCAGCAGAAATCTGACTTTAGGCAGTTCACTCAAAAATGGTGCCAAAAGCTTGAAAATGCTCCGCTGAAAGCTTTGGCGATGGAAACAGAAGGCTTTTTATCACAGGACAAGAAATCAGCCCACAAAAACTTAACCGGCAGAAAATTTTTTTTGTGAAAAAATCCTTAAAGCCCCGGGGTCACAATTTCAGCAAAAATCTGACTTTTGGCAATTCACTCAAAAATGGTGCCAACCGGTTGCAAATGCTCCCCTGAAAGGTTTGGCACTCAAAACAGAAGGATTTTTATCACAGGACAAGAAATCAGCCCTCAAAAACTTATCCGGCAGAAGATATCTTTTTTGAAAAAGTCCCTAAGCCCCGGGGTCACAATTTCAGCAAAAATCTGACTTTAGGCAGTTCACTCAAAAATGCTGCCAAAAGCTTGAAAATGCTCCGCTGAAAGCTTTGGCGATGGAAACAGAAGGCTTTTTATCACAGGACAAGAAATCAGCCCTCAAAAACTTAACCGGCAGAAAATATTTTTTTGAAAAAATCCCTAAGCCCCGGGGTCACAATTTCAGCAAAAATCTGACTTTCGGCAATTCCCTTAAAAATGGTGCTAACCGCTTGCAAATGCTCCCCTGAAAGTTTGGCACTCGAAACAGAAGGCTTTTTATCACAGGACAAGAAATCAGCCCTCAAAAACTTAACCGGCAGAAAATATTTTTTTTGAAAAAATCCCTAAGCCCCGGGGTCAAAATTTCAGCAAAAATCTGACCTTTGGCAGTTCACTCAAAAATGGTGCCAACCGGTTGCAAATGCTCCCCTGAAAGCTTTGGCGATGGAAACAGAAGGCTTTTTATCACAGGACAAGAAATCATCCCTCAAAAACTTAACTGGCCGAAAATATTTTTTTGAAAAAATCCCTAAGCCCCGGGGTCACAATTTCAGCAAAAATCTGACTTTCGGCAATTCCCTTAAAAATGGTGCCAACCGCTTGCAAATGCTCCCCTGAAAGTTTGGCACTCGAAACAGAAGGCTTTTTATCACAGGACAAGAAATCAGCCGTCAAAAAATTAACCGGCAGAAAATATTTTTTTTGAAAAAATCCCTAAGCCCCGGTTTAGGCAGTTCACTCAAAAATGGTGCCAAAAGCTTGAAAATGCTCCGCTGAAAGCTTTGGCGATGGAAACAGAAGGCTTTTTATCACAGGACAAGAAATCAGCCCTCAAAAACTTAAACGGCAGAAAATATTTTTTTTGAAAAAATCCCTAAGCCCCGGGGTCACAATTTCAGCAAAAATCTGACTTTCGGCAATTCCCTTAAAAATGGTGCCAACCGCTTGCAAATGCTCCCTTGAAAATTTGGCACTCGAAACAGAAGGATTTTTATCACAGGACAAGAAATCAGCCCTCAAAAACTTATCCGGCAGAAAATATCTTTTTTGAAAAAATCCCTAAGCCCCGGGGTCACAATTTCAGCAAAAATCTGACTTTAGGCAGTTCACTCAAAAATGCTGCCAAAAGCTTGAAAATGCTCCGCTGAAAGCTTTGGCGATGGAAACAGAAGGCTTTTTATCACAGGACAAGAAATCAGCCCTCAAAAACTTAACGGGCAGAGAATATTTTTTTGAAAAAATCCCTAAGCCCCGGGGTCACAATTTCAGCAAAAATCTGACTTTCGGCAATTCCCTTAAAAATGGTGCCAACCGCTTGCAAATGCTCCCCTGAAAGTTTGGCACTCGAAACAGAAGGCTTTTTATCACAGGACAAGAAATCAGCCCTCAAAAACTTAACCGGCAGAAAATATTTTTTTTTGAAAAAATCCCTAAGCCCCGGGGTCAAAATTTCAGCAAAAATCTGACTTTTGGCAATTCACTCAAAAATGGTGCCAACCGGTTGCAAATGCTCCCCTGAAAGCTTTGGCGATGGAAACAGAAGGCTTTTTATCACAAGACAAGAAATCAGCCCTCAAAAACTTAACCGGCAGAAAATATTTTTTTTGAAAAAATCCCTAAGCCCCGGGGTCACAATTTCAGCAAAAATCTGACTTTTGGCAGTTCACTCAAAAATCGTGCCAAAAGCTTGAAAATGCTCCCATGAAAGGCTTGGCACTCTAAACAGAAGGCTTTTTATCACAGGACAAGAAATCATCCCTCAAAAACTTAACCGGCAGAAAATATTTTTTTGAAAAAATCCCTAAGCCCCGGGGTCACAATTTCAGCAGAAATCTGACTTTAGGCAGTTCACTCAAAAATGGTGCCAAAAGCTTGAAAATGCTCCGCTGAAAGCTTTGGCGATGGAAACAGAAGGCTTTTTATCACAGGACAAGAAATCAGCCCACAAAAACTTAACCGGCAGAAAATTTTTTTTGTGAAAAAATCCTTAAAGCCCCGGGGTCACAATTTCAGCAAAAATCTGACTTTTGGCAATTCACTCAAAAATGGTGCCAACCGGTTGCAAATGCTCCCCTGAAAGGTTTGGCACTCAAAACAGAAGGATTTTTATCACAGGACAAGAAATCAGCCCTCAAAAACTTATCCGGCAGAAGATATCTTTTTTGAAAAAGTCCCTAAGCCCCGGGGTCACAATTTCAGCAAAAATCTGACTTTAGGCAGTTCACTCAAAAATGCTGCCAAAAGCTTGAAAATGCTCCGCTGAAAGCTTTGGCGATGGAAACAGAAGGCTTTTTATCACAGGACAAGAAATCAGCCCTCAAAAACTTAACCGGCAGAAAATATTTTTTTGAAAAAATCCCTAAGCCCCGGGGTCACAATTTCAGCAAAAATCTGACTTTCGGCAATTCCCTTAAAAATGGTGCTAACCGCTTGCAAATGCTCCCCTGAAAGTTTGGCACTCGAAACAGAAGGCTTTTTATCACAGGACAAGAAATCAGCCCTCAAAAACTTAACCGGCAGAAAATATTTTTTTTGAAAAAATCCCTAAGCCCCGGGGTCAAAATTTCAGCAAAAATCTGACCTTTGGCAGTTCACTCAAAAATGGTGCCAACCGGTTGCAAATGCTCCCCTGAAAGCTTTGGCGATGGAAACAGAAGGCTTTTTATCACAGGACAAGAAATCATCCCTCAAAAACTTAACTGGCCGAAAATATTTTTTTGAAAAAATCCCTAAGCCCCGGGGTCACAATTTCAGCAAAAATCTGACTTTCGGCAATTCCCTTAAAAATGGTGCCAACCGCTTGCAAATGCTCCCCTGAAAGTTTGGCACTCGAAACAGAAGGCTTTTTATCACAGGACAAGAAATCAGCCGTCAAAAACTTAACCGGCAGAAAATATTTTTTTTGAAAAAATCCCTAAGCCCTGGTTTAGGCAGTTCACTCAAAAATGGTGCCAAAAGCTTGAAAATGCTCCGCTGAAAGCTTTGGCGATGGAAACAGAAGGCTTTTTATCACAGGACAAGAAATCAGCCCTCAAAAACTTAAACGGCAGAAAATATTTTTTTTGAAAAAATCCCTAAGCCCCGGGGTCACAATTTCAGCAAAAATCTGACTTTCGGCAATTCCCTTAAAAATGGTGCCAACCGCTTGCAAATGCTCCCTTGAAAATTTGGCACTCGAAACAGAAGGATTTTTATCACAGGACAAGAAATCAGCCCTCAAAAACTTATCCGGCAGAAAATATCTTTTTTGAAAAAATCCCTAAGCCCCGGGGTCACAATTTCAGCAAAAATCTGACTTTAGGCAGTTCACTCAAAAATGCTGCCAAAAGCTTGAAAATGCTCCGCTGAAAGCTTTGGCGATGGAAACAGAAGGCTTTTTATCACAGGACAAGAAATCAGCCCTCAAAAACTTAACGGGCAGAGAATATTTTTTTGAAAAAATCCCTAAGCCCTGGGGTCACAATTTCAGCAAAAATCTGACTTTCGGCAATTCCCTTAAAAATGGTGCCAACCGCTTGCAAATGCTCCCCTGAAAGTTTGGCACTCGAAACAGAAGGCTTTTTATCACAGGACAAGAAATCAGCCCTCAAAAACTTAACCGGCAGAAAATATTTTTTTTTGAAAAAATCCCTAAGCCCCGGGGTCAAAATTTCAGCAAAAATCTGACTTTTGGCAATTCACTCAAAAATGGTGCCAACCGGTTGCAAATGCTCCCCTGAAAGCTTTGGCGATGGAAACAGAAGGCTTTTTATCACAAGACAAGAAATCAGCCCTCAAAAACTTAACCGGCAGAAAATATTTTTTTTGAAAAAATCCCTAAGCCCCGGGGTCACAATTTCAGCAAAAATCTGACTTTTGGCAGTTCACTCAAAAATCGTGCCAAAAGCTTGAAAATGCTCCCGTGAAAGGCTTGGCACTCTAAACAGAAGGCTTTTTATCACAGGACAAGAAATCATCCCTCAAAAACTTAACCGGCAGAAAATATTTTTTTGAAAAAATCCCTAAGCCCCGGGGTCACAATTTCAGCAGAAATCTGACTTTAGGCAGTTCACTCAAAAATGGTGCCAAAAGCTTGAAAATGCTCCGCTGAAAGCTTTGGCGATGGAAACAGAAGGCTTTTTATCACAGGACAAGAAATCAGCCCACAAAAACTTAACCGGCAGAAAATTTTTTTTGTGAAAAAATCCTTAAAGCCCCGGGGTCACAATTTCAGCAAAAATCTGACTTTTGGCAATTCACTCAAAAATGGTGCCAACCGGTTGCAAATGCTCCCCTGAAAGGTTTGGCACTCAAAACAGAAGGCTTTTTATCACAGGACAAGAAATCAGCCCTCAAAAACTTATCCGGCAGAAGATATCTTTTTTGAAAAAGTCCCTAAGCCCCGGGGTCACAATTTCAGCAAAAATCTGACTTTAGGCAGTTCACTCAAAAATGCTGCCAAAAGCTTGAAAATGCTCCGCTGAAAGCTTTGGCGATGGAAACAGAAGGCTTTTTATCACAGGACAAGAAATCAGCCCTCAAAAACTTAACCGGCAGAAAAATTTTTTTTGAAAAAATCCCTAAGCCCCGGGGTCACAATTTCAGCAAAAATCTGACTTTCGGCAATTACCTTAAAAATGGTGCCAACCGCTTGCAAATGCTCCCCTGAAAGTTTGGCACTCGAAACAGAAGGCTTTTTATCACAGGACAAGAAATCAACCCTCAAAAACTTAACCGGCAGAAAATATTTTTTTTGAAAAAATCCCTAAGCCCCGGGGTCACAATTTCAGCAAAAATCTGACTTTTGGCTATTCACTCAAAAATGGTGCCAACCGGTTGCAAATGCTCCCCTGAAAGCTTTGGCGATGGAAATAGAAGGCTTTTTATCACAGCACAAGAAATCAGCCCTCAAAAACTTAACCGGCAGAAAATATTTTTTTTGAAAAAATCCCTAAGCCCCGGGGTCACAATTTCAGCAAAAATCTGACTTTTGGCAGTTCACTCAAAAATCGTGCCAAAAGCTTGAAAATGCTCCCGTGAAAGGCTTGGCACTCGAAACAGAAGGATTTTTATCGCAGGACAAGAAATCAACCCTCAAAAACTTATCCGGCAGAAAATATTTTTTTGAAAAAATCCCTAAGCCCCGGGGTCACAATTTCAGCAAAAATCTGACTTTAGGCAGTTCACTCAAAAATGGTGCCAAAAGCTTGAAAATGCTCCGCTGAAAGCTTTGGCGATGGAAACAGAAGGCTTTTTATCACAGGACAAGAAATCAGCCCTCAAAAACATAACCGGCAGAAAATATTTTTTTTGAAAAAATCCCTAAGCCCCGGGGTCACAATTTCAGCAAAAATCTGACTTTCGGCAATTCCCTTAAAAATGGTGCCAACCGCTTGCAAATGCTCCCCTGAAAATTTGACACTCGAAACAGAAGGATTTTTATCACAGGACAAGAAATCAGCCCTCAAAAACTTATCCGGCAGAAAATATTTTTTGGAAAAAATCCCTAAGCCCCGGGGTCACAATTTCAGCAAAAATCTGACTTTTGGCAGTTCACTCAAAAATGGTGCCACAAGCTTGAAAATGCTCCGCTGAAAGCTTTGGCGATGGAAACAGAAGGCTTTTTATCACAGGACAAGAAATCAGCCCTCAAAAACTTAACTGGCAGAAAATATTTTTTTGAAAAAATCCCTAAGCCCCGGGGTCACAATTTCAGCAAAAATCTGACTTTTGGCAGTTCACTCAAAAATGGTGCCAAAAGCTTGCAAATGCTCCCCTGAAAGGCTTTGCACTCGAAACAGAAGGCTTTTTATCACAGGACAAGAAATCAGCCCTCAAAAACTTAACCGGCAGAAAATATTTTTTTGAAAAAATCCCTAAGCCCCGGGGTCACAATTTCAGCAAAAATCTGACTTTTGGCAGTTCACTCAAAAATGGTGCCAAAAGCTTGAAAATGCTCCCCTGAAAGGCTTTGCACTCGAAACAGAAGGCTTTTTATCACAGGACAAGAAATCAGCCCTCAAAAACTTAACCGGCAGAAAATTTTTTTTTGAAAAAATCCCTAAGCCCCGGGGTCACAATTTCAGCAAAAATCTGACTTTCGGCAATTCCCTTAAAAATGGTGCCAACCGCTTGCAAATGCTCCCCTGAAAGTTTGGCACTCGAAACAGAAGGCTTTTTATCACAGGACAAGAAATCAGCCCTCAAAAACTTAACCGGGAGAAAATATTTTTTTTTGAAAAAATCCCTAAGCCCCGGGGTCACAATTTCAGCAAAAATCTGACTTTTGGCAATTCACTCAAAAATGGTGCCAACCGGTTGCAAATGCTCCCCTGAAAGGTTTGGCACTCAAAACAGAAGGATTTTTATCACAGGACAAGAAATCATCCCTCAAAAACTTATCCGGCAGAAAATATTTTTTTGAAAAAATCCCTAAGCCCCGGGGTCACAATTTCAGCAAAAATCTGACTTTAGGCAGTTCACTCAAAAATGCTGCCAAAAGCTTGAAAATGCTCCGCTGAAAGCTTTGGCGATGGAAACAGAAGGCTTTTTATCACAGGACAAGAAATCAGCCCTCAAAAACTTAACCGGCAGAGAATATTTTTTTGAAAAAATCCCTAAGCCCCGGGGTCACAATTTCAGCAAAAAATTGACTTTCGGCAATTCCCTTAAAAATGGTGCCAACCGCTTGCAAATGCTCCCCTGAAAGTTTGGCACTCGAAACAGAAGGCTTTTTATCACAGGACAAGAAATCAGCCCTCAAAAACTTAACCGGCAGAAAATATTTTTTTAAAAAAAATCCCTAAGCCCCGGGGTCACAATTTCAGCAAAAATCTGACTTTTGGCAGTTCACTCAAAAATCGTGCCAAAAGCTTGAAAATGCTCCCGTGAAAGGCTTGGCACTCGAAACAGAAGGATTTTTATCGCAGGACAAGAAATCAACCCTCAAAAACTTATCCGGCAGAAAATATTTTTTTGAAAAAATCCCTAAGCCCCGGGGTCACAATTTCAGCAAAAATCTGACTTTAGGCAGTTCACTCAAAAATGGTGCCAAAAGCTTGAAAATGCTCCGCTGAAAGCTTTGGCGATGGAAACAGAAGGCTTTTTATCACAGGACAAGAAATCAGCCCTCAAAAACTTAACCGGCAGAAAATATTTTTTTTGAAAAAATCCCTAAGCCCCGGGGTCACAATTTCAGCAAAAATCTGACTTTCGGCAATTCCCTTAAAAATGGTGCCAACCGCTTGCAAATGCTCCCCTGAAAATTTGACACTCGAAACAGAAGGATTTTTATCACAGGACAAGAAATCAGCCCTCAAAAACTTATCCGGCAGAAAATATTTTTTGGAAAAAATCCCTAAGCCCCGGGGTCACAATTTCAGCAAAAATCTGACTTTTGGCAGTTCACTCAAAAATGGTGCCACAAGCTTGAAAATGCTCCGCTGAAAGCTTTGGCGATGGAAACAGAAGGCTTTTTATCACAGGACAAGAAATCAGCCCTCAAAAACTTAACTGGCAGAAAATATTTTTTTGAAAAAATCCCTAAGCCCCGGGGTCACAATTTCAGCAAAAATCTGACTTTTGGCAGTTCACTCAAAAATGGTGCCAAAAGCTTGCAAATGCTCCCCTGAAAGGCTTTGCACTCGAAACAGAAGGCTTTTTATCACAGGACAAGAAATCAGCCCTCAAAAACTTAACCGGCAGAAAATATTTTTTTGAAAAAATCCCTAAGCCCCGGGGTCACAATTTCAGCAAAAATCTGACTTTTGGCAGTTCACTCAAAAATGGTGCCAAAAGCTTGAAAATGCTCCCCTGAAAGGCTTTGCACTCGAAACAGAAGGCTTTTTATCACAGGACAAGAAATCAGCCCTCAAAAACTTAACCGGCAGAAATTTTTTTTTTGAAAAAATCCCTAAGCCCCGGGGTCACAATTTCAGCAAAAATCTGACTTTCGGCAATTCCCTTAAAAATGGTGCCAACCGCTTGCAAATGCTCCCCTGAAAGTTTGGCACTCGAAACAGAAGGCTTTTTATCACAGGACAAGAAATCAGCCCTCAAAAACTTAACCGGGAGAAAATATTTTTTTTGAAAAAATCCCTAAGCCCCGGGGTCACAATTTCAGCAAAAATCTGACTTTTGGCAATTCACTCAAAAATGGTGCCAACCGGTTGCAAATGCTCCCCTGAAAGGTTTGGCACTCAAAACAGAAGGATTTTTATCACAGGACAAGAAATCAGCCCTCAAAAACTTATCCGGCAGAAAATATCTTTTTTGAAAAAATCCCTAAGCCCCGGGGTCACAATTTCAGCAAAAATCTGACTTTAGGCAGTTCACTCAAAAATGCTGCCAAAAGCTTGAAAATGCTCCGCTGAAAGCTTTGGCGATGGAAACAGAAGGCTTTTTATCACAGGACAAGAAATCAGCCCTCAAAAACTTAACCGGCAGAGAATATTTTTTTGAAAAAATCCCTAAGCCCCGGGGTCACAATTTCAGCAAAAAATTGACTTTCGGCAATTCCCTTAAAAATGGTGCCAACCGCTTGCAAATGCTCCCCTGAAAGTTTGGCACTCGAAACAGAAGGCTTTTTATCACAGGACAAGAAATCAGCCCTCAAAAACTTAACCGGCAGAAAATATTTTTTTTGAAAAAATCCCTAAGCCCCGGGGTCACAATTTCAGCAAAAATCTGACTTTTGGCAGTTCACTCAAAAATCGTGCCAAAAGCTTGAAAATGCTCCCGTGAATGGCTTGGCACTCGAAACAGAAGGATTTTTATCGCAGGACAAGAAATCAACCCTCAAAAACTTATCCGGCAGAAAATATTTTTTTGAAAAAATCCCTAAGCCCCGGGGTCACAATTTCAGCAGAAATCTGACTTTAGGCAGTTCACTCAAAAATGGTGCCAAAAGCTTGAAAATGCTCCGCTGAAAGTTTGGCGATGGAAACAGAAGGCTTTTTATCACAGGACAAGAAATCAGCCCACAAAAACTTAACCGGCAGAAATTTTTTTTTGTGAAAAAATCCTTAAAGCCCCGGGGTCACAATTTCAGCAAAAATCTGACTTTTGGCAATTCACTCAAAAATGGTGCCAACCGGTTGCAAATGCTCCCCTGAAAGGTTTGGCACTCAAAACAGAAGGATTTTTATCACAGGACAAGAAATCAGCCCTCAAAAACTTATCCGGCAGAAGATACCTTTTTTGAAAAAGTCCCTAAGCCCCGGGGTCACAATTTCAGCAAAAATCTGACTTTAGGCAGTTCACTCAAAAATGCTGCCAAAAGCTTGAAAATGCTCCGCTGAAAGCTTTGGCGATGGAAACAGAAGGCTTTTTATTACAGGACAAGAAATCAGCCCTCAAAAACTTAACCGGCAGAGAATATTTTTTTGAAAAAATCCCTAAGCCCCGGGGTCACAATTTCAGCAAGAATCTGACTTTCGGCAATTACCTTAAAAATGGTGCCAACCGCTTGCAAATGCTCCCCTGAAAGTTTGGCACTCGAAACAGAAGGCTTTTTATCACAGGACAAGAAATCAACCCTCAAAAACTTAACCGGCAGAAAATATTTTTTTTGAAAAAATCCCTAAGCCCCGGGGTCACAATTTCAGCAAAAATCTGACTTTTGGCTATTCACTCAAAAATGGTGCCAACCGGTTGCAAATGCTCCCCTGAAAGCTTTGGCGATGGAAATAGAAGGCTCTTTATCACAGGACAAGAAATCAGCCCTCAAAAACTTAACCGGCAGAAAATATTTTTTTAGAAAAAATCCCTAAGCCCCGGGGTCACAATTTCAGCAAAAATCTGACTTTTGGCAGTTCACTCAAAAATCGTGCCAAAAGCTTGAAAATGCTCCCGTGAAAGGCTTGGCACTCGAAACAGAAGGATTTTTATCGCAGGACAAGAAATCAACCCTCAAAAACTTATCCGGCAGAAAATATTTTTTTGAAAAAATCCCTAAGCCCCGGGGTCACAATTTCAGCAAAAATCTGACGTTAGGCAGTTCACTCAAAAATGGTGCCAAAAGCTTGAAAATGCTCCGCTGAAAGCTTTGGCGATGGAAACAGAAGGCTTTTTATCACAGGACAAGAAATCAGCCCTCAAAAACTTAACCGGCAGAAAATATTTTTTTTGAAAAAATCCCTAAGCCCCGGGGTCACAATTTCAGCAAAAATCTGACTTTCGGCAATTCCCTTAAAAATGGTGCGAACCGCTTGCAAATGCTCCCCTGAAAATTTGACACTCGAAACAGAAGGATTTTTATCACAGGACAAGAAATCAGCCCTCAAAAACTTATCCGGCAGAAAATATTTTTTGGAAAAAATCCCTAAGCCCCAGGGTCACAATTTCAGCAAAAATCTGACTTTTGGCAGTTCACTCAAAAATGGTGCCACAAGCTTGAAAATGCTCCGCTGAAAGCTTTGGCGATGGAAACAGAAGGCTTTTTATCACAGGACAAGAAATCAGCCCTCAAAAACTTAACCGGCAGAAATTTTTTTTTTGAAAAAATCCCTAAGCCCCGGTGTCACAATTTCAGCAAAAATCTGACTTTTGGCAGTTCACTCAAAAATGCTGCCAAAAGCTTGAAAATGCTCCCCTGAAAGGCTTTGCACTCGAAACAGAAGGCTTTTTATCACAGGACAAGAAATCAGCCCTCAAAAACTTAACCGGCAGAAAATTTTTTTTTGAAAAAATCCCTAAGCCCCGGGGTCACAATTTCAGCAAAAATCTGACTTTTGGCAATTCACTCAAAAATGGTGCCAACCGGTTGCAAATGCTCCCCTGAAAGGTTTGGCACTCAAAACAGAAGGATTTTTATCACAGGACAAGAAATCAGCCCTCAAAAACTTATCCGGCAGAAAATATCTTTTTGAAAAAATCCCTAAGCCCCGGGGTCACAATTTCAGCAAAAATCTGACTTTTGGCAATTCACTCAAAAATGGTGCCAACCGGTTGCAAATGCTCCCCTGAAAGCTTTGGCGATGGAAACAGAAGGCTTTTTATCACAGGACAAGAAATCAGCCCTCAAAAACTTAACCGGCAGAATTTTTTTTTAAAAAAAAAATCCCTAAGCCCCGGCGTCACAATTTCAGCAAAAATCTGACTTTTGGCAATTCACTCAAAAATGGTGCCAACCGGTTGCAAATGCTCCCCTGAAAGGTTTGGCACCCAAAACAGAAGGATTTTTATCACAGGACAAGAAATCAGCCCTCAAAAACTTATCTGGCAGAAAATATCTTTTTGAAAAAATCCCTAAGCCCCGGGGTCACAATTTCAGCAAAAATCTGACTTTTGGCAGTTCACTCAAAAATGGTGCCAAAAGCTTGAAAATGCTCCCCTGAAAGGCTTTGCACTCGAAACAGAAGGCTTTTTATCACAGGACAAGAAATCAGCCCACAAAAACTTAACCGGCAGAAAATTTTTTTTGTGAAAAAATCCCTAAGCCCCGGGGTCACAATTTCAGCAAAAATCTGACTTTCGGCAATTCCCTTAAAAATGGTGCCAACCGCTTGCAAATGCTCCCCTGAAAGTTTGGCACTCGAAACAGAAGGCTTTTTATCACAGGACAAGAAATCAGCCCTCAAAAACTTAACCGGCAGAAAATATTTTTTTTGAAAAAATCCCTAAGCCCCGGGGTCAAAATTTCAGCAAAAATCTGACTTTTGGCAATTCACTCAAAAATGGTGCCAACCGGTTGCAAATGCTCCCCTGAAAGCTTTGGCGATGGAAACAGAAGGCTTTTTATCACAAGACAAGAAATCAGCCCTCAAAAACTTAACCGGCAGAAAATATTTTTTTTGAAAAAATCCCTAAGCCCCGGGGTCACAATTTCAGCAAAAATCTGACTTTTGGCAGTTCACTCAAAAATCGTGCCAAAAGCTTGAAAATGCTCCCGTGAAAGGCTTGGCACTCGAAACAGAAGGATTTTTATCGCAGGACAAGAAATCAACCCTCAAAAACTTATCCGGCAGAAAATATTTTTTTGAAAAAATCCCTAAGCCCCGGGGTCACAATTTCAGCAGAAATCTGACTTTAGGCAGTTCACTCAAAAATGGTGCCAAAAGCTTGAAAATGCTCCGCTGAAAGCTTTGGCGATGGAAACAGAAGGCTTTTTATCACAGGACAAGAAATCAGCCCACAAAAACTTAACCGGCAGAGAATATTTTTTTGAAAAAATCCCTAAGCCCCGGGGTCACAATTTCAGCAAAAATCTGACTTTCGGCAATTCCCTTAAAAATGGTGCCAACCGCTTGCAAATGCTCCCCTGAAAGTTTGGCACTCGAAACATAAGGCTTTTTATCACAGGACAAGAAATCAGCCCTCAAAAACTTAACCGGCAGAAAATTTTTTTTTGAAAAAATCCCTAAGCCCCGGGGTCAAAATTTCAGCAAAAATCTGACTTTTGGCAATTCACTCAAAAATGGTGCCAACCGGTTGCAAATGCTCCCCTGAAAGCTTTGGAGATGGAAACAGAAGGCTTTTTATCACAAGACAAGAAATCAGCCCTCAAAAACTTAACCGGCAGAAAATATTTTTTTTGAAAAAATCCCTGAGCCCCGGGGTCACAATTTCAGCAAAAATCTGACTTTTGGCAGTTCACTCAAAAATCGTGCCAAAAGCTTGAAAATGCTCCCGTGAAAGGCTTGGCACTCTAAACAGAAGGATTTTTATCGCAGGACAAGAAATCAACCTTCAAAAACTTATCCGGCAGAAAATATTTTTTTGAAAAAATCCCTAAGCCCCGGGGTCACAATTTCAGCAGAAATCTGACTTTAGGCAGTTCACTCAAAAATGGTGCCAAAAGCTTGAAAATGCTCCGCTGAAAGCTTTGGCGATGGAAACAGAAGGCTTTTTATCACAGGACAAGAAATCAGCCCTCAAAAACTTAACCGGCAGAGAATATTTTTTTGAAAAAATCCCTAAGCCCCGGGGTCACAATTTCAGCAAAAATCTGACTTTCGGCAATTACCTTAAAAATGGTGCCAACCGCTTGCAAATGCTCCCCTGAAAGTTTGGCACTCGAAACAGAAGGCTTTTTATTACAGGACAAGAAATCAACCCTCAAATACTTAACCGGCAGAAAATATTTTTTTTGAAAAAATCCCTAAGCCCCGGGGTCACAATTTCAGCAAAAATCTGACTTTTGGCTATTCACTCAAAAATGGTGCCAACCGGTTGCAAATGCTCCCCTGAAAGCTTTGGCGATGGAAATAGAAGGCTTTTTATCACAGGACAAGAAATCAGCCCTCAAAAACTTAACCGGCAGAAAATTTTTTTTTGAAAAAATCCCTAAGCCCCGGGGTCACAATTTCAGCAAAAATCTGACTTTTGGCAATTCACTCAAAAATGGTGCCAACCGGTTGCAAATTCTCCCGTGAAAGGTTTGGCACTCAAAACAGAAGGATTTTTATCACAGGACAAGAAATCAGCCCTCAAGAACATATCCGGCAGAAAATATCTTTTTGAAAAAATCCCTAAGCCCCGGGGTCACAATTTCAGCAAAAATCTGACTTTTGGCAGTTCACTCAAAAATGGTGCCAAACGCTTGAAAATGCTCCGCTGAAAGCTTTGGCGATGGAAACAGAAGGCTTTTTATCACTGGACAAGAAATCAGCCCTCAAAAACTTAACCGGCAGAAAATATTTTTTGGAAAAAATCCCTAAGCCCCGGGGTCACAATTTCAGCAAAAATCTGACTTTCAGCAATTCCCTTAAAAATGGTGCCAACCGCTTGCAAATGCTCCCCTGAAAGTTTGGCACTCGAAACAGAAGGCTTTTTATCACAGGACAAGAAATCAGCCCTCAAAAACTTAACCGGGAGAAAATATTTTTTTTGAAAAAATCCCTAAGCCCCGGGGTCACAATTTCAGCAAAAATCTGACTTTTGGCAATTCACTCAAAAATGGTGCCAACCGGTTGCAAATGCTCCACTGAAAGCTTTGGCGATGGAAACAGAAGGCTTTTTATCACAGGACAAGAAATCAACCCTCAAAAACTTAACCGGCAGAAAATGATTTTTGGAAAAAATCCCTAAGCCCCGGGGTCACAATTTCAGCAAAAATCTGACTTTTGGCAGTTCACTCAAAAATCGTGCCAAAAGCTTGAAAATGCTCCCGTGAAAGGCTTGGCATTCGAAACAGAAGGATTTTTATCGCAGGACAAGAAATCAACCCTCAAAAACTTAACTGGCCGAAAATATTTTTTTGAAAAAATGCCTCAGCCCCGGGGTCACAATTTCAGCAAAAATCTGACTTTTGGCAGTTCACTCAAAAATGGTGCCAAAAGCTTGAAAATGCTCCCCTGAAAGGCTTTGCACTCGAAACAGAAGGCTTTTTATCACAGGACAAGAAATCAGCCCTCAAAAACTTAACCGGCAGAAATTTTTTTTTTGAAAAAATCCCTAAACCCCGGGGTCACAATTTCAGCAAAAATCTGACTTTTGGCAGTTCACTCAAAAATGGTGCCAAAAGCTTGAAAATGCTCCCCTGAAAGGCTTTGCACTCGAAACAGAAGGCTTTTTATCACAGGACAAGAAATCAGCCCTCAAAAACTTAACCGGCAGAAAATTTTTTTTTCAAAAAATCCCTAAGCCCCGGGGTCACAATTTCAGCAAAAATCTGACTTTTGGCAATTCACTCAAAAATGGTGCCAACCGATTGCAAATGCTCCCCTGAAAGGTTTGGCACTCAAAACAGAAGGATTTTTATCACAGGACAAGAAATCAGCCCTCAAAAACTTATCCGGCAGAAAATATTTTTTTGAAAAAATCCCTAAGCCCCGGGGTCACAATTTCAGCAAAAATCTGACTTTTGGCAGTTCACTCAAAAATGGTGCCAAAAGCTTGAAAATGCTCCGCTGAAAGCTTTGGCGATGGAAACAGAAGGCTTTTTATCACAGGACAAGAAATCAGCCCTCAAAAACTTAACCGGCAGAAAATATTTTTTTTGAAAAAATCCCTAAGCCCCGGGGTCACAATTTCAGCAAAAATCTGACTTTTGGCAATACACTCAAAAATGGTGCCAACCGGTTGCAAATTTTCCCCTGAAAGCTTTGGCGATGGAAACAGAAGGCTTTTTATCACAGGACAAGAAATCAGCCCTCAAAAACTTAACCGGCAGAAAATAATTTTTAGAAAAAATCTGACTTTTGGCAATTCACTCAAAAAAGGTGCCAAAAGCTTGAAAATGCTCCCCTGAAAGGTTTGGAACTCAAAAGAGAAGGCTTTCTATCACAGGACAAGAAATGAGCCCTCAAAAACTTAACCGGCAGAAAATATTTTTTTAAAAAAATCCCTAAGCCCCGGGGTCACAATTTCAGCAAAAATCTGACTTTCGGCAATTCCCTTAAAAATGGTGCCAACCGCTTGCAAATGCGCCCCTGAAAATTTGGCACTCGAAACAGAAGGCTTTTTATCACAGGACAAGAAATCAGCCCTCAAAAACTTAACTGGCCGAAAATATTTTTTTGAAAAAATCCCTAAGCCCCGGGGTCACAATTTCAGCAAAAATCTGACTTTTGGCAGTTCACTCAAAAATGGTGCCAAAAGCTTGCAAATGCTCCCCTGAAAGGCTTTGCACTCGAAACAGAAGGCTTTTTATCACAGGACAAGAAATCAGCCCTCAAAAACTTAACCGGCAGAAATTTTTTTTTTGAAAAAATCCCTAAGCCCCGGGGTCACAATTTCAGCAAAAATCTGACTTTTGGCAATTCACTCAAAAATGGTGCCAACCGGTTGCAAATGCTCCCCTGAAAGGTTTGGCACTCAAAACAGAAGGATTTTTATCACAGGACAAGAAATCAGCCATCAAAAACTTATCCGGCAGAAAGTATCTTTTTGAATAAATCCCTATGCCCCGGGGTCACAATTTCAGCAAAAATCTGACTTTAGGCAGTTCACTCAAAAATGGTGCCAAAAGCTTGAAAATGCTCCGCTGAAAGCTTTGGCGATGGAAACAGAAGGCTTTTTATCACAGGAGAAGAAATGAGCCCTCAAAAACTTAACCGGCAGAAAATATTTTTTTGAAAAAATCCCTAAGCCCCGGGGTCACAATTTCAGCAAAAATCTGACTTTTGGCAATTCACTCAAAAATGGTGCCAACCGGTTGCAAATGCTCCCGTGAAAGGTTTGGCACTCAAAACAGAAGGATTTTTATCACAGGACAAGAAATCAGCCCTCAAAAACTTATCCGGCAGAAAATATCTTTTTGAAAAAATCCCTAAGCCCCGGGGTCACAATTTCAGCCAAAATCTGACTTTTGGCAGTTCACTCAAAAATGGTGCCAAAAGCTTGAAAATGCTCCGCTGAAAGCTTTGGCGATGGAAACAGAAGGCTTTTTATCACAGGACAAGAAATCAGCCCTCAAAAACTTAACCGGCAGAAAATATTTTTTTTGAAAAAATCCCTAAGCCCCGGGGTCACAATTTCAGCAAAAATCTGACTTTTGGCAATACACTCAAAAATGTTGCCAACCGGTTGCAAATTTTCCCCTGAAAGCTTTGGCGATGGAAACAGAAGGCTTTTTATCACAGGACAAGAAATCAGCCCTCAAAAACTTAACCTGCAGATAATAATTTTTGGAAAAAATCTGACTTTTGGCAATTCACTCAAAAAAGGTGCCAAAAGCTTGAAAATGCTCCCCTGAAAGGTTTGGAACTCAAAAGAGAAGGCTTTTTATCACAGGACAAGAAATCAGCCCTCAAAAACTTAACCGGCAGAAAATATTTTTTAAAAAAAATCCCTAAGCCCCGGGGTCACAATTTCAGCAAAAATCTGACTTTCGGCAATTCCCTTAAAAATGGTGCCAACCGCTTGCAAATGCGCCCCTGAAAATTTGGCACTCGAAACAGAAGGCTTTTTATCACAGGACAAGAAATCAGCCCTCAAAAACTTATCCGGCCGAAAATATTTTTTTGAAAAAAATCCCTATGCCCCGGGGTCACAATTTCAGCAAAAATCTGACTTTTGGCAGTTCACTCAAAAATGGTGCCAAAAGCTTGCAAATGCGCCCCTGAAAATTTGGCACTCGAAACAGAAGGCTTTTTATCACAGGACAAGAAATCGTCCCTCAAAAACTTAACTGGCCGAAAATATTTTTTTGAAAAAATCCCTAAGCCCCGGGGTCACAATTTCAGCAAAAATCTGACTTTTGGCAGTTCACTCAAAAATGGTGCCAAAAGCTTGAAAATGCTCCCCTGAAAGGCTTTGCACTCGAAACAGAAGGCTTTTTATCACAGGACAAGAAATCAGCCCTCAAAAACTTAACCGGCAGAAAAAAATTTTTTGAAAAAATCCCTAAGCCCCGGGGTCACAATTTCAGCAAAAATCTGACTTTTGGCAATTCACTCAAAAATGGTGCCAACCGGTTGCAAATGCTCCCCTGAAAGGTTTGGCACTCAAAACAGAAGGATTTTTATCACAGGACAAGAAATCAGCCCTCAAAAACTTATCCGGCAGAAAGTATCTTTTTGAAAAAATCCCTATGCCCCGGGGTCACAATTTCAGCAAAAATCTGACTTTAGGCAGTTCACTCAAAAATGGTGCCAAAAGCTTGAAAATGCTCCGCTGAAAGCTTTGGCGATGGAAACAGAAGGCTTTTTATCACAGGACAAGAAATGAGCCCTCAAAAACTTAACCGGCAGAAAATATTTTTTTGAAAAAATCCCTAAGCCCCGGGGTCACAATTTCAGCAAAAATCTGACTTTCGGCAATTCCCTTAAAAATGGTGCCAACCGCTTACAAATGCTCCCCTGAAAGTTTGGCACTCGAAACAGAAGGCTTTTTATCACAGGACAAGAAATCAGCCCTCAAAAACTTAACCGGGAGAAAATATTTTTTTTGAAAAAATCCCTAAGCCCCGGGGTCACAATTTCAGCAAAAATCTGACTTTTGGCAATTCACTCAAAAATGGTGCCAACCGGTTGCAAATGCTCCCCTGAAAGCTTTGGCGATGGAAACAGAAGGCTTTTTATCACAGGACAAGAAATCAGCCCTCAAAAACTTAACCGGCAGAAAATAATTTTTGGAAAAAATCTGACTTTTGGCAATTCACTCAAAAATGGTGCCAAAAGCTTGAAAATGCTCCCCTGAAAGGTTTGGAACTCAAAAGAGAAGGAATTTTATCACAGGACAAGAAATCAGCCCTCAAAAACTTAACCGGCAGAAAATATGTTTTTTGAAAAAATCCCTAAGCCCCGGGGTCACAATTTCAGCAAAAATCTGACTTTTGGCAGTTCACTCAAAAATCGTGCCAAAAGCTTGAAAATGCTCCCGTGAAAGGCTTGGCACTCGAAACAGAAGGATTTTTATCGCAGGACAAGAAATCAACCCTCAAAAACTTATCCGGCAGAAAATATTTTTTTGAAAAAATCCCTAAGCCCCGGGGTCACAATTTCAGCAAAAATCTGACTTTTGGCAGTTCACTCAAAAATGGTGCCAAAAGCTTGAAAATGCTCCGCTGAAAGCTTTGGCGATGGAAACAGAAGGCTTTTTATCACAGGACAAGAAATCAGCCCTCAAAAACTTAACCGGCAGAAAATATTTTTTTTGAAAAAATCCCTAAGCCCCGGGGTCACAATTTCAGCAAAAATCTGACTTTCGGCAATTCCCTTTAAAATGGTGCCAACCGCTTGCAAATGCTCCCCTGAAAATTTGACACTCGAAACAGAAGGATTTTTATCACAGGACAAGAAATCAGCCCTCAAAAACTTATCCGGCAGAAAATATTTTTTGGAAAAAATCCCTAAGCCCCGGGGTCACAATTTCAGCAAAAATCTGACTTTTGGCAATTCACTCAAAAATGGTGCCAAAAGCTTGAAAATGCTCCGCTGAAAGCTTTGGCGATGGAAACAGAAGGCTTTTTATCACAGGACAAGAAATCAGCCCTCAAAAACTTAACTGGCCGAAAATATTTTTTTGAAAAAATCCCTAAGCCCCGGGGTCACAATTTCAGCAAAAATCTGACTTTTGGCAGTTCACTCAAAAATGGTGCCAACCGGTTGCAAATGCTCCCCTGAAAGCTTTGGCGATGGAAACAGAAGGCTTTTTATCACAGGACAAGAAATCAGCCCTCAAAAACTTAACCGGCAGAAAATAATTTTTGGAAAAAATCTGACTTTTGGCAATTCACTCCAAAAAGGTGCCAAAAGCTTGAAAATGCTCCCCTGAAAGGTTTGGAACTCAAAAGAGAAGGAATTTTATCACAAGACAAGAAATCAGCCCTCAAAAACTTAACCGGCAGAAAATATTTTTTTTGAAAAAATCCCTAAGCCCCGGGGTCACAATTTCAGCAAAAATCTGACTTTTGGCAGTTCACTCAAAAATCGTGCCAAAAGCTTGAAAATGCTCCCGTGAAAGGCTTGGCACACGAAACAGAAGGATTTTTATCGCAGGACAAGAAATCAACCCTCAAAAACTTATCCGGCAGAAAATATTTTTTTGAAAAAATCCCTAAGCCCCGGGGTCACAATTTCAGCAAAAATCTGACTTTAGGCAGTTCACTCAAAAATGGTGCCAAAAGCTTGAAAATGCTCCGCTGAAAGCTTTGGCGATGGAAACAGAAGGCTTTTTATCACAGGACAAGAAATCAGCCCTCAAAAACTTAACCGGCAGAAAATATTTTTTTTGAAAAAATCCCTAAGCCCCGGGGTCACAATTTCAGCAAAAATCTGACTTTCGGCAATTCCCTTTAAAATGGTGCCAACCGCTTGCAAATGCTCCCCTGAAAATTTGACACTCGAAACAGAAGGATTTTTATCACAGGACAAGAAATCAGCCCTTAAAAACTTAACTGGCCGAAAATATTTTTTTGAAAAAATCCCTAAGCCCCGGGGTCACAATTTCAGCAAAAATCTGACTTTTGGCAGTTCACTCAAAAATGGTGCCAAAAGCTTGAAAATGCTCCCCTGAAAGGCTTTGCACTCAAAACAGAAGGCTTTTTATCACAGGACAAGAAATCAGCCCTCAAAAACTTAACCGGCAGAAAAAATTTTTTTGAAAAAATCCCTAAGCCCCGGGGTCACAATTTCAGCAAAAATCTGACTTTTGGCAATTCACTCAAAAATGGTGCCAACCGGTTGCAAATGCTCCCCTGAAAGGTTTGGCACTCAAAACAGAAGGATTTTTATCACAGGACAAGAAATCAGCCCTCAAAAACTTATCCGGCAGAAAATATATTTTTGAAAAAATCCCTAAGCCCCGGGGTCACAATTTCAGCAAAAATCTGACTTTAGGCAGTTCACTCAAAAATGGTGCCAAAAGCTTAAAAATGCTCCGCTGAAAGCTTTGGCGATGGAAACAGAAGGCTTTTTATCACAGGACAAGAAATCAGCCCTCAAAAACTTAACCGGCAGAAAATATTTTTTTGAAAAAATCCCTAAGCCCCGGGGTCACAATTTCAGCAAAAATCTGACTTTCGGCAATTCCCTTAAAAATGGTGCCAACCGCTTGCAAATGCTCCCCTGAAAGTTTGGCACTCGAAACAGAAGGCTTTTTATCACAGGACAAGAAATCAGCCCTCAAAAACTTAACCGGGAGAAAATATTTTTTTTGAAAAAATCCCTAAGCCCCGGGGTCACAATTTCAGCAAAAATCTGACTTTTGGCAATTCACTCAAAAATGGTGCCAACCGGTTGCAAATGCTCCACTGAAAGCTTTGGCGATGGAAACAGAAGGCTTTTTATCACAGGACAAGAAATCAGCCCTCAAAAACTTAACCGGCAGAAAATAATTTTTGGAAAAAATCCCTAAGCCCCGGGGTCACAATTTCAGCAAAAATCTGACTTTTGGCAGTTCACTCAAAAATCGTGCCAAAAGCTTGAAAATGCTCCCGTGAAAGGCTTGGCACTCGAAACAGAAGGATTTTTATCGCAGAACAAGAAATCAACCCTCAAAAACTTATCCGGCAGAAAATATTTTTTTGAAAAAATCCCTAAGCCCCGGGGTCACAATTTCAGCAAAAATCTGACTTTTGGCAATTCACTCAAAAATGGTGCCAACCGGTTGCAAATGCTCCCGTGAAAGGTTTGGCACTCAAAACAGAAGGCTTTTTATCACAGGACAAGAAATCAGCCCTCAAAAACTTAACCGGCAGAAAATATTTTTTTGAAAAAATCCCTAAGCCCCGGGGTCACAATTTCAGCAAAAATCTGACTTTTGGCAGTTCACTCAAAAATGGTGCCAAACGCTTGAAAATGCTCCGCTGAAAGCTTTGGCGATGGAAACAGAAGGCTTTTTATCACAGGACAAGAAATCAGCCCTCAAAAACTTAACCGGCAGAAAATATTTTTTTGAAAAAATCCCTAAGCCCCGGGGTCACAATTTCAGCAAAAATCTGACTTTTGGCAATTCACTCAAAAATGGTGCCAACCGGTTGCAAATGCTCCCGTGAAAGGTTTGGCACTCAAAACAGAAGGATTTTTATCGCAGGACAAGAAATCAGCCCTCAAAAACTTATCCGGCAGAAAATATCTTTTTGAAAAAATCCCTAAGCCCCGGGGTCACAATTTCAGCAAAAATCTGACTTTTGGCAGTTCACTCAAAAATGGTGCCAAACGCTTGAAAATGCTCCCCTGAAAGCTTTGGCGATGGAAACAGAAGGCTTTTTATCACAGGACAAGAAATCAGCCCTCAAAAACTTAACCGGCAGAAATTTTTTTTTTGAAAAAATCCCTAAGCCCCGGGGTCACAATTTCAGCAAAAATCTGACTTTTGGCAGTTCACTCAAAAATGGTGCCAAAAGCTTGAAAATGCTCCCCTGAAAGGCTTTGCACTCGAAACAGAAGGCTTTTTATCACAGGACAAGAAATCAGCCCTCAAAAACTTAACCGGCAGAAATTTTTTTTTTGACAAAATCCCTAAGCCCCGGGGTCACAATTTCAGCAAAAATCTGACTCTTGGCCATTCACTCAAAAATGGTGCCAACCGGTTGCAAATGCTCCCCTGAAAGGTTTGGCACTCAAAACAGAAGGATTTTTATCACAGGACAAGAAATCAGCCCTCAAAAACTTATCCGGCAGAAAATATCTTTTTGAAAAAATCCCTAAGCCCCGGGGTCACAATTTCAGCAAAAATCTGACTTTAGGCAGTTCACTCAAAAATGGTGCCAAAAGCTTGAAAATGCTCCGCTGAAAGCTTTGGCGATGGAAACAGAAGGCTTTTTATCACAGGACAAGAAATCAGCCCTCAAAAACTTAACCGGCAGAAAATATTTTTTTTGAAAAAATCCCTAAGCCCCGGGGTCACAATTTCAGCAAAAATCTGACTTTCGGCAATTCCCTTTAAAATGGTGCCAACCGCTTGCAAATGCTCCCCTGAAAATTTGACACTCGAAACAGAAGGATTTTTATCACAGGACAAGAAATCAGCCCTTAAAAACTTAACTGGCCGAAAATATTTTTTTGAAAAAATCCCTAAGCCCCGGGGTCACAATTTCAGCAAAAATCTGACTTTTGGCAGTTCACTCAAAAATGGTGCCAAAAGCTTGAAAATGCTCCCCTGAAAGGCTTTGCACTCAAAACAGAAGGCTTTTTATCACAGGACAAGAAATCAGCCCTCAAAAACTTAACCGGCAGAAAAAATTTTTTTGAAAAAATCCCTAAGCCCCGGGGTCACAATTTCAGCAAAAATCTGACTTTTGGCAATTCACTCAAAAATGGTGCCAACCGGTTGCAAATGCTCCCCTGAAAGGTTTGGCACTCAAAACAGAAGGATTTTTATCACAGGACAAGAAATCAGCCCTCAAAAACTTATCCGGCAGAAAATATATTTTTGAAAAAATCCCTAAGCCCCGGGGTCACAATTTCAGCAAAAATCTGACTTTAGGCAGTTCACTCAAAAATGGTGCCAAAAGCTTAAAAATGCTCCGCTGAAAGCTTTGGCGATGGAAACAGAAGGCTTTTTATCACAGGACAAGAAATCAGCCCTCAAAAACTTAACCGGCAGAAAATATTTTTTTGAAAAAATCCCTAAGCCCCGGGGTCACAATTTCAGCAAAAATCTGACTTTCGGCAATTCCCTTAAAAATGGTGCCAACCGCTTGCAAATGCTCCCCTGAAAGTTTGGCACTCGAAACAGAAGGCTTTTTATCACAGGACAAGAAATCAGCCCTCAAAAACTTAACCGGGAGAAAATATTTTTTTTGAAAAAATCCCTAAGCCCCGGGGTCACAATTTCAGCAAAAATCTGACTTTTGGCAATTCACTCAAAAATGGTGCCAACCGGTTGCAAATGCTCCACTGAAAGCTTTGGCGATGGAAACAGAAGGCTTTTTATCACAGGACAAGAAATCAGCCCTCAAAAACTTAACCGGCAGAAAATAATTTTTGGAAAAAATCCCTAAGCCCCGGGGTCACAATTTCAGCAAAAATCTGACTTTTGGCAGTTCACTCAAAAATCGTGCCAAAAGCTTGAAAATGCTCCCGTGAAAGGCTTGGCACTCGAAACAGAAGGATTTTTATCGCAGAACAAGAAATCAACCCTCAAAAACTTATCCGGCAGAAAATATTTTTTTGAAAAAATCCCTAAGCCCCGGGGTCACAATTTCAGCAAAAATCTGACTTTTGGCAATTCACTCAAAAATGGTGCCAACCGGTTGCAAATGCTCCCGTGAAAGGTTTGGCACTCAAAACAGAAGGCTTTTTATCACAGGACAAGAAATCAGCCCTCAAAAACTTAACCGGCAGAAAATATTTTTTTGAAAAAATCCCTAAGCCCCGGGGTCACAATTTCAGCAAAAATCTGACTTTTGGCAGTTCACTCAAAAATGGTGCCAAACGCTTGAAAATGCTCCGCTGAAAGCTTTGGCGATGGAAACAGAAGGCTTTTTATCACAGGACAAGAAATCAGCCCTCAAAAACTTAACCGGCAGAAAATATTTTTTTGAAAAAATCCCTAAGCCCCGGGGTCACAATTTCAGCAAAAATCTGACTTTTGGCAATTCACTCAAAAATGGTGCCAACCGGTTGCAAATGCTCCCGTGAAAGGTTTGGCACTCAAAACAGAAGGATTTTTATCGCAGGACAAGAAATCAGCCCTCAAAAACTTATCCGGCAGAAAATATCTTTTTGAAAAAATCCCTAAGCCCCGGGGTCACAATTTCAGCAAAAATCTGACTTTTGGCAGTTCACTCAAAAATGGTGCCAAACGCTTGAAAATGCTCCCCTGAAAGCTTTGGCGATGGAAACAGAAGGCTTTTTATCACAGGACAAGAAATCAGCCCTCAAAAACTTAACCGGCAGAAATTTTTTTTTTGAAAAAATCCCTAAGCCCCGGGGTCACAATTTCAGCAAAAATCTGACTTTTGGCAGTTCACTCAAAAATGGTGCCAAAAGCTTGAAAATGCTCCCCTGAAAGGCTTTGCACTCGAAACAGAAGGCTTTTTATCACAGGACAAGAAATCAGCCCTCAAAAACTTAACCGGCAGAAATTTTTTTTTTGACAAAATCCCTAAGCCCCGGGGTCACAATTTCAGCAAAAATCTGACTCTTGGCCATTCACTCAAAAATGGTGCCAACCGGTTGCAAATGCTCCCCTGAAAGGTTTGGCACTCAAAACAGAAGGATTTTTATCACAGGACAAGAAATCAGCCCTCAAAAACTTATCCGGCAGAAAATATCTTTTTGAAAAAATCCCTAAGCCCCGGGGTCACAATTTCAGCAAAAATCTGACTTTTGGCAGTTCACTCAAAAATGGTGCCAAACGCTTGAAAATGCTCCGCTGAAAGCTTTGGCGATGGAAACAGAAGGCTTTTTATCACAGGACAAGAAATCAGCCCTCAAAAACTTAACCGGCAGAAAATATTTTTTTGAAAAAATCCCTAAGCCCCGGGGTCACAATTTCAGCAAAAATCTGACTTTCGGCAATTCCCTTAAAAATGGTGCCAACCGCTTGCAAATGCTCCCCTGAAAGCTTTGGCACTCAAAACAGAAGGATTTTTATCGCAGGACAAGAAATCAACCCTCAAAAACTTAACTGGCCGAAAATATTTTTTTGAAAAAATGCCTAAGCCCCGGGGTCACAATTTCAGCAAAAATCTGACTTTTGGCAGTTCACTCAAAAATGGTGCCAAAAGCTTGAAAATGGTCCCCTGAAAGGCTTTGCACTCGAAACAGAAGGCTTTTTATCACAGGACAAGAAATCAGCCCTCAAAAACTTAACCGGCAGAAATTTTTTTTTTGAAAAAATCCCTAAGCCCCGGGGTCACAATTTCAGCAAAAATCTGACTTTTGGCAGTTCACTCAAAAATGGTGCCAAAAGCTTGAAAATGCTCCCCTGAAAGGCTTTGCACTCGAAACAGAAGGCTTTTTATCACAGGACAAGAAATCAGCCCTCAAAAACTTAACCGGCAGAAATTTTTTTTTTGAAAAAATCCCTAAGCCCCGGGGTCACAATTTCAGCAAAAATCTGACTCTTGGCAATTCACTCAAAAATGGTGCCAACCGGTTGCAAATGCTCCCCTGAAAGGTTTGGCACTCAAAACAGAAGGATTTTTATCACAGGACAAGAAATCAGCCCTCAAAAACTTATCCGGCAGAAAATATCTTTTTGAAAAAATCCCTAAGCCCCGGGGTCACAATTTCAGCAAAAATCTGACTTTTGGCAGTTCACTCAAAAATGGTGCCAAACGCTTGAAAATGCTCCGCTGAAAGCTTTGGCGATGGAAACAGAAGGCTTTTTATCACAGGACAAGAAATCAGCCCTCAAAAACTTAACCGGCAGAAAATATTTTTTTGAAAAAATCCCTAAGCCCCGGGGTCACAATTTCAGCAAAAATCTGACTTTCGGCAATTCCCTTAAAAATGGTGCCAACCGCTTGCAAATGCTCCCGTGAAAGGTTTGGCACTCAAAACAGAAGGATTTTTATCGCAGGACAAGAAATCAACCCTCAAAAACTTAACTGGCCGAAAATATTTTTTTCAAAAAATGCCTAAGCCCCGGGGTCACAATTTCAGCAAAAATCTGACTTTTGGCAGTTCACTCAAAAATGGTGCCAAAAGCTTGAAAATGCTCCCCTGAAAGGCTTTGCACTCGAAACAGAAGGCTTTTTATCACAGGACAAGAAATCAGCCCTCAAAAACTTAACCGGCAGAAATTTTTTTTTTTGAAAAAATCCCTAAGCCCCGGGGTCACAATTTCAGCAAAAATCTGACTTTTGGCAGTTCACTCAAAAATGGTGCCAAAAGCTTGAAAATGCTCCCCTGAAAGGCTTTGCACTCGAAACAGAAGGCTTTTTATCACAGGACAAGAAATCAGCCCTCAAAAACTTAACCGGCAGAAAAATTTTTTTTGAAAAAATCCCTAAGCCCCGGGGTCACAATTTCAGCAAAAATCTGACTCTTGGCAATTCACTCAAAAATGGTGCCAACCGGTTGCAAATGCTCCCCTGAAAGGTTTGGCACTCAAAACAGAAGGATTTTTATCACAGGACAAGAAATCAGCCCTCAAAAACTTATCCGGCAGAAAATATCTTTTTGAAAAAATCCCTAAGCCCCGGGGTCACAATTTCAGCAAAAATCTGACTTTTGGCAGTTCACTCAAAAATGGTGCCAAAAGCTTGAAAATGCTCCGCTGAAAGCTTTGGCGATGGAAACAGAAGGCTTTTTATCACAGGACAAGAAATCAGCCCTCAAAAACTTAACCGGCAGAAAATATTTTTTTTGAAAAAATCCCTAAGCCCCGGGGTCACAATTTCAGCAAAAATCTGACTTTTGGCAATTCACTCAAAAATGGTGCCAACCGGTTGCAAATGCTCCCCTGAAAGCTTTGGCGATGGAAACAGAAGGCTTTTTATCACAGGACAAGAAATCAGCCCTCAAAAACTTAACCGGCAGAAAATAATTTTTGGAAAAAATCTGACTTTTGGCAATTCACTCAAAAAAGGTGCCAAAAGCTTGAAAATGCTCCCCTGAAAGGTTTGGAACTCAAAAGAGAAGGATTTTTATCACAGGACAAGAAATCAGCCCTCAAAAACTTAACCGGCAGAAAATATTTTTTTGAAAAAATCCCTAAGCCCCGGGGTCACAATTTCAGCAAAAATCTGACTTTAGGCAGTTCACTAAAAAATGGTGCCAAAAGCTTGAAAATGCTCCGCTGAAAGCTTTGGCGATGGAAACAGAAGGCTTTTTATCACAGGACAAGAAATCAGCCCTCAAAAACTTAACCGGCAGAAAATTTTTTTTTTGAAAAAATCCCTAAGCCCCGGGGTCACAATTTCAGCAAAAATCTGACTTTCGGCAATTCCCTTAAAAATGGTGCCAACCGCTTGCAAATGCGCCCCTGAAAATTTGGCACTCGAAACAGAAGGCTTTTTATCACAGGACAAGAAATCAGCCCTCAAAAACTTATCCGGCCGAAAATATTTTTTTGAAAAAATCCCTAAGCCCCGGGGTCACAATTTCAGCAAAAATCTGACTTTTGGCAGTTCACTCAAAAATGGTGCCAAAAGCTTGAAAATGCTCCGCTGAAAGCTTTGGCGATGGAAACAGAAGGCTTTTTATCACAGGACAAGAAATCGTCCCTCAAAAACTTAACTGGCCGAAAATATTTTTTTGAAAAAATCCCTAAGCCCCGGGGTCACAATTTCAGCAAAAATCTGACTTTTGGCAGTTCACTCAAAAATGGTGCCAAAAGCTTGAAAATGCTCCCCTGAAAGGCTTTGTACTCGAAACAGAAGGCTTTTTATCACAGGACAAGAAATCAGCCCTCAAAAACTTAACCGGCAGAAATTTTTTTTTTGAAAAAATCCCTAAGCCCCGGGGTCACAATTTCAGCAAAAATCTGACTTTTGGCAATTCACTCAAAAATGGTGCCAAACGCTTGAAAATGCTCCGCTGAAAGCTTTGGCGATGGAAACAGAAGGCTTTTTATCACAGGACAAGAAATCAGCCCTCAAAAACTTATCCGGCAGAAAGTATCTTTTTGAAAAAATCCCTAAGCCCCGGGGTCACAATTTCAGCAAAAATCTGACTTTAGGCAGTTCACTCAAAAATGGTGCCAAAAGCTTGAAAATGCTCCGCTGAAAGCTTTGGCGATGGAAACAGAAGGCTTTTTATCACAGGACAAGAAATGAGCCCTCAAAAACTTAACCGGCAGAAAATATTTTTTTGAAAAAATCCCTAAGCCCCGGGGTCACAATTTCAGCAAAAATCTGACTTTCGGCAATTCCCTTAAAAATGGTGCCAACCGCTTACAAATGCTCCCCTGAAAGTTTGGCACTCGAAACAGAAGGCTTTTTATCACAGGACAAGAAATCAGCCCTCAAAAACTTAACCGGGAGAAAATATTTTTTTTGAAAAAATCCCTAAGCCCCGGGGTCACAATTTCAGCAAAAATCTGACTTTTGGCAATTCACTCAAAAATGGTGCCAACCAGTTGCAAATGCTCCCCTGAAAGCTTTGGCGATGGAAACAGAAGGCTTTTTATCACAGGACAAGAAATCAGCCCTCAAAAACTTAACCGGCAGAAAATAATTTTTGGAAAAAATCTGACTTTTGGCAATTCACTCCAAAAAGGTGCCAAAAGCTTGAAAATGCTACCCTGAAAGGTTTGGAACTCAAAAGAGAAGGAATTTTATCACAGGACAAGAAATCAGCCCTCAAAAACTTAACCGGCAGAAAATATTTTTTTGAAAAAATCCCTAAGCCCCGGGGTCACAATTTCAGCAAAAATCTGACTTTTGGCAGTTCACTCAAAAATGGTGCCAAAAGCTTGAAAATGCTCCGCTGAAAGCTTTGGCGATGGAAACAGAAGGCTTTTTATCACAGGACAAGAAATCATCCCCCAAAAACTTAACTGGCCGAAAATACTTTTTTGAAAAAATCCCTAAGCCCCGGGGTCACAATTTCAGCAAAAATCTGACTTTTGGCAGTTCACTAAAAAATGGTGCCAAAAGCTTGAAAATGCTCCGCTGAAAGCTTTGGCGATGGAAACAGAAGGCTTTTTATCACAGGACAAGAAATCAGCCCTCAAAAACTTAACCGGCAGAAATTTTTTTTTTGAAAAAATCCCTAAGCCCCGGGGTCACAATTTCAGCAAAAATCTGACTTTTGGCAATTCACTCAAAAATGGTGCCAACCGGTTGCAAATGCTCCCGTGAAAGGTTTGGCACTCAAAACAGAAGGATTTTTATCACAGGACAAGAAATCAGCCCTCAAAAACTTATCCGGCAGAAAATATCTTTTTGAAAAAATCCCTAAGCCCCGGGGTCACAATTTCAGCAAAAATCTGACTTTTGGCAGTTCACTCAAAAATGGTGCCAAACGCTTGAAAATGCTCCGCTGAAAGCTTTGGCGATGGAAACAGAAGGCTTTTTATCACAGGACAAGAAATCAGCCCTCAAAAACTTAACCGGCAGAAATTTTTTTTTTGAAAAAATCCCTAATCCCCGGGGTCACAATTTCAGCAAAAATCTGACTTTTGGCAGTTCACTCAAAAATGGTGCCAAAAGCTTGAAAATGCTCCCCTGAAAGGCTTTGCACTCGAAACAGAAGGCTTTTTATCACAGGACAAGAAATCAGCCCTCAAAAACTTAACCGGCAGAAATTTTTTTTTTGACAAAATCCCTAAGCCCCGGGGTCACAATTTCAGCAAAAATCTGACTCTTGGCCATTCACTCAAAAATGGTGCCAACCGGTTGCAAATGCTCCCCTGAAAGGTTTGGCACTCAAAACAGAAGGATTTTTATCACAGGACAAGAAATCAGCCCTCAAAAACTTATCCGGCAGAAAATATCTTTTTGAAAAAATCCCTAAGCCCCGGGGTCACAATTTCAGCAAAAATCTGACTTTTGGCAGTTCACTCAAAAATGGTGCCAAACGCTTGAAAATGCTCCGCTGAAAGCTTTGGCGATGGAAACAGAAGGCTTTTTATCACAGGACAAGAAATCAGCCCTCAAAAACTTAACCGGCAGAAAATATTTTTTTGAAAAAATCCCTAAGCCCCGGGGTCACAATTTCAGCAAAAATCTGACTTTCGGCAATTCCCTTAAAAATGGTGCCAACCGCTTGCAAATGCTCCCGTGAAAGGTTTGGCACTCAAAACAGAAGGATTTTTATCGCAGGACAAGAAATCAACCCTCAAAAACTTAACTGGCCGAAAATATTTTTTTGAAAAAATGCCTAAGCCCCGGGGTCACAATTTCAGCAAAAATCTGACTTTTGGCAGTTCACTCAAAAATGGTGCCAAAAGCTTGAAAATGGTCCCCTGAAAGGCTTTGCACTCGAAACAGAAGGCTTTTTATCACAGGACAAGAAATCAGCCCTCAAAAACTTAACCGGCAGAAATTTTTTTTTTGAAAAAATCCCTAAGCCCCGGGGTCACAATTTCAGCAAAAATCTGACTTTTGGCAGTTCACTCAAAAATGGTGCCAAAAGCTTGAAAATGCTCCCCTGAAAGGCTTTGCACTCGAAACAGAAGGCTTTTTATCACAGGACAAGAAATCAGCCCTCAAAAACTTAACCGGCAGAAATTTTTTTTTTGAAAAAATCCCTAAGCCCCGGGGTCACAATTTCAGCAAAAATCTGACTCTTGGCAATTCACTCAAAAATGGTGCCAACCGGTTGCAAATGCTCCCCTGAAAGGTTTGGCACTCAAAACAGAAGGATTTTTATCACAGGACAAGAAATCAACCCTCAAAAACTTAACTGGCCGAAAATATTTTTTTCAAAAAATGCCTAAGCCCCGGGGTCACAATTTCAGCAAAAATCTGACTTTTGGCAGTTCACTCAAAAATGGTGCCAAAAGCTTGAAAATGCTCCCCTGAAAGGCTTTGCACTCGAAACAGAAGGCTTTTTATCACAGGACAAGAAATCAGCCCTCAAAAACTTAACCGGCAGAAATTTTTTTTTTTGAAAAAATCCCTAAGCCCCGGGGTCACAATTTCAGCAAAAATCTGACTTTTGGCAGTTCACTCAAAAATGGTGCCAAACGCTTGAAAATGCTCCGCTGAAAGCTTTGGCGATGGAAACAGAAGGCTTTTTATCACAGGACAAGAAATCAGCCCTCAAAAACTTAACCGGCAGAAAATATTTTTTTGAAAAAATCCCTAAGCCCCGGGGTCACAATTTCAGCAAAAATCTGACTTTCGGCAATTCCCTTAAAAATGGTGCCAACCGCTTGCAAATGCTCCCGTGAAAGGTTTGTCACTCAAAACAGAAGGATTTTTATCGCAGGACAAGAAATCAACCCTCAAAAACTTAACTGGCCGAAAATATTTTTTTCAAAAAATGCCTAAGCCCCGGGGTCACAATTTCAGCAAAAATCTGACTTTTGGCAGTTCACTCAAAAATGGTGCCAAAAGCTTGAAAATGCTCCCCTGAAAGGCTTTGCACTCGAAACAGAAGGCTTTTTATCACAGGACAAGAAATCAGCCCTCAAAAACTTAACCGGCAGAAATTTTTTTTTTTGAAAAAATCCCTAAGCCCCGGGGTCACAATTTCAGCAAAAATCTGACTTTTGGCAGTTCACTCAAAAATGGTGCCAAAAGCTTGAAAATGCTCCCCTGAAAGGCTTTGCACTCGAAACAGAAGGCTTTTTATCACAGGACAAGAAATCAGCCCTCAAAAACTTAACCGGCAGAAAAATTTTTTTTGAAAAAATCCCTAAGCCCCGGGGTCACAATTTCAGCAAAAATCTGACTCTTGGCAATTCACTCAAAAATGGTGCCAACCGGTTGCAAATGCTCCCCTGAAAGGTTTGGCACTCAAAACAGAAGGATTTTTATCACAGGACAAGAAATCAGCCCTCAAAAACTTATCCGGCAGAAAATATCTTTTTGAAAAAATCCCTAAGCCCCGGGGTCACAATTTCAGCAAAAATCTGACTTTTGGCAGTTCACTCAAAAATGGTGCCAAAAGCTTGAAAATGCTCCGCTGAAAGCTTTGGCGATGGAAACAGAAGGCTTTTTATCACAGGACAAGAAATCAGCCCTCAAAAACTTAACCGGCAGAAAATAATTTTTGGAAAAAATCTGACTTTTGGCAATTCACTCAAAAAAGGTGCCAAAAGCTTGAAAATGCTCCGCTGAAAGGTTTGGAACTCAAAAGAGAAGGATTTTTATCACAGGACAAGAAATCAGCCCTCAAAAACTTAACCGGCAGAAAATATTTTTTTGAAAAAATCCCTAAGCCCCGGGGTCACAATTTCAGCAAAAATCTGACTTTAGGCAGTTCACTAAAAAATGGTGCCAAAAGCTTGAAAATGCTCCGCTGAAAGCTTTGGCGATGGAAACAGAAGGCTTTTTATCACAGGACAAGAAATCAGCCCTCAAAAACTTAACCGGCAGAAAATATTTTTTTTAAAAAAATCCCTAAGCCCCGGGGTCACAATTTCAGCAAAAATCTGACTTTCGGCAATTCCCTTAAAAATGGTGCCAACCGCTTGCAAATGCGCCCCTGAAAATTTGGCACTCGAAACAGAAGGCTTTTTATCACAGGACAAGAAATCAGCCCTCAAAAACTTATCCGGCCGAAAATATTTTTTTGAAAAAATCCCTAAGCCCCGGGGTCACAATTTCAGCAAAAATCTGACTTTTGGCAGTTCACTCAAAAATGGTGCCAAAAGCTTGAAAATGCTCCGCTGAAAGCTTTGGCGATGGAAACAGAAGGCTTTTTATCACAGGACAAGAAATCGTCCCTCAAAAACTTAACTGGCCGAAAATATTTTTTTGAAAAAATCCCTAAGCCCCGGGGTCACAATTTCAGCAAAAATCTGACTTTTGGCAGTTCACTCAAAAATGGTGCCAAAAGCTTGAAAATGCTCCCCTGAAAGGCTTTGTACTCGAAACAGAAGGCTTTTTATCACAGGACAAGAAATCAGCCCTCAAAAACTTAACCGGCAGAAATTTTTTTTTTGAAAAAATCCCTAAGCCCCGGGGTCACAATTTCAGCAAAAATCTGACTTTTGGCAATTCACTCAAAAATGGTGCCAACCGGTTGCAAATGCTCCCCTGAAAGGTTTGGCACTCAAAACAGAAGGATTTATATCACAGGACAAGAAATCAGCCCTCAAAAACTTATCCGGCAGAAAGTATCTTTTTGAAAAAATCCCTAAGCCCCGGGGTCACAATTTCAGCAAAAATCTGACTTTAGGCAGTTCACTCAAAAATGGTGCCAAAAGCTTGAAAATGCTCCGCTGAAAGCTTTGGCGATGGAAACAGAAGGCTTTTTATCACAGGACAAGAAATGAGCCCTCAAAAACTTAACCGGCAGAAAATATTTTTTTGAAAAAATCCCTAAGCCCCGGGGTCACAATTTCAGCAAAAATCTGACTTTCGGCAATTCCCTTAAAAATGGTGCCAACCGCTTACAAATGCTCCCCTGAAAGTTTGGCACTCGAAACAGAAGGCTTTTTATCACAGGACAAGAAATCAGCCCTCAAAAACTTAACCGGGAGAAAATATTTTTTTTGAAAAAATCCCTAAGCCCCGGGGTCACAATTTCAGCAAAAATCTGACTTTTGGCAATTCACTCAAAAATGGTGCCAACCAGTTGCAAATGCTCCCCTGAAAGCTTTGGCGATGGAAACAGAAGGCTTTTTATCACAGGACAAGAAATCAGCCCTCAAAAACTTAACCGGCAGAAAATAATTTTTGGAAAAAATCTGACTTTTGGCAATTCACTCCAAAAAGGTGCCAAAAGCTTGAAAATGCTACCCTGAAAGGTTTGGAACTCAAAAGAGAAGGAATTTTATCACAGGACAAGAAATCAGCCCTCAAAAACTTAACCGGCAGAAAATATTTTTTTGAAAAAATCCCTAAGCCCCGGGGTCACAATTTCAGCAAAAATCTGACTTTTGGCAGTTCACTCAAAAATGGTGCCAAAAGCTTGAAAATGCTCCGCTGAAAGCTTTGGCGATGGAAACAGAAGGCTTTTTATCACAGGACAAGAAATCATCCCCCAAAAACTTAACTGGCCGAAAATACTTTTTTGAAAAAATCCCTAAGCCCCGGGGTCACAATTTCAGCAAAAATCTGACTTTTGGCAGTTCACTCAAAAATGGTGCCAAAAGCTTGAAAATGCTCCGCTGAAAGCTTTGGCGATGGAAACAGAAGGCTTTTTATCACAGGACAAGAAATCATCCCTCAAAAACTTAACTGGCCGAAAATATTTTTTTGAAAAATTCCCTAAGCCCCGGGGTCACAATTTCAGCAAAAATCTGACTTTTGGCAATTCACTCAAAAATGATGCCAACCGGTTGCAAATGCTCCCCTGAAAGGTTTGGCACTCAAAACAGAAGGATTTTTATCACAGGACAAGAAATCAGCCCTCAAAAACTTATCCGGCAGAAAAATTTTTTTAAAAAAAATCCCTAAGCCCCGGGGTCACAATTTCAGCAAAAATCTGACTTTTGGCAGTTCACTCAAAAATGGTGCCAACCGGTTGCAAATGCTCCCCTGAAAGCTGTGGCGATGGAAACAGAAGGCTTTTTATCACAGGACAAGAAATCAGCCCTCAAAAACTTAACCGGAAGAAAATATTTTTTTGAAAAAATCCCTAAGCCCCGGGGTCACAATTTCAGCAAAAATCAGACTTTTGGCAATTCACTCAAAAATGGTGCCAACCGGTTTCAAATGATCCCCTGAAAGGTTTGGCACTCAAAACAGAAGGCTTTTTATCACAGGAAAAGAAATCAGCCCTCAAAAACTTAACTGGCCGAAAATATTTTTTTGAAAAAATCCCTAAGCCCCGGGGTCACAATTTCAGCAAAAATCTGACTTTCGGCAATTCACTCAAAAATGGTACCAAAAGCTTGAAAATGCTCCCCTGAAAGGTTTGGCACTCGAAACAGAAGGCTTTTTATCACAGGACAAGAAATCAGCCCTCAAAAACTTATCCGGCCGAAAATATTTTTTTGAAAAAATCCCTAAGCCCCGGGGTCACAATTTCAGCAAAAATCTGACTTTTGCCAGTTCACTCAAAAATGGTGCCAACCGGTTGCAAATGCTCCCCTGAAAGCTGTGGCGATGGAAACAGAAGGCTTTTTATCACAGGACAAGAAATCAGCCCTCAAAAACTTATCCGGAAGAAAATATTTTTTTGAAAAAATCCCTAAGCCCCGGGGTCACAATTTCAGCAAAAATCTGACGTTAGGCAGTTCACTCAAAAATGGTGCCAAAAGCTTGAAAATGCTCCGCTGAAAGCTTTGGCGATGGAAACAGAAGGCTTTTTATCACAGGACAAGAAATCAGCCCTCAAAAACTTATCCGGCAGAAAATATTTTTTTGAAAAAATCCCTAAGCCCAGGGGTCACAATTTCAGCAAAAATCTGACTTTTGCCAGTTCACTCAAAAATGTTGCCAAAACCTTGAAAATGCTCCCCTGAAAGCTTTGAAACTCGAAACAGAAGGCTTTTTATCACAGGACAAGAAATCAGCCCTCAAAAACTTAACCGGCAGAAAATATTTTTTTGAAAAAACCCCTAAGCCCCGGGGTCTCAATTTCAGCAAAAATCTGACTTTTGGCAGTTCACTCAAAAATGGTGCCAAAAGCTTGAAAATGCTCCCCTGAAAGGTTTGGCGCTCGAAACAGAAGGCTTTTTATCACAGGACAAGAAATCAGCCCTCAAAAACTTATCCGGCAGAAAATATTTTTTTGAAAAAATCCCTAAGCCCCGGGGTCACAATTTCAGCAAAAATGTGACTTTTGGCAATTCAATAAAAAATGGTGCCAACCGGTTGCAAATGCTCCCCTGAAAGGTTTGGCACTCAAAACAGAAGGATTTTTATCACAGGACAAGAAATCAGCCCTCAAAAACTTAACCGGCAGAAAATATTTTTTGGAAAAAATCCCTAAGCCCCGGGGTCACAATTTCAGCAAAAATCTGACTTTTGGCAGTTCACTCAAAAATGGTGCCAAAAGCTTGAAAATGCTCCGCTGAAAGCTTTGGCGATGGAAACAGAAGGCTTTTTATCACAGGACAAGAAATCATCCCTCAAAAACTTAACTGGCCGAAAATATTTTTTTGAAAAAATCCCTAAGCCCCGGGGTCACAATTTCAGCAAAAATCTGACTTTTGGCAGTTCACTCAAAAATGGTGCCAAGCGGTTGCAAATGCTCCCCTGAAAGGTTTGGCACTCAAAACAGAAGGATTTTTATCACAGGACAAGAAATCAGCCCTCCAAAAGTTGACCGGCAGAAAATATTTTTTTGAAAAAATCCCTAAGCCCCGGGGTCACAATTTCAGCAAAAAATCTGACCTTCGGCAATTCCCTTAAAAATGGTGCCAACCGCTTACAAATGCTCCCCTGAAAGTTTGGCACTCGAAACAGAAGGCTTTTTATCACAGGACAAGAAATCAGCCATCAAAAACTTAACCGGGAGAAAATATTTTTTTTGAAAAAATCCATAAGCCCCGGGGTCACAATTTCAGCAAAAATCTGACTTTTGGCAATTCACTCAAAAATGGTGCCAACCGGTTGCAAATGCTCCCCTGAAAGCTTTGGCGATGGAAACAGAAGGCTTTTTATCACAGGACAAGAAATCAGCCCTCAAAAACTTAACCGGCAGAAAATAATTTTTGAAAAAATCTGACTTTTGGCAATTCACGCCAAAAAGGTGCCAAAAGCTTGAAAATGCTCCCCTGAAAGGTTTGGAACTCAAAAGAGAAGGAATTTTATCACAGGACAAGAAATCAGCCCTCAAAAACTTAACCGGCAGAAAATATTTTTTTGAAAAAATCCCTAAGCCCCGGGGTCACAATTTCAGCAAAAATCTGACTTTTGGCAATTCACTAAAAAATGGTGCCAACCGGTTGCAAATGCTCCCCTGAAAGGTTTGGCACTCAAAACAGAAGGATTTTTATCACAGGACAAGAAATCAGCCCTCAAAAACTTATCCGGCAGAAAATATTTTTTTGAAAAAATCCATAAGCCCCGGGGTCACAATTTCAGCAAAAATCTGACTTTAGGCAGTTCACTCAAAAATGGTGCCAAAAGCTTGAAAATGCTCCGCTGAAAGCTTTGGCGATGGAAACAGAAGGCTTTTTATCACAGGACAAGAAATCAGCCCTCAAAAACTTAACCGGCAGAAAATAATTTTTGGAAAAAATCTGACTTTTGGCAATTCACTCAAAAAAGGTGCCAAAAGCTTGAAAATGCTCCCCTGAAAGGTTTGGAACTCAAAAGAGAAGGATTTTTATCACAGGACAAGAAATCAGCCCTCAAAAACTTAAGCGGCAGAAAATATTTTTTTGAAAAAATCCCTAAGCCCCGGGGTCACAATTTCAGCAAAAATCTGACTTTAGGCAGTTCACTAAAAAATGGTGCCAAAAGCTTGAAAATGCTCCGCTGAAAGCTTTGGCGATGGAAACAGAAGGCTTTTTATCACAGGACAAGAAATCAGCCCTAAAAAACTTAACCGGCAGAAAATATTTTTTTAAAAAAATCCCTAAGCCCCGGGGTCACAATTTCAGCAAAAATCTGACTTTCGGCAATTCCCTTAAAAATGGTGCCAACCGCTTGCAAATGCTCCCCTGAAAATTTGGCACTCGAAACAGAAGGCTTTTTATCACAGGACAAGAAATCAGCCCTCAAAAACTTATCCGGCCGAAAATATTTTTTTGAAAAAATCCCTAAGCCCCGGGGTCACAATTTCAGCAAAAATCTGACTTTTGGCAGTTCACTCAAAAATGGTGCCAAAAGCTTGAAAATGCTCCGCTGAAAGCTTTGGCGATGGAAACAGAAGGCTTTTTATCACAGGACAAGAAATCATCCCTCAAAAACTTAACCGGCCGAAAATATTTTTTTGAAAAAACCCCTGAGCCCCGGGGTCACAATTTCAGCAAAAATCTGACTTTTGGCAGTTCACTCAAAAATGGTGCCAACCGGTTGCAAATGCTCCCCTGAAAGGTTTGGCACTCGAAACAGAAGGATTTTTATCACAGGACAAGAAATCAGCCCTCAAAAACTTATCCGGCAGACAATATTTTTCGGAAAAAATCCCTAAGCCCCGGGGTCACAATTTCAGCAAAAATCTGACTTTTGGCAGTTCCCTCAAAAATGGTGCCAAAAGCTTGAAAATGCTCCGCTGAAAGCTTTGGCGATGGAAACAGAAGGCTTTTTATCACAGGACAAGAAATCATCCCTCAAAAACTTAACTGGCCGAAAATATTTTTTTGAAAAAATCCCTAAGCCCCGGGGTCTCAATTTCAGCAAAAATCTGACTTTTGGCAGTTCACTCAAAAATGGTGCCAAAAGCTTGAAAATGCTCCGCTGAAAGCTTTGGCGATGGAAACAGAAGGCTTTTTATCACAGGACAAGAAATCATCCCTCAAAAACTTAACTGGCAGAAAATATTTTTTTGAAAAAATCCCTAAGCCCCGGGGTCACAATTTCAGCAAAAATCAGACTTTTGGCAATTCACTCAAAAATGGTGCCAACCGGTTTCAAATGATCCCCTGAAAGGTTTGGCACTCAAAACAGAAGGATTTTTATCACAGGACAAGAAATCAGCCCTCAAAAACTTATCCGGCAGAAAATATTTTTTTGAAAAAATCCATAAGCCCCGGGGTCACAATTTCAGCAAAAATCTGACTTTTGGCAATTCACTCAAAAATGGTGCCAACCGGTTGCAAATGCTCCCCTGAAAGCTTTGGCGATGGAAACAGAAGGCTTTTTATCACAGGACAAGAAATCAGCCCTCAAAAACTTAACCGGCAGAAAATAATTTTTGGAAAAATCTGACTTTTGGCAATTCACTCAAAAATGGTGCCAAAGGCTTGAAAATGCTCCCCTGAAAGGTTTGGAACTCAAAAGAGAAGGATTTTTATCACAGGACAAGAAATCAGCCCTCAAAAACTTATCCGGCAGAAAAATTTTTTTTAAAAAAAATCCCTAAGCCCCGGGGTCACAATTTCAGCAAAAATCTGACTTTTGGCAGTTCACTCAAAAATGGTGCCAACCGGTTGCAAATGCTCCCCTGAAAGCTGTGGCGATGGAAACAGAAGGCTTTTTATCACAGGACAAGAAATCAGCTCTCAAAAACTTAACCGGAAGAAAATATTTTTTTGAAAAAGTCACAATTTCAGCAAAAATCAGACTTTTGGCAATTCACTCAAAAATGGTGCCAACCGGTTTCAAATGATCCCCTGAAAGGTTTGGCACTCAAAACAGAAGGCTTTTTATCACAGGAAAAGAAATCAGCCCTCAAAAACTTAACTGGCCGAAAATATTTTTTTGAAAAAATCCCTAAGCCCCGGGGTCACAATTTCAGCAAAAATCAGACTTTTGGCAATTCACTCAAAAATGGTGCCAAAAGCTTGAAAATGCTCCCCTGAAAGGTTTGGCACTCGAAACAGAAGGCTTTTTATCACAGGACAAGAAATCAGCCCTCAAAAACTTATCCGGCCGAAAATATTTTTTTGAAAAAATCCCTAAGCCCCGGGGTCACAATTTCAGCAAAAATCTGACTTTTGCCAGTTCACTCAAAAATGGTGCCAACCGGTTGCAAATGCTCCCCTGAAAGCTGTGGCGATGGAAACAGAAGGCTTTTTATCACAGGACAAGAAATCAGCCCTCAAAAACTTATCCGGAAGAAAATATTTTTTTGAAAAAATCCCTAAGCCCCGGGGTCACAATTTCAGCAAAAATCTGACGTTAGGCAGTTCACTCAAAAATGGTGCCAAAAGCTTGAAAATGCTCCGCTGAAAGCTTTGGCGATGGAAACAGAAGGCTTTTTATCACAGGACAAGAAATCAGCCCTCAAAAACTTATCCGGCAGAAAATATTTTTTTGAAAAAATCCCTAAGCCCCGGGGTCACAATTTCAGCAAAAATCTGACTTTTGGCAATTCACTGAAAAATGGTGCCAACCAGTTGCAAATGCTCCCCTGAAAGCTTTGGCGATGGAAACAGAAGGCTTTTTATCACAGGACAAGAAATCAGCCCTCAAAAACTTAACCGGCAGAAAATAATTTTTGGAAAAAATCTGACTTTTGGCAATTCACTCCAAAAAGGTGCCAAAAGCTTGAAAATGCTACCCTGAAAGGTTTGGAACTCAAAAGAGAAGGAATTTTATCACAGGACAAGAAATCAGCCCTCAAAAACTTAACCGGCAGAAAATATTTTTTTGAAAAAATCCCTAAGCCCCGGGGTCACAATTTCAGCAAAAATCTGACTTTTGGCAGTTCACTCAAAAATGGTGCCAAAAGCTTGAAAATGCTCCGCTGAAAGCTTTGGCGATGGAAACAGAAGGCTTTTTATCACAGGACAAGAAATCATCCCCCAAAAACTTAACTGGCCGAAAATACTTTTTTGAAAAAATCCCTAAGCCCCGGGGTCACAATTTCAGCAAAAATCTGACTTTTGGCAGTTCACTCAAAAATGGTGCCAAAAGCTTGAAAATGCTCCGCTGAAAGCTTTGGCGATGGAAACAGAAGGCTTTTTATCACAGGACAAGAAATCATCCCTCAAAAACTTAACTGCCCGAAAATATTTTTTTGAAAAATTCCCTAAGCCCCGGGGTCACAATTTCAGCAAAAATCTGACTTTTGGCAATTCACTCAAAAATGATGCCAACCGGTTGCAAATGCTCCCCTGAAAGGTTTGGCACTCAAAACAGAAGGATTTTTATCACAGGACAAGAAATCAGCCCTCAAAAACTTATCCGGCAGAAAATTTTTTTAAAAAAAAATCCCTAAGCCCCGGGGTCACAATTTCAGCAAAAATCTGACTTTTGGCAGTTCACTCAAAAATGGTGCCAACCGGTTGCAAATGCTCCCCTGAAAGCTGTGGCGATGGAAACAGAAGGCTTTTTATCACAGGACAAGAAATCAGCCCTCAAAAACTTAACCGGAAGAAAATATTTTTTTGAAAAAATCCCTAAGCCCCGGGGTCACAATTTCAGCAAAAATCAGACTTTTGGCAATTCACTCAAAAATGGTGCCAACCGGTTTCAAATGATCCCCTGAAAGGTTTGGCACTCAAAACAGAAGGCTTTTTATCACAGGAAAAGAAATCAGCCCTCAAAAACTTAACTGGCCGAAAATATTTTTTTGAAAAAATCCCTAAGCCCCGGGGTCACAATTTCAGCAAAAATCAGACTTTTGGCAATTCACTCAAAAATGGTGCCAAAAGCTTGAAAATGCTCCCCTGAAAGGTTTGGCACTCGAAACAGAAGGCTTTTTATCACAGGACAAGAAATCAGCCCTCAAAAACTTATCCGGCCGAAAATATTTTTTTGAAAAAATCCCTAAGCCCCGGGGTCACAATTTCAGCAAAAATCTGACTTTTGCCAGTTCACTCAAAAATGGTGCCAACCGGTTGCAAATGCTCCCCTGAAAGCTGTGGCGATGGAAACAGAAGGCTTTTTATCACAGGACAAGAAATCAGCCCTCAAAAACTTATCCGGAAGAAAATATTTTTTTGAAAAAATCCCTAAGCCCCGGGGTCACAATTTCAGCAAAAATCTGACGTTAGGCAGTTCACTCAAAAATGGTGCCAAAAGCTTGAAAATGCTCCGCTGAAAGCTTTGGCGATGGAAACAGAAGGCTTTTTATCACAGGACAAGAAATCAGCCCTCAAAAACTTATCCGGCAGAAAATATTTTTTTGAAAAAATCCCTAAGCCCAGGGGTCACAATTTCAGCAAAAATCTGACTTTTGCCAGTTCACTCAAAAATGTTGCCAAAACCTTGAAAATGCTCCCCTGAAAGCTTTGAAACTCGAAACAGAAGGCTTTTTATCACAGGACAAGAAATCAGCCCTCAAAAACTTAACCGGCAGAAAATATTTTTTTGAAAAAACCCCTAAGCCCCGGGGTCTCAATTTCAGCAAAAATCTGACTTTTGGCAGTTCACTCAAAAATGGTGCCAAAAGCTTGAAAATGCTCCCCTGAAAGGTTTGGCGCTCGAAACAGAAGGCTTTTTATCACAGGACAAGAAATCAGCCCTCAAAAACTTATCCGGCAGAAAATATTTTTTTGAAAAAATCCCTAAGCCCCGGGGTCACAATTTCAGCAAAAATGTGACTTTTGGCAATTCAATAAAAAATGGTGCCAACCGGTTGCAAATGCTCCCCTGAAAGGTTTGGCACTCAAAACAGAAGGATTTTTATCACAGGACAAGAAATCAGCCCTCAAAAACTTAACCGGCAGAAAATATTTTTTGGAAAAAATCCCTAAGCCCCGGGGTCACAATTTCAGCAAAAATCTGACTTTTGGCAGTTCACTCAAAAATGGTGCCAAAAGCTTGAAAATGCTCCGCTGAAAGCTTTGGCGATGGAAACAGAAGGCTTTTTATCACAGGACAAGAAATCATCCCTCAAAAACTTAACTGGCCGAAAATATTTTTTTGAAAAAATCCCTAAGCCCCGGGGTCACAATTTCAGCAAAAATCTGACTTTTGGCAGTTCACTCAAAAATGGTGCCAAGCGGTTGCAAATGCTCCCCTGAAAGGTTTGGCACTCAAAACAGAAGGATTTTTATCACAGGACAAGAAATCAGCCCTCCAAAAGTTGACCGGCAGAAAATATTTTTTTGAAAAAATCCCTAAGCCCCGGGGTCACAATTTCAGCAAAAAATCTGACCTTCGGCAATTCCCTTAAAAATGGTGCCAACCGCTTACAAATGCTCCCCTGAAAGTTTGGCACTCGAAACAGAAGGCTTTTTATCACAGGACAAGAAATCAGCCATCAAAAACTTAACCGGGAGAAAATATTTTTTTTGAAAAAATCCATAAGCCCCGGGGTCACAATTTCAGCAAAAATCTGACTTTTGGCAATTCACTCAAAAATGGTGCCAACCGGTTGCAAATGCTCCCCTGAAAGCTTTGGCGATGGAAACAGAAGGCTTTTTATCACAGGACAAGAAATCAGCCCTCAAAAACTTAACCGGCAGAAAATAATTTTTGAAAAAATCTGACTTTTGGCAATTCACGCCAAAAAGGTGCCAAAAGCTTGAAAATGCTCCCCTGAAAGGTTTGGAACTCAAAAGAGAATGAATTTTATCACAGGACAAGAAATCAGCCCTCAAAAACTTAACCGGCAGAAAATATTTTTTTGAAAAAATCCCTAAGCCCCGGGGTCACAATTTCAGCAAAAATCTGACTTTTGGCAATTCACTAAAAAATGGTGCCAACCGGTTGCAAATGCTCCCCTGAAAGGTTTGGCACTCAAAACAGAAGGATTTTTATCACAGGACAAGAAATCAGCCCTCAAAAACTTATCCGGCAGAAAATATTTTTTTGAAAAAATCCATAAGCCCCGGGGTCACAATTTCAGCAAAAATCTGACTTTAGGCAGTTCACTCAAAAATGGTGCCAAAAGCTTGAAAATGCTCCGCTGAAAGCTTTGGCGATGGAAACAGAAGGCTTTTTATCACAGGACAAGAAATCAGCCCTCAAAAACTTAACCGGCAGAAAATAATTTTTGGAAAAAATCTGACTTTTGGCAATTCACTCAAAAAAGGTGCCAAAAGCTTGAAAATGCTCCCCTGAAAGGTTTGGAACTCAAAAGAGAAGGATTTTTATCACAGGACAAGAAATCAGCCCTCAAAAACTTAAGCGGCAGAAAATATTTTTTTGAAAAAATCCCTAAGCCCCGGGGTCACAATTTCAGCAAAAATCTGACTTTAGGCAGTTCACTAAAAAATGGTGCCAAAAGCTTGAAAATGCTCCGCTGAAAGCTTTGGCGATGGAAACAGAAGGCTTTTTATCACAGGACAAGAAATCAGCCCTAAAAAACTTAACCGGCAGAAAATATTTTTTTAAAAAAATCCCTAAGCCCCGGGGTCACAATTTCAGCAAAAATCTGACTTTCGGCAATTCCCTTAAAAATGGTGCCAACCGCTTGCAAATGCTCCCCTGAAAATTTGGCACTCGAAACAGAAGGCTTTTTATCACAGGACAAGAAATCAGCCCTCAAAAACTTATCCGGCCGAAAATATTTTTTTGAAAAAATCCCTAAGCCCCGGGGTCACAATTTCAGCAAAAATCTGACTTTTGGCAGTTCACTCAAAAATGGTGCCAAAAGCTTGAAAATGCTCCGCTGAAAGCTTTGGCGATGGAAACAGAAGGCTTTTTATCACAGGACAAGAAATCATCCCTCAAAAACTTAACCGGCCGAAAATATTTTTTTGAAAAAACCCCTGAGCCCCGGGGTCACAATTTCAGCAAAAATCTGACTTTTGGCAGTTCACTCAAAAATGGTGCCAACCGGTTGCAAATGCTCCCCTGAAAGGTTTGGCACTCGAAACAGAAGGATTTTTATCACAGGACAAGAAATCAGCCCTCAAAAACTTATCCGGCAGACAATATTTTTCGGAAAAAATCCCTAAGCCCCGGGGTCACAATTTCAGCAAAAATCTGACTTTTGGCAGTTCCCTCAAAAATGGTGCCAAAAGCTTGAAAATGCTCCGCTGAAAGCTTTGGCGATGGAAACAGAAGGCTTTTTATCACAGGACAAGAAATCATCCCTCAAAAACTTAACTGGCCGAAAATATTTTTTTGAAAAAATCCCTAAGCCCCGGGGTCTCAATTTCAGCAAAAATCTGACTTTTGGCAGTTCACTCAAAAATGGTGCCAAAAGCTTGAAAATGCTCCGCTGAAAGCTTTGGCGATGGAAACAGAAGGCTTTTTATCACAGGACAAGAAATCATCCCTCAAAAACTTAACTGGCAGAAAATATTTTTTTGAAAAAATCCCTAAGCCCCGGGGTCACAATTTCAGCAAAAATCAGACTTTTGGCAATTCACTCAAAAATGGTGCCAACCGGTTTCAAATGATCCCCTGAAAGGTTTGGCACTCAAAACAGAAGGATTTTTATCACAGGACAAGAAATCAGCCCTCAAAAACTTATCCGGCAGAAAATATTTTTTTGAAAAAATCCATAAGCCCCGGGGTCACAATTTCAGCAAAAATCTGACTTTTGGCAATTCACTCAAAAATGGTGCCAACCGGTTGCAAATGCTCCCCTGAAAGCTTTGGCGATGGAAACAGAAGGCTTTTTATCACAGGACAAGAAATCAGCCCTCAAAAACTTAACCGGCAGAAAATAATTTTTGGAAAAATCTGACTTTTGGCAATTCACTCAAAAATGGTGCCAAAGGCTTGAAAATGCTCCCCTGAAAGGTTTGGAACTCAAAAGAGAAGGAGTTTTATCACAGGACAAGAAATCAGCCCTCAAAAACTTATCCGGCAGAAAAATTTTTTTTAAAAAAAATCCCTAAGCCCCGGGGTCACAATTTCAGCAAAAATCTGACTTTTGGCAGTTCACTCAAAAATGGTGCCAACCGGTTGCAAATGCTCCCCTGAAAGCTGTGGCGATGGAAACAGAAGGCTTTTTATCACAGGACAAGAAATCAGCTCTCAAAAACTTAACCGGAAGAAAATATTTTTTTGAAAAAATCCCTAAGCCCCAGGGTCACAATTTCAGCAAAAATCAGACTTTTGGCAATTCACTCAAAAATGGTGCCAACCGGTTTCAAATGATCCCCTGAAAGGTTTGGCACCCAAAACAGAAGGCTTTTTATCACAGGACAAGAAATCAGCCCTCAAAAACTTAACTGGCCGAAAATATTTTTTTGAAAAAATCTCTAAGCCCCGGGGTCACAATTTCAGCAAAAATCAGACTTTTGGCAATTCACTCAAAAATGGTGCCAAAAGCTTGAAAATGCTCCCCTGAAAGGTTTGGCACTCGAAACAGAAGGCTTTTTATCACAGGACAAGAAATCAGCCCTCAAAAACTTATCCGGCCGAAAATATTTTTTTGAAAAAATCCCTAAGCCCCGGGGTCACAATTTCAGCAAAAATCTGACTTTTGCCAGTTCACTCAAAAATGGTGCCAAAAGCTTGAAAATGCTCCCCTGAAAGCTTTGGCACTCGAAACAGAAGGCTTTTTATCACACGACAAGAAATCAGCCCTCAAAAACTTAACCGGCAGAAAATATTTTTTTGAAAAAATCCCTAAGCCCCGGGGTCACAATTTCAGCAAAAATCTGACTTTTGGCAGTTCACTCAAAAATGGTGCCAACCGGTTGCAAATGCTCCCCTGAAAGCTGTGGCGATGGAAACAGAAGGCTTTTTATCACAGGACAAGAAATCAGCCCTCAAAAACTTAACCGGAAGAAAATATTTTTTTGAAAAAATCCCTAAGCCCCGGGGTCACAATTTCAGCAAAAATCAGACTTTTGGCAATTCACTCAAAAATGGTGCCAAAAGCTTGAAAATGCTCCCCTGAAAGGTTTGGCACTCGAAACAGAAGGCTTTTTATCACAGGACAAAAAATCAGCCCTCAAAAACTTATCCGGCCGAAAATATTTTTTTGAAAAAATCCCTAAGCCCCGGTGTCACAATTTCAGCAAAAATCTGACTTTTGCCAGTTCACTCAAAAATGGTGCCAAAAGCTTGAAAATGCTCCCCTGAAAGCTTTGGCACTCGAAACAGAAGGCTTTTTATCACACGACAAGAAATCAGCCCTCAAAAACTTAACCGGCAGAAAATATTTTTTTGAAAAAATCCCTAAGCCCCGGGGTCACAATTTCAGCAAAAATCTGACTTTTGGCAGTTCACTCAAAAATGGTGCCAACCGGTTGCAAATGCTCCCCTGAAAGCTGTGGCGATGGAAACAGAAGGCTTTTTATCACAGGACAAGAAATCAGCCCTCAAAAACTTAACCGGAAGAAAATATTTTTTTGAAAAAATCCCTAAGCCCCGGGGTCACAATTTCAGCAAAAATCAGGCTTTTGGCAATTCACTCAAAAATGGTGCCAAAAGCTTGAAAATGCTCCGCTGAAAGCTTTGGCGATGGAAACAGAAGGCTTTTTATCACAGGACAAGAAATCATCCCTCAAAAACTTAACTGGCCGAAAATATTTTTTTGAAAAAATCCTTAAGCCCCGGGGTCACAATTTCAGCAAAAATCTGACTTTTGGCAATTCACTCAAAAATGGTGCCAACCGGTTTCAAATGATCCCCTGAAAGGTTTGGCACTCAAAACAGAAGGCTTTTTATCACAGGACAAGAAATCAGCCCTCAAAAACTTAACTGGCCGAAAATATTTTTTTGAAAAAATCTCTAAGCCCCGGGGTCACAATTTCAGCAAAAATCAGACTTTTGGCAATTCACTCAAAAATGGTGCCAAAAGCTTGAAAATGCTCCCCTGAAAGGTTTGGCACTCGAAACAGAAGGCTTTTTATCACAGGACAAGAAATCAGCCCTCAAAAACTTAACCGGGAGAAAATATTTTTTTTGAAAAAATCCCTAAGCTCCGGGGTCACAATTTCAGCAAAAATCTGACTTTTGGCAATTCACTCAAAAATGGTGCCAACCGGTTGCAAATGCTCCCCTGAAAGCTTTGGCGATGGAAACAGAAGGCTTTTTATCACAGGACAAGAAATCAGCCCTCAAAAACTTAACCGGCAGAAAATAATTTTTGGAAAAAATCTGACTTTTGGCAATTCACTCCAAAAAGGTGCCAAAAGCTTGAAAATGCTCCCCTGAAAGGTTTGGAACTCAAAAGAGAAGGAATTTTATCACAGGACAAGAAATCAGCCCTCAAAAACTTAACCGGCAGAAAATATTTTTTTGAAAAAATCCCTAAGCCCCGGGGTCACAATTTCAGCAAAAATCTGACTTTTGGCAATTCACTAAAAAATGGTGCCAACCGGTTGCAAATGCTCCCCTGAAAGGTTTGGCACTCAAAACAGAAGGATTTTTATCACAGGACAAGAAATCAGCCCTCAAAAACTTATCCGGCAGAAAATATTTTTTTGAAAAAATCCCTAAGCCCCGGGGTCACAATTTCAGCAAAAATCTGACTTTCGGCAATTCCCTTAAAAATGGTGCCAACCGCTTGCAAATGCTCCCCTGAAAATTTGGCATTCGAAACAGAAGGCTTTTTATCACAGGACAAGAAATCAGCCCTCAAAAACTTATCCGGCCGAAAATATTTTTTTGAAAAAATCCCTAAGCCCCGGGGTCACAATTTCAGCAAAAATCTGACTTTTGGCAGTTCACTCAAAAATGGTGCCAAAAGCTTGAAAATGCTCCGCTGAAAGCTTTGGCGATGGAAACAGAAGGCTTTTTATCACAGGACAAGAAATCATCCCTCAAAAACTTAACTGGCCGAAAATATTTTTTTGAAAAAACCCCTAAGCCCCGGGGTCACAATTTCAGCAAAAATCTGACTTTTGGCAGTTCACTCAAAAATGGTGCCAACCGGTTGCAAATGCTCCCCTGAAAGGTTTGGCACTCGAAACAGAAGGATTTTTATCACAGTACAAGAAATCAGCCCTCAAAAACTTATCCGGCAGACAATATTTTTCGGAAAAAATCAAAATTTCAGCAAAAATCTGACTTTTGGCAGTTCACTCAAAAATGGTGCCAAAAGCTTGAAAATGCTCCGCTGAAAGCTTTGGCGATGGAAACAGAAGGCTTTTTATCACAGGACAAGAAATCATCCCTCAAAAACTTAACTGGCCGAAAATATTTTTTTGAAAAAATCCCTAAGCCCCGGGGTCTCAATTTCAGCAAAAATCTGACTTTTGGCAGTTCACTCAAAAATGGTGCCAAAAGCTTGAAAATGCTCCGCTGAAAGCTTTGGCGATGGAGACAGAAGGCTTTTTATCACAGGACAAGAAATCATCCCTCAAAAACTTAACTGGCCGAAAATATTTTTTTGAAAAATTCCCTAAGCCCCGGGGTCACAATTTCAACAAAAATCTGACTTTTGGCAATTCACTCAAAAATGGTGCCAACCGGTTGCAAATGCTCCCCTGAAAGGTTTGGCACTCAAAACAGAAGGATTTTTATCACAGGACAAGAAATCAGCCCTCAAAAACTTATCCGGCAGAAATTTTTTTTAAAAAAAAATCCCTAAGCCCCGGGGTCACAATTTCAGCAAAAATCTGACTTTTGGCAGTTCACTCAAAAATGGTGCCAACCGGTTGCAAATGCTCCCCTGAAAGCTGTGGCGATGGAAACAGAAGGCTTTTTATCACAGGACAAGAAATCAGCCCTCAAAAACTTAACCGGAAGAAAATATTTTTTTGAAAAAATCCCTAAGCCCCGGGGTCACAATTTCAGCAAAAATCAGACTTTTGGCAATTCACTCAAAAATGGTGCCAACCGGTTTCAAATGCTCCCCTGAAAGGTTTGGCACTCAAAACAGAAGGATTTTTATCACAGGACAAGAAATCAGCCCTCAAAAACTTATCCGGCAGAAAATATTTTTTTGAAAAAATCCATAAGCCCCGGGGTCACAATTTCAGCAAAAATCTGACTTTTGGCAATTCACTCAAAAATGGTGCCAACCGGTTGCAAATGCTCCCCTGAAAGCTTTGGCGATGGAAACAGAAGGCTTTTTATCACAGGACAAGAAATCAGCCCTCAAAAACTTAACCGGCAGAAAATAATTTTTGGAAAAATCTGACTTTTGGCAATTCACTCAAAAATGGTGCCAAAGGCTTGAAAATGCTCCCCTGAAAGGTTTGGAACTCAAAAGAGAAGGAGTTTTATCACAGGACAAGAAATCAGCCCTCAAAAACTTATCCGGCAGAAAATTTTTTTTTTAAAAAAATCCCTAAGCCCCGGGGTCACAATTTCAGCAAAAATCTGACTTTTGGCAGTTCACTCAAAAATGGTGCCAACCGGTTGCAAATGCTCCCCTGAAAGCTGTGGCGATGGAAACAGAAGGCTTTTTATCACAGGACAAGAAATCAGCTCTCAAAAACTTAACCGGAAGAAAATATTTTTTTGAAAAAATCCCTAAGCCCCGGGGTCACAATTTCAGCAAAAATCAGACTTTTGGCAATTCACTCAAAAATGGTGCCAACCGGTTTCAAATGATCCCCTGAAAGGTTTGGCACCCAAAACAGAAGGCTTTTTATCACAGGACAAGAAATCAGCCCTCAAAAACTTAACTGGCCGAAAATATTTTTTTGAAAAAATCTCTAAGCCCCGGGGTCACAATTTCAGCAAAAATCAGACTTTTGGCAATTCACTCAAAAATGGTGCCAAAAGCTTGAAAATGCTCCCCTGAAAGGTTTGGCACTCGAAACAGAAGGCTTTTTATCACAGGACAAGAAATCAGCCCTCAAAAACTTATCCGGCCGAAAATATTTTTTTGAAAAAATCCCTAAGCCCCGGGGTCACAATTTCAGCAAAAATCTGACTTTTGCCAGTTCACTCAAAAATGGTGCCAAAAGCTTGAAAATGCTCCCCTGAAAGCTTTGGCACTCGAAACAGAAGGCTTTTTATCACACGACAAGAAATCAGCCCTCAAAAACTTAACCGGCAGAAAATATTTTTTTGAAAAAATCCCTAAGCCCCGGGGTCACAATTTCAGCAAAAATCTGACTTTTGGCAGTTCACTCAAAAATGGTGCCAACCGGTTGCAAATGCTCCCCTGAAAGCTGTGGCGATGGAAACAGAAGGCTTTTTATCACAGGACAAGAAATCAGCCCTCAAAAACTTAACCGGAAGAAAATATTTTTTTGAAAAAATCCCTAAGCCCCGGGGTCACAATTTCAGCAAAAATCAGACTTTTGGCAATTCACTCAAAAATGGTGCCAAAAGCTTGAAAATGCTCCCCTGAAAGGTTTGGCACTCGAAACAGAAGGCTTTTTATCACAGGACAAAAAATCAGCCCTCAAAAACTTATCCGGCCGAAAATATTTTTTTGAAAAAATCCCTAAGCCCCGGTGTCACAATTTCAGCAAAAATCTGACTTTTGCCAGTTCACTCAAAAATGGTGCCAAAAGCTTGAAAATGCTCCCCTGAAAGCTTTGGCACTCGAAACAGAAGGCTTTTTATCACACGACAAGAAATCAGCCCTCAAAAACTTAACCGGCAGAAAATATTTTTTTGAAAAAATCCCTAAGCCCCGGGGTCACAATTTCAGCAAAAATCTGACTTTTGGCAGTTCACTCAAAAATGGTGCCAACCGGTTGCAAATGCTCCCCTGAAAGCTGTGGCGATGGAAACAGAAGGCTTTTTATCACAGGACAAGAAATCAGCCCTCAAAAACTTAACCGGAAGAAAATATTTTTTTGAAAAAATCCCTAAGCCCCGGGGTCACAATTTCAGCAAAAATCAGGCTTTTGGCAATTCACTCAAAAATGGTGCCAAAAGCTTGAAAATGCTCCGCTGAAAGCTTTGGCGATGGAAACAGAAGGCTTTTTATCACAGGACAAGAAATCATCCCTCAAAAACTTAACTGGCCGAAAATATTTTTTTGAAAAAATCCTTAAGCCCCGGGGTCACAATTTCAGCAAAAATCTGACTTTTGGCAATTCACTCAAAAATGGTGCCAACCGGTTTCAAATGATCCCCTGAAAGCTTTGGCGATGGAAACAGAAGGCTTTTTATCACAGGACAAGAAATCAGCCCTCAAAAACTTAACCGGCAGAAAATAATTTTTGGAAAAAATCTGACTTTTGGCAATTCACTCCAAAAAGGTGCCAAAAGCTTGAAAATGCTCCCCTGAAAGGTTTGGAACTCAAAAGAGAAGGAATTTTATCACAGGACAAGAAATCAGCCCTCAAAAACTTAACCGGCAGAAAATATTTTTTTGAAAAAATCCCTAAGCCCCGGGGTCACAATTTCAGCAAAAATCTGACTTTTGGCAATTCACTAAAAAATGGTGCCAACCGGTTGCAAATGCTCCCCTGAAAGGTTTGGCACTCAAAACAGAAGGATTTTTATCACAGGACAAGAAATCAGCCCTCAAAAACTTATCCGGCAGAAAATATTTTTTTGAAAAAATCCCTAAGCCCCGGGGTCACAATTTCAGCAAAAATCTGACTTTCGGCAATTCCCTTAAAAATGGTGCCAACCGCTTGCAAATGCTCCCCTGAAAATTTGGCATTCGAAACAGAAGGCTTTTTATCACAGGACAAGAAATCAGCCCTCAAAAACTTATCCGGCCGAAAATATTTTTTTGAAAAAATCCCTAAGCCCCGGGGTCACAATTTCAGCAAAAATCTGACTTTTGGCAGTTCACTCAAAAATGGTGCCAAAAGCTTGAAAATGCTCCGCTGAAAGCTTTGGCGATGGAAACAGAAGGCTTTTTATCACAGGACAAGAAATCATCCCTCAAAAACTTAACTGGCCGAAAATATTTTTTTGAAAAAACCCCTAAGCCCCGGGGTCACAATTTCAGCAAAAATCTGACTTTTGGCAGTTCACTCAAAAATGGTGCCAACCGGTTGCAAATGCTCCCCTGAAAGGTTTGGCACTCGAAACAGAAGGATTTTTATCACAGTACAAGAAATCAGCCCTCAAAAACTTATCCGGCAGACAATATTTTTCGGAAAAAATCAAAATTTCAGCAAAAATCTGACTTTTGGCAGTTCACTCAAAAATGGTGCCAAAAGCTTGAAAATGCTCCGCTGAAAGCTTTGGCGATGGAAACAGAAGGCTTTTTATCACAGGACAAGAAATCATCCCTCAAAAACTTAACTGGCCGAAAATATTTTTTTGAAAAAATCCCTAAGCCCCGGGGTCTCAATTTCAGCAAAAATCTGACTTTTGGCAGTTCACTCAAAAATGGTGCCAAAAGCTTGAAAATGCTCCGCTGAAAGCTTTGGCGATGGAGACAGAAGGCTTTTTATCACAGGACAAGAAATCATCCCTCAAAAACTTAACTGGCCGAAAATATTTTTTTGAAAAATTCCCTAAGCCCCGGGGTCACAATTTCAACAAAAATCTGACTTTTGGCAATTCACTCAAAAATGGTGCCAACCGGTTGCAAATGCTCCCCTGAAAGGTTTGGCACTCAAAACAGAAGGATTTTTATCACAGGACAAGAAATCAGCCCTCAAAAACTTATCCGGCAGAAATTTTTTTTTAAAAAAAATCCCTAAGCCCCGGGGTCACAATTTCAGCAAAAATCTGACTTTTGGCAGTTCACTCAAAAATGGTGCCAACCGGTTGCAAATGCTCCCCTGAAAGCTGTGGCGATGGAAACAGAAGGCTTTTTATCACAGGACAAGAAATCAGCCCTCAAAAACTTAACCGGAAGAAAATATTTTTTTGAAAAAATCCCTAAGCCCCGGGGTCACAATTTCAGCAAAAATCAGACTTTTGGCAATTCACTCAAAAATGGTGCCAACCGGTTTCAAATGCTCCCCTGAAAGGTTTGGCACTCAAAACAGAAGGCTTTTTATCACAGGACAAGAAATCAGCCCTCAAAAACTTAACTGGCCGAAAATATTTTTTTGAAAAAATCTCTAAGCCCCGGGGTCACAATTTCAGCAAAAATCAGACTTTTGGCAATTCACTCAAAAATGGTGCCAAAAGCTTGAAAATGCTCCCCTGAAAGGTTTGGCACTCGAAACAGAAGGCTTTTTATCACAGGACAAAAAATCAGCCCTCAAAAACTTATCCGGCCGAAAATATTTTTTTGAAAAAATCCCTAAGCCCCGGGGTCACAATTTCAGCAAAAATCTGACTTTTGGCAGTTCACTCAAAAATGGTGCCAACCGGTTGCAAATGCTCCCCTGAAAGCTGTGGCGATGGAAACAGAAGGCTTTTTATCACAGGACAAGAAATCAGCCCTCAAAAACTTAACCGGAAGAAAATATTTTTTTGAAAAAATCCCTAAGCCCCGGGGTCACAATTTCAGCAAAAATCAGACTTTTGGCAATTCACTCAAAAATGGTGCCAAAAGCTTGAAAATGCTCCCCTGAAAGGTTTGGCACTCGAAACAGAAGGCTTTTTATCACAGGACAAAAAATCAGCCCTCAAAAACTTAACCGGCAGAAAATATTTTTTTGAAAAAATCCCTAAGCCCCGGGGTCACAATTTCAGCAAAAATCTGACTTTTGGCAGTTCACTCAAAAATGGTGCCAACCGGTTGCAAATGCTCCCCTGAAAGCTGTGGCGATGGAAACAGAAGGCTTTTTATCACAGGACAAGAAATCAGCCCTCAAAAACTTAACCGGAAGAAAATATTTTTTTGAAAAAATCCCTAAGCCCCGGGGTCACAATTTCAGCAAAAATCAGGCTTTTGGCAATTCACTCAAAAATGGTGCCAAAAGCTTGAAAATGCTCCGCTGAAAGCTTTGGCGATGGAAACAGAAGGCTTTTTATCACAGGACAAGAAATCATCCCTCAAAAACTTAACTGGCCGAAAATATTTTTTTGAAAAAATCCTTAAGCCCCGGGGTCACAATTTCAGCAAAAATCTGACTTTTGGCAATTCACTCAAAAATGGTGCCAACCGGTTGCAAATGCTCCCCTGAAAGGTTTGGCACTCAAAACAGAAGGATTTTTATCACAGTACAAGAAATCAGCCCTCAAAAACTTATCCGGCAGACAATATTTTTCGGAAAAAATCACAATTTCAGCAAAAATCTGACTTTTGGCAGTTCACTCAAAAATGGTGCCAAAAGCTTGAAAATGCTCCGCTGAAAGCTTTGGCGATGGAAACAGAAGGCTTTTTATCACAGGACAAGAAATCATCCCTCAAAAACTTAACTGGCCGAAAATATTTTTTTGAAAAAATCCCTAAGCCCCGGGGTCTCAATTTCAGCAAAAATCTGACTTTTGGCAGTTCACTCAAAAATGGTGCCAAAAGCTTGAAAATGCTCCGCTGAAAGCTTTGGCGATGGAGACAGAAGGCTTTTTATCACAGGACAAGAAATCATCCCTCAAAAACTTAACTGGCCGAAAATATTTTTTTGAAAAATTCCCTAAGCCCCGGGGTCACAATTTCAACAAAAATCTGACTTTTGGCAATTCACTCAAAAATGGTGCCAACCGGTTGCAAATGCTCCCCTGAAAGGTTTGGCACTCAAAACAGAAGGATTTTTATCACAGGACAAGAAATCAGCCCTCAAAAACTTATCCGGCAGAAAATTTTTTTTAAAAAAAATCCCTAAGCCCCGGGGTCACAATTTCAGCAAAAATCTGACTTTTGGCAGTTCACTCAAAAATGGTGCCAACCGGTTGCAAATGCTCCCCTGAAAGCTGTGGCGATGGAAACAGAAGGCTTTTTATCACAGGACAAGAAATCAGCCCTCAAAAACTTAACCGGCAGAAAATATTTTTTTGAAAAAATCCCTAAGCCCCGGGGTCACAATTTCAGCAAAAATCAGACTTTTGGCAATTCACTCAAAAATGGTGCCAACCGGTTTCAAATGCTCCCCTGAAAGGTTTGGCACTCAAAACAGAAGGCTTTTTATCACAGGACAAGAAATCAGCCCTCAAAAACTTAACTGGCCGAAAATATTTTTTTGAAAAAATCTCTAAGCCCCGGGGTCACAATTTCAGCAAAAATCAGACTTTTGGCAATTCACTCAAAAATGGTGCCAAAAGCTTGAAAATGCTCCCCTGAAAGGTTTGGCACTCGAAACAGAAGGCTTTTTATCACAGGACAAAAAATCAGCCCTCAAAAACTTATCCGGCCGAAAATATTTTTTTGAAAAAATCCCTAAGCCCCGGGGTCACAATTTCAGCAAAAATCTGACTTTTGGCAGTTCACTCAAAAATGGTGCCAACCGGTTGCAAATGCTCCCCTGAAAGCTGTGGCGATGGAAACAGAAGGCTTTTTATTACAGGACAAGAAATCAGCCCTCAAAAACTTAACCGGAAGAAAATATTTTTTTGAAAAAATCCCTAAGCCCCGGGGTCACAATTTCAGCAAAAATCAGACTTTTGGCAATTCACTCAAAAATGGTGCCAAAAGCTTGAAAATGCTCCCCTGAAAGGTTTGGCACTCGAAACAGAAGGCTTTTTATCACAGGACAAAAAATCAGCCCTCAAAAACTTAACCGGCAGAAAATATTTTTTTGAAAAAATCCCTAAGCCCCGGGGTCACAATTTCAGCAAAAATCTGACTTTTGGCAGTTCACTCAAAAATGGTGCCAACCGGTTGCAAATGCTCCCCTGAAAGCTGTGGCGATGGAAACAGAAGGCTTTTTATCACAGGACAAGAAATCTGCCCTCAAAAACTTAACCGGAAGAAAATATTTTTTTGAAAAAATCCCTAAGCCCCGGGGTCACAATTTCAGCAAAAATCAGGCTTTTGGCAATTCACTCAAAAATGGTGCCAAAAGCTTGAAAATGCTCCGCTGAAAGCTTTGGCGATGGAAACAGAAGGCTTTTTATCACAGGACAAGAAATCATCCCTCAAAAACTTAACTGGCCGAAAATATTTTTTTGAAAAAATCCTTAAGCCCCGGGGTCACAATTTCAGCAAAAATCTGACTTTTGGCAATTCACTCAAAAATGGTGCCAACCGGTTGCAAATGCTCCCCTGAAAGGTTTGGCACTCAAAACAGAAGGATTTTTATCACAGGACAAGAAATCAGCCCTCAAAAACTTATCCGGCCGAAAATATTTTTTTGAAAAAATCCCTAAGCCCTGGGGTCACAATTTCAGCAAAAATCTGACTTTTGGCAGTTCACTCAAAAATGGTGCCAACCGGTTGCAAATGCTCCCCTGAAAGCTGTGGCGATGGAAACAGAAGGCTTTTTATTACAGGACAAGAAATCAGCCCTCAAAAACTTAACCGGAAGAAAATATTTTTTTGAAAAAATCCCTAAGCCCCGGGGTCACAATTTCAGCAAAAATCAGACTTTTGGCAATTCACTCAAAAATGGTGCCAAAAGCTTGAAAATGCTCCCCTGAAAGGTTTGGCACTCGAAACAGAAGGCTTTTTATCACAGGACAAAAAATCAGCCCTCAAAAACTTAACCGGCAGAAAATATTTTTTTGAAAAAATCCCTAAGCCCCGGGGTCACAATTTCAGCAAAAATCTGACTTTTGGCAGTTCACTCAAAAATGGTGCCAACCGGTTGCAAATGCTCCCCTGAAAGCTGTGGCGATGGAAACAGAAGGCTTTTTATCACAGGACAAGAAATCAGCCCTCAAAAACTTAACCGGAAGAAAATATTTTTTTGAAAAAATCCCTAAGCCCCGGGGTCACAATTTCAGCAAAAATCAGGCTTTTGGCAATTCACTCAAAAATGGTGCCAAAAGCTTGAAAATGCTCCGCTGAAAGCTTTGGCGATGGAAACAGAAGGCTTTTTATCACAGGACAAGAAATCATCCCTCAAAAACTTAACTGGCCGAAAATATTTTTTTGAAAAAATCCTTAAGCCCCGGGGTCACAATTTCAGCAAAAATCTGACTTTTGGCAATTCACTCAAAAATGGTGCCAACCGGTTGCAAATGCTCCCCTGAAAGGTTTGGCACTCAAAACAGAAGGATTTTTATCACAGGACAAGAAATCATCCCTCAAAAACTTATCCGGCCGAAAATATTTTTTTGAAAAAATCCCTAAGCCCCGGGGTCACAATTTCAGCAAAAATCTGACTTTTGGCAGTTCACTCAAAAATGGTGCCAACCGGTTGCAAATGCTCCCCTGAAAGCTGTGGCGATGGAAACAGAAGGCTTTTTATTACAGGACAAGAAATCAGCCCTCAAAAACTTAACCGGAAGAAAATATTTTTTTGAAAAAATCCCTAAGCCCCGGGGTCACAATTTCAGCAAAAATCAGACTTTTGGCAATTCACTCAAAAATGGTGCCAAAAGCTTGAAAATGCTCCCCTGAAAGGTTTGGCACTCGAAACAGAAGGCTTTTTATCACAGGACAAAAAATCAGCCCTCAAAAACTTAACCGGCAGAAAATATTTTTTTGAAAAAATCCCTAAGCCCCGGGGTCACAATTTCAGCAAAAATCTGACTTTTGGCAGTTCACTCAAAAATGGTGCCAAAAGCTTGAAAATGCTCCCCTGAAAGCTGTGGCGATGGAAACAGAAGGCTTTTTATCACAGGACAAGAAATCAGCCCTCAAAAACTTAACCGGAAGAAAATATTTTTTTGAAAAAATCCCTAAGCCCCGGGGTCACAATTTCAGCAAAAATCAGGCTTTTGGCAATTCACTCAAAAATGGTGCCAAAAGCTTGAAAATGCTCCGCTGAAAGCTTTGGCGATGGAAACAGAAGGCTTTTTATCACAGGACAAGAAATCATCCCTCAAAAACTTAACTGGCCGAAAATATTTTTTTGAAAAAATCCTTAAGCCCCGGGGTCACAATTTCAGCAAAAATCTGACTTTTGGCAATTCACTCAAAAATGGTGCCAACCGGTTGCAAATGCTCCCCTGAAAGGTTTGGCACTCAAAACAGAAGGATTTTTATCACAGGACAAGAAATCAGCCCTCAAAAACTTATCCGGCAGAAAATATCTTTTTGAAAAAATCCCTAAGCCCCGGGGTCACAATTTCAGCAAAAATCTGACTTTAGGCAGATCACTCAAAAATGGTGCCAAAAGCTTGAAAATGCTCCGCTGAAAGCTTTGGCGATGGAAACAGAAGGCTTTTTATCACAAGACAAGAAATCAGCCCTCAAAAACTTAACCGGCAGAAAATATTTTTTTGAAAAAATCCCTAAGCCCCGGGGTCACAATTTCAGCAAAAATCAGACTTTTGGCAATTCACTCAAAAATGGTGCCAACCGGTTGCAAATGCTCCCCTGAAAGCTTTGGCGATGGAAACAGAAGGCTTTTTATCACAGGACAAGAAATCAGCCCTCAAAAACTTAACCGGCAGAAAATAATTTTTGGAAAAATCTGATTTTTGGCAATTCACTCAAAAATGGTGCCAAAAGCTTGAAAATGCTCCCCTGAAAGGTTTGGAACTCAAAAGAGATGGATTTTTATCACAGGACAAGAAATCAGCCCTCAAAAGCTTAACCGGCAGAAAATATTTTTTTGAAAAAATCCCTAAGCCCCGGGGTCACAATTTCAGCAAAAATCTGACTTTTGGCAATTCACTAAAAAATGGTGCCAACCGGTTGCAAATGCTCCCCTGAAAGGTTTGGCACTCAAAACAGAAGGATTTTTATCACAGGACAAGAAATCAGCCCTCAAAAACTTATCCGGCAGAAAATATTTTTTTGAAAAAATCCCTAAGCCCCGGGGTCACAGTTTCAGCAAAAATCTGACTTTAGGCAGTTCACTCAAAAATGGTGCCAAAAGCTTGAAAATGCTCCGCTGAAAGCTTTGGCGATGGAAACAGAAGGCTTTTTATCACAGGACAAGAAATCAGCCCTCAAAAACTTAACCGGCAGAAAATATTTTTTTAAAAAAATCCCTAATCCCCGGGGTCACAATTTCAGCAAAAATCTGACTTTCGGCAATTCCTTTAAAATTGGTGCCAACCGCTTGCAAATGCTCCCCTGAAAATTTGGCACTCGAAACAGAAGGCTTTTTATCACAGGACAAGAAATCAGCCCTCAAAAACTTATCCGGCCGAAAATATTTTTTTGAAAAAATCCCTAAGCCCCGCGGTCACAATTTCAGCAAAAATCTGACTTTTGGCAGTTAACTCAAAAATGGTGCCAAAAGCTTGAAAATGCTCCCCTGAAAGGTTTGGCACTCAAAACAGAAGGATTTTTATCACAGGACAAGAAATCAGCCCTCAAAAACTTATCCGGCCGAAAATATTTTTTTGAAAAAATCCCTAAGCCCCGGGGTCACAATTTCAGCAAAAATCAGACTTTTGGCAATTCACTCAAGAATGGTGCCAACCGGTTGCAAATGCTCCCCTGAAAGGTTTGGCACTCGAAAAAGAAGGCTTTTTATCACAGGTCAAGAAATCAGCCCTCAAAAACTTATCCGGCAGAATTTTTTTTTTTGAAAAAATCCCTAAGCCCCGGGGTCACAATTTCAGCAAAAATCTGACTTTTGGCAGTTCACTCAAAAATGGTGCCAACTGGTTGCAAATGCTCCCCTGAAAGCTGTGGCGATGGAAACAGAAGGCTTTTTATTACAGGACAAGAAATCATCCCTCAAAAACTTAACTGGCCGAAAATATTTTTTTGAAAAAATCCCTAAGCCCCGGGGTCACAATTTCAGCAAAAATCAGACTTTTGGCAATTCACTCAAAAATGGTGCCAACCGGTTGCAAATGCTCCCCTGAAAGGTTTGGCACTCGAAAAAGAAGGCTTTTTATCACAGGTCAAGAAATCAGCCCTCAAAAACTTATCCGGCAGAATTTTTTTTTTTTGAAAAAATCCCTAAGCCCCGGGGTCACAATTTCAGCAAAAATCTGACTTTTGGCAGTTCACTCAAAAATGGTGCCAACTGGTTGCAAATGCTCCCCTGAAAGCTGTGGCGATGGAAACAGAAGGCTTTTTATCACAGGACAAGAAATCAGCCCTCAAAAACTTAACTGGAAGAAAATATTTTTTTGAAAAAATCCCTAAGCCACGGGGTCACAATTTCAGCAAAAATCAGACTTTTGGCAATTCACTCAAAAATGGTGCCAACCGGTTGCAAATGCTCCCCTGAAAGGTTTGGCACTCAAAACAGAAGGATTTTATCACAGGACAAGAAATCAGCCCTCAAAAACTTAACCGGAAGAAAATATTTTTTTGAAAAAATCCCTAAGCCCAGGGGTCACAATTTCAGCAAAAATCTGACTTTTGGCAGTTCACTCAAAAATGTTGCCAAAAGCTTGAAAATGCTCCCCTGAAAGCTTTGGAACTCGAAACAGAAGGCTTTTTATCACACGACAAGAAATCAGCCCTCAAAAACTTAAACGGCAGAAAATATTTTTTTGAAAAAATCCCTAATCCCCGGAGTCACAATTTCAGCAAAAATCTGACTTTCGGCAATTCACTCAAAAATGGTGCCAACCGGTTGCAAATGCTCCCCTGAAAGGTTTGGCACTCAAAACAGAAGGATTTTATCACAGGACAAGAAATCAGCCCTCAAAAACTTAACCGGAAGAAAATATTTTTTTGAAAAAATCCCTAAGCCCAGGGGTCACAATTTCAGCAAAAATCTGACTTTTGGCAGTTCACTCAAAAATGTTGCCAAAAGCTTGAAAATGCTCCCCTGAAAGCTTTGGAACTCGAAACAGAAGGCTTTTTATCACACGACAAGAAATCAGCCCTCAAAAACTTAAACGGCAGAAAATATTTTTTTGAAAAAATCCCTAATCCCCGGAGTCACAATTTCAGCAAAAATCTGACTTTCGGCAATTCCCTTATTAATGGTGCCAACCGCTTGCAAATGCTCCCCTGAAAATTTGGCACTCGAAACAGAAGGCTTTTTATCACAGGACAAGAAATCAGCCCTCAAAAACTTATCCGGCCGAAAATATTTTTTTGAAAAAATCCCTAAGCCCCGGGGTCACAATTTCAGCAAAAATCTGACTTTTGGCAGTTCACTCAAAAATGGTGCCAACTGGTTGCAAATGATCCCCTGAAAGCTGGGCCGATGGAAACAGAAGGCTTTTTATCACAGGACAAGAAATCAGCCCTCAAAAACTTACCTGGAAGAAAATATTTTTTTGAAAAAATCCCTGAGCCCCGGGGTCACAATTTCAGCAAAAATCAGACTTTTGGCAATTCACTCAAAAATGGTGCCAACCGGTTGCAAATGCTCCCCTGAAAGTTTTGGCACTCAAAACAGAAGGATTTTTATCACAGGACAAGAAATCAGCCCTAAAAACTTAACCGGCAGAAAATATTTTTTTGAAAAAATCCCTAAGCCCAGGGGTCACAATTTCAGCAAAAATCTGACTTTTGGCAGTTCACTCAAAAATGTTGCCAAAAGCTTGAAAATGCTCCCCTGAAAGCTTTGGAACTCGAAACAGAAGGCTTTTTATCACAGGACAAGAAATCAGCCCTCAAAAACTTATCCGGCAGAAAATATTTTTTTGAAAAAATCCCTAAGCCCCGGGGTCACAATTTCAGCAAAAATCTGACTTTTGGCAGTTCACTCAAAAATGGTGCCAACCGGTTGCAAATGCTCCCCTGAAAGCTGTGGCGATGGAAACAGAAGGCTTTTTATCACAGGACAAGAAATCAGCCCTCAAAAACTTAACCGGAAGAAAATATTTTTTTGAAAAAATCCCTAAGCCCCGGGGTCACAATTTCAGCAAAAATCAGACTTTTGGCAATTCACTCAAAAATGGTGCCAACCGGTTGCAAATGCTCCCCTGAAAGGTTTGGCACTCAAAACAGAAGGATTTTTATCACAGGACAAGAAATCAGCCCTAAAAACTTAACCGGCAGAAAATATTTTTTTGAAAAAATCCCTAAGCCCAGGGGTCACAATTTCAGCAAAAATCTGACTTTTGGCAGTTCACTCAAAAATGTTGCCAAAAGCTTGAAAATGCTCCCCTGAAAGCTTTGGAACTCGAAATAGAAGGCTTTTTATCACACGACAAGAAATCAGCCCTCAAAAACTTAACCGGCAGAAAATATTTTTTTGAAAAAATCCCTAAGCCCCGGGGTCACAATTTCAGCAAAAATCTGACTTTCGGCAATTCCCTTATTAATGGTGCCAACCGCTTGCAAATGCTCCCCTGAAAATTTGGCACTCGAAACAGAAGGCTTTTTATCACAGGACAAGAAATCAGCCCTCAAAAACTTATCCGGCCGAAAATATTTTTTTGAAAAAATCCCTAAGCCCCGGGGTCACAATTTCAGCAAAAATCTGACTTTTGGCAGTTCACTCAAAAATGGTGCCAACTGGTTGCAAATGATCCCCTGAAAGCTGGGCCGATGGAAACAGAAGGCTTTTTATCACAGGACAAGAAATCAGCCCTCAAAAACTTACCTGGAAGAAAATATTTTTTTGAAAAAATCCCTGAGCCCCGGGGTCACAATTTCAGCAAAAATCAGACTTTTGGCAATTCACTCAAAAATGGTGCCAACCGGTTGCAAATGCTCCCCTGAAAGTTTTGGCACTCAAAACAGAAGGATTTTTATCACAGGACAAGAAATCAGCCCTAAAAACTTAACCGGCAGAAAATATTTTTTTGAAAAAATCCCTAAGCCCAGGGGTCACAATTTCAGCAAAAATCTGACTTTTGGCAGTTCACTCAAAAATGTTGCCAAAAGCTTGAAAATGCTCCCCTGAAAGCTTTGGAACTCGAAACAGAAGGCTTTTTATCACACGACAAGAAATCAGCCCTCAAAAACTTAACCGGCAGAAAATATTTTTTTGAAAAAATCCCTAAGCCCCGGGGTCACAATTTCAGCAAAAATGTGACTTTTGGCAATTCACTAAAAAATGGTGCCAACCGGTTGCAAATGCTCCCCTGAAAGGTTTGGCACTCAAAACAGAAGGATTTTTATCACAGGACAAGAAATCAGCCCTCAAAAACATATCCGGCAGAAAATATTTTTTTGAAAAAATCCCTAAGCCCCGGGGTCACAATTTCAGCAAAAATCTGACTTTTGGCAGTTCACTCAAAAATGGTGCCAACCGGTTGCAAATGCTCCCCTGAAAGCTGTGGCGATGGAAACAGAAGGCTTTTTATCACAGGACAAGAAATCAGCCCTCAAAAACTTAACCGGAAGAAAATATTTTTTTGAAAAAATCCCTAAGCCCCGGGGTCACAATTTCAGCAAAAATCAGACTTTTGGCAATTCACTCAAAAATGGTGCCAACCGGTTGCAAATGCTCCCCTGAAAGGTTTGGCACTCGAAACAGAAGGCTTTTTATCACACGACAAGAAATCAGCCCTCAAAAACTTAACCGGCAGAAAATATTTTTTTGAAAAAATCCCTAAGCCCCGGGGTCACAATTTCAGCAAAAATCTAACTTTTGGCAGTTCACTCAAAAATGGTGCCAAAAGCTTGAAAATGCTCCCCTGAAAAGTTTGGCACTCGAAACAGAAGGCTTTTTATCACAGGACAAGAAATCAGCCCTCAAAAACTTATCCGGCAGAAAATATTTTTTGGAAAAAATCCCTAAGCCCCGGGGTCACAATTTCAGCAAAAATCTGACTTTAGGCAGTGTTAATGGTTTCAGAACTCATAGGGTTAAAGAGTTCTGTGGTGACGTCTCTTCCCTGAGGCGTGGTTAGAAACTTCTATGGGAGTGGCTTGACTCCGAGAGTTTGAGTCTGGTTTCGTTTTCGCGGAGAGAGGATGCAAGATGTGTCAGTTCTCGCCGGGTTGATTTAAGAGCTGTTTTACTTCATGATTAAAGGCAAGAGAAGATAAAGAAAGCCTTTGTGTGTGTCTGGATTTATTACCCACATGCTGCAATTGCTTCGACCGCTGTGTTTATCTCTGCTACCGGCAAGAGGGAGAGGCAGGAAGGATTTTTGGATCAGCACGGACAGACAGCAGAGCTGTGCAAGGGGAAGCGTGCTGGACATGTTTGTTTTTCTTGGAACTCATGGCAACTCTGCACTCTCCGTTGCCATAGGTTATGGATCCGTGCCAAAGCTTTGAAGCATTGCAGGAACGTCCCACATGTGGGGGAGCCAGCAGGGAAGTTGCTGGGGCCAGCCGGAGCTGTCTTTGAGGCTGGAAGGAGCTCGCTGGGGAGAAGCCGATCTGCCGGAGGCCGGAGGAAGCTGGTGCTGTCGTGAGTAAGCTTACCCCGGGGAAGGAGGAGATGGCTCAGTCCCAGGAACATGGCTTTGAGCTTAAGCTGCCATGTGAGAAGTTAACAATCCAAACGTGGTTGGAGTGGAGTTATTTAGCAGAGTTGTCCCTAGTTGGAGCCAATCTCTGGGAATTGGTCACACCGATGTCTACATCAGCTGGGGCAGTCACAAGCCAACGTGAAGCTGAGGAGCGTGTGATGGCGTTTTTGGCTGAGAACGTGAGTGCTGATTTGAGGCCTGTAGTTCTGGATGCAAGGAAACCTGCGGTCGCTTGGCTAGCTCTACAGGAAGTGTGCAACGCTGGGGGCGGAAGCAAGGGCCGGGAGATGGCTGCATCAGAACAGGGAAGGCCAGAGGGCGCTGATCACCTTCGTGGAAGCCAGTGCACAGCTGGGAAAGGCTGTGGGACCCCTAAGGGGGGTCAAGAGACTATCACTACTGCAACGTGTCTGCGTGAGGAGCTTGGAGAGAGGCAAGCTGCTGGGGGCCCTTTACCGACCACTGGGGGTGCAGGAAAGCGTCCTGGGAGCCCTGTAAGCAGTGGGGGGGCGGTGAGCTGTAAAAGCCCAGAAAAGCCTCTTTTTCCAAAGGCTGCCAAGAGTTGTTTGCGTCGAAAGTCGAAGCCTGGGAAACAAGACACTGCTAGATGCGTCAAGGTCAGCCATCTGCTGCAGAGGGAGATAAGGCCTGCAGAGTTGTCTGGGAGCTCTGAGATAAGTCCAGTCTTCAGAGCGACGCAGGATGTTGCGGTTTTGGACGCTGCCAAGGACAGAGGCAGTGGGACGTTTGTTGGCATGGCAACGCTACAGAACAATTCCAGCAGGGACACAGCTGTGAAGTTTATAATCGACAGTGAAGCCAGTCACCACCTGATTGGAGAGACTCCTGCTGGGGGGCTGCGGGACTGCAGGGCTGTTTTGGATGGGAAAATTGTGCAGTTTGCAAACGGTTCCCAAAAGCAGGTTTCTGAAATAGTTGACGTGTATATTCCTTTTTTGCAGGCACAGCTGGAGATCTACGTTATGCCAGGACTGTATTGTTGTCTGTTATCTGTACCAGCTCTTGTGAAGCAGGGGTTCAAAATTTGCTTTGAAAATGACACCTGTTCCATTTTCAGAGGAGGGAGACAACTTGTCAACATGCAGAGGGAGAACAATTTCTTTGTTCTGGAGTCACCTCTGGAGGGTGGTGGGAATGCTGGAAAAGCACAGGTGCAGTGTGCTAAGGTTCCCAGTCATGTGCAAAAGTTGCCCAGGTGCACAAAAGGGTGCGAACTCCGGAAATGTGGGAGGTCCCAAGGGTGCAGGGCATGCAAAGATGCAAAGGTGCTTGGTTTTCCCGGGTTTGGGAGGGTAGCCAAAGAGCCCTTTGAGCTTGTTCACACAGATCTGTCAGGACCCATGAGGTCTGAGAGTCTGGGTGGGGCCAGGTATGTGCTGTCGCTGACAGATCACCACAGCCAGGTTGGCTGGTGTTTCTCTCTCAAATCACAGGGGGAGGTGGCGCAACTGATCCAGGATTGGGTTGCGGAGGTGGAACTAAGGTTCTCCACCAAGGTGCAAGAGTTCAGGAGCGACCGTGGGTCACAGTTTACTGGGTCTGCTCTGAAGGAGTTCTTCAAGGAAAAGGGAATTCGTCACCAGGTGACGGGTGCAAAGTCTCCTCAAGAGAGAGGCGTGGCAGAGCACAGGAGTGAAGCACTGGCTGGAGTTGTCAGGGTTTTGCTGTGTGACTCTGAGCTGCCTCAGAGCTTTTGGAGTGAGGCTTGGAAATTTGCCAGCTTTGTTTTTAACAGGTCCTACAATCACGATGTAGGTGACACACCGCATTTTCTGTTGCACAAGAGGAAGCCACAGGTGCACTTCTTCCGTTCGTTCGGTTCTAGGGCTTCAGTGCCAAGACCAACAGCGCAACAGAAGGAGGGTGGTCCTAGGTGTCAGGACATGATCTTCTGTGGGTATGATCCTGCAACAAATGGGTGGAAGTTTGCATACCCAGAGGGTGATCAGACCAAGCTGCTGGTCAGCAAGCATGCAGAGTTCTTTGAGCAGGGTGTTTGGTCACAGCCTAGGTATGGTCCTGATTTTCTCTCAGAATGCTTGTCCGATTCTGAAGGGGAGGAGAGGGAAGCAGAGGCTGATCCCGGTGATGGGGACCAGGTCCAGGATCAGGGTTCAGAACCCGGTGATGGGGACCAGGTCCAGGGTCAGGGGTCAGGGCAGGTTTGGGCATCTCCAAGGGTTGTGAAAGGAATGTCCAGGTGTGAGGCTTCATCTCCGGTAAGCGTAATGGAGAAAGCTCACGGACGGGTTGTCAAGTCAGAGGGGGAAAAGTCTGACGGAGGAGACACAACTGCTGGCCCAGGTGGGTCAGAGGGGTTTCAGGTCACGGGTGCGTGGGAAAGTGTCGCACAGTGTGATTCTGGGAATGTTGAAGGGGTTCAACAATTGCCTGGGATAGAAGCCAGTGGGAGGCAAAAGGCAATGGGAGGTGAGTTGAACTCAAAGAGGTCTGTAAATAGGGGTTCACAGTTTCCCTCAGGGTTCGAGGCGAGAGGGGGTGTTAATGGTTTCAGAACTCATAGGGTTAAAGAGTTCTGTGGTGACGTCTCTTCCCTGAGGCGTGGTTAGAAACTTCTATGGGAGTGGCTTGACTCCGAGAGTTTGAGTCTGGTTTCGTTTTCGCGGAGAGAGGATGCAAGATGTGTCAGTTCTCGCCGGGTTGATTTAAGAGCTGTTTTACTTCATGATTAAAGGCAAGAGAAGATAAAGAAAGCCTTTGTGTGTGTCTGGATTTATTACCCACATGCTGCAATTGCTTCGACCGCTGTGTTTATCTCTGCTACCGGCAAGAGGGAGAGGCAGGAAGGATTTTTGGATCAGCACGGACAGACAGCAGAGCTGTGCAAGGGGAAGCGTGCTGGACATGTTTGTTTTTCTTGGAACTCATGGCAACTCTGCACTCTCCGTTGCCATAGGCAGTTCACTCAAAAATGGTGCCAAAAGCTTGAAACTGCTCCACTGAAAGCTTTGGCACTCGAAACAGAAGGCTTTTTATCACAGGACAAGAAATCAGCCCTCAAAAACTTATCCGGCAGAAAATATTTTTTTGAAAAAATCCCTAAGCCCCGGGGTCACAATTTCAGCAAAAATCTGACTTTTGGCAATTCACTCAAAAATGGTGCCAAAAGCTTGAAAATGCTCCACTGAAAGCTTTGGCGATGGAAACAGAAGGCTTTTTATCACAGGACAAGAAATCATCCCTCAAAAACTTAACTGGCCGAAAATATTTTTTTGAAAAAATCCCTAAGCCCCGGGGTCACAATTTCAGCAAAAATCTGACTTTTGGCAGTTCACTCAAAAATGGTGCCAAAAGCTTGAAAATGCTCCCCTGAAAGGTTTGGCACTCGAAACAGAAGGCTTTTTATCACACGACAAGAAATCAGCCCTCAAAAACTTAACCGGAAGAAAATATTTTTTTGAAAAAATCCCTAAGCCCCGGGGTCACAATTTCAGCAAAAATCTGACTTTTGGCAGTTCACTCAAAAATGGTGCCAAAAGCTTGAAAATGCTCCCCTGAAAGCTTTGGCACTCGAAACGGAAGGCTTTTTATCACACGACAAGAAATCAGCCCTCAAAAACTTAACCGGCAGAAAATATTTTTTTGAAAAAATCCCTAAGCCCCGGGGTCACAATTTCAGCAAAAATCTGACTTTTGGCAGTTCACTCAAAAATGGTGCCAAAAGCTTGAAAATGCTCCCCTGAAAGGTTTGGCACTCGAAACAGAAGGCTTTTTATCACACGACAAGAAATCAGCCCTCAAAAACTTAACCGGCAGAAAATATTTTTTTGAAAAAATCCCTAAGCCGCGGGGTCACAATTTCAGCAAAAATCTGACTTTTGGCAGTTCACTCAAAAATGGTGCCAAAAGCTTGAAAATGCTCCCCTGAAAAGTTTGGCACTCGAAACAGAAGGCTTTTTATCACAGGACAAGAAATCAGCCCTCAAAAACTTAACCGGCAGAAAATATTTTTTGGAAAAAATCCCTAAGCCCCGGGGTCACAATTTCAGCAAAAATCTGACTTTAGGCAGTTCACTCAAAAATGGTGCCAAAAGCTTGAAACTGCTCCACTGAAAGCTTTGGCACTCGAAACAGAAGGCTTTTTATCACAGGACAAGAAATCAGCCCTCAAAAACTTATCCGGCAGAAAATATTTTTTTGAAAAAATCCCTAAGCCCCGGGGTCACAATTTCAGCAAAAATCTGACTTTTGGCAGTTCACTCGAAAATGGTGCCAAAAGCTTGAAAATGCTCCCCTGAAAGGCTTTGCACTCGAAACAGAAGGCTTTTTATCACAGGACAAGAAATCAGCCCTCAAAAACTTAACCAGAAGAAAATATTTTTTTGAAAAAATCCCTAAGCCCCGGGGTCACAATTTCAGCAAAAATCTGACTTTTGGCAGTTCACTCAAAAATGGTGCCAAAAGCTTGAAAATGCTCCCCTGAAAGCTTTGGCACTCGAAACAGAAGGCTTTTTATCACACGACAAGAAATCAGCCCTCAAAAACTTAACCGGCAGAAAATATTATTTTGAAAAAATCCCTAAGCCCCGGGGTCACAATTTCAGCAAAAATCTGACTTTTGGCAGTTCACTCAAAAATGGTGCCAAAAGCTTGAAAATGCTCCCCTGAAAGGTTTGGCACTCGAAACAGAAGGCTTTTTATCACAGGACAAGAAATCAGCCGTCAAAAACTTAACCGGAAGAAAATATTTTTTTGAAAAAATCCCTAAGCCCCGGGGTCACAATTTCAGCAAAAATCTGACTTTTGGCAGTTCACTCAAAAATGGTGCCAAAAGCTTGAAAATGCTCCCCTGAAAGGTTTGGCACTCGAAACAGAAGGCTTTTTATCACAGGACAAGAAATCAGCCGTCAAAAACTTAACCGGAAGAAAATATTTTTTTGAAAAAATCCCTAAGCCCCGGGTTCACAATTTCAGCAAAAATGTGACTTTTGGCAATTCACTAAAAAATGGTGCCAACCGGTTGCAAATGCTCCCCTGAAAGGTTTGGCACTCAAAACAGAAGGATTTTTATCACAGGACAAGAAATCAGCCCTCAAAAACTTAACCGGAAGAAAATATTTTTTTGAAAAAATCCCTAAGCCCCGGGGTCACAATTTCAGCAAAAATCTGACTTTTGGCAGTTCACTCAAAAATGGTGCCAAAAGCTTGAAAATGCTCCCCTGAAAGGTTTGGCACTCGAAACAGAAGGCTTTTTATCACACGACAAGAAATCAGCCCTCAAAAACTTAACCGGAAGAAAATATTTTTTTGAAAAAAATCCCTAAGCCCCGGGGTCACAATTTCAGCAAAAATCTGACTTTTGGCAGTTCACTCAAAAATGGTGCCAAAAGCTTGAAAATGCTCCCCTGAAAAGTTTGGCACTCGAAACAGAAGGCTTTTTATCACAGGACAAGAAATCAGCCCTCAAAAACTTATCCGGCAGAAAATATTTTTTGGAAAAAATCCCTAAGCCCCGGGGTCACAATTTCAGCAAAAATCTGACTTTATTCAGTTCACTCAAAAATGGTGCCAAAAGCTTGAAACTGCTCCACTGAAAGCTTTGGCACTCGAAACAGAAGGCTTTTTATCACAGGACAAGAAATCAGCCCTCAAAAACTTATCCGGCAGAAAATATTTTTTTGAAAAAATCCCTAAGCCCCGGGGTCACAATTTCAGCAAAAATCTGACTTTTGGCAGTTCACTCAAAAATGGTGCCAAAAGCTTGAAAATGCTCCACTGAAAGCTTTGGCGATGGAAACAGAAGGCTTTTTATCAGAGGACAAGAAATCATCCCTCAAAAACTTAACTGGCCGAAAATATTTTTTTGAAAAAATCCCTAAGCCCCGGGGTCACAATTTCAGCAAAAATCTGACTTTTGGCAGTTCACTCAAAAATGGTGCCAAAAGCTTGAAAATGCTCCCCTGAAAGCTTTGGCACTCGAAACAGAAGGCTTTTTATCACACGACAAGAAATCAGCCCTCAAAAACTTAACCGGCAGAAAATATTTTTTTGAAAAAATCCCTAAGCCCCGGGGTCACAATTTCAGCAAAAATCTGACTTTTGGCAGTTCACTCAAAAATGGTGCCAAAAGCTTGAAAATGCTCCCCTGAAAGGTTTGGCACTCGAAACAGAAGGCTTTTTATCACACGACAAGAAATCAGCCCTCAAAAACTTAACCGGCAGAAAATATTTTTTTGAAAAAATCCCTAAGCCCCGGGGTCACAATTTCAGCAAAAATCTGACTTTTGGCAGTTCACTCAAAAATGGTGCCAAAAGCTTGAAAATGCTCCCCTGAAAAGTTTGGCACTCGAAACAGAAGGCTTTTTATCACAGGACAAGAAATCAGCCCTCAAAAACTTAACCGGCAGAAAATATTTTTTGGAAAAAATCCCTAAGCCCCGGGGTCACAATTTCAGCAAAAATCTGACTTTAGGCAGTTCACTCAAAAATGGTGCCAAAAGCTTGAAACTGCTCCACTGAAAGCTTTGGCACTCGAAACAGAAGGCTTTTTATCACAGGACAAGAAATCAGCCCTCAAAAACTTATCCGGCAGAAAATATTTTTTTGAAAAAATCCCTAAGCCCCGGGGTCACAATTTCAGCAAAAATCTGACTTTTGGCAGTTCACTCAAAAATGGTGCCAAAAGCTTGAAAATGCTCCCCTGAAAGGCTTTGCACTCGAAACAGAAGGCTTTTTATCACAGGACAAGAAATCAGCCCTCAAAAACTTAACCAGAAGAAAATATTTTTTTGAAAAAATCCCTAAGCCCCGGGGTCACAATTTCAGCAAAAATCTGACTTTTGGCAGTTCACTCAAAAATGGTGCCAAAAGCTTGAAAATGCTCCCCTGAAAGCTTTGGCACTCGAAACAGAAGGCTTTTTATCACACGACAAGAAATCAGCCCTCAAAAACTTAACCGGCAGAAAATATTTTTTTGAAAAAATCCCTAAGCCCCGGGGTCACAATTTCAGCAAAAATCTGACTTTTGGCAGTTCACTCAAAAATGGTGCCAAAAGCTTGAAAATGCTCCCCTGAAAGGTTTGGCACTCGAAACAGAAGGCTTTTTATCACAGGACAAGAAATCAGCCGTCAAAAACTTAACCGGAAGAAAATATTTTTTTGAAAAAATCCCTAAGCCCCGGGGTCACAATTTCAGCAAAAATCTGACTTTTGGCAGTTCACTCAAAAATGGTGCCAAAAGCTTGAAAATGCTCCCCTGAAAGGTTTGGCACTCGAAACAGAAGGCTTTTTATCACAGGACAAGAAATCAGCCGTCAAAAACTTAACCGGAAGAAAATATTTTTTTGAAAAAATCCCTAAGCCCCGGGTTCACAATTTCAGCAAAAATGTGACTTTTGGCAATTCACTAAAAAATGGTGCCAACCGGTTGCAAATGCTCCCCTGAAAGGTTTGGCACTCAAAACAGAAGGATTTTTATCACAGGACAAGAAATCAGCCCTCAAAAACTTATCCGGCAGAAAATATTTTTTGGAAAAAATCCCTAAGCCCCGGGGTCACAATTTCAGCAAAAACCTGACTTTTGGCAATTCACTCAAAAATGGTGCCAAAAGCTTGAAACTGCTCCCCTGAAAGGTTTGGCACTCGAAACAGAAGGCTTTTTATCACAGGACAAGAAATCAGCCCTCAAAAACTTATCCGGCAGAAAATATTTTTTTGAAGAAATCCCTAAGCCCCGGGGTCACAATTTCAGCAAAAATCTGACTTTAGGCAGTTCACTCAAAAATGGTGCCAAAAGCTTGAAACTGCTCCGCTGAAAGCTTTGGCACTCGAAACAGAAGGCTTTTTATCACAGGACAAGAAATCAGCCCTCAAAAACTTATCCGGCAGAAAATATTTTTTTGAAAAAATCCCTAAGCCCCGGGGTCACAATTTCAGCAAAAATCTGACTTTCGGCAGTTCACTCAAAAATGGTGCCAAAAGCTTGAAAATGCTCCGCTGAAAGCTTTGGCGATGGAAACAGAAGGCTTTTTATCACAGGACAAGAAATCATCCCTCAAAAACTTAACTGGCCGAAAATATTTTTTTGAAAAAATCCCTAAGCCCCGGGGTCACAATTTCAGCAAAAATCTGACTTTTGGCAGTTCACTCAAAAATGGTGCCAAAAGCATGAAAATGCTCCCCTGAAAGCTTTGGCACTCGAAACAGAAGGCTTTTTATCACACGACAAGAAATCAGCCCTCAAAAACTTAACCGGCAGAAAATATTTTTTTGAAAAAATCCCTAAGCCCCGGGGTCACAATTTCAGCAAAAATCTGACTTTTGGCAGTTCACTCAAAAATGGTGCCAAAAGCTTGAAAATGCTCCCCTGAAAGGTTTGGCACTCGAAACAGAAGGCTTTTTATCACACGACAAGAAATCAGCCCTCAAAAACTTAACCGGCAGAAAATATTTTTTTGAAAAAATCCCTAAGCCCCGGGGTCACAATTTCAGCAAAAATCTGACTTTTGGCAGTTCACTCAAAAATGGTGCCAAAAGCTTGAAAATGCTCCCCTGAAAAGTTTGGCACTCGAAACAGAAGGCTTTTTATCACAGGACAAGAAATCAGCCCTCAAAAACTTATCCGGCAGAAAATATTTTTTTGAAAAAATCCCTAAGCCCCAGGGTCACAATTTCAGCAAAAATCTGACTTTTGGCAGTTCACTCAAAAATGGTGCCAAAAGCTTGAAAATGCTCCACTGAAAGCTTTGGCGATGGAAACAGAAGGCTTTTTATCACAGGACAAGAAATCATCCCTCAAAAACTTAACTGGCCGAAAATATTTTTTTGAAAAAATCCCTAAGCCCCGGGGTCACAATTTCAGCAAAAATCAGACTTTTGGCAGTTCACTCAAAAATGGTGCCAAAAGCTTGAAAATGCTCCCCTGAAAGGTTTGGCACTCGAAACAGAAGGCTTTTTATCACACGACAAGAAATCAGCCCTCAAAAACTTAACCGGCAGAAAATATTTTTTTGAAAAAAATCCCTAAGCCCCGGGGTCACAATTTCAGCAAAAATCTGACTTTTGGCAGTTCACTCAAAAATGGTGCCAAAAGCTTGAAAATGCTCCCCTGAAAAGTTTGGCACTCGAAACAGAAGGCTTTTTATCACAGGACAAGAAATCAGCCCTCAAAAACTTATCCGGCAGAAAATATTTTTTGGAAAAAATCCCTAAGCCCCGGGGTCACAATTTCAGCAAAAATCTGACTTTAGGCAGTTCACTCAAAAATGGTGCCAAAAGCTTGAAACTGCTCCACTGAAAGCTTTGGCACTCGAAACAGAAGGCTTTTTATCACAGGACAAGAAATCAGCCCTCAAAAACTTAACCGGCAGAAAATATTTTTTTGAAAAAATCCCTAAGCCCCGGGGTCACAATTTCAGCAAAAATCTGACTTTTGGCAGTTCACTCAAAAATGGTGCCAAAAGCTTGAAAATGCTCCCCTGAAAGGCTTTGCACTCGAAACAGAAGGCTTTTTATCACAGGACAAGAAATCAGCCCTCAAAAACTTAACCAGAAGAAAATATTTTTTTGAAAAAATCCCTAAGCCCCGGGGTCACAATTTCAGCAAAAATCTGACTTTTGGCAGTTCACTCAAAAATGGTGCCAACCGGTTGCAAATGCTCCCCTTAAAGCTGTGCCGATGGAAACAGAAGGCTTTTTATCACAGGACAAGAAATCAGCACTCAAAAATTAACCAGAAGAAAATATTTTTTTGAAAAAATCCCTAAGGTCCCTAAAATCCCTAAGGTCACAATTTCAGCAAAAATCTGACTTTTGGCAGTTCACTCAAAAATGGTGCCAACCGGTTGCAAATGCTCCCCTGAAAGCTGTGGCGATGGAAACAGAAGGCTTTTTATCACAGGACAAGAAATCAGCCCTCAAAAACTTAACCGGAAGAAAATATTTTTTTGAAAAAATCCCTAAGCCCAGGGGTCACAATTTCAGCAAAAATCTGACTTTTGCCAGTTCACTCAAAAATGTTGCCAAAAGCTTGAAAATGCTCCCCTGAAAGGTTTGGCACTCGAAACAGAAGGCTTTTTATCACACGACAAGAAATCAGCCCTCAAAAACTTAACCGGCAGAAAATATTTTTTTGAAAAAATCCCTAAGCCCCGGGGTCACAATTTCAGCAAAAATCTGACTTTTGGCAGTTCACTCAAAAATGGTGCCAAAAGCTTGAAAATGCTCCCCTGAAAGGTTTGGCACTCGAAACAGAAGGCTTTTTATCACAGGACAAGAAATCAGCCGTCAAAAACTTAACCGGAAGAAAATATTTTTTTGAAAAAATCCCTAAGCCCCGGGTTCACAATTTCAGCAAAAATGTGACTTTTGGCAATTCACTAAAAAATGGTGCCAACCGGTTGCAAATGCTCCCCTGAAAGGTTTGGCACTCAAAACAGAAGGATTTTTATCACAGGACAAGAAATCAGCCCTCAAAAACTTATCCGGCAGAAAATATTTTTTGGAAAAAATCCCTAAGCCCCGGGGTCACAATTTCAGCAAAAATCTGACTTTAGGCAGTTCACTCAAAAATGGTGCCAAAAGCTTGAAACTGCTCCGCTGAAAGCTTTGGCACTCGAAACAGAAGGCTTTTTATCACAGGACAAGAAATCAGCCCTCAAAAACTTATCCGGCAGAAAATATTTTTTTGAAAAAATCCCTAAGCCCCGGGGTCACAATTTCAGCAAAAATCTGACTTTCGGCAGTTCACTCAAAAATGGTGCCAACCGGTTGCAAATGCTCCCCTGAAAGCTGTGGCGATGGAAACAGAAGGCTTTTTATCACAGGACAAGAAATCAGCCCTCAAAAACTTAACCGGCAGAAAATATTTTTTTGAAAAAATCCCTAAGCCCCGGGGTCACAATTTCAGCAAAAATCAGACTTTTGGCAATTCACTCAAAAATGGTGCCAACCGGTTGCAAATGCTCCCCTGAAAGGTTTGGCACTCAAAACAGAAGGATTTTTATCACAGGACAAGAAATCAGCCCTAAAAACTTAACCGGCAGAAAATATTTTTTTGAAAAAATCCCTAAGCCCAGGGGTCACAATTTCAGCAAAAATCTGACTTTTGGCACTTCACTCAAAAATGTTGCCAAAAGCTTGAAAATGCTCCCCTGAAAGCTTTGGAACTCGAAACAGAAGGCTTTTTATCACACGACAAGAAATCAGCCCTCAAAAACTTATCCGGCAGAAAATATTTTTTTGAAAAAATCCCTAAGCCCCGGGGTCACAATTTCAGCAAAAATGTGACTTTTGGCAGTTCACTCAAAAATGGTGCCAACCGGTTGCAAATGCTCCCCTGAAAGGTTTGGCACTCAAAACAGAAGGCTTTTTATTACAGGACAAGAAATCAGCCCTCAAAAACTTAACTGGCCGAAAATATTTTTTTGAAAAAATCCCTAAGCCCCGGGGTCACAATTTCAGCAAAAATCAGACTTTGGCAATTCACTCAAAAATGGTGCCAACCGGTTGCAAATGCTCCCCTGAAAGGTTTGGCACTCGAAACAGAAGGCTTTTTATCACACGACAAGAAATCAGCCCTCAAAAACTTAACCGGCAGAAAATATTTTTTTGAAAAAATCCCTAAGCCCCGGGGTCACAATTTCAGCAAAAATCTGACTTTTGCCAGTTCACTCAAAAATGGTGCCAAAAGCTTGAAAATGCTCCCCTGAAAGCTTTGGCACTCGAAACAGAAGGCTTTTTATCACACGACAAGAAATCAGCCCTCAAAAACTTAACCGGCAGAAAATATTTTTTTGAAAAAATCCCTAAGGTCCCTAAAATCCCTAAGGTCACAATTTCAGCAAAAATCTGACTTTTGGCAGTTCACTCAAAAATGGTGCCAACCGGTTGCAAATGCTCCCCTGAAAGCTGTGGCGATGGAAACAGAAGGCTTTTTATCACAGGACAAGAAATCAGCCCTCAAAAACTTAACCGGAAGAAAATATTTTTTTGAAAAAATCCCTAAGCCCAGGGGTCACAATTTCAGCAAAAATCTGACTTTTGCCAGTTCATTCAAAAATGTTGCCAAAAGCTTGAAAATGCTCCCCTGAAAGCTTTGGAACTCGAAACAGAAGGCTTTTTATCACACGACAAGAAATCAGCCCTCAAAAACTTAACCGGCAGAAAATAATTTTTTGAAAAAATCCCTAAGCCCCGGGGTCACAATTTCAGCAAAAATCTGACTTTTGGCAGTTCACTCAAAAATGGTGCCAAAAGCTTGAAAATGCTCCCCTGAAAAGTTTGGCACTCGAAACAGAAGGCTTTTTATCACAGGACAAGAAATCAGCCGTCAAAAACTTAACCGGAAGAAAATATTTTTTTGAAAAAATCCCTAAGCCCCGGGGTCACAATTTCAGCAAAAATGTGACTTTTGGCAATTCACTAAAAAATGGTGCCAACCGGTTGCAAATGCTCCCCTGAAAGGTTTGGCACTCAAAACAGAAGGATTTTTATCACAGGACATGAAATCAGCCCTCAAAAACTTATCCGGCAGAAATTTTTTTTTTGAAAAAATCCCTAAGCCCCGGGGTCACAATTTCAGCAAAAATCTGACTTTAGGCAGTTCACTCAAAAATGGTGCCAAAAGCTTGAAACTGCTCCGCTGAAAGCTTTGGCGATGGAAACAGAAGGCTTTTTATCACAGGACAAGAAATCATCCCTCAAAAACTTAACTGGCCGAAAATATTTTTTTGAAAAAATCCCTAAGCCCCGCGGTCACAATTTCAGCAAAAATCTGACTTTTGGCAGTTCACTCAAAAATGGTGCCAACCGGTTGCAAATGCTCCCCTGAAAGGCTTTGCACTCGAAACAGAAGGCTTTTTATCACAGGACAAGAAATCAGCCCTCAAAAACTTAACCAGAAGAAAATATTTTTTTGAAAAAATCCCTAAGCCCCGGGGTCACAATTTCAGCAAAAATCTGACTTTTGCCAGTTCACTCAAAAATGGTGCCAAAAGCTTGAAAATGCTCCCCTGAAAGCTTTGGCACTCGAAACAGAAGGCTTTTTATCACACGACAAGAAATCAGCCCTCAAAAACTTAACCGGCAGAAAATATTTTTTTGAAAAAATCCCTAAGGTCCCTAAAATCCCTAAGGTCACAATTTCAGCAAAAATCTGACTTTTGGCAGTTCACTCAAAAATGGTGCCAACCGGTTGCAAATGCTCCCCTGAAAGCTGTGGCGATGGAAACAGAAGGCTTTTTATCACAGGACAAGAAATCAGCCCTCAAAAACTTAACCGGAAGAAAATATTTTTTTGAAAAAATCCCTAAGCCCAGGGGTCACAATTTCAGCAAAAATCTGACTTTTGCCAGTTCACTCAAAAATGTTGCCAAAAGCTTGAAAATGCTCCCCTGAAAGCTTTGGAACTCGAAACAGAAGGCTTTTTATCACACGACAAGAAATCAGCCCTCAAAAACTTAACCGGCAGAAAATATTTTTTTGAAAAAATCCCTAAGCCCCGGGGTCACAATTTCAGCAAAAATCTGACTTTTGGCAGTTCACTCAAAAATGGTGCCAAAAGCTTGAAAATGCTCCCCTGAAAGGTTTGGCACTCGAAACAGAAGGCTTTTTATCACAGGACAAGAAATCAGCCGTCAAAAACTTAACCGGAAGAAAATATTTTTTTGAAAAAATCCCTAAGCCCCGGGGTCACAATTTCAGCAAAAATCTGACTTTTGGCAGTTCACTAAAAAATGGTGCCAACCGGTTGCAAATGCTCCCCTGAAAGGTTTGGCACTCAAAACAGAAGGATTTTTATCACAGGACAAGAAATCAGCCCTCAAAAACTTATCCGGCAGAAAATATTTTTTGGAAAAGATCCCTAAGCCCCGGGGTCACAATTTCAGCAAAAATCTGACTTTAGGCAGTTCACTCAAAAATGGTGCCAAAAGCTTGAAACTGCTCCGCTGAAAGCTTTGGCACTCGAAACAGAAGGCTTTTTATCACAGGACAAGAAATCAGCCCTCAAAAACTTATCCGGCCGAAAATATTTTTTTGAAAAAATCCCTAAGCCCCGGGGTCACAATTTCAGCAAAAATCTGACTTTTGGCAGTTCACTCCAAAATGGTGCCAACCGGTTGCAAATGCTCCCCTGAAAGCTGTGGCGATGGAAACAGAAGGCTTTTTATCACAGGACAAGAAATCAGCCGTCAAAAACTTAACCGGAAGAAAATATTTTTTTGAAAAAATCCCTAAGCCCCGGGTTCACAATTTCAGCAAAAATGTGACTTTTGGCAATTCACTCAAAAATGGTGCCAACCGGTTGCAAATGCTCCCCTGAAAGGTTTGGCACTCAAAACAGAAGGATTTTTATCACAGGACAAGAAATCAGCCCTCAAAAACTTAACCGGCAGAAAATATTTTTTTGAAAAAATCCCTAAGGTCCCTAAAATCCCTAAGGTCACAATTTCAGCAAAAATCTGACTTTTGGCAGTTCACTCAAAAATGGTGCCAACCGGTTGCAAATGCTCCCCTGAAAGCTGTGGCGATGGAAACAGAAGGCTTTTTATCACAGGACAAGAAATCAGCCCTCAAAAACTTAACCGGAAGAAAATATTTTTTTGAAAAAATCCCTAAGCCCAGGGGTCACAATTTCAGCAAAAATCTGACTTTTGCCAGTTCACTCAAAAATGTTGCCAAAAGCTTGAAAATGCTCCCCTGAAAGCTTTGGAACTCGAAACAGAAGGCTTTTTATCACACGACAAGAAATCAGCCCTCAAAAACTTAACCGGCAGAAAATAATTTTTTGAAAAAATCCCTAAGCCCCGGGGTCACAATTTCAGCAAAAATCTGACTTTTGGCAGTTCACTCAAAAATGGTGCCAACCGGTTGCAAATGCTCCCCTGAAAGGTTTGGCACTCAAAACAGAAGGATTTTTATCACAGGACAAGAAATCAGCCCTCAAAAACTTATCCGGCAGAAAATATTTTTTGGAAAAAATCCCTAAGCCCCGGGGTCACAATTTCAGCAAAAATCTGACTTTAGGCAGTTCACTCAAAAATGGTGCCAAAAGCTTGAAACTGCTCCGCTGAAAGCTTTGGCACTCGAAACAGAAGGCTTTTTATCACAGGACAAGAAATCAGCCCTCAAAAACTTATCCGGCAGAAAATATTTTTTTGAAAAAATCCCTAAGCCCCGGGGTCACAATTTCAGCAAAAATCTGACTTTTGGCAGTTCACTCCAAAATGGTGCCAACCGGTTGCAAATGCTCCCCTGAAAGCTGTGGCGATGGAAACAGAAGGCTTTTTATCACAGGACAAGAAATCAGCCGTCAAAAACTTAACCGGAAGAAAAAATTTTTTTGAAAAAATCCCTAAGCCCCGGGTTCACAATTTCAGCAAAAATCTGACTTTTGGCAATTCACTCAAAAATGGTGCCAACCGGTTGCAAATGCTCCCCTGAAAGGTTTGGCACTCAAAACAGAAGGATTTTTATCACAGGACAAGAAATCAGCCCTCAAAAACTTAACCGGCAGAAAATATTTTTTTGAAAAAATCCCTAAGGTCCCTAAAATCCCTAAGGTCACAATTTCAGCAAAAATCTGACTTTTGGCAGTTCACTCAAAAATGGTGCCAACCGGTTGCAAATGCTCCCCTGAAAGCTGTGGCGATGGAAACAGAAGGCTTTTTATCACAGGACAAGAAATCAGCCCTCAAAAACTTAACCGGAAGAAAATATTTTTTTGAAAAAATCCCTAAGCCCAGGGGTCACAATTTCAGCAAAAATCTGACTTTTGCCAGTTCACTCAAAAATGTTGCCAAAAGCTTGAAAATGCTCCCCTGAAAGCTTTGGAACTCGAAACAGAAGGCTTTTCATCACACGACAAGAAATCAGCCCTCAAAAACTTAACCGGCAGAAAATTTTTTTTTGAAAAAATCCCTAAGCCCCGGGGTCACAATTTCAGCAAAAATCTGACTTTTGGCAGTTCACTCAAAAATGGTGCCAAAAGCTTGAAAATGCTCCCCTGAAAGGTTTGACACTCGAAACAGAAGGCTTTTTATCACAGGACAAGAAATCAGCCGTCAAAAACTTAACCGGAAGAAAATATTTTTTTGAAAAAATCCCTAAGCCCCGGGGTCACAATTTCAGCAAAAATCTGACTTTTGGCAGTTCACTAAAAAATGGTGCCAACCGGTTGCAAATGCTCCCCTGAAAGGTTTGGCACTCAAAACAGAAGGCTTTTTATCAGAGGACAAGAAATCAGCCGTCAAAAACTTAACCGGCAGAAAATATTTTTTTGAAAAAATCCCTAAGCCCCGGGGTCACAATTTCAGCAAAAATCTGACTTTTGGCAGTTCACTCAAAAATGGTGCCAACCGGTTGCAAATGCTCCCCTGAAAGCTGTGGCGATGGAAACAGAAGCCTTTTTATCACAGGACAAGAAATCAGCCGTCAAAAACTTAACCGGAAGAAAATATTTTTTTGAAAAAATCCCTAAGCCCCGGGGTCACAATTTCAGCAAAAATCTGACTTTTGGCAGTTCACTAAAAAATGGTGCCAAAAGCTTGAAAATGCTCCGCTGAAAGCTTTGGCGATGGAAACAGAAGGCTTTTTATCACAGGACAAGAAATCAGCCCTCAAAAACTTATCCGGCAGAAAATATTTTTTGGAAAAAATCCCTAAGCCCCGGGGTCACAATTTCAGCAAAAATCTGACTTTAGGCAGTTCACTCAAAAATGGTGCCAAAAGCTTGAAACTGCTCCGCTGAAAGCTTTGGCACTCGAAACAGAAGGCTTTTTATCACAGGACAAGAAATCAGCCCTCAAAAACTTATCCGGCAGAAAATATTTTTTTGAAAAAATCCCTAAGCCCCGGGGTCACAATTTCAGCAAAAATCTGACTTTTGGCAGTTCACTCCAAAATGGTGCCAACCGGTTGCAAATGCTCCCCTGAAAGCTGTGGCGATGGAAACAGAAGGCTTTTTATCACAGGACAAGAAATCAGCCGTCAAAAACTTAACCGGAAGAAAATATTTTTTTGAAAAAATCCCTAAGCCCCGGGTTCACAATTTCAGCAAAAATCTGACTTTTGGCAATTCACTCAAAAATGGTGCCAACCGGTTGCAAATGCTCCCCTGAAAGGTTTGGCACTCAAAACAGAAGGATTTTTATCACAGGACAAGAAATCAGCCCTCAAAAACTTAACCGGCAGAAAATATTTTTTTGAAAAAATCCCTAAGGTCCCTAAAATCCCTAAGGTCACAATTTCAGCAAAAATCTGACTTTTGGCAGTTCACTCAAAAATGGTGCCAACCGGTTGCAAATGCTCCCCTGAAAGCTGTGGCGATGGAAACAGAAGGCTTTTTATCACAGGACAAGAAATCAGCCCTCAAAAACTTAACCGGAAGAAAATATTTTTTTGAAAAAATCCCTAAGCCCAGGGGTCACAATTTCAGCAAAAATCTGACTTTTGCCAGTTCACTCAAAAATGTTGCCAAAAGCTTGAAAATGCTCCCCTGAAAGCTTTGGAACTCGAAACAGAAGGCTTTTTATCACACGACAAGAAATCAGCCCTCAAAAACTTAACCGGCAGAAAATATTTTTTTGAAAAAATCCCTAAGCCCCGGGGTCACAATTTCAGCAAAAATCTGACTTTTGGCAGTTCACTCAAAAATGGTGCCAAAAGCTTGAAAATGCTCCCCTGAAAGCTGTGGCGATGGAAACAGAAGGCTTTTTATCACAGGACAAGAAATCAGCCCTCAAAAACTTAACCGGCAGAAAATATTCTTTTGAAAAAATCCCTAAGCCCCGGGGTCACAATTTCAGCAAAAATCTGACTTTTGGAAATTCACTCAAAAATGGTGCCAAAAGCTTGAAAATGCTCCGCTTAAAGGTTTGGCACTCGAAACAGACGGCTTTTTATCACAGGACAAGAAATCAGCCCTCAAAAACTTAACCGGCAGAAAATAATTTTTGGAAAAAATCTGACTTTTGGCAATTCACTCAAAAATGGTGCCAAAAGCTTGAAAATGCTCCCCTGAAAGGTTTGGAACTCAAAAGAGAAGTATTTTTATCACAGGACAAGAAATCAGCCCTCAAAAACTTGACCGGCAGAAAATATTTTTTTGAAAAAATCCCTATGCCCCGGGGTCACAATTTCAGCAAAAATCTGACTTTAGGCAGTTCACTCAAAAATGGTGCCAAAAGCTTGAAAATGCTCCGCTGAAAGCTTTGGCGATGGAAACAGAAGGCTTTTTATCACAGGACAAGAAATCACCCCTCAAAAACTTAACCGGCAGAAAATATTTTTTTTGAAAAAATCCCTAAGCCCCGGGGTCACAATTTCAGCAAAAATCTGACTTTTGGCAGTTCACTCAAAAATGGTGCCAACCGGTTACAAATGCTCCCCTTAAAGCTGTGCCGATGGAAACAGAAGGCTTTTTATCACAGGACAAGAAATCAGCACTCAAAAACTTAACCGGCAGAAAATATTTTTTTGAAAAAATCCCTAAGCCCGGGGTCACAATTTCAGCAAAAATCTGACTTTTGGAAATTCACTCAAAAATGGCGCCAAAAGCTTGAAAATGCTCCGCTGAAAGGTTTGGTACTCGAAACAGACGGCTTTTTATCACAGGACAAGAAATCAGCCCTCAAAAACTTAACCGGCAGAAAATAATTTTTGGAAAAAATCTGACTTTTGGCAATTCACTCAAAAATGGTGCCAAAAGCTTGAAAATGCTCCCCTGAAAGGTTTGGAACTCAAAAGAGAAGGATTTTTATCACAGGACAAGAAATCAGCCCTCAAAAACTTAACCGGCCGAAAATATTTTTTTGAAAAAATCCCTAAGCTCCGGGGTCACAATTTCAGCAAAAATCTGACTTGTGGCAATTCACTCAAAAATGGTGCCAAAAGCTTGAAAATGCTCCGCTGAAAGCTTTGGCGATGGAAACAGAAGGCTTTTTATCACAGGACAAGAAATCAGCCCTCAAAAACTTATCCGGCAGAAAATATTTTTTTGAAAAAATCCCTAAGCCCCGGGGTCACAATTTCAGCAAAAATCTGACTTTAGGCAGTTCACTCAAAAATGGTTCCAAAAGCTTGAAAATGCTCCGCTGAAAGCTTTGGCAATGGAAACAGAAGGCTTTTTATCACAGGACAAGAAATCAGCCCTCAAAAACTTAACCGGCAGAAAATATTTTTTTGAAAAAATCCCTAAGCCCCGGGGTCACAATTTCAGCAAAAATCTGACTTTTGGCAGTTCACTAAAAAATGGTGCCAAAAGCTTGAAAATGCTCCGCTGAAAGGCTTTGCACTCGAAACAGAAGGCTTTTTATCACAGGACAAGAAATCAGCCCTCAAAAACTTAACCAGAAGAAAATATTTTTTTGAAAAAATCCCTAAGCCCCGGGGTCACAATTTCAGCAAAAATCTGACTTTTGCCAGTTCACTCAAAAATGGTGCCAAAAGCTTGAAAATGCTCCCCTGAAAGCTTTGGCACTCGAAACAGAAGGCTTTTTATCACACGACAAGAAATCAGCCCTCAAAAACTTAACCGGCAGAAAATATTTTTTTGAAAAAATCCCTAAGGTCCCTAAAATCCCTAAGGTCACAATTTCAGCAAAAATCTGACTTTTGGCAGTTCACTCAAAAATGGTGCCAACCGGTTGCAAATGCTCCCCTGAAAGCTGTGGCGATGGAAACAGAAGGCTTTTTATCACAGGACAAGAAATCAGCCCTCAAAAACTTAACCGGAAGAAAATATTTTTTTGAAAAAATCCCTAAGCCCAGGGGTCACAATTTCAGCAAAAATCTGACTTTTGCCAGTTCACTCAAAAATGTTGCCAAAAGCTTGAAAATGCTCCCCTGAAAGCTTTGGAACTCGAAACAGAAGGCTTTTTATCACACGACAAGAAATCAGCCCTCAAAAACTTAACCGGCAGAAAATATTTTTTTGAAAAAATCCCTAAGCCCCGGGGTCACAATTTCAGCAAAAATCTGACTTTTGGCAGTTCACTCAAAAATGGTGCCAAAAGCTTGAAAATGCTCCCCTGAAAGGTTTGGCACTCGAAACAGAAGGCTTTTTATCACAGGACAAGAAATCAGCCGTCAAAAACTTAACCGGAAGAAAATATTTTTTTGAAAAAATCCCTAAGCCCCGGGGTCACAATTTCAGCAAAAATCTGACTTTTGGCAGTTCACTAAAAAATGGTGCCAACCGGTTGCAAATGCTCCCCTGAAAGGTTTGGCACTCAAAACAGAAGGATTTTTATCACAGGACAAGAAATCAGCCCTCAAAAACTTATCCGGCAGAAAATATTTTTTGGAAAAGATCCCTAAGCCCCGGGGTCACAATTTCAGCAAAAATCTGACTTTAGGCAGTTCACTCAAAAATGGTGCCAAAAGCTTGAAACTGCTCCGCTGAAAGCTTTGGCACTCGAAACAGAAGGCTTTTTATCACAGGACAAGAAATCAGCCCTCAAAAACTTATCCGGCCGAAAATATTTTTTTGAAAAAATCCCTAAGCCCCGGGGTCACAATTTCAGCAAAAATCTGACTTTTGGCAGTTCACTCCAAAATGGTGCCAACCGGTTGCAAATGCTCCCCTGAAAGCTGTGGCGATGGAAACAGAAGGCTTTTTATCACAGGACAAGAAATCAGCCGTCAAAAACTTAACCGGAAGAAAATATTTTTTTGAAAAAATCCCTAAGCCCCGGGTTCACAATTTCAGCAAAAATGTGACTTTTGGCAATTCACTCAAAAATGGTGCCAACCGGTTGCAAATGCTCCCCTGAAAGGTTTGGCACTCAAAACAGAAGGATTTTTATCACAGGACAAGAAATCAGCCCTCAAAAACTTAACCGGCAGAAAATATTTTTTTGAAAAAATCCCTAAGGTCCCTAAAATCCCTAAGGTCACAATTTCAGCAAAAATCTGACTTTTGGCAGTTCACTCAAAAATGGTGCCAACCGGTTGCAAATGCTCCCCTGAAAGCTGTGGCGATGGAAACAGAAGGCTTTTTATCACAGGACAAGAAATCAGCCCTCAAAAACTTAACCGGAAGAAAATATTTTTTTGAAAAAATCCCTAAGCCCAGGGGTCACAATTTCAGCAAAAATCTGACTTTTGCCAGTTCACTCAAAAATGTTGCCAAAAGCTTGAAAATGCTCCCCTGAAAGCTTTGGAACTCGAAACAGAAGGCTTTTTATCACACGACAAGAAATCAGCCCTCAAAAACTTAACCGGCAGAAAATAATTTTTTGAAAAAATCCCTAAGCCCCGGGGTCACAATTTCAGCAAAAATCTGACTTTTGGCAGTTCACTCAAAAATGGTGCCAACCGGTTGCAAATGCTCCCCTGAAAGGTTTGGCACTCAAAACAGAAGGATTTTTATCACAGGACAAGAAATCAGCCCTCAAAAACTTATCCGGCAGAAAATATTTTTTGGAAAAAATCCCTAAGCCCCGGGGTCACAATTTCAGCAAAAATCTGACTTTAGGCAGTTCACTCAAAAATGGTGCCAAAAGCTTGAAACTGCTCCGCTGAAAGCTTTGGCACTCGAAACAGAAGGCTTTTTATCACAGGACAAGAAATCAGCCCTCAAAAACTTATCCGGCAGAAAATATTTTTTTGAAAAAATCCCTAAGCCCCGGGGTCACAATTTCAGCAAAAATCTGACTTTTGGCAGTTCACTCCAAAATGGTGCCAACCGGTTGCAAATGCTCCCCTGAAAGCTGTGGCGATGGAAACAGAAGGCTTTTTATCACAGGACAAGAAATCAGCCGTCAAAAACTTAACCGGAAGAAAAAATTTTTTTGAAAAAATCCCTAAGCCCCGGGTTCACAATTTCAGCAAAAATCTGACTTTTGGCAATTCACTCAAAAATGGTGCCAACCGGTTGCAAATGCTCCCCTGAAAGGTTTGGCACTCAAAACAGAAGGATTTTTATCACAGGACAAGAAATCAGCCCTCAAAAACTTAACCGGCAGAAAATATTTTTTTGAAAAAATCCCTAAGGTCCCTAAAATCCCTAAGGTCACAATTTCAGCAAAAATCTGACTTTTGGCAGTTCACTCAAAAATGGTGCCAACCGGTTGCAAATGCTCCCCTGAAAGCTGTGGCGATGGAAACAGAAGGCTTTTTATCACAGGACAAGAAATCAGCCCTCAAAAACTTAACCGGAAGAAAATATTTTTTTGAAAAAATCCCTAAGCCCAGGGGTCACAATTTCAGCAAAAATCTGACTTTTGCCAGTTCACTCAAAAATGTTGCCAAAAGCTTGAAAATGCTCCCCTGAAAGCTTTGGAACTCGAAACAGAAGGCTTTTCATCACACGACAAGAAATCAGCCCTCAAAAACTTAACCGGCAGAAAATTTTTTTTTGAAAAAATCCCTAAGCCCCGGGGTCACAATTTCAGCAAAAATCTGACTTTTGGCAGTTCACTCAAAAATGGTGCCAAAAGCTTGAAAATGCTCCCCTGAAAGGTTTGACACTCGAAACAGAAGGCTTTTTATCACAGGACAAGAAATCAGCCGTCAAAAACTTAACCGGAAGAAAATATTTTTTTGAAAAAATCCCTAAGCCCCGGGGTCACAATTTCAGCAAAAATCTGACTTTTGGCAGTTCACTAAAAAATGGTGCCAACCGGTTGCAAATGCTCCCCTGAAAGGTTTGGCACTCAAAACAGAAGGCTTTTTATCACAGGACAAGAAATCAGCCGTCAAAAACTTAACCGGCAGAAAATATTTTTTTGAAAAAATCCCTAAGCCCCGGGGTCACAATTTCAGCAAAAATCTGACTTTTGGCAGTTCACTCAAAAATGGTGCCAACCGGTTGCAAATGCTCCCCTGAAAGCTGTGGCGATGGAAACAGAAGCCTTTTTATCACAGGACAAGAAATCAGCCGTCAAAAACTTAACCGGAAGAAAATATTTTTTTGAAAAAATCCCTAAGCCCCGGGGTCACAATTTCAGCAAAAATCTGACTTTTGGCAGTTCACTAAAAAATGGTGCCAAAAGCTTGAAAATGCTCCGCTGAAAGCTTTGGCGATGGAAACAGAAGGCTTTTTATCACAGGACAAGAAATCAGCCCTCAAAAACTTATCCGGCAGAAAATATTTTTTGGAAAAAATCCCTAAGCCCCGGGGTCACAATTTCAGCAAAAATCTGACTTTAGGCAGTTCACTCAAAAATGGTGCCAAAAGCTTGAAACTGCTCCGCTGAAAGCTTTGGCACTCGAAACAGAAGGCTTTTTATCACAGGACAAGAAATCAGCCCTCAAAAACTTATCCGGCAGAAAATATTTTTTTGAAAAAATCCCTAAGCCCCGGGGTCACAATTTCAGCAAAAATCTGACTTTTGGCAGTTCACTCCAAAATGGTGCCAACCGGTTGCAAATGCTCCCCTGAAAGCTGTGGCGATGGAAACAGAAGGCTTTTTATCACAGGACAAGAAATCAGCCGTCAAAAACTTAACCGGAAGAAAATATTTTTTTGAAAAAATCCCTAAGCCCCGGGTTCACAATTTCAGCAAAAATCTGACTTTTGGCAATTCACTCAAAAATGGTGCCAACCGGTTGCAAATGCTCCCCTGAAAGGTTTGGCACTCAAAACAGAAGGATTTTTATCACAGGACAAGAAATCAGCCCTCAAAAACTTAACCGGCAGAAAATATTTTTTTGAAAAAATCCCTAAGGTCCCTAAAATCCCTAAGGTCACAATTTCAGCAAAAATCTGACTTTTGGCAGTTCACTCAAAAATGGTGCCAACCGGTTGCAAATGCTCCCCTGAAAGCTGTGGCGATGGAAACAGAAGGCTTTTTATCACAGGACAAGAAATCAGCCCTCAAAAACTTAACCGGAAGAAAATATTTTTTTGAAAAAATCCCTAAGCCCAGGGGTCACAATTTCAGCAAAAATCTGACTTTTGCCAGTTCACTCAAAAATGTTGCCAAAAGCTTGAAAATGCTCCCCTGAAAGCTTTGGAACTCGAAACAGAAGGCTTTTTATCACACGACAAGAAATCAGCCCTCAAAAACTTAACCGGCAGAAAATAATTTTTTGAAAAAATCCCTAAGCCCCGGGGTCACAATTTCAGCAAAAATCTGACTTTTGGCAGTTCACTCAAAAATGGTGCCAACCGGTTGCAAATGCTCCCCTGAAAGGTTTGGCACTCAAAACAGAAGGATTTTTATCACAGGACAAGAAATCAGCCCTCAAAAACTTATCCGGCAGAAAATATTTTTTGGAAAAAATCCCTAAGCCCCGGGGTCACAATTTCAGCAAAAATCTGACTTTAGGCAGTTCACTCAAAAATGGTGCCAAAAGCTTGAAACTGCTCCGCTGAAAGCTTTGGCACTCGAAACAGAAGGCTTTTTATCACAGGACAAGAAATCAGCCCTCAAAAACTTATCCGGCAGAAAATATTTTTTTGAAAAAATCCCTAAGCCCCGGGGTCACAATTTCAGCAAAAATCTGACTTTTGGCAGTTCACTCCAAAATGGTGCCAACCGGTTGCAAATGCTCCCCTGAAAGCTGTGGCGATGGAAACAGAAGGCTTTTTATCACAGGACAAGAAATCAGCCGTCAAAAACTTAACCGGAAGAAAAAAATTTTTTGAAAAAATCCCTAAGCCCCGGGTTCACAATTTCAGCAAAAATCTGACTTTTGGCAATTCACTCAAAAATGGTGCCAACCGGTTGCAAATGCTCCCCTGAAAGGTTTGGCACTCAAAACAGAAGGATTTTTATCACAGGACAAGAAATCAGCCCTCAAAAACTTAACCGGCAGAAAATATTTTTTTGAAAAAATCCCTAAGGTCCCTAAAATCCCTAAGGTCACAATTTCAGCAAAAATCTGACTTTTGGCAGTTCACTCAAAAATGGTGCCAACCGGTTGCAAATGCTCCCCTGAAAGCTGTGGCGATGGAAACAGAAGGCTTTTTATCACAGGACAAGAAATCAGCCCTCAAAAACTTAACCGGAAGAAAATATTTTTTTGAAAAAATCCCTAAGCCCAGGGGTCACAATTTCAGCAAAAATCTGACTTTTGCCAGTTCACTCAAAAATGTTGCCAAAAGCTTGAAAATGCTCCCCTGAAAGCTTTGGAACTCGAAACAGAAGGCTTTTCATCACACGACAAGAAATCAGCCCTCAAAAACTTAACCGGCAGAAAATTTTTTTTTGAAAAAATCCCTAAGCCCCGGGGTCACAATTTCAGCAAAAATCTGACTTTTGGCAGTTCACTCAAAAATGGTGCCAAAAGCTTGAAAATGCTCCCCTGAAAGGTTTGACACTCGAAACAGAAGGCTTTTTATCACAGGACAAGAAATCAGCCGTCAAAAACTTAACCGGAAGAAAATATTTTTTTGAAAAAATCCCTAAGCCCCGGGGTCACAATTTCAGCAAAAATCTGACTTTTGGCAGTTCACTAAAAAATGGTGCCAACCGGTTGCAAATGCTCCCCTGAAAGGTTTGGCACTCAAAACAGAAGGCTTTTTATCACAGGACAAGAAATCAGCCGTCAAAAACTTAACCGGCAGAAAATATTTTTTTGAAAAAATCCCTAAGCCCCGGGGTCACAATTTCAGCAAAAATCTGACTTTTGGCAGTTCACTCAAAAATGGTGCCAACCGGTTGCAAATGCTCCCCTGAAAGCTGTGGCGATGGAAACAGAAGCCTTTTTATCACAGGACAAGAAATCAGCCGTCAAAAACTTAACCGGAAGAAAATATTTTTTTGAAAAAATCCCTAAGCCCCGGGGTCACAATTTCAGCAAAAATCTGACTTTTGGCAGTTCACTAAAAAATGGTGCCAAAAGCTTGAAAATGCTCCGCTGAAAGCTTTGGCGATGGAAACAGAAGGCTTTTTATCACAGGACAAGAAATCAGCCCTCAAAAACTTATCCGGCAGAAAATATTTTTTGGAAAAAATCCCTAAGCCCCGGGGTCACAATTTCAGCAAAAATCTGACTTTAGGCAGTTCACTCAAAAATGGTGCCAAAAGCTTGAAACTGCTCCGCTGAAAGCTTTGGCACTCGAAACAGAAGGCTTTTTATCACAGGACAAGAAATCAGCCCTCAAAAACTTATCCGGCAGAAAATATTTTTTTGAAAAAATCCCTAAGCCCCGGGGTCACAATTTCAGCAAAAATCTGACTTTTGGCAGTTCACTCCAAAATGGTGCCAACCGGTTGCAAATGCTCCCCTGAAAGCTGTGGCGATGGAAACAGAAGGCTTTTTATCACAGGACAAGAAATCAGCCGTCAAAAACTTAACCGGAAGAAAATATTTTTTTGAAAAAATCCCTAAGCCCCGGGTTCACAATTTCAGCAAAAATCTGACTTTTGGCAATTCACTCAAAAATGGTGCCAACCGGTTGCAAATGCTCCCCTGAAAGGTTTGGCACTCAAAACAGAAGGATTTTTATCACAGGACAAGAAATCAGCCCTCAAAAACTTAACCGGCAGAAAATATTTTTTTGAAAAAATCCCTAAGGTCCCTAAAATCCCTAAGGTCACAATTTCAGCAAAAATCTGACTTTTGGCAGTTCACTCAAAAATGGTGCCAACCGGTTGCAAATGCTCCCCTGAAAGCTGTGGCGATGGAAACAGAAGGCTTTTTATCACAGGACAAGAAATCAGCCCTCAAAAACTTAACCGGAAGAAAATATTTTTTTGAAAAAATCCCTAAGCCCAGGGGTCACAATTTCAGCAAAAATCTGACTTTTGCCAGTTCACTCAAAAATGTTGCCAAAAGCTTGAAAATGCTCCCCTGAAAGCTTTGGAACTCGAAACAGAAGGCTTTTTATCACACGACAAGAAATCAGCCCTCAAAAACTTAACCGGCAGAAAATATTTTTTTGAAAAAATCCCTAAGCCCCGGGGTCACAATTTCAGCAAAAATCTGACTTTTGGCAGTTCACTCAAAAATGGTGCCAAAAGCTTGAAAATGCTCCCCTGAAAGCTGTGGCGATGGAAACAGAAGGCTTTTTATCACAGGACAAGAAATCAGCCCTCAAAAACTTAACCGGCAGAAAATATTCTTTTGAAAAAATCCCTAAGCCCCGGGGTCACAATTTCAGCAAAAATCTGACTTTTGGAAATTCACTCAAAAATGGTGCCAAAAGCTTGAAAATGCTCCGCTTAAAGGTTTGGCACTCGAAACAGACGGCTTTTTATCACAGGACAAGAAATCAGCCCTCAAAAACTTAACCGGCAGAAAATAATTTTTGGAAAAAATCTGACTTTTGGCAATTCACTCAAAAATGGTGCCAAAAGCTTGAAAATGCTCCCCTGAAAGGTTTGGAACTCAAAAGAGAAGTATTTTTATCACAGGACAAGAAATCAGCCCTCAAAAACTTGACCGGCAGAAAATATTTTTTTGAAAAAATCCCTATGCCCCGGGGTCACAATTTCAGCAAAAATCTGACTTTAGGCAGTTCACTCAAAAATGGTGCCAAAAGCTTGAAAATGCTCCGCTGAAAGCTTTGGCGATGGAAACAGAAGGCTTTTTATCACAGGACAAGAAATCACCCCTCAAAAACTTAACCGGCAGAAAATATTTTTTTTGAAAAAATCCCTAAGCCCCGGGGTCACAATTTCAGCAAAAATCTGACTTTTGGCAGTTCACTCAAAAATGGTGCCAACCGGTTACAAATGCTCCCCTTAAAGCTGTGCCGATGGAAACAGAAGGCTTTTTATCACAGGACAAGAAATCAGCACTCAAAAACTTAACCGGCAGAAAATATTTTTTTGAAAAAATCCCTAAGCCCGGGGTCACAATTTCAGCAAAAATCTGACTTTTGGAAATTCACTCAAAAATGGCGCCAAAAGCTTGAAAATGCTCCGCTGAAAGGTTTGGTACTCGAAACAGACGGCTTTTTATCACAGGACAAGAAATCAGCCCTCAAAAACTTAACCGGCAGAAAATAATTTTTGGAAAAAATCTGACTTTTGGCAATTCACTCAAAAATGGTGCCAAAAGCTTGAAAATGCTCCCCTGAAAGGTTTGGAACTCAAAAGAGAAGGATTTTTATCACAGGACAAGAAATCAGCCCTCAAAAACTTAACCGGCCGAAAATATTTTTTTGAAAAAATCCCTAAGCTCCGGGGTCACAATTTCAGCAAAAATCTGACTTGTGGCAATTCACTCAAAAATGGTGCCAAAAGCTTGAAAATGCTCCGCTGAAAGCTTTGGCGATGGAAACAGAAGGCTTTTTATCACAGGACAAGAAATCAGCCCTCAAAAACTTATCCGGCAGAAAATATTTTTTTGAAAAAATCCCTAAGCCCCGGGGTCACAATTTCAGCAAAAATCTGACTTTAGGCAGTTCACTCAAAAATGGTTCCAAAAGCTTGAAAATGCTCCGCTGAAAGCTTTGGCAATGGAAACAGAAGGCTTTTTATCACAGGACAAGAAATCAGCCCTCAAAAACTTAACCGGCAGAAAATATTTTTTTGAAAAAATCCCGAAGCCCCGGGGTCACAATTTCAGCAAACATCTGACTTTCGGCAATTCACTTAGAAATGGTGCCAACCGGTTGCAAATGCTCCCCTGAAAGTTTGGCGATGGAAACAGAAGACCTTTTATCACAGGACAAGAAATCAGCCCTCAAAAACTTAACCGGAAGAAAATATTTTTTTAAAAAAATCCCTAAGCCCCAGGGTCACAATTTCAGCAAAAATCTGACTTTTGGCAATTCACTCAAAAATGGTGCCAACCGGTTCCAAATGCTCCCCTGAAAGGTTTGGCACTCAAAACAGAAGGATTTTTATCACAGGACAAGAAATCAGCCCTCAAAAACTTAACCGGCAGAAAATAATTTTTGGAAAAAATCTGACTTTTGGCAATTCACTCAAAAATGGTGCCAAAAGCTTGAAAATGCTCCCCTGAAAGGTTTGGAACTCAAAAGAGAAGTATTTTTATCACAGGACAAGAAATCAGCCCTCAAAAACTTGACCGGCAGAAAATATTTTTTTGAAAAAATCCCTATGCCCCGGGGTCACAATTTCAGCAAAAATCTGACTTTAGGCAGTTCACTCAAAAATGGTGCCAAAAGCTTGAAAATGCTCCGCTGAAAGCTTTGGCGATGGAAACAGAAGGCTTTTTATCACAGGACAAGAAATCACCCCTCAAAAACTTAACCGGCAGAAAATATTTTTTTTGAAAAAATCCCTAAGCCCCGGGGTCACAATTTCAGCAAAAATCTGACTTTTGGCAGTTCACTCAAAAATGGTGCCAACCGGTTACAAATGCTCCCCTTAAAGCTGTGCCGATGGAAACAGAAGGCTTTTTATCACAGGACAAGAAATCAGCACTCAAAAACTTAACCGGCAGAAAATATTTTTTTGAAAAAATCCCTAAGCCCGGGGTCACAATTTCAGCAAAAATCTGACTTTTGGAAATTCACTCAAAAATGGCGCCAAAAGCTTGAAAATGCTCCGCTGAAAGGTTTGGTACTCGAAACAGACGGCTTTTTATCACAGGACAAGAAATCAGCCCTCAAAAACTTAACCGGCAGAAAATAATTTTTGGAAAAAATCTGACTTTTGGCAATTCACTCAAAAATGGTGCCAAAAGCTTGAAAATGCTCCCCTGAAAGGTTTGGAACTCAAAAGAGAAGGATTTTTATCACAGGACAAGAAATCAGCCCTCAAAAACTTAACCGGCCGAAAATATTTTTTTGAAAAAATCCCTAAGCTCCGGGGTCACAATTTCAGCAAAAATCTGACTTGTGGCAATTCACTCAAAAATGGTGCCAAAAGCTTGAAAATGCTCCGCTGAAAGCTTTGGCGATGGAAACAGAAGGCTTTTTATCACAGGACAAGAAATCAGCCCTCAAAAACTTATCCGGCAGAAAATATTTTTTTGAAAAAATCCCTAAGCCCCGGGGTCACAATTTCAGCAAAAATCTGACTTTAGGCAGTTCACTCAAAAATGGTTCCAAAAGCTTGAAAATGCTCCGCTGAAAGCTTTGGCAATGGAAACAGAAGGCTTTTTATCACAGGACAAGAAATCAGCCCTCAAAAACTTAACCGGCAGAAAATATTTTTTTGAAAAAATCCCGAAGCCCCGGGGTCACAATTTCAGCAAACATCTGACTTTCGGCAATTCACTTAGAAATGGTGCCAACCGGTTGCAAATGCTCCCCTGAAAGTTTGGCGATGGAAACAGAAGACCTTTTATCACAGGACAAGAAATCAGCGCTCAAAAACATAACCGGCAGAAAATATTTTTTTTGAAAAAATCCCTAAGCCCCGGGGTCACAATTTCAGCAAAAATCTGACTTTCGGCAATTCACTTAAAAATGGTGCCAACCGGTTGCAAATACTCCCCTGAAACATTTGGCGATGGAAACAGAAGGCTTTTTATCACAGGACCAGAAATCAGCCCTCAAAAACTTATCCGGCAGAAAATATTTTTTTGAAAAAATCCCTAAGCCCCAGGGTCACAATTTCAGCAAACATCTGACTTTCGGCAATTCACTCAAAAATGGTGCCAACCGGTTGCAAATGCTCCCCTTAAAGCTGTGCCGATGGAAACAGAAGGCTTTTTATCACAGGACAAGAAATCAGCACTCAAAAACCTAACCGGCAGAAAATATTTTTTTTGAAAAAATCCCTAAGCCCCGGGGTCACAATTTCAGCAAAAATCTGACTTTTGGCAGTTCACTCAAAAATGGTGCCAACCGGTTGCAAATGCTCCCCTTAAAGCTGTGCCGATGGAAACAGAAGGCTTTTTATCACAGGACAAGAAATCAGCACTCAAAAACTTAACCGGCAGAAAATATTTTTTTGAAAAAATCCCTAAGCCCGGGGTCACAACTTAAGCAAAAATCTGACTTTTGGAAATTCACTCAAAAATGGTGCCAAAAGTTTGAAAATGCTCCGCTGAAAGGTTTGGAACTCGAAACAGACGGCTTTTTATCACAGGACAAGAAATCAGCCCTCAAAAACTTAACCGGCAGAAAATAATTTTTGGAAAAAATCTGACTTTTGGCTATTCACTCAAAAATGGTGCCAAAAGCTTGAAAATGCTCCCCTGAAAGGTTTGGAACTCAAAAGAGAAGGATTTTTATCACAGGACAAGAAATCAGCCCTCAAAAAGTTAACCGGCCGAAAATATTTTTTTGAAAAAATCCCTAAGCCCCGGGGTCACAATTTCAGCAAAAATCTGACTTTCGGCAATTCACTCAAAAATGGTCCAGAAGCTTGAAAATGCTCCCCTGAAAGGTTTGGAACTCAAAAGAGAAGGATTTTTATCACAGGACAAGAAATCAGCCCTCAAAAACTTGACCGGCAGAAAATATTTTTTTGAAAAAATCCCTAAGCCCCGGGGTCACAATTTCAGCAAAAATCTGACTTTAGGCAGTTCACTCAAAAATGGTTCCAAAAGCTTGAAAATGCTCCGCTGAAAGCTTTGGCGATGGAAACAGAAGGCTTTTTATCACAGGACAAGAAATCAACCCTCAAAAACTTAACCGGCAGAAAATATTTTTTTGAAAAAATCCCTAAGCCCCGGGGTCACAATTTCAGCAAAAATCTGACTTTAGGCAGTTCACTCAAAAATGGTTCCAAAAGCTTGAAAATGCTCCGCTGAAAGCTTTGGCGATGGAAACAGAGGGCTTTTTATCACAGGACAAGAAATCAGCCCTCAAAAACTTAACCGGCAGAAAATATTTTTTTGAAAAAATCCCTAAGCCCCGGGGTCACAATTTCAGCAAAAATCTGACTTTCGGCAATTCACTTAAAAATGGTGCCAACCGGTTGCAAATGCTCCCCTGAAAGTTTGGCAATGGAAACAGAAGGCCTTTTATCACAGGACAAGAAATCAGCCCTCAAAAACTTAACCGGCAGAAAATATTTTTTTTGAAAAAATCCCTAAGCCCCGGGGTCACAATTTCAGCAAAAATATGACTTTCAGCAATTCACTTAGAAATGGTGCCAACCGGTTGCAAATGCTCCCCTGAAAGTTTGGCGATGGAAACAGAAGACCTTTTATCACAGGACAAGAAATCAGCCCTCAAAAACTTATCCGGCAGAAAATATTTTTTTGAAAAAATCCCTAAGCCCCGGGGTCACAATTTCAGCAAAAATCTGACTTTTGGCAGTTCACTCAAAAATGGTGCCAACCGGTCGCATATGCTCCCCTTAAAGCTGTGCCGATGGAAACAGAAGGCTTTTTATCACAAGACAAGAAATCAGCACTCAAAAACTTAACCGGCCGAAAATATTTTTTTGAAAAAATCCCTAAGCCCCGGGGTCACAATTTCAGCAAAAATCTGACTTTCGGCAATTCCCTTAAAAATGGTGCCAACCGCTTGCAAATGCTCCCCTGAAAGTTTGGCACTCGAAACAGAAGGCTTTTTATCACAGGACAAGAAATCAGCCCTCAAAAACTTAACCGGCAGAAAATATTTTGTTTGAAAAAAATCCCTAAGCCCCGGGGTCACAATTTCAGCAAACATCTGACTTTTGGCAATTCACTCAAAAATGCTGCCAAAAGCTTGAAAATGCTCCGCTGAAAGGTATGGCACTCGAAACAGGGGGCTTTTTATCACAGGACAAGAAATCAGCCCTCAAAAACTTAATCCGCAGAAAATATTTTTTTTGAAAAAATACCTAAGCCCCGGGGTCACAATTTCAGCAAAAATCTGACTTTAGGCAGTTCACTCAAAAATGGTTCCAAAAGCTTGAAAATGCTCCGCTGAAAGCTTTGGCGATGGAAACAGAAGGCTTTTTATCACAGGACAAGAAATCAGCCCTCAAAAACTTAACCGGCAGAAAATATTTTTTTGAAAAAATCCCTAAGCCCCGGGGTCACAATTTCAGCAAAAATCTGACTTTTGGCAGTTCACTCAAAAATGGTGCCAACCGGTCGCATATGCTCCCCTTAAAGCTGTGCCGATGGAAACAGAAGGCTTTTTATCACAGGACAAGAAATCAGCACTCAAAAACTTAACCGGCAGAAAATATTTTTTTGAAAAAATCCCTAAGCCCCGGGGTCACAATTTCAGCAAAAATCTGACTTTCGGCAATTCACTTAAAAATGGTGCCAACCGGTTGCAAAGGCTCCCCTGAAAGTTTGGCAATGGAAACAGAAGGCCTTTTTTCACAGGACAAGAAATCAGCCCTCAAAAACTTAACCGGCAGAAAATATTTTTTTTGAAAAAATCCCTAAGCCCCGGGGTCACAGTTTCAGCAAAAATCTGACTTTCGGCAATTCACTTAGAAATGGTCCAACCGGTTGCAAATGCTCCCCTGAAAGTTTGGCGATGGAAACAGAAGACCTTTTATCACAGGACAAGAAATCAGCCCTCAAAAACATAACCGGCAGAAAATTTTTTTTTTGAAAAAATCCCTAAGCCCCGGGGTCACAATTTCAGCAAAAATCTGACTTTCGGCAATTCACTTAAAAATGGTGCCAACCGCTTGCCAATGCTCCCCTGAAACATTTGGCGATGGAAACAGAAGGCTTTTTATCACAGGACCAGAAATCAGCCCTCAAAAACTTATCCGGCAGAAAATATTTTTTTAAAAAAATCCCTATGCCCCGGGGTCACAATTTCAGCAAAAATCTGACTTTAGGCAGTTCACTCAAAAATGGTGCCAACCGGTTGCAAATGCTCCCCTTAAAGCTGTGCCGATGGAAACAGAAGGCTTTTTATCACAGGACAAGAAATCAGCACTCAAAAACTTAACCGGCCGAAAATATTTTTTTGAAAAAATCCCTAAGCCCCGGGGTCACAATTTCAGCAAAAATCTGACTTTCGGCAATTCCCTTAAAAATGGTGCCAACCGCTTGCAAATGCTCCCCTGAAAGTTTGGCACTCGAAACAGAAGGCTTTTTATCACAGGACAAGAAATCAGCCCTCAAAAACTTAACCGGCAGAAAATATTTTGTTTGAAAAAAATCCCTAAGCCCCGGGGTCACAATTTCAGCAAACATCTGACTTTTGGCAATTCACTCAAAAATGCTGCCAAAAGCTTGAAAATGCTCCGCTGAAAGGTATGGCACTCGAAACAGGGGGCTTTTTATCACAGGACAAGAAATCAGCCCTCAAAAACTTAATCCGCAGAAAATATTTTTTTTGAAAAAATACCTAAGCCCCGGGGTCACAATTTCAGCAAAAATCTGACTTTAGGCAGTTCACTCAAAAATGGTTCCAAAAGCTTGAAAATGCTCCGCTGAAAGCTTTGGCGATGGAAACAGAAGGCTTTTTATCACAGGACAAGAAATCAGCCCTCAAAAACTTAACCGGCAGAAAATATTTTTTTGAAAAAATCCCTAAGCCCCGGGGTCACAATTTCAGCAAAAATCTGACTTTTGGCAGTTCACTCAAAAATGGTGCCAACCGGTCGCATATGCTCCCCTTAAAGCTGTGCCGATGGAAACAGAAGGCTTTTTATCACAGGACAAGAAATCAGCACTCAAAAACTTAACCGGCAGAAAATATTTTTTTGAAAAAATCCCTAAGCCCCGGGGTCACAATTTCAGCAAAAATCTGACTTTCGGCAATTCACTTAAAAATGGTGCCAACCGGTTGCAAAGGCTCCCCTGAAAGTTTGGCAATGGAAACAGAAGGCCTTTTTTCACAGGACAAGAAATCAGCCCTCAAAAACTTAACCGGCAGAAAATATTTTTTTTGAAAAAATCCCTAAGCCCCGGGGTCACAGTTTCAGCAAAAATCTGACTTTCGGCAATTCACTTAGAAATGGTCCAACCGGTTGCAAATGCTCCCCTGAAAGTTTGGCGATGGAAACAGAAGACCTTTTATCACAGGACAAGAAATCAGCCCTCAAAAACATAACCGGCAGAAAATTTTTTTTTTGAAAAAATCCCTAAGCCCCGGGGTCACAATTTCAGCAAAAATCTGACTTTCGGCAATTCACTTAAAAATGGTGCCAACCGCTTGCCAATGCTCCCCTGAAACATTTGGCGATGGAAACAGAAGGCTTTTTATCACAGGACCAGAAATCAGCCCTCAAAAACTTATCCGGCAGAAAATATTTTTTTAAAAAAATCCCTATGCCCCGGGGTCACAATTTCAGCAAAAATCTGACTTTAGGCAGTTCACTCAAAAATGGTGCCAACCGGTTGCAAATGCTCCCCTTAAAGCTGTGCCGATGGAAACAGAAGGCTTTTTATCACAGGACAAGAAATCAGCACTCAAAAACTTAACCGGCCGAAAATATTTTTTTGAAAAAATCCCTAAGCCCCGGGGTCACAATTTCAGCAAAAATCTGACTTTTGGCAATTCACTCAAAAATGGTGCCAACCGGTTCCAAGTGCTCCCCTGAAAGGTTTGGCACTCAAAACAGAAGGATTTTTATCACAGGACAAGAAATCAGCCCTCAAAAACTTAACCGGCAGAAAATAATTTTTGGAAAAAATCTGACTTTTGGCAATTCACTCAAAAATGGTGCCAAAAGCTTGAAAATGCTCCCCTGAAAGGTTTGGAACTCAAAAGAGAAGTATTTTTATCACAGGACAAGAAATCAGCCCTCAAAAACTTCACCGGCAGAAAATATTTTTTTGAAAAAATCCCTATGCCCCGGGGTCACAATTTCAGCAAAAATCTGACTTTAGGCAGTTCACTCAAAAATGGTGCCAAAAGCTTGAAAATGCTCCGCTGAAAGCTTTGGCGATGGAAACAGAAGGCTTTTTATCACAGGACAAGAAATCACCCCTCAAAAACTTAACCGGCAGAAAATATTTTTTTTGAAAAAATCCCTAAGCCCCGGGGTCACAATTTCAGCAAAAATCTGACTTTTGGCAGTTCACTCAAAAATGGTGCCAACCGGTTACAAATGCTCCCCTTAAAGCTGTGCCGATGGAAACAGAAGGCTTTTTATCACAGGACAAGAAATCAGCACTCAAAAACTTAACCGGCAGAAAATATTTTTTTGAAAAAATCCCTAAGCCCGGGGTCACAATTTCAGCAAAAATCTGACTTTTGGAAATTCACTCAAAAATGGCGCCAAAAGCTTGAAAATGCTCCGCTGAAAGGTTTGGTACTCGAAACAGACGGCTTTTTATCACAGGACAAGAAATCAGCCCTCAAAAACTTAACCGGCAGAAAATAATTTTTGGAAAAAATCTGACTTTTGGCAATTCACTCAAAAATGGTGCCAAAAGCTTGAAAATGCTCCCCTGAAAGGTTTGGAACTCAAAAGAGAAGGATTTTTATCACAGGACAAGAAATCAGCCCTCAAAAACTTAACCGGCCGAAAATATTTTTTTGAAAAAATCCCTAAGCTCCGGGGTCACAATTTCAGCAAAAATCTGACTTGTGGCAATTCACTCAAAAATGGTGCCAAAAGCATGAAAATGCTCCGCTGAAAGCTTTGGCGATGGAAACAGAAGGCTTTTTATCACAGGACAAGAAATCAGCCCTCAAAAACTTATCCGGCAGAAAATATTTTTTTGAAAAAATCCCTAAGCCCCGGGGTCACAATTTCAGCAAAAATCTGACTTTAGGCAGTTCACTCAAAAATGGTTCCAAAAGCTTGAAAATGCTCCGCTGAAAGCTTTGGCAATGGAAACAGAAGGCTTTTTATCACAGGACAAGAAATCAGCCCTCAAAAACTTAACCGGCAGAAAATATTTTTTTGAAAAAATCCCGAAGCCCCGGGGTCACAATTTCAGCAAACATCTGACTTTCGGCAATTCACTTAGAAATGGTGCCAACCGGTTGCAAATGCTCCCCTGAAAGTTTGGCGATGGAAACAGAAGACCTTTTATCACAGGACAAGAAATCAGCGCTCAAAAACATAACCGGCAGAAAATATTTTTTTTGAAAAAATCCCTAAGCCCCGGGGTCACAATTTCAGCAAAAATCTGACTTTCGGCAATTCACTTAAAAATGGTGCCAACCGGTTGCAAATACTCCCCTGAAACATTTGGCGATGGAAACAGAAGGCTTTTTATCACAGGACCAGAAATCAGCCCTCAAAAACTTATCCGGCAGAAAATATTTTTTTGAAAAAATCCCTAAGCCCCGGGGTCACAATTTCAGCAAACATCTGACTTTCGGCAATTCACTCAAAAATGGTGCCAACCGGTTGCAAATGCTCCCCTTAAAGCTGTGCCGATGGAAACAGAAGGCTTTTTATCACAGGACAAGAAATCAGCACTCAAAAACCTAACCGGCAGAAAATATTTTTTTTGAAAAAATCCCTAAGCCCCGGGGTCACAATTTCAGCAAAAATCTGACTTTTGGCAGTTCACTCAAAAATGGTGCCAACCGGTTGCAAATGCTCCCCTTAAAGCTGTGCCGATGGAAACAGAAGGCTTTTTATCACAGGACAAGAAATCAGCACTCAAAAACTTAACCGGCAGAAAATATTTTTTTGAAAAAATCCCTAAGCCCGGGGTCACAACTTAAGCAAAAATCTGACTTTTGGAAATTCACTCAAAAATGGTGCCAAAAGCTTGAAAATGCTCCGCTGAAAGGTTTGGAACTCGAAACAGACGGCTTTTTATCACAGGACAAGAAATCAGCCCTCAAAAACTTAACCGGCAGAAAATAATTTTTGGAAAAAATCTGACTTTTGGCTATTCACTCAAAAATGGTGCCAAAAGCTTGAAAATGCTCCCCTGAAAGGTTTGGAACTCAAAAGAGAAGGATTTTTATCACCGGACAAGAAATCAGCCCTCAAAAACTTAACCGGCCGAAAATATTTTTTTGAAAAAATCCCTAAGCCCCGGGGTCACAATTTCAGCAAAAATCTGACTTTCGGCAATTCACTCAAAAATGGTCCAGAAGCTTGAAAATGCTCCCCTGAAAGGTTTGGAACTCAAAAGAGAAGGATTTTTATCACAGGACAAGAAATCAGCCCTCAAAAACTTGACCGGCAGAAAATATTTTTTTGAAAAAATCCCTAAGCCCCGGGGTCACAATTTCAGCAAAAATCTGACTTTAGGCAGTTCACTCAAAAATGGTTCCAAAAGCTTGAAAATGCTCCGCTGAAAGCTTTGGCGATGGAAACAGAGGGCTTTTTATCACAGGACAAGAAATCAGCCCTCAAAAACTTAACCGGCAGAAAATATTTTTTTGAAAAAATCCCTAAGCCCCGGGGTCACAATTTCAGCAAAAATCTGACTTTCGGCAATTCACTTAAAAATGGTGCCAACCGGTTGCAAATGCTCCCCTGAAAGTTTGGCAATGGAAACAGAAGGCCTTTTATCACAGGACAAGAAATCAGCCCTCAAAAACTTAACCGGCAGAAAATATTTTTTTTGAAAAAATCCCTAAGCCCCGGGGTCACAATTTCAGCAAAAATATGACTTTCAGCAATTCACTTAGAAATGGTGCCAACCGGTTGCAAATGCTCCCCTGAAAGTTTGGCGATGGAAACAGAAGACCTTTTATCACAGGACAAGAAATCAGCCCTCAAAAACTTATCCGGCAGAAAATATTTTTTTGAAAAAATCCCTAAGCCCCGGGGTCACAATTTCAGCAAAAATCTGACTTTTGGCAGTTCACTCAAAAATGGTGCCAACCGGTCGCATATGCTCCCCTTAAAGCTGTGCCGATGGAAACAGAAGGCTTTTTATCACAAGACAAGAAATCAGCACTCAAAAACTTAACCGGCCGAAAATATTTTTTTGAAAAAATCCCTAAGCCCCGGGGTCACAATTTCAGCAAAAATCTGACTTTCGGCAATTCCCTTAAAAATGGTGCCAACCGCTTGCAAATGCTCCCCTGAAAGTTTGGCACTCGAAACAGAAGGCTTTTTATCACAGGACAAGAAATCAGCCCTCAAAAACTTAACCGGCAGAAAATATTTTGTTTGAAAAAAATCCCTAAGCCCCGGGGTCACAATTTCAGCAAACATCTGACTTTTGGCAATTCACTCAAAAATGCTGCCAAAAGCTTGAAAATGCTCCGCTGAAAGGTATGGCACTCGAAACAGGGGGCTTTTTATCACAGGACAAGAAATCAGCCCTCAAAAACTTAATCGGCAGAAAATATTTTTTTTGAAAAAATACCTAAGCCCCGGGGTCACAATTTCAGCAAAAATCTGACTTTTGGCAGTTCACTCAAAAATGGTGCCAACCGGTCGCATATGCTCCCCTTAAAGCTGTGCCGATGGAAACAGAAGGCTTTTTATCACAGGACAAGAAATCAGCACTCAAAAACTTAACCGGCAGAAAATATTTTTTTGAAAAAATCCCTAAGCCCCGGGGTCACAATTTCAGCAAAAATCTGACTTTCGGCAATTCACTTAAAAATGGTGCCAACCGGTTGCAAATGCTGCCCTGAAAGTTTGGCAATGGAAACAGAAGGCCTTTTTTCACAGGACAAGAAATCAGCCCTCAAAAACTTAACCGGCAGAAAATATTTTTTTTGAAAAAATCCCTAAGCCCCGGGGTCACAGTTTCAGCAAAAATCTGACTTTCGGCAATTCACTTAGAAATGGTGCCAACCGGTTGCAAATGCTCCCCTGAAAGTTTGGCGATGGAAACAGAAGACCTTTTATCACAGGACAAGAAATCAGCCCTCAAAAACATAACCGGCAGAAAATTTTTTTTTTGAAAAAATCCCTAAGCCCCGGGGTCACAATTTCAGCAAAAATCTGACTTTCGGCAATTCACTTAAAAATGGTGCCAACCGCTTGCCAATGCTCCCCTGAAACATTTGGCGATGGAAACAGAAGGCTTTTTATCACAGGACCAGAAATCAGCCCTCAAAAACTTATCCGGCAGAAAATATTTTTTTAAAAAAATCCCTATGCCCCGGGGTCACAATTTCAGCAAAAATCTGACTTTAGGCAGTTCACTCAAAAATGGTGCCAACCGGTTGCAAATGCTCCCCTTAAAGCTGTGCCGATGGAAACAGAAGGCTTTTTATCACAGGACAAGAAATCAGCACTCAAAAACTTAACCGGCCGAAAATATTTTTTTGAAAAAATCCCTAAGCCCCGGGGTCACAATTTCAGCAAAAATCTGACTTTTGGCAATTCACTCAAAAATGGTGCCAACCGGTTCCAAATGCTCCCCTGAAAGGTTTGGCACTCAAAACAGAAGGATTTTTATCACAGGACAAGAAATCAGCCCTCAAAAACTTAACCGGCAGAAAATAATTTTTGGAAAAAATCTGACTTTTGGCAATTCACTCAAAAATGGTGCCAAAAGCTTGAAAATGCTCCCCTGAAAGGTTTGGAACTCAAAAGAGAAGTATTTTTATCACAGGACAAGAAATCAGCCCTCAAAAACTTGACCGGCAGAAAATATTTTTTTGAAAAAATCCCTATGCCCCGGGGTCACAATTTCAGCAAAAATCTGACTTTAGGCAGTTCACTCAAAAATGGTGCCAAAAGCTTGAAAATGCTCCGCTGAAAGCTTTGGCGATGGAAACAGAAGGCTTTTTATCACAGGACAAGAAATCACCCCTCAAAAACTTAACCGGCAGAAAATATTTTTTTTGAAAAAATCCCTAAGCCCCGGGGTCACAATTTCAGCAAAAATCTGACTTTTGGCAGTTCACTCAAAAATGGTGCCAACCGGTTGCAAATGCTCCCCTTAAAGCTGTGCCGATGGAAACAGAAGGCTTTTTATCACAGGACAAGAAATCAGCACTCAAAAACTTAACCGGCAGAAAATATTTTTTTGAAAAAATCCCTAAGCCCGGGGTCACAACTTAAGCAAAAATCTGACTTTTGGAAATTCACTCAAAAATGGTGCCAAAAGCTTGAAAATGCTCCGCTGAAAGGTTTGGAACTCGAAACAGACGGCTTTTTATCACAGGACAAGAAATCAGCCCTCAAAAACTTAACCGGCAGAAAATAATTTTTGGAAAAAATCTGACTTTTGGCTATTCACTCAAAAATGGTGCCAAAAGCTTGAAAATGCTCCCCTGAAAGGTTTGGAACTCAAAAGAGAAGGATTTTTATCACAGGACAAGAAATCAGCCCTCAAAAACTTAACCGGCCGAAAATATTTTTTTGAAAAAATCCCTAAGCCCCGGGGTCACAATTTCAGCAAAAATCTGACTTTCGGCAATTCACTCAAAAATGGTCCAGAAGCTTGAAAATGCTCCCCTGAAAGGTTTGGAACTCAAAAGAGAAGGATTTTTATCACAGGACAAGAAATCAGCCCTCAAAAACTTGACCGGCAGAAAATATTTTTTTGAAAAAATCCCTAAGCCCCGGGGTCACAATTTCAGCAAAAATCTGACTTTAGGCAGTTCACTCAAAAATGGTTCCAAAAGCTTGAAAATGCTCCGCTGAAAGCTTTGGCGATGAAAACAGAAGGCTTTTTATCACAGGACAAGAAATCAACCCTCAAAAACTTAACCGGCAGAAAATATTTTTTTGAAAAAATCCCTAAGCCCCGGGGTCACAATTTCAGCAAAAATCTGACTTTAGGCAGTTCACTCAAAAATGGTTCCAAAAGCTTGAAAATGCTCCGCTGAAAGCTTTGGCGATGGAAACAGAGGGCTTTTTATCACAGGACAAGAAATCAGCCCTCAAAAACTTAACCGGCAGAAAATATTTTTTTGAAAAAATCCCTAAGCCCCGGGGTCACAATTTCAGCAAAAATCTGACTTTCGGCAATTCCCTTAAAAATGGTGCCAACCGGTTGCAAATGCTCCCCTGAAAGTTTGGCAATGGAAACAGAAGGCCTTTTATCACAGGACAAGAAATCAGCCCTCAAAAACTTAACCGGCAGAAAATATTTTTTTTGAAAAAATCCCTAAGCCCCGGGGTCACAATTTCAGCAAAAATATGACTTTCAGCAATTCACTTAGAAATGGTGCCAACCGGTTGCAAATGCTCCCCTGAAAGTTTGGCGATGGAAACAGAAGACCTTTTATCACAGGACAAGAAATCAGCCCTCAAAAACTTATCCGGCAGAAAATATTTTTTTGAAAAAATCCCTAAGCCCCGGGGTCACAATTTCAGCAAAAATCTGACTTTTGGCAGTTCACTCAAAAATGGTGCCAACCGGTCGCATATGCTCCCCTTAAAGCTGTGCCGATGGAAACAGAAGGCTTTTTATCACAAGACAAGAAATCAGCACTCAAAAACTTAACCGGCCGAAAATATTTTTTTGAAAAAATCCCTAAGCCCCGGGGTCACAATTTCAGCAAAAATCTGACTTTCGGCAATTCCCTTAAAAATGGTGCCAACCGCTTGCAAATGCTCCCCTGAAAGTTTGGCACTCGAAACAGAAGGCTTTTTATCACAGGACAAGAAATCAGCCCTCAAAAACTTAACCGGCAGAAAATATTTTGTTTGAAAAAAATCCCTAAGCCCCGGGGTCACAATTTCAGCAAACATCTGACTTTTGGCAATTCACTCAAAAATGCTGCCAAAAGCTTGAAAATGCTCCGCTGAAAGGTATGGCACTCGAAACAGGGGGCTTTTTATCACAGGGCAAGAAATCAGCCCTCAAAAACTTAATCGGCAGAAAATATTTTTTTTGAAAAAATACCTAAGCCCCGGGGTCACAATTTCAGCAAAAATCTGACTTTAGGCAGTTCACTCAAAAATGGTTCCAAAAGCTTGAAAATGCTCCGCTGAAAGCTTTGGCGATGGAAACAGAAGGCTTTTTATCACAGGACAAGAAATCAGCCCTCAAAAACTTAACCGGCAGAAAATATTTTTTTGAAAAAATCCCTAAGCCCCGGGGTCACAATTTCAGCAAAAATCTGACTTTTGGCAGTTCACTCAAAAATGGTGCCAACCGGTCGCATATGCTCCCCTTAAAGCTGTGCCGATGGAAACAGAAGGCTTTTTATCACAGGACAAGAAATCAGCACTCAAAAACTTAACCGGCAGAAAATATTTTTTTGAAAAAATCCCTAAGCCCCGGGGTCACAATTTCAGCAAAAATCTGACTTTCGGCAATTCACTTAAAAATGGTGCCAACCGGTTGCAAATGCTCCCCTGAAAGTTTGGCAATGGAAACAGAAGGCCTTTTTTCACAGGACAAGAAATCAGCCCTCAAAAACTTAACCGGCAGAAAATATTTTTTTTGAAAAAATCCCTAAGCCCCGGGGTCACAATTTCAGCAAAAATATGACTTTCAGCAATTCACTTAGAAATGGTGCCAACCGGTTGCAAATGCTCCCCTGAAAGTTTGGCGATGGAAACAGAAGACCTTTTATCACAGGACAAGAAATCAGCCCTCAAAAACTTATCCGGCAGAAAATATTTTTTTGAAAAAATCCCTAAGCCCCGGGGTCACAATTTCAGCAAAAATCTGACTTTTGGCAGTTCACTCAAAAATGGTGCCAACCGGTCGCATATGCTCCCCTTAAAGCTGTGCCGATGGAAACAGAAGGCTTTTTATCACAAGACAAGAAATCAGCACTCAAAAACTTAACCGGCCGAAAATATTTTTTTGAAAAAATCCCTAAGCCCCGGGGTCACAATTTCAGCAAAAATCTGACTTTCGGCAATTCCCTTAAAAATGGTGCCAACCGCTTGCAAATGCTCCCCTGAAAGTTTGGCACTCGAAACAGAAGGCTTTTTATCACAGGACAAGAAATCAGCCCTCAAAAACTTAACCGGCAGAAAATATTTTGTTTGAAAAAAATCCCTAAGCCCCGGGGTCACAATTTCAGCAAACATCTGACTTTTGGCAATTCACTCAAAAATGCTGCCAAAAGCTTGAAAATGCTCCGCTGAAAGGTATGGCACTCGAAACAGGGGGCTTTTTATCACAGGGCAAGAAATCAGCCCTCAAAAACTTAATCGGCAGAAAATATTTTTTTTGAAAAAATACCTAAGCCCCGGGGTCACAATTTCAGCAAAAATCTGACTTTAGGCAGTTCACTCAAAAATGGTTCCAAAAGCTTGAAAATGCTCCGCTGAAAGCTTTGGCGATGGAAACAGAAGGCTTTTTATCACAGGACAAGAAATCAGCCCTCAAAAACTTAACCGGCAGAAAATATTTTTTTGAAAAAATCCCTAAGCCCCGGGGTCACAATTTCAGCAAAAATCTGACTTTTGGCAGTTCACTCAAAAATGGTGCCAACCGGTCGCATATGCTCCCCTTAAAGCTGTGCCGATGGAAACAGAAGGCTTTTTATCACAGGACAAGAAATCAGCACTCAAAAACTTAACCGGCAGAAAATATTTTTTTGAAAAAATCCCTAAGCCCCGGGGTCACAATTTCAGCAAAAATCTGACTTTCGGCAATTCACTTAAAAATGGTGCCAACCGGTTGCAAATGCTCCCCTGAAAGTTTGGCAATGGAAACAGAAGGCCTTTTTTCACAGGACAAGAAATCAGCCCTCAAAAACTTAACCGGCAGAAAATATTTTTTTTGAAAAAATCCCTAAGCCCCGGGGTCACAGTTTCAGCAAAAATCTGACTTTCGGCAATTCACTTAGAAATGGTGCCAACCGGTTGCAAATGCTCCCCTGAAAGTTTGGCGATGGAAACAGAAGACCTTTTATCACAGGACAAGAAATCAGCCCTCAAAAACATAACCGGCAGAAAATTTTTTTTTTGAAAAAATCCCTAAGCCCCGGGGTCACAATTTCAGCAAAAATCTGACTTTCGGCAATTCACTTAAAAATGGTGCCAACCGCTTGCCAATGCTCCCCTGAAACATTTGGCGATGGAAACAGAAGGCTTTTTATCACAGGACCAGAAATCAGCCCTCAAAAACTTATCCGGCAGAAAATATTTTTTTTAAAAAATCCCTATGCCCCGGGGTCACAATTTCAGCAAAAATCTGACTTTAGGCAGTTCACTCAAAAATGGTGCCAACCGGTTGCAAATGCTCCCCTTAAAGCTGTGCCGATGGAAACAGAAGGCTTTTTATCACAGGACAAGAAATCAGCACTCAAAAACTTAACCGGCCGAAAATATTTTTTTGAAAAAATCCCTAAGCCCCGGGGTCACAATTTCAGCAAAAATCTGACTTTTGGCAATTCACTCAAAAATGGTGCCAACCGGTTCCAAATGCTCCCCTGAAAGGTTTGGCACTCAAAACAGAAGGATTTTTATCACAGGACAAGAAATCAGCCCTCAAAAACTTAACCGGCAGAAAATAATTTTTGGAAAAAATCTGACTTTTGGCAATTCACTCAAAAATGGTGCCAAAAGCTTGAAAATGCTCCCCTGAAAGGTTTGGAACTCAAAAGAGAAGTATTTTTATCACAGGACAAGAAATCAGCCCTCAAAAACTTGACCGGCAGAAAATATTTTTTTGAAAAAATCCCTATGCCCCGGGGTCACAATTTCAGCAAAAATCTGACTTTAGGCAGTTCACTCAAAAATGGTGCCAACCGCTTGCAAATGCTCCCCTGAAAGTTTGGCACTCGAAACAGAAGGCTTTTTATCACAGGACAAGAAATCAGCCCTCAAAAACTTAACCGGCAGAAAATATTTTGTTTGAAAAAAATCCCTAAGCCCCGGGGTCACAATTTCAGCAAACATCTGACTTTTGGCAATTCACTCAAAAATGCTGCCAAAAGCTTGAAAATGCTCCGCTGAAAGGTATGGCACTCGAAACAGGGGGCTTTTTATCACAGGGCAAGAAATCAGCCCTCAAAAACTTAATCGGCAGAAAATATTTTTTTTGAAAAAATACCTAAGCCCCGGGGTCACAATTTCAGCAAAAATCTGACTTTAGGCAGTTCACTCAAAAATGGTTCCAAAAGCTTGAAAATGCTCCGCTGAAAGCTTTGGCGATGGAAACAGAAGGCTTTTTATCACAGGACAAGAAATCAGCCCTCAAAAACTTAACCGGCAGAAAATATTTTTTTGAAAAAATCCCTAAGCCCCGGGGTCACAATTTCAGCAAAAATCTGACTTTTGGCAGTTCACTCAAAAATGGTGCCAACCGGTCGCATATGCTCCCCTTAAAGCTGTGCCGATGGAAACAGAAGGCTTTTTATCACAGGACAAGAAATCAGCACTCAAAAACTTAACCGGCAGAAAATATTTTTTTGAAAAAATCCCTAAGCCCCGGGGTCACAATTTCAGCAAAAATCTGACTTTCGGCAATTCACTTAAAAATGGTGCCAACCGGTTGCAAATGCTCCCCTGAAAGTTTGGCAATGGAAACAGAAGGCCTTTTTTCACAGGACAAGAAATCAGCCCTCAAAAACTTAACCGGCAGAAAATATTTTTTTTGAAAAAATCCCTAAGCCCCGGGGTCACAGTTTCAGCAAAAATCTGACTTTCGGCAATTCACTTAGAAATGGTGCCAACCGGTTGCAAATGCTCCCCTGAAAGTTTGGCGATGGAAACAGAAGACCTTTTATCACAGGACAAGAAATCAGCCCTCAAAAACATAACCGGCAGAAAATTTTTTTTTTGAAAAAATCCCTAAGCCCCGGGGTCACAATTTCAGCAAAAATCTGACTTTCGGCAATTCACTTAAAAATGGTGCCAACCGCTTGCCAATGCTCCCCTGAAACATTTGGCGATGGAAACAGAAGGCTTTTTATCACAGGACAAGAAATCAGCCCTCAAAAACTTAACCGGCAGAAAATATTTTTTTGAAAAAATTGCTAAGCCCCGGGGTCAAAATTTCAGCAAAAATCTGACTTTCGGCAATTCCCTTAAAAATGGTGCCAACCGCTTGCAAATGCTCCCCTGAAAGTTTGGCACTCGAAACAGAAGGCTTTTTATCACAGGACAAGAAATCAGCCCTCAAAAACTTAACCGGCAGAAAATATTTTTTTTGAAAAAATCCCTAAGCCCCAGGGTCACAATTTCAGCAAAAATCTGACTTTTGGCAATTCACTCAAAAATGCTGCCAAAAGCTTGAAAATGCTCCCCTGAAAGGTTTGGAACTCAAAAGAGAAGGATTTTAATCACAGGACAAGAAATCAGCCCTCAAAAACTTATCCGGCAGAAAATATTTTTTTGAAAAAATCCCTAAGCCCCGGTGTCACAATATCAGCAAAAATCTGACTTTTAGCAATTCACTCAAAAATGGTGCCAAAAGCTTGAAAATGCTCCGCTGAAAGCTTTGGCACTCGAAACAGAGGGCTTTTTATCACAGGACAAGAAATCAGCCCTCAAAAACGTAACCGGCAGAAAATATTTTTTTGAAAAAATCCCTAAGCCCCGGGGTCACAATTTCAGCAAAAATCTGATTTTTGGCAGTTCGATCAAAAATGGTTCCAAAAGCTTGAAAATGCTCCGCTGAAAGCTTTGGCGATGCAAACAGAAGGCTTTTTATCACAGGACAAGAACTCAGCCCTCAAAAACTTAACCGGCAGAAAATATTTTTTTGAAAAAATCCCGAAGCCCCGGGGTCACAATTTCAGCAAAAATCTGACTTTTGGCAATTCACTCAAAAATGGTGCCAAAAGCTTTAAAATGCTCCCCTGAAAGGTTTGGCACTCGAAACAGAAGGCTTTTTATCACAGGACAAGAAATCAGCCCTCAAAAACTTAATCGGCAGAAAATATTTTTTTTGAAAAAATCCCTAAGCCCCGGGGTCACAATTTCAGCAAAAATCTGACTTTAGGCAGTTCACTCAAAAATGGTGCCAAAAGCTTGAAAATGCTCCGCTGAAAGCTTTGGCGATGGAAACAGAAGGCTTTTTATCACAGGACAAGAAATCAGCCCTCAAAAACTTAACCGGCAGAAAATATTTTTTTGAAAAAATTGCTAAGCCCCGGGGTCAAAATTTCAGCAAAAATCTGACTTTCGGCAATTCCCTTAAAAATGGTGCCAACCGCTTGCAAATGCTCCCCTGAAAGTTTGGCACTCGAAACAGAAGGCTTTTTATCACAGGACAAGAAATCAGCCCTCAAAAACTTAACCGGCAGAAAATATTTTTTTTGAAAAAAATCCCTAAGCCCCAGGGTCACAATTTCAGCAAAAATCTGACTTTTGGCAATTCACTCAAAAATGCTGCCAAAAGCTTGAAAATGCTCCCCTGAAAGGTTTGGAACTCAAAAGAGAAGGATTTTAATCACAGGACAAGAAATCAGCCCTCAAAAACTTATCCGGCAGAAAATATTTTTTTGAAAAAATCCCTAAGCCCCGGTGTCACAATATCAGCAAAAATCTGACTTTTAGCAATTCACTCAAAAATGGTGCCAAAAGCTTGAAAATGCTCCGCTGAAAGCTTTGGCACTCGAAACAGAGGGCTTTTTATCACAGGACAAGAAATCAGCCCTCAAAAACGTAACCGGCAGAAAATATTTTTTTGAAAAAATCCCTAAGCCCCGGGGTCACAATTTCAGCAAAAATCTGATTTTTGGCAGTTCGATCAAAAATGGTTCCAAAAGCTTGAAAATGCTCCGCTGAAAGCTTTGGCGATGCAAACAGAAGGCTTTTTATCACAGGACAAGAACTCAGCCCTCAAAAACTTAACCGGCAGAAAATATTTTTTTGAAAAAATCCCGAAGCCCCGGGGTCACAATTTCAGCAAAAATCTGACTTTTGGCAATTCACTCAAAAATGGTGCCAAAAGCTTTAAAATGCTCCCCTGAAAGGTTTGGCACTCGAAACAGAAGGCTTTTTATCACAGGACAAGAAATCAGCCCTCAAACACTTAATCGGCAGAAAATATTTTTTTTGAAAAAATCCCTAAGCCCCGGGGTCACAATTTCAGCAAAAATCTGACTTTAGGCAGTTCACTCAAAAATGGTGCCAAAAGCTTGAAAATGCTCCGCTGAAAGCTTTGGCGATGGAAACAGAAGGCTTTTTATCACAGGACAAGAAATCAGCCCTCAAAAACTTAACCGGCAGAAAATATTTTTTTGAAAAAATTGCTAAGCCCCGGGGTCAAAATTTCAGCAAAAATCTGACTTTCGGCAATTCCCTTAAAAATGGTGCCAACCGCTTGCAAATGCTCCCCTGAAAGTTTGGCACTCGAAACAGAAGGCTTTTTATCACAGGACAAGAAATCAGCCCTCAAAAACTTAACCGGCAGAAAATATTTTTTTTGAAAAAATCCCTAAGCCCCAGGGTCACAATTTCAGCAAAAATCTGACTTTTGGCAATTCACTCAAAAATGCTGCCAAAAGCTTGAAAATGCTCCCCTGAAAGGTTTGGAACTCAAAAGAGAAGGATTTTTATCACAGGACAAGAAATCAGCCCTCAAAAACTTATCCGGCAGAAAATATTTTTTTGAAAAAATCCCTAAGCCCCGGTGTCACAATATCAGCAAAAATCTGACTTTTAGCAATTCACTCAAAAATGGTGCCAAAAGCTTGAAAATGCTCCGCTGAAAGCTTTGGCGATGCAAACAGAAGGCTTTTTATCACCCCAATTTCTGCGTTGTGCGAGAGCACAGGGGTCCAAGGCAGGATTGGAAATGAGGCATGGCATAGACTGTGGTGTCTTTATGATATATGGTTTATTTACACATATACACCACCTGAGCTGGAGGGGCTTCCAGCATTACACTCCAAGAGGGTCCTGCTTCTCCCACGGTCACAGTCAACCCACACGGTGCTCTGACCCCACTTTCCCAAGCCTGCTAGCCCTTGCAAACTGACCACATCCCTCCCAGCTCAGATCAGAAAAATTGTGATCCTAGTCACATCTCACCTAACTAACACAGAACTTGGTTGAATTCGAACCCCTCCCAGATCCCAGAATTTAGGGGAGCCTCAAACCCCCACCCCTCCCAAGCTTATAGCAATAATAAAGATAATAGGACAATTATGACAGTGGTGAAAACGAACAAAAGCTCGCTAGTGGCAGCTGTAAGAAATTGTGGGCTTATGGGTGTACAAATATGATATGCTTGCATAGCAACCAGAAATTCTGGGAGGCGCAACAGAAATAATGAACTGGCTATATATTGGACACGGTGACTGGAAAACAAAAACAAACAAACGATACTGCCCATAAGATAACTGCAGAATGAGATGACTGTTGATCTCCTTGCTTCTTAGCACCCACCCAGGTCAAGGCCACCAACACTGGGAACCGCTGCTTTGACTACTGCACCATACTGCCTCCCTCCTCAACCCACTTCTTCAAGTCCACCTTTCTGCGTTTTGTCCAACCTAGCATTCATTGGTGAACCGTTTGCCCACAAACGACGCAGTGTGCTTCTCTTCTCTGCACAAGAGGAGCGCCTGACCAGCTTCCCCCCCAGGACTAAGGCTAGCGGCGCAGGCTTTTAGTGTTTCAAGAGAAATCCGAGAAGGCTTTTATTGTGAAAAGAGCTTCTGCGATGCGAGCAGGCCTCCCCCCTTCCTCTGATCCCCCTCCCACAAGTCTGCCAGTCCTGGCACACTTTGAACACTCAGCAACTAAGTTGGCTGGCTGCTCAGCGAGCAATTCGTCCTATGGCTCAGAATCATCTTTTTCCCGTTTGCACAGGGTCCCTCTGAACACCTCTACGAGCTACAGCAGCACCTGGAAAGTTTAGCAAGAGATTCACAGGCTGTATTTTTTGAAAACCTAGCTCCCTCCTCTCTTTTTTTTCTTTTCTTTTTTGGTTGAAAGATGAGTAAGAGGAGGCTCAGCCTGCAAACCAAACTCTCCCAACAAAGTGTGGCGGCTGGGAATGCACCTTGAAGATGTAACATCTGGTTGCAGTTAGCCCAAGAGAGAGCGAGAAATGGAGAGAGACCAGAGATCTTGATGGCTGATGTTCTGGGCTCTTGGGAAGTCCGACGTATGAGGTCCTCCAGCTGAGCGATGAGAAATTAATGGGCAACCGATTAAAAGAGGCAACCGAGCCGGGGGTATTCTGCCGGAGGTGAAGACAGGAGGTGGGAGGAAAAGGAAGAAAACTCTCCGTCTGAGCATGGTAAGAGTTTTGTTCCTAGTACAGTGGTACCTCGGGTTACAGGCGCTTCAGGTTACAGGCGCTTCAGGTTACAGACTCTGCTAACCCAGAAACAGTATCTCGGGTTAAGAACTTTGCTTCAGGATGAGAACAGAAATTGTGCGGCAGCAGCAGGAGGCCCCATTAGCTAAAGTGGTACCTCAGGTTAAGAACAGTTTCAGGTTAAGAACAGACCTCTGGAACGAATTAAGTACTTAACCTGAGGTTCCACTGTAGTGCAGTCCTAGGAAGTTCAGTGTTGCTTACTCCCAAATACAGTGGTACCCCGGTTTAAGTACAGTCCTGTTTACAAACGATTCGGTTTACAAACTCCGCAAAACCGGAAGTAGTGTCCCGGTTTGCAAACTTTACCTTGGTTTAAGAACGGAATCTGAAGGGTAGGAGGCACACCGGCGGCAGGAGGCCTCGTTAGGGAAAGTGCGCCTCAGTTCAATAACGGTTTTGGTTTAAGAACGGACTTCTGGAAAGGATTAAGTTCGTAAACTGAGGTACCACTATACGGGATTCAGGGCCAGCCCAAGCAATTTTGCTGCCTGAGGCAAAGGAGGCACCTGCCACCCCAGGCCATAGAGAGAATCCCACCATCCTGGCAGAGGAATCTTACTGACAATGGGACGGTATACCTGAGGCCAACAGGGGAATCGGGAGGAATGGAGGGATGTCGCCATTCACTCAGCGTCTGCCGCCTGAGATAGCCCCCCCGACTCTGTCCAATGGCAGGGCCGGCCCCGCTAGAGCTGTAGTTTCAGTCTACAAAATCCTTGAGGGGGACAAATGGATTTGCAAAGGTCTTGTTCCCACATTACAGTTCTCCACTCTTTGGGGATTTCCCCCTGTACTAAACGCAGACTTCCCCAATGCGCCTTCCCCTGCTTCGGTTCCAGTGATGTGGAGCCGGCCGCGTGTCTCGTGGCATTAACTCCCACCCTGGGGGAACTGTAAGAAAACAAGTTGTGCCTCATCTAAGGCTGACCGATACAAGACGGATGAGTTTTAGGATTTGTGACAGGTACCATCCTGGCCCTGCAGCCAGCAACTTAGTGGCAAGTCAGCTGAGGGAAAGCAAATAGGGAGCCTCTTATCTGTTCAGTTGCACAGCAGGCGTCATGTGGGAATGTGGTCTTATTATCGTGGACGGCAATGAAAACTGTTGTTCGGCTCAGTTTGGACCTTACGTTGGGGAAAAGGTGGACTAAACCAGGATGGCCTGTTGAGAAGAGATGTCAGGCCATGGTTATGAACCACCCTGAGACCTACAGGTATAGAAATTTGATCAATGATAGTAATAATAATACTGTGTGGAATGCGAAAGGTTGGAAATTCCATCTCTGACTTCTCCAGGGAAGGCAGAGAAAGACCTCTGTCTGAAACCTCAAGAGCTTGAATCAGAAGAATCTTCCTTTGCATCAGCCGCTAGCCATAGCAATAAAATAAAATAAAATGTACTGAAGATAAGAAGTAAAAACCTAACGATAGAAAATACTTTGGGGTGGGTGGGTGTTACATCAATAATGAAATAATAGATGTTAGTCTAATCGCCCCTGCTAAAAACCTTGCGGTTTTTGCTGTCAGCTGATCATCTTGATCTGCTAGACGAAAGGACACAGTAGCAATGGTTGAGCGACCCGGCATGAACAATAATAGAGGGGTAATAACCTCACTAGGGACGCGGGTGGCGCTGTGGGTTAAACCACAGAGCCTAGGACTTGCCGATCAGAAGGTTGGCGGTTCGAATCCCCGTGACGGGGTGAGCTCCCGCTGCTCTGTCCCTGCTCCTGCCCACCTAGCAGTTTGAAAGCACGTCAAGTGCAAGTAGATAAATAGGTACCGCTCTGGCGGGAAGGTAAACGGCGTTTCCGTGCGCTGCTCTGGTTCGCCAGAAGCGGCTTAGTCATGCTGGCCACATGACCAGCTGTACGCCGGCTTCCTCGGCCAATAAAGCGAGATGAGCACCACAACCCCAGAGTCTGTCACAACTGGACCTAATGGTCAGGGGTCCCTTTACCTTTACCTTTAATAACCTCACTCCTCAAATCTTTATAAAGAGTGCAAGCCAGAAGCACATGAGCCACTGACTCAATACTGCCATCTCCACAGGGACATAACTGTTGACCTAGAGATCTACTGTCCATTGGTGCAGAGGCAGCACTGAGATAAATGGGCCAATAGACACCTAGAAATTAATTCTCCTTCTTCTTCTTCTTCTTCTTCTTCTTCTTCTTATTATTATTATTATTATTATTACCACTGATTTATTAATTGCCTTCTAAGCCACCATTTCAAGACAATTTCATTGGCATCCATCTGTCTCGAGAGACAATGGAGTGTGCCTCTGGGGGTGAAGTAAAATCACTGCATAAGCAGCACTGATGTGACCTTTCTGGGGTGCAGTCTTGGGCAGTTTGGATGGAGATCCTGGGCTGCCTAGACAAGAAGATGCCCCCCCCCTCAGCCTCGCTGATGTGGTCCAAAGGAAAGCAGAGCAACCCGTTTGACACCAGCTTGGCTGCAGGAGTTGCTGGAAGGAGGTGTGCGAGTCGCCATCCAACTGTCTTAAGGACTCCAATTCAGATTTGTGTAGGGTTCGCTCCTTAGCCTTTTCTTCTCCTGAAGGTATCCCACAAGGCAGCAGAGGTTTTGGGTGAGAGCTTTCCTCCTCCTAGGCCAGGGGTCTGCAACCCGCGGCTCCGAAGCCGCATGTGGCTCTTTTACATCTTTGCCGCGGCTCCGGAGCGGATACTAGCGAGGGGAGGAGGCGCATTGTGCGCCCCGACACTCCTCACTGTGGCGGGCGCTGTACTGGCTGTGACGTCGTATGGGGGCGGTGCGTGCGTTAGTCACGCACCATCCCGACGTCACCTTCCCGCCCGCTGTCAGATCGTGGCTCCGGAGATATATTTGTTTTAAATGTCGCAATGGTTTTGCGGCTCCCAGTTGTTGTTTTTTCTTCGGAAACGGGTCCAAGTGGCTCTTTTTGTCTTAAAGGTTGCAGACCCCTGTCCTAGGCGATAATTAAAAGCAGTTAAGAACACCACAATAGCAAATATGTTTAAAGCAAAACTAAAACCCTAAGAAGTAGACAGCCTCAGGAAAGATCCATTTATCCAGCTGTGAAAGGAACCTGTCTTTAATTGTTTCTGAAAAGTTCAGATTAGTGGTTTCCTGTCATATCTCAACAGGAATGTTATTTCGCAGAACGCTAATATGAACAGATATGGCGAAGAAATAAGCATCTTTCCCCAGAGCTGGGCACATTTTGCATCCATTATGGCTGGCGTAAATAATATTTTCATACTTAATAGCACCACAGTATGGACTCCCTGAGCAGACTTGATGTACCGTAATTGTTTCCAGAGAGGTGCTCTTCTGTGAGTCTCCTGCAGAAATAATAACAGAATCTTAAAGGTGAATGAATGAATGAATGGATTAGGGTGTAAGCTTTGTGAACGGATACATGCTTCATCCGATGCATGACATGAAATCTTACTTGGCAAAGTATGGCAGGAGCTGAATGCTAATGAGATGCAAGCATTACAGCCAGTGATAACTGGAACTTAGAAACCGTTTTTTAATAAACAGGGCAGATAAAATAGCACTGGTGAGTTGATTTGTGCAGCATAACAAAACTCCATTAAGCATCTTCGAGGGCTTTCAACGCAACGGCAACAACTTATCCCATGAATGTGCACAGTAGTTCATAAACGTGACCAACTCTGGGGTTGTGGCGCTCATCTCGATTTATTGGCTGAGGGAGCCGGCGTACAGCTTCCAGGTCATGTGGCCAGCATGACTAAGCCGCTTCTGGCGAACCAGAGCAGCACACGGAAACGCCGTTTCTGTTCCCGCCGCAGCGGTACCTATTTATCTACTTGCACTTTGACGTGCTTTTGAACTGCTAGGTTGGCAGGAGCAGGGACCGAGCAACGGGAGCTCACCCCAACGTGAACCACTGACCTTCTTATCAGCAAGTCCTAGGCTCTGTGGTTTAACCCACAGCGCCACCTGCGTCCCACAGTAGTTCATACCATGAGCCAAAAATGAGCTTGCACAGAGAAATGATTAATGGGGTGGTTTGTGCTGTTTCGTCACTTATGGTGGAGGTTTCAGTTTGAGGAGAAGTGGATTGTTCAGGCCCTGTGGCAGTTATGCTCCTCTTGCAAGTTTGTGCTGGAGTCCTCGCTTTGCCCCATCCTTAATGCCTGGAAGTCCAACCTTGACACCTAAGGCAACCGTGATAGCTGGTGTCTCAAAAAGAAGTTCCCCGCAACAGCCTTGCTCTCCCACTTTAAAAAATGTCTTTGCAAACAGTGCATGCAATTCCAAGCGCCCTGTGAATACTTATACGTTTATCTGCATTTCCACTTTTACGAGCTCAGGCAGCATTCATGGTATGCCCACTCTTGTTTTTCCCTCCCAACAACCCTGTGAGGTACGCTAGTCTGAGAAACGGACTGTCCCAAGGCTGGTGGTCAATGTGCTTTAGGCGTGAGCTGGGTTTTGAACCCGCCCAAGACTTCCTCTTCCGACACAGGAAGCGACCCTGTGCCTTTCCCAAGATTCTGTTGTTGTTTAGTCGTTTAGTTGTGTCCGACTCTTCATGACTCCATGGACCAGAGCAAGCCAGGCACTCCTGTCTTCCACTGCCTCCCGCAGTTTGATCAAACTCATGCTGGTAGCTTCGAGAACACTGTCCAACCATCTCGTCCTCTGTCGTCCCCTTCTCCTTGTGCCCTCCATCTTTCCCAACATCAGGGTCTTTTCCAGGGAGTCTTCTCTTCACATGAGGTGGCCAAAGTATTGGAGCCTCAGCTTCAGAATCTGTCCTTCCAGTGAGCACTCAGGGCTGATTTCCTTAAGAATGGAGAGGTTTGATCTTCTTGCAGTCCATGGGACTCTCAAGAGTCTCCTCCAGCACCACAATTCAACAGCATCAATTCTTCGGCGATCAGCCTTCTTTATGGTCCAGCTCTCACTTCCATACATCACTACTGGGAAAACCATAGCTTTAACTATACGGACCTTTGTCAGTAAGGTGATGTCTCTGCTTTTTAAGATGCTGTCTAGGTTTGTCCCAAGATTATGCCCATGCGCAAATATTTCCATCCTTCATGCCTGCAGGCATTTGAGAATGAGTTGATTTCCAGAGCTGAGTGTTGCAATGAAAGCATCCGTTAACCATCCTCCTCCCTTCCACAAAAGTTTATGAAGTTGATTTGTTTTTAAACGAAAGATGGAAGTCTCCTTCGGAGAGTTTCTGTGACTATTTCCTTGAGCCAACTGACATTCTCGGCATTACCATGTGAGCTAGTTCCAGTATGACTTCTAGGAATCCTTGTCCAGGAAGTCAATCACAGAGCCAATTCTTTCCCTCTACACCTACTGGCCAGGATCTCAACTTTCCAATCCTCAACACAGCACAGGGTGACACTCACGGCAAGGATCACTACCGATTCCCAAGGCTAGATGTTAGCAAGACAGAGTGTGGGGAATTGTTTTAGCAGTAAAGGCTCTTGGAGGACAAGAATGCTGAGCCTGTCCCCCCCCTCCCTTTTCTCTGAGAGAACTGTAGTGGTTTCAAAAATATGTGCAAGGTTGCACATTTGAGCACTGATGCAGACATGCTGTCTGCATATTAAAGGCAGCCTGGCACTCTTGGATGGAGCCGGCCCAGAGTTGTCAGTTGTGCAACAGATGGTTCTTTCTCCTTTGGTTTTTTAAAAATAATTTTTATTTGATTTAAGAAGCATAGAGTTATAACAATACCAAATAAATATCCCCATTTAGAGATTTCTCTGAATCTCTAGACTCCCCCCCCCCCCATCCCCTCCATGGGTCTTATTGTCAACGTTTTCTACTGCATATTATTTCACAATCCATATTTTGTATGTATTCATATTGTCCATAGTATTTGTTACATTACAAGTGTTATTAAAATCCTGCTAATGTTTCATCTGCTTACAGTGGTCTCCTAAATACATTATAAAATTTCCCCATTCTTTCTTAAAGTTTTTGTCTTTTTGGTTCCTGAGCAGTTTTGCCATTTTGGCGTACTCCAACAGCTTGGTTTGCCATTCTTCTCCGGTTGGGACTTTGTCTTCTTTCCATCCCTGGGCTAGTAGCATTCCTGAGGCTGTTGTAGCATAGATAAAAAGTCTTTTCTGCTCCTTTGAGATGTCGGTACCTACAATTCCTAATTAAAAAGCTTCTGGGTTGTTTTTTTTACAACGGTTATTTTAAACAGACACCCCCAATTCATTATATATCATTTCCCCTAATGCTTTTATTACTTTACAAGACCACCACATATGATAAAAGGTACCTTCTTTTTCTTTACATTTCCAGCAGGTAGTTGTACTTGTCTTACACATTTTTGCTAACTTCATTGTTGTTGTTGTTTAGTCGTTTAGTTGTGTCCGACTCTTCATGACCCTATGGACCAGTGCACATCAGGCACTCCTGTCTTCCACTGCCTCCCGCAGTTTGGTCAAACTCATGTTTGTAGCTTCGAGAACACTGTCCAACCACCTTGTCCTCTGTCGTCCCCTTCTCCTTGTGCCCTCCATCTTTCCCAACATCAGGGTCTTTTCTAGGGAGTCTTCTCTTCACATGAGGTGGCCAAAGTATTGGAGCCTCAGCTTCAGGATCTGTCCTTCCAGTGAGTACTCAGGGCTGATCTCCTTCAGAATAGATAGGTTGGATCTTCTTGCAGTCCATGGGACTCTCAAGAGTCTCCTCCAGCACCATAATTCAAAAGCATCAATTCTTCGACGATCAGCCTTCTTCGTGGTCCAGCTCTCACTTCCATACATCACTACTGGGAAAACTATAGCTTTAACTATACGGACCTTTGTCTCTGCTTTTTAAGATGCGGTCTAGGTTTGTCATTGCTTTTCTCCCAAGAAGCAGGCATCTTTTAATTTTGCTAACTTACTAGGAGTCAAAAGGAATGGTACATCATTTTCATATAGTTTTCTTTCAGCCTGCAACAGGCCTACTTTCTCCGTCGGTTAAGGAAGCGACTAACCTAAGTCTTTTCAGGCAAACCTGATGTGCTATTTTGCCACATCTGGATGTGCTATTTTGCCACATCTGATCTTTGTAGTACAGTATACCGTATGTGCGCAAAGTGCTTCATTCATTCATTCATTCATTCATTCATTCATTCATTGTGTATTTGGGTCACCCACCCACCCATTGGGCCACATGGCTGGCAAGAACCACTGCTGAGTGGGGTAGGACTTACCTTGCTCATTCTCATGGCATTGTGGGTGTTACCCAGAAAGTGGGGCGCCTCTTCTTCTATCTCTGCGATATCCCCCTACCTATGAGCCTTTCGTTTCCCATAGGATGGTGCTCGTCTTCACTCCTTGTCGTTCGTCAGCAGCAGAAAAATCTTGGCTGCTCAAAATATTCTGTTATGATTACAATTGCCCACAGTCTCAAATGATAGGGCTGGTCCCGCTCATAGTTTGTGCCTGCGGCCGAAAAACCCTTGCTGATGTCATGCAGAGATCCCTAGTCTCCCTGAGCACTTGGGCCTTTCTCTCATGTTTCTGCAGTGGCAGCGACTCCCAATTCAGGTCACTTCAACAAACTGGCAAACCCACAACCCACTTTTTAACCTCTTGGGTGTCTGAAAAAGTGGCTTGTTGACTCGTGGGAGCAAGCCAAGCCAGGGCAGGAACTGGGCCAGGGAAGACCACAGAGGAACCTGCGTTCACGCGGACTTTGGGATTGTGGCCAATGTACACAGATGCATTGGAGAGGTGACTCTCCTTTTCATGAGTGGTGATTTTGAGCATATGTGTGTTGGCTTTTTGCTGTTCTTTTCTCTTGACAGCAGCAGAAATGGGGTCTCAGAACAAGTGAAAATTATTTCGCTTTTGGGAGGGGGGAGTTTCCTTTGAGGATGATTATTTATTATAGTTGCTTTTTGTCCTTTTCATTTTTGTACAAAAAGTAAACTCCAAGCGACTTGCAGGGATCCCCACTCTTAATTCCACTCCTTTCATCTGGCTATCTTGGAATCTAAAGAATGCACATTATGCATTCCTTGGGGAAAGGAAAATGGAGACCATATCTGCTGACTTGCATGCCTTCAACGGAACCCGATGCTGTCCTCTGTGAGGAACAAACAAGCACACTGCAAATCTTGAAGAAACTGAAAATCTGTGTTTTGCGGTTTTGTATGCAGTGTGAAAATAGAGGGTTGTTGTTTTTAATATGTAAAGCATTTTTTTCACTTCAGAAAAACAAATTATTAAGAATGGCTTTGGAGAATCTAAGGAGGCACACAACAGCTTTTGAAGCCATTGGGAGTCAGAGCTGGTAATCCCATTAAGAAAGAAAAATATAAAACAAGACTGTGGTTCCTTCTGTACGGGATGTTCAGCCTAGAATTGTTCCGACTTCATTCAGCCTCTGCTGATGGAGAATCCAGACAACATGATTGCCAGCTCATTGCATTCTGACTTCTTTCGCAAGGCCTAATTCATGGCAACACCCCCATCTCAGCAAAAAAGCAACTACGGCGTCAGTCTGGGTGCAAATAACTGTGGAGTGTTTTCTGGGCTACTGTGCTTTTAAATAACAGCTTCCTTCTCTGGAAAGAATAGTTTCCTCTGCCTCTCCCACCTTCTTCCACCCCACATTTGCTTTTCTCTTTCCTTAGCTAAGTAACTGCGCCAACATTTGACAAGGGACAACTTGGAGCCAGTGGCATAGCGTGGGTTTCCAATGTCCGGGGCCATGGAAGTGGGGGGAAAGGGATGGAGTACGCATACACATTCAACTGCCTAGTAGCATTTCTTCTTCTCCTCCGCGCTGAATTCCCAGAATATCACCGAAGTCTTTTTTATATCTCCTCACAAAGGCATGAGCTTTCATTGGTTCTACACACCTCTGTTTTTTACCTTTATAAGTAAAGGAAATTCATTCAGTGAATTCCCATCTGACGGGCCTCCCCCCCTCAGGATCACCAACAGATTAGAAGCAGTCCTCATTTAAAGGCAAATTTACACTTTCTGAATCAATACACAAAGCAAAACTTGGCCGCTCTTCAAAAATCACACTTCCCCAAGTTTTGCAATGCTGTTTTCCAGACAAGCAATGTGTATATAGCACTTGGGAAGACAGGTAAACTAATGCCAGTGTACTGGAAGAAGCAAAGATCATCCGTGTCGAAGCAATGATTCTTCAACATCAACTTCGTTGAACTGGTCATGTTGTTCGGATGCCTGATTATCATCTGCCAAAGCAACTACTCTGAACTTAAAAATGGATAGTGTAAAGTTGGTGGTCAACAAAAGAGGTTGAAAGACTCTCTCAAGGCAAATCTTTAAAAATGTAGTAGAAACACCAACAACTGGGAAACACTGGTCTGCAAGCGCTCCAGTTGAAGAACAGCCTTTTCCAAAGGTGTCATGGGCTTTGAAGACACTCGAACTCAGGACAAAAGGGAGAAACGTGCTAAGAGGAAGGCATGCTTGGCAAACCCTCACCGTGATCAACTCCTGCCTGGAAACCTATGTCCCCACTGTGGAAGGACGTGTGGATCCAGAATTGGCCTCCACAGTCACCTACGGACCCACTGTTAAAACTGTGCTTATGGAAGACAATCTTACTCGGTTACAAGTGATTGCCAAAGAAGAAGCATATAGAAGGGGAAATGGGCACCAGGATGCATAAATTAGTGAAAACAGCATGCAAAAAACAAACAAACCACTTTCTGTCCAAATTGCATGCAAACCTGTGGATATGAGGAGAAATTTGTGCTAAAGTGCTGGAGAAGTTTCACGAGGTCTTAAAAAGAACAACCTGCAAATTGATGTGGTAATGTGTGGAACTGGACCTAAGTCTGGGAAAACCAGCAACTGAGAGAAACTGATATGGATGGATTTGCCCATCCCCCACTTCAACCGGATCCTTTTAACTGGAGATGCCAGGAATTGAATCCGAGAAGTTCTGCAAGCAACACATGCAGCGCTATTCTCCCTTTCCAAGGGATGTTCCTAACTTCCAGGGGAAAACATGTTGTCCCCCCTCTCCTGTATTCACGCCAGCAATCAAAACCGTATGTATGGGTTTGGCACTGGGCTGAATTTCAGCCATGAAGAGGCAGCCATAAAATAAAAACGCCTCTCTCCTTTGTCAGTGTGGAGCTGACGCAGGCAGGCGTTTTAGTGGGGAAATGTTTAGCATGTTGCTTGCAGAAGCAAGACAGTTGTGGGTTGTCTCCCCGCCCCCCCCGCCCCCCAATCTCCACATCATCTTCTTCACAACCGCTAAGCCGCTTTAGGCTTTTGATATTGGGTGCCAGAATCAACACAAGGCATTTACTTTTAAGATATCATCTTTCATTTGTGAAAGGGGAGAGGGAACGGGAGATTGCATTTTGTTGATGGTGAACAGCCTAGAGCAGAAGGGATTCAAGCCAAAACTCGCCAAAGCCAGGGGATGCAAACCAGAAAGCAATATTTTGTGCTTGGAAGCTGCAAACTGTTTTCTTTTTTTATTTTCTTTAAAAAAAAATACTTTTGTTAAAGATTTTCTTGCTTTACAAAAGTACATGCCTTGTCTCTTTTTTCTGATTGCACAGTACAGTCGTACCTTGGATGTCAAACGGAATCTGTTTCGGAAGTCCGTTCGACTTCCCAAAAGTTCAGAAACCAAAGCCTGGCTTCCAATTGGCTGCAGGAAGCTCCTGCAGCCAATCAGAAGCCCCATCAGATGTTTGGCTTCCAAAAATAGTCTGCAAACCGGAACAGTCACTTCAGGGTTTGTGGTGTTTGGGAGGCAAAATGTTCGAGAACTAAGCTGTTTGAAAACCAAGGTACGAGTGTATTTCTTACAAATCAGTTACATTTGTTGTGAGACCTTAATGTTGAGTACAGTACAGTGGTAACTCGGGTTACAGATGCTTCAGGTTACAGACGCTTCAGGTTACAGACTCCGCTAACCCAGAAACAGTACCTCAGGTTAAGAACTTTGCTTCAGGATGAGAACAGAAATCGTGTGGCAGCAGCGGGAGGCCCCATTAGCTAAAGTGGTGCTTCAGGTTAAGAACAGTTTCAGGTAAGAACATACCTCCAGAATGAATTAAGTACTTAACCTGAGGTTCCACTGTAGTGCAGTCCTAGGAAGTTCAGTGTTGCTTACTCCCAAATACAGTGGTACCTTGGTTTAAGTACAGTCCTGTTTATGAACGATTCGGTTTACAAACTCCGCAAAACCGGAAGTAGTGTCCCGGTTTGCAAACTTTACCTTGGTTTAAGAACGGAATCTGAAGGGTAGGAGGCACACTCGCGGCAGGAGGCCTCGTTAGGGAAAGAGCGCTTCAGTTCAATAACAGTTTTGGTTTAAGAACGGACTTCTGGAAAGGATTAAGTTTGTAAACTGAGGTACCACTGTACGGGATTCAGGGCCAGCTCAAGGAATTTTGCTGCCTGAGGCAAAGGAGGCACCTGCCACCCCAGGCCATAGAGAGAATCCCACCATCCTGGCAGAGGAATCTTACTGACAATGGGACGGTATACCTGACAGTAACAGGGGAATTGGGAGGAATGGAGGGCTGTTGCCATTCACTCAGTGTCTGCCGTGTATACCAAAAGGGGAGGTGTGAGGTCAAGGAAATAAGTAAATGAGCCTAAAGATATTGAAAAATGGATTTTTTCTTTTTTAAATTCCCCCCCCCTCTTTTTTATTCTTTTTTTCTTTTTCAAGCCAGCTGTTTTTTTTTGTATTTTGTATTTTCCTTTTTCTCTTTTAGGTCCTTTTTTGGTGTTTTTCTTGTTATCTTTTTTTCTTTTTTGTGAAATCTGTGTTTATGTGTAATCTTTGGTATAGTTTTCTTGGTTCTTTGAACCTATGTTTGTTGTAAAATTTTAATAAATATTTTATTAAAAAAAAGAACAGTTTCAGGTTAAGAACGGACCTCTGGAACGAATTAAGTTCTTAACCCAAGGTACTACTGTATAAGGTTGGGGAGCAGGAGTCTGTAGCATAAAGCAGCAGGCTGGGAACATTTGCTCACAGTAGATCTGCTAAAGCATAGCTGTTCCAGTAATTTAGGATGACCATGTGCCTTACTTTACAGAGGACAGACTTCTGTTTCAAGGCATCCTCTGTTCGAAGGGATGTCTGCTCCGAGTCTGATTTAAAGATTAAAAAACCCAGTAAGATAAAAGATTTTTTAAACAACTGTAAAAAGGGAGGCCAGAAGCCTAGATGTTGCCCACCAATAGTCCACACCTGGACAGTTAACCTACTCTGCATAAATAAGTAAATCTGTACCCTCTTTTAAAATTTATTTAAAGTGATGCATTTCCTCCCCCCGCCCCCAGCAAAGCATGAAGTGGCCACCGTACAGTAATTTCTCTGCTGTACTTTTCTGCGTTTGCAGCCTACACACACACACTCCAACCTGGAGTCATATACCGTATTTTTCGCCCTATAAGGCACACTGGCCCATAGGACGCACCTCGTGTGTTTTTTTTTGGGGGGGGGGAAATGAATAAAAAAAACCCCAGCTCACAGAACAGGCTGCCGCCTCAAGCCTTGCGCGTGTGGCGGGACCTCCCGCTGGGCGCGCAAGGCTTGCGGACACCTGTCCGAAGCACGGGGCGAGCTCTGCAGCCCGCCCCGTGCTTCTGGCTGCTGGCTGACGCCCCAAGCCCCGCGCGCCCGGCGGGACCTCACGCCGGGCACACAAGGCTTGCGGACACCTGCCTGAAGCACGGGGCGTCCTCCGCTGAGCGCCCCATGCTTCGGACTGCAGGCTGCCGCCCGCAAGCCTTGCGAGCCTGCGGGAACTCCCGCCGGGCGCGCAAGGCTTGCGGATAGCTTCCTGAAGCGTGGAGAGCGAGAGGGGTCGGTGCGCGCCAATGCCTCTCGCTCTCCAGGCTTCAGCGAAAGCCTGCATTCGCCCCATAGGACGCACCCACATTTCCCCTTCATTTTTGGAGGGGGAAAAGTGCGTCCTATAGGGCGAAAAATACAGTATTTTTTATTTTTTTGTTCCATCATCATGGCATTTAACTAGGACAGGGAACGATCTTGTCAATCACTGTATTTGGAAGGGGGGGGGAGAGAGAGAGAGAGAGAGAAAGAGAGAGAGAGAGAGAGAGAGAGAGAGAGAGAGAGAGAGAGAGAGAGGCAGGCGCTGGAATGCATCAAGAAGAGGATGTTCGCTGCCTCTGAAGAGATCGGAGCAGGAGCAGACAAGGAAATTAATAACAGATTTCTGGCATCTCCTCGCAATTTATGTTGGTTCTGTTTTCCGCGATGCGAGACCAAACTTGCAGCAAAGGTCCTGGATAGAATGTATTATTATAATAATAAGCAAGGGACTTTGAGGAGGAAGAGGTACAGATGGAGAAAAGGCAGGGAGCCTCATTTGGAGTTCGTTCAGGTAGCGTTGCTGGAGTCAGAGTCCCCCAATGTGGACGCTTTGCTTTAATTCTATTCAGGTTCAATGCAGAGACTTCTGTCATGTCCCTTTGCTCGGCTATTATACTGCTTAGGAGTTTTTTTGGCAGAAAATTCTATCCAGTCTTTCAGCCAGGAGGCTGGGGAGCCCACGAGAAGCGTTGTGAGGCGCAAGAATGAGGCTGGGAGTTCGTTTGCTTGCGATGGCTCAGTTCCTGGAGCCTGGCCGTGGTGTCTGCTTAAAGGTGTTACAGGAAAATCCTTGGGCTCACTTGGATTGCCAAACAAAGACACCAGCCAAGAATAGAGGAGCAAAACAGCAGCCTGTAGGCCTGATCTTTATTCAAAAGACTGTTGCAACAGGACTTCCACCCACCACATGGAAGAAGCAGGAAGAAGCCCAGAACAAAAGGATGCTCTTACTTTTATAAGTTTTCCCTTTTACCCACAACACCCTTAGTAAGCATCATAGATATGTCACAAACAGGGAGGGGTTTTTTTCTGGCAGAAACCGGCTAATCAGGTTTGCCCCCATCTATCCCTTTCCCTCCACCTCACACCCATTGAAATGTATGTGGGTTCCCACAAGGCAAGACACAGCAATGACAGCAAGGACCTATATCGAACTACATAACTGGGAAATGGGCAAAGCAACGGCTTATATACATTCCTGAAAGCCTGGGCCACTCCCACTCCCAACGCGATTGGCTGTCTAAACTTCTAAGCTGCAAATCACGACTCAGAGTCTAAGGGCCAATGGCAGAGGCCCAAATCCTGAAATGTTCTGTGATTGGACATCATGTATCGAATCAGAACACAGAAGCTCAGAATCCTTAGTCCAGACTCAAGCTCAGGCAAACACAGGCCACTGAATACATAACACCCATCAAGTGAAACAATGGAAATATTTACAAATTCCTGGTTTACCCGGTCAGGTAATCAGACTTCTTTGCCCTGACCGAGAGCACAATCCATTCTTGGATGGTCTGCTATTGTCCATGGCACCCATTTGCCAGTGTTATGCACTGAAGTTCTCACCCTGGGCCAGCAGGGGGATACTGTAGATAGTTTTCACTCAGGTCCACATATGCAAATAAGGAACTGAAAGTGACGTTCAGTGATTGGATAGTTACAGAAAGTGGTTACTGTTGCGTTGTAGTGGAGCTCTATATAAGCAGGCTGGCTGAACCCTTCAGTTCAGTTCTGTTCTGGCCTGTGAATAAACAAGAGCTGTTTGAAGAATTGCTGTGTCGTCTGATATGTTCACCCACAACAGCCAGGATGCCAGTGATTATCTCTTGTGCAAGAGGCTGCTGTGCACGTTCCGGTAACAAGGTGCACGCTCAAAAGATGGGCTTTAAGGATGGCTGCGACATCACATAAAAATCTGCTTTGCGGTGCCGTTGCGTTCCAGGAGTCTTCCAGAATGACTACTGTCCTGGGGCCTTGCCCCACCGACTTTAATCCAGCTTGCCCCCAGAATAGAAGTGAGCCTGTTTGTAATTTTCATTTATTTTAACCTGCCTTTCTAGCATTATGCACCCACAAACCGGCACACAAAGGAACGAGAAGCAAGTTACAGTCGAAGAATAGTCACAGCGGAACAGATGTGCTGATTGCCATGAGAAACTACTCTGGAGACACAAGCTGGTATGAATTGCAGGTCCCCACATTTTGAAGGAAAAAGTCACCAATCCGCTTTAAATTCTTTAGTCGCAACGCTTCGGCAGCCAGCTATTATTTGGAAACACATTGAGTGTTTATTCCTTTATTGTAAATGGAGCCTCACGCTGTCTACTGAGACATAAGTCCCACTGTACAGTGGTACCGTGGGTTAAGTACTCAATTCGTTTTGGAGATCCGTTCTTAACCTGAAACTGTTCTTAACCTGAAGCACTTTAGCTAATGGGGCCTCTTCCTCCTGCTGCGCCTCCAGAGCACAATTTCTGTTCTCATCCTGAAGCAAAGTTCTTAACCCCAAGGTACTATTTCTGGGTTAACTGAGTGTGTAACCTGAAGCGTATGTAACCTGAAGCGTATGTAACCCGAGGTACCACTGTATTCAATGGAGCTTACTCCCAGGTAACTGGGTAAAGATTGTGCAGCCTTACACTGCAATCCTAAGCAGTTTTACTCAGAACTAAGTCACACTGAGTTCAATAGAATTTACTCTCTGGTATGTTCCTGATCCTTCTCACAGTTTCTTTTCTTTTCTTTTCTTTCTTTCTTTCTTTCTTTCTTTCTTTTTTTGGAAACTGCTCATAGCACATGTCCTGTAGGTGTCATTTCTTTTCTTTCTTTTTTAAATCATTTTTATTGGGTTGTGTTTTTTTTTTAAAAAAAAACACCTCAATATCTATAGTCATTACATTACATTCAAATTTCCCCCTTCCCTGCTGACTTCCCTCAACTTCCATCCCTGGTTTATTACATCTCATATTGCATCCTGCTGTTTATATATACTTCTATATTGTCATACTATTAGGTTTCTTGTTTTTTATAAATACAATTGCAAATGTTTATTTAAATCCTGCCAATGACTATATTTTTTTGTTGTTTCTGCAAATATGATGTAAAAGTTCCCATTCTTTTTCAAAGTCACTATTGTCTTTTTCGCAGTTTATCTGTTAACTTTGCCAACTCTGCATAGTTCATCAGCTTCTCTTCCCATTGTTCCTTTGATGGTATTTCTCCAGTCTTCCAGTTCTGTGCTATCAGAATTCAGATCCTTCTCAGAGTTTCCATTATTATTATTATTATTATTATTATTATTATTATTATTATTGACACAGGTGTCGCTGTGGTCTGAACCACTGAGCCTCTTGGGCTTGCCGATCAGAAGGTCAGCGGTTCAAATCCCTGCGACGGGGTGACGTTGTTCTGTCCCAGCTCCTGCCAACCTAGCAGTTCGAAAGCACACCAGTGCAAGTAGATAAGTAGGTACCGCTGTGACGGGAAGGTAAATGGCGTTTCCACGTGCTCTGGTTTCCGTCACAGTGCAACCCCATAGTTGCCTTTGACTGGACGTAACCGTCCAGGGGTCCTTTACCTTTTTACCTATTATTATTATTATTATTATTATTCTTTTCATCAGAGAAATGTTGGAGGATACATCTCTACACTTGTACAGAAATATGAAGCGAGAATCATTCTCCTTAGATTCCTGCTTCCATCTATTCATCTGAGGAAGCTCCTGTAGCCAATCAGAAGCTGCAGAAGCTGCAGCGGACATTCGGGTTCCAAAGAACATTCGCAAACCGGAACACTCACTTCCGGGTTTGCCGCGTTCAGGAGCCAAAACGTCCGAGCACCAAGGCATTCGGGATCCAAGGCACGACTGTAATTTTCTCTTAGACCATAGCAAGCTGTAAATTTCATACCCCTCTTCCGCAGTCGTTCCTGTGCTTCCATGTCTATATTATGAAAAATCACTCTTTTTCTTATTCAAATTCCACAGGCCCAGAGAACATGGTATCAAATGAGGCTAAAGAAATCTCCTGTGACTGGTTTCTGCTTCTTGCTCGCCTTGTCTGTGGTGGCTCTTACTAGTTTCTCTTCGACATCCCTGAACAGCTACAAGATGTCCAATTTCCAATACCTGCCTGGGAATGAGCCTCGAGGGAAAGCTGCCCGTCCCAAGCATTTGTGGGCAACCTCTACTGTCCCCATTGCCTGGCAGGCTTGGCGTCAAAGCCGCCGGGAATGGCCCAGCCATCAGGGAAGACAAACTCTGCCAAACCCCAGCTCAGCCCGCAAGCAGAAGAGCCTGGGAGGGCGAAATCTTAGGGGTTTAAAATCAAAGGGGCAGGTTAAGAAACATAATGTCGCAGCAAAAAGCTCCGAATGCAGCAGAGAACTCCGGCGCCAAGCCTATCCCTTCAGGACTGGCCAGAAAAACATGAGAAAGTTTGATGCCACTTTTGCCAGCGAAGATCTGAGCACAAAGAAAATGGCGGGTCAGAAACCGCAGAGGGAGTTGGCCCTGTCCTCTCATCGTTTCCGAGATGCGGAGCTCGGTGCTCTTTTATATCTCAAGAATGCCTCCACGGGCCCACGGACTTCTCCTCAGGAACAATGTAAGGCCGATGTGCAGACAGCTGGCGCCGAACATCAACGCTCGGGTGTCATCAAAGCCATCACCTCAGGAGGAAAGTCGTTCCGCGGCTCGACAGGCATTGGGGGACCGATGGAAAACTCTCACTCTCAGAACCCAGAACCATCTTCGTTTTGGGTCAGAGACGCAGAGGAGCTGCAGAAATCACAGTGGTGCAAGGAGCCCCAGCCCAATGGCATTTCTGGAAGACGAGAGGGCAGTCTGAGGTTGAGTGAAAATGCCCTTCCGTGGTTTACGCCGGACGATGTGGAGAAGATGAAACTCCTTGCCAATGGCACGGTTGTGAGCAAAGACCGAATCCCTGCCCACGGGCAAATACTCCGGGTCGTCCTTTCTCCCAGCCAAGACGCCGTTTCCCACGATGGCAAAAGCCTCTGTTCTGAGGGGCTGTGCGGGGTAATCAAAAGGCCCACTGACCTCTATGAGGTTCTAGCTTTCCACTTGGACAGAGTCTTGGGGCTCCACCGGAGCCTGCCTGCGGTGGCCAGGAAGTTTGGCAGTCCCCTGCTCCCTTACAAATACACCGACGGTGCCGCCAGACCCATCGTATGGTGGGCCCCCGACATACAACATCTGAATGATCCCGGGAATGACCAGAACTCCTTTGCTCTAGGGTGGCAGCAGTACCAGGAGCTGCTGAGGCAACGGTGTGGCATGGAAGATTCCAGAACAACTCTTGGGAAGGGACGCTGTTTGACCGTCCTGCATTCGGAATGGGCCAAGCTGGCCCTTTTTGACTTTCTCCTGCAGGTAAACCTGGTGGTGGAGCAACCTTCCTTCCTTCCTTCCTTCTTTCTCCCTTTCTTTTCCTGAACAGTGCAACTGCCAAGTCATGATAAGAGGCCGAATGGTGCTCCTTATGAGTACAGTCATACCTTAGGGTACAGATGCTTCAGGTTGCGTTTTTTCAGGTTGCGGACCACCGAAACCCGGAAGTAGCGGAATGGGTTACTTCTGGGTTTTGGTGGTTGTGCATGCGCCGAAGCGCAACCCGCGCATGCGCAGACGTGCAGACGCTGGTTGCAAACGTGCATCCCGCACGGGTCACGTTCGCAACCCGAGCGTCCACTGTGCAGCCGTAAATTCATTCACATGTTTTGTAAACTCTGCTTTAAAATTCATTTTAAGCCTTAGAATATCATGTGTCAATTTTCTATGAGAACACTTCTTGATGCTTCCATACCAAGGCTCCAAATTACTTAAAATTTGTGCTGCATGGTCTTTAGAATCAATTTGCGACAAATGAACATCTTTAAGTCCACCATCATTGGTTGCCTTGACTTGGCTGTTTTGCTCACAAATTTATTGACAGCTGCACGAATTGCGATAGCAATGAAGTGGAAGGGGCAAGCAGAATATAAAATGGAAGAATGGTATAAAGAGCTGTGGGATATAGCTGTTAATGATAAATTAACACGTGACATTAAGATAAGATGGGGAATAAGCAGGATAAATAATTTTGAGAAGATATGGAGGGTGTTTGTAGAATTTGTACTGTTAAAATGGAAAGGGGTCAAACCATCACAAGAGGTGTTGAAATTTTGGGAGGTTGGATAGCTACAATGGGGTGGTGTGTGTGGTGGGTTGCACATTTTTATTCTTATTTATTTATGATTATTACTTTGTCAAGAAGAAGAAGAAGAAGAACCACTGGCCTGGCTTAGTAAAAGGCATCTTCTGATGTTCCTCTGCCATGCTGGGCAAAGATTTTGATTTAAGTGCACTGACCTGTAGAGATTCGCTCATGCAGAGAACCAAGCCGTATTCTCCTGACGGCTTGTGTTCCTAATAACTCTTTGCAGAGCCCTCTAGAAATCCCACGAAGACGAGAGAGCTTTTCCATTATTAAATGTGAGCACAAGACTTTCCCATAATCTTATTATTTGCAGCTCTCTTAATATATGGCTCTTTCACATGTTTTCCCAAAGACCAGCTGCGCTCGTTGGAAATCCGTCCTAAACTGCAGAGAGAAAGACTATTACTGTTGGTTGTGGGTTTGAATGGTGTTTTTTAACACCTTGAGTCGCTGATATAATTCCGATTGCTCTGTGAACAGCTCTCCACAGGAATAAGGGTTCATTGCCAAGAAAAATCTCCGAGAGAGAGCAAGAGAGAGAGAGAGAGAGAGAGAGAGAGAGAGAGAGAGAGAGAGAGAATCATGTGCTGTGGATGATTTTTTAAAAAACGACAACAAAGCAGATGCTATTTTCAGGACTTGATTTGAAATACCTGGCAGTTCTCACAGCCCCCGTTTCCATACGAGATTGTGCTACAGGTGTGTAGCGCAGGCGTACACACTCTTCGACAAACTTATCCTCCAAAAACTGCAGCACAAAACACACCAATAGACTTATTTTTCTTTCACGGCCCAAATTATCCCTTTCTCCTTTTCTCTGTAACTTTGTGGCTGGGAAAGGGGGTGCGAGGTTTCGAGCTGAAAAGCAGACAGAAGGGAAAGAGTTAAGTATCTCCCCCTGACTTCCCACTGCTGAAACCAGCGGCATAACACCGGGAATGCTCTTAAATGCAACTTGTATGTTAACATCTAGTTTGGACCCCAATCCCCAATGAACCTGTCAAGTTTTGTTGAAGTAAACAGAGATGGCCAGGCTATCTGGGCAGTTAATATGCAGCAACCGGAGTTTGGCATCATTGCAAAATTTCTTCAACATATTTGCTTCTTCCAGGTACAAACATTTTTTTTGTTTGCTTGGCTTGTGTGTGTATTTTAATACTTATTTTGGCAGGTACTAGGCTTATAGAGATAAAGAGCTGTGTGAAGTGTGGAATGCAAGGGAGAACAAGGCTTTATTCTTTAAAGAAGAAAAACCTTACAGAGGCATTGTAAGAGAGATTGGCTCCAAGGGTAGATCTATGCTTGTGGTTTTTAATGTTAAGGAATGGTTTTGATAACATATATGGACACATGACATCCTATTTTTAATGTTCTTAATGTGTTACTATAGGGACGTGGGTGGTGCTGTGGTCTAAACCACAGAGCCTAGGGTTTGCCAATCGGAAGGTTGGCAGTTCGAATCCCCGCAACGGGGTCAGCTCCTGTTGCTCAGTCCCTGCTCTTGCCCACCTAGCAGTTCAAAAGCATGTCAAAGTGCAAGTAGATAAATAGGTACCGCTCCAGCGGGAAGGTAAATGGCGTTTTCGGGCGCTGCTCTGGTTCACCAGAAGCGGCTTAGTCATGCTGGCCACATGATACAGAAGCTGTATGCCGGCTCCCTCGGCCTGTAGAGCGAGATGAGCGCACAACCCCAGAGTCGTCCGCAACTGGACCTAATGGTCAGGGGTACCTTTAGCTTTTAATGTGTTATTAAAATATGACACTGGAGGGCGCTGTTGAGCAGCCAGCAACAGGGAGACAGCGTTTCGACTGGGGCTGGGGCGGAAACCAAGGTAAAAAATACATAAGGAATTGGGAAAATGTTTGAAAGTACTTTCCCAAAAAACCCGAGTCCTTTCTGTTGTCAGCTTCCAATGTTCCCGATAGAGCCATAAAATACATATTACCTTCCCCCCACTCCCCGTCCTGTCCTAACTTAAGAACAATATACAGATCCATGGAGGGATGGGTGCAAGAGCAGTGATTTCAATGCCACCAACTGTGTAATGGTGGCTCTAGGATAATTTTTGGAAGGTATCAGTATTTTCCCTGGCAACCTCAGAAGGCGAGAAATCTGAACTATCATTAAACGGCTGCCAACTCTCACACTTTCAGATATTCCGCTAACGCGCCATCTGCTGAAATGGTGTGACTTATCGGTACAGTGAAAAAGAGAACAAACGGTGCTTTCTCATGTTACGAAATCGCCCGAGAAATCAACGCCTCACTTAAACTGCACAAGTTGGAGCATGCAGTTCTATCCAGGCTCGAGGCGGCTTGCAACATGAAACAAATACCGAACTGCCGCATCGCAAAAGGAGTCACAAACAATAAATGTAGCATTTTTAAAAACTATGCAACCAAACACAACCGTTTCTGCATGAGTCACAACAAAATCTGAAATAAAGATGGAGAAAACCAAGAGCGATGACAGGAACGACCCCCACCCAAGGGTGCCAACTTGAGTAAAATATTGGGGGGTGGTAGGAAAGCCCAGCCCAATCTCAAGATGTGGTACTCACCTACTCTTTGAATGGCAATGCTCATAAACTTTAGGGGGAGCCCCCTCAAATACTCCTCAGCCCCTAGGAGTTGGCTCCTGACCCCCACCCCACGTAACCCACAAAACAACACCCCCAGCCCAAGAGTTTTCGGCAGCCTCCGCTTTTGTAGTTGGAGTCAGTCAGAGACTCCAGATGAGGTCTTCCAGGACTCACAGCCAAGATGGTCTGGCCTGTTCAGCAGCCTCCAACCTTACCAGACAATTGCTTTTTCAGAATGGGTGGTAGCCAAGCCCCCTCATTCCTACTGACATTTCTAAACTGGGCAATGTTTCTTTCTTTGCCATCCAGGCTTGAACTCAGGGGAAAGGTCCACAGTAACTGAAATATACTCGGAGTCGAGTGTGAATTTCATGCTCTTTATTCATCTCGTAGTAGCAATGAATGAAACTTTCCCCAAAACATCTAGCTACAGTGGTGCCTCGCAAGACGAAATTAATTCGTTCTGCGAGTTTTTTCACCTTGCGAATTTTTCGTCTTGCGAAGCACGGTCAAGTCGCAACTGCACCTCTTCAAGCGGTTTTAAGAAAAAGGAAACAAACTTGCAAGACATTTTGTCTTGCGAAGCAAGCCCATAGGGAAATTCGTCTTGCGAAGCAACTCAAAAAACGAAAAACTCTTTCGTCTTGCGAGTTTTTCGTCTTCCGAGGCATTTGTCTTGCGAGGTACCACTGTATATATATATTATTTACAAAATGGGCCCCTTGTGACTGGCTAATTCTGGGCCGCTCCTGTAGGCCAATCAGGTTGGGGGTTCACTTACTCCAGAAGCCTGATTGGCTGCTCCTGCAGGCCAATCAGGTTGCTGATTCACTTAATCCAAGAGCCTGATTGGCTGCTCTTGCAGACCAATCAAGTTGCTGATTCACTTCCACCTGGAGCTGGATTGGGTGGCTCCTGCGGACCAATCAGACTGCTGCATTCCGGATCCTATTGTTCTAGGATTCAGCTCAGTACATAACAGTAACCATGGCTTGAATTCAACCCGGGAGGAAAGGAAGAACCGGGAGCTTGCTCCACTGCACTCCTGAGTTTCCCTTGGCATCGGAAACTTGGCACCTTTGGAATTTGATGCCTTTTTCTGTTGCTGTGCAGGGTGACTGAAAGCTGTGGTCCATCTGGCAAAGCACAGGCTTCAGTGTGTGCTCCTCATTCTTTCTTTTAGCCAACATCTTCCATCATCAGACATCATATATGACACCAGGCCTGGGAAAGGTGGATGTGCTATGCTCTAAAGAGCCTGGTAGGCCAACCCCTCACCGTCTGGTGTGCCTCTAGAGTAGGGATCAGCAAGGTTTACCTCGCGTGGGCCGGTTCACTCCAGCGGAGATCCCTCTGGGGGCCAGATCATGTGCGCACGCCCACAATTTCCGGTGCCTGCATCAGCGCAGACACAATTTCCAGTGCCTACGTCTAGACAGGTGTGATTTCCTGTGCCTGTGCCTGCGCAGATGCAATTTCCAGCGCCACAGAAGTGAGTCCCCGTGCTGCGCTGTGGCAGTTTAGCACAGCGAGCGGGGACTCGCCGAGCGGGCGGCTAGGTTCGAGGGCGGCTCATGCGCTGGTTAAATGACCCCCGTGGCCCGCTTGTGGCTCATGGGCCTTAGGTTGCCGACCCCTGATCTAGAGGTGCCCATCACCAGTGTCGTAGCGTGGGTTGCTGGCTCTAGGCATGTTATGTACTGAAGTTCTCACCCTGGGCCAGCAGGGGGATACTGTAGATGGTTATGCAAATGAAGGATCGAAAGTGACGTTCAGCGATTGGGTAGTTTTTATGCAGATGAAGGATCGAAAGTGACGTTCAGTGATTGGATAGTTTTAGAAAGTTGCTACAGTAACGTTGTACTGGAGCTCTATATAAGCAGGCTGACTGAGCCCTTCAGTTCAGTTCTGTTCTGGCCTCTGAATAAACAAGAGCTGTTTGAAGAATCGCTGTGTCGTCTGATATGTTCACCCACAACTTAACAAGGCACGTGTTGTGCTTCCCTGGTGGACTGGACAGTGGCTAGTCCTTTCGCTGGCCAGCATCTAATCAAGGGAGTCTCTCCTTGCAAACTAGCCCCAACCTGGGAGCAGAGATAAGGCAGAGAAAAGCGAAGCCAGGAGTGCTGCTGTGTCGCCTTGCCCCCCCCCCCCCGTCCTCGCCTTCTTCTTCCTCCCTCCCTCCTCGGTGGGTGGTGGCAGCGCCCTCCCTCTTGGCCAGCCCAAGGTCGGGTTGTGCGTGGGCACCCCTTCTCTGGCCACAAGCAGGAGGTGCCCCCATCCCAGCCCCAAAGGTTCGTCCCATTTGCTGCTTGCCTCCCTGCGGCTCCGACCTCAATTTGGGATCCTGTCCTGGGGGACCCGGGGCCACGGTCCCCCCATGCTATGCCATTGTCAGTCACTGAAGTAAATCATGTAAAGATCAGGCTGTAAGTGCGGAAAGTACTTACCTAATAATAATAATAATAATAATAATAATAATAATAATAATAATAATAATTTATTATTTATACCAGGCCCATCTGGGTGGCTTCCAACAAAGATTAAAAATACATTAAAACATCAGTCTTCCCTAAACAGGGCTGCCTTCAGATGTCTTCTAAAAGCAAGATACAGTAGTACCTCGGGTTACAGATGTTTCAGGTTACAGAAGCTTCAAGTTACAGACTTCACTAACCCAGAAATAGTACCTCAGGTTAAGAACTTTGCTTCAGGGATGAGAACAGAAATCACGTGGCGGCGGCAGCAGGAGGCCCCATTAGCTAAAGTGGTACCTCAGGTTAACAAGAGTTTCAGGTTAAGAACGGACCTCCAGAACAAATTAAGTTCTTAACCCGAGGAACCACTGTAGTAGTTTATCTCTTTGACATCTGATGGGAGGGCCTTCCACAGGGCGGGTGCCACTACCGAGAAGACCCTCTGCCTGGTTCCCATTGACATTCTTGTTTTATAGATGGGGCTGAATGAGTAACTAAACTTGGCAGTTATGATAGATGGGGAATTTGGCTCCAGATCCTAGGTTACTCTGCAGTCCAGTAGACCACACAGTCTCCAAGGAGAAACACCCTGGAGATTGTCTGCCAGCCGCCAGCAAATATTTGTCTTCCGTACAAGGAAAGGTCTCTGTCTGACATTACAGATACAGAATTCTTACGCCTCTGAATGCTCCACATCTCCTGCAGGTCCACGACCGCCTGGATCGATACTGCTGTGGCTTTCAGCCAGATCCTTCTGAGCCCTGTGTTCAGGAACTGCTCCATGAGAAGTGCCAAAATCCTGCCGAGCTGGTCTTGGTTCATATCTTGGTATGCCACTTCACTGTGAATTGAGTTTGTTTCTGTCCTAACACTTTTTTAAGATATAAAAATATTTTTATTCATTTTTAACAGTTAATGTCACAAATAAATCATAATTATATACACATAGGATTTTCTGAATCCCTGGACTTCCTTTCACCTCTCCATGGTTTCCATAGTTATTCTTTTCCAACTGCATCATATAATGTTCTCCATATTTTCTTAACTCTCAGTTCTCACCATAGTTCTTGTCACATTGCAAGTGTTTTTTTAAAATCTTGCCAATGTTTTTAATTGTTCACAGTGTTATTTTAAAATAGATTAAAAAAATTGTCCAGTAGCACCTTAGAGACCAACTAATCTTGTTCTTGGTATAAGCTTTCATGTGCATGCATACTTCTTCAGATACGAAAGCTTATACCTAGAACAAACAGTTGGTCTCTAAGGTGCTATCGGACAATTTTTTTATTTTTTTATATATTTTGACTGCATCAGACCAACACAGTTACCTACCTGGATCTAGTGTTCTTTTAAGTAACATAAATTTTCGCCATTCTTTATTAAATTTATTGTCCTCTTAATCTCTGATCTTCCTGGTCATTTTTGCCATTTTAGCATAGTCCATCATCTTCATCAGCCATTCTTCTCTTGTAGGTATTTTGTCTTCCTTCCATCTTTGGGCTAATAACATCCACACAGCTGTCGTAGCGTACATAAACAGTCTTTTCTGTTTTTCCCCACAAAAGTTATTTTAAACATTTTTTTCAACTCATTGTAAATCATTTCCCAATATGCTTTTGTCATCTTGCACATCCACCACATGTGGTAGAATGTGCCTTCCTTCTCTTTACACTTCCAACATACATTTGTAGCAGTTCTATACATTTTTGCTAGTTTAGTAGGAGCCAGTTACCAATGATACATTGTTTTCATAGAATTTTCTTTCAATGTGCAGCATGCTGTGAATTTTAAAACCTCCCTCCATAATTTCTCCCATGATGAAAGTTGTATATTATGTCCAATATCCTTTGCCCATTGTATTATTACTGAGTTTCTGTTCTAACACTTGGTGATTTGTGGACTAGCCTGGCGATGCATTCTTGCTTCTAACTAAAACTTTTCCCCTGGCCCTAAATGTCAAAGTAAACATTTTGGATGAAAGAAAATAGGAATGAAAGAAGATGAAGTATGAAGTCTCTTGGGGGAAGCGAGAGACTTCTGCTGCTAAGGACCACTTTGCATTTAGTAATGTAGGCGTAATTGCTTTGTGGAGGATATTGCCACACACATAAAAATGTCCATATAGCACCGAGGTGTAGGGCAAACATGCCAACATTTCCCAAAATGTTCTGTAACAGACTGTTCACATTCATGTACCTGTGTCCTGAGAGCCAGTGTGGTGTAGTGGTTAAGAGCGGTAGACTCGTAATCTGGTGAACCGGGTTCGCTTCCTCACTCCTCCACATGCAGCTGCTGGGTGACCTTGGACCAGTCACACTTCTTTGAAGTCTCTCAGCCCCACTTACCTCACAGAGTGTTTGTTGTGGGGGAAGAAGGGAAAGGAGAATGTTAGCCGCTTTGAGACTCCTTTGGGTAGTGGTAAAGCGGGATATCAAATCCAAACTCTTCTTCTGTTCTTCTTACTGCCAAGTTGATTCTTCTTTTACAGATCCGGAGGAGCAAGCCTTCACACTTAGTATTTATTGACAACGCAGGCAGACCGGGCCATCCAGATGCGAAACTGAACTTCAGGCTGCTGCAAGGCATAGACGGGTAAGATGGGCATTGGCAAGTATTACCCATAGGCTGTATATACTCAATAACATTTCCTCCCCACGGTGCCCAAAATATTCATGATACAGCCCTGTTCCTTTTGAGCAGGAGATGGTTTAGTGAGTACCCCTTCTTATTTAATAAATAATAATAATCTGGAGGTCAGAAATGAGAAAGAAGTCACTTTAATGTTTATAGACGCAGAAAAGGCCTTTGATAATATTTCATGGGCCTTTATGAAGAAAACGATAGAAATGATGAATTTTGGAGAGGCTTTTGGTAAAAGTATTGAGGCAATTTATTCAGAACAACAAGCTATGCTGATTGTGAACAATGGGATTATGGAAAAATGTAAAATAATGAAGGGGACAAGGCAAGGGTGTCCCCTGTCACTGTTATTAATTATATTAGTATTAGAGACCCTGGCAAAAAAGATACGAGCAGATGATACAATAAAAGGAATAAGATAGGAAATAAAGCATATAAATTAAAAGCTTTTGCAGATGACCTTGTGATTACAGTAGAAGATCCTGAGAACAGTTTACCGAAAGTGCTGGAGAGGATCCAGGAATTTGGACAGATAGCAGGAATCAAATTAAATAAAAACAAAACTAAGATATTGATGAAAAATATGACAAAACAACATAAAAAGGATCTACAACAAGTTTCCAACTTATGTTTATATATAAAAGTTAAATACTTGGGGGTATGGCTAACAGCTACAAATATTAACTTATTTAAAGATAGTTATATAAATATCTGGAAAGAAATAAAGAGAAATTTAGAGATTTGGGGTAGGATGAAATTAATCCTTCAATAAATATCGGGTGGAAAAGAAATAGATCCCAGGGAGCAGAAGTTGGATTGCTTCGTATGCTACCTTCATGGACCTTAGCATACCTTAGCATATGGGATTCTGTCTATAAAAAACACAACTTTTAATTTTTTTGGTCAGGTTTCCTGAGACAGCTGTGACTGTGCTCAAGTCAGGATGCTTGCAAAACCTGCTTTTGCAATCTCTGTATGTCGATGAGGAATTCTGGAGAAACCAGGGTGGACGTGAAGGAATGAAGCAATGGCTCCAAACCATCGACAGGAGAGGACAGATTCTGCTTAAGTATATTCAGGAGCACAACTTAACAGTCGCAAAAGAATCCTCGCATTAGTCTTTCTTGACAAGGGTGACACGCTCACCTGCAACAAAAAGGAGCTTTGAGCTTTGAGCTTTGTGAAAATACCATACCTCTCTGCCCAGATCTGCCAGCAGACACACAGGCCTTTGACTGGCTATGTAACTTCTGTCATATGTGAATTCTGAAAATAAAGCTCATTTTTAAAAAAGAAATGTGTGGCAAAATGGGTCTGTTGTATTTATATTTGAGGAATCATCCCACATCCCACATCATTTTCTGTTTTGCAGTGTATGGTTCTTCCACATACAGTGGTTACATACCTCAGGTTACATCCGGTTCAGGTTAACACTTCTGTTAACCCAGAAATAGTGCTTCAGGTTAAGCACTTTGCTTCAGGATGAGAACAGAAATCGTGCTCTGGCGGCGCGGCAGCAGCAGGAGGCCGCATTAGCTAAAGTGGTGCTTCAGGTTAAGAACAGTTTCAGGTTAGGTACGGACCTCCGGAACGAATTAAGTACTTAACCTGAGGTACCACTGTACCACTGTTAAATAGTTTGTGGAAAGGCAATCTCTGGACCCGATGCCAACCCAATTGTGCTTTCTGACATGAAATGAGATGAAGATGAATATTGCCATCCCTTTGAGGTCCATCTAGTAGGGTCAGTGGGTACCACATGAGAATCAGAGTTTGCATTTGCATCCCGATGTCCTTTCACATCCTTTGAAGGTAGAAATTTCCCTTGCTAGATGGGTGTGAGACAGACAGAATTACAGACAATGGGGCACATTTCGTAGAAGAGTTGGAAGGGACCCAATGGTCATCTAGTCCAACCCCCTCCAATGGAGGAATCCGGGCTAAAGCATCCATGGCAGATGGCCATCCAACCTCTGTTTAAAAACCTCCAAAGAAGGAGAGTCCACCACCTCTCGTGGGAGACCGTTCCACTGACGACATTGGATTCTTATCTCATTATACATGACTAAGCCATTTTTCACCTTCTCACCCCTTGCCTTTTCCTGTAAGACCTATTACAGTCGTTAAGAGTCGTCAACAGGCTCATCTCAGCTATCTGCCAATCTCCCATTCCCACCACCCTTCTGAGTAATACCCCTCCCCACCTCCTCACTTTATAGAAGGATCTGGCAACTTTTGTTTCAGTGTATCTGAAGAAGTGTGCATGCACACGAAAGCTCATACCAAGAACTAACTTAGTTGGTCTTTAAGGTGCTACTGGAAGGAATTTTTTATTTTGACTACTGTCAGAAAGTTTTTCCAAATGTTTAGTCGGAATCTCCTTTCTTGCAACTTGAAGCCATGGGTTCGAGTCCTGCCCTCCAGAGTAGGAGAAAACAAGCATGCTTCCCTCCTCTATGTGACAGCCCTTAAGATATTTGAAGATGGCTGTCATGTCTCCTCTCAGTCTCCTCTTTTCCAGGCTAAACACACCCAGCTCCTTCAAGCGCTCCTCATACTCCTCATATGTTTTTGTTACAAAATAGGTTCTAGTTTATCTAGCGGAGTGGCTATTTTTACACGCTGCAGCCAACAAACGCAAAGTGGGATCCAGTTTAGGGTATAATTAACTGATTATCTCTCTTATCAATTTCCAAAATGTAATGGCTTTCTGACACAACCACCACATATAGACAAACTCACCTTTCACGTCTCATCGACTTTAACCAGTATGTGCCATGGTTAGACTGTTGGACTAGGACCCGGGAGACCCGGGTTCAAATTCTCACTCAGCTGTCAAGCTTTCCTCGTGGGGAGCTACTTCTCCCCCACCCTCCTCTCTCAAATATCATGTAGATAACTATGTAGTGATGTATGGAAGTGAGAGCTGGACCATAAAGAAGGCTGATCGCCAAAGAATTTATGCTTTTGAATTATGTGCTGGAAGAGACTCTTGAGAGTCCCATGGACTACAAGAAGATCAAACCTCTCCATTCTGAAGGAAATCAGCCCTGAGTGCTCACTAGAAGGACAGATCGTGAAGCTGAGGCTCCAATACTTTGGCCACCTCATGTGAAGAGAAGACTCCCTGGAAAAGACCCTGATGTTGGGAAAGATGGAGAGCACAAGGAGAAGGGGACAACAGAGGACAAGATGGCTGGACAGTGTTCTCGAAGCTACAAACTTGAGTTTGACCAAACTGCGAGAGGAAGTGGAAGACAGGAGTGCCTGACGTGCTCTGGCCCATGGGGTCACGAAGAGTCGGACACGACTAAACGACTAAACAACAACAAACTATGTTCAAAATTGGGACTTCTGGGCTACACTGACACAAAATCACTTGTTTCTAGAGACTCAGAACCTGTTGCTCTCTAAGGGACAGGGCCTGGCACTCCCAGACTGCAGCTCTGCAGATGGTTGCCTTAAGCCACCCGAAACTGCAGGGAACTGCCGGGGGAAACATGAAAACCTTGCCCTGGTTTGCTCCTTCTTGGAGTCGGGATGAGGAAAAGGGGCAAGGAGAAAAAAAGGAAAGGAAAGAAGTGAGAGGCACATATATGAAGCAGGAGAGCAGAAATCGGGCGAACTGTGTCCTGTATTGACTCAATACAGGACATAGCCTTTTACATTGAAATAAGGGACAATCCTGTATTATAAAAAACGTAAAAAGGCAAAGGAACCCTGGACGGTTAAGTCCAGTCAAAGGCAACTATGGGGTTGCTCATCTTGCTTTCAGGCCAAGGGAGCCGGCGTTTGTCTACAGACAGCTTTCCGGGTCACGTGTCCAGAATGACTAAACTGCTTCTGGTGCAACAGGACACCGTGACAGAAACCAGAGCGCATGGAAACGCCGTTTCTCTTCCCGCCGCAGTGGTACCTATTTATCTACTTGTACTGGTGTGCTTTCGAACTGCTAGGTTGGCAGGAGCTGGGACAGACCAACGGGAGCTCACTCCGTCGCGGGGATTCGAACCGCCAACCTTCTGATCGGCAAGCCTAAGAGGCTCGGTGGTTTAGACCACAGCACCACCCAAATCCCTAATCCTGCATTATTCAGGACGGGTGGCAACCCTAACCTAAACATTACCATATGCAAACTCACATCAAGGGCATGTGCCCATCAATGATTCTGGCCAGCAAGCTTTCGCACAACTGGTAAAATCTTTCTAGAAATTCCATTTCTTTCACAATCACCTGGCTAGGGGAGCCTTGTCAAAAAAAGAAGGGGTGGGGAAAGGCTGGATTTTAGAGATGCCTGAGTAGCGACAGTAAAAATGGACTTGGCAGCTCAAACTGATCTGCTTTGATCATGCTCTTCTGCGCTTCAACCCTCTCTCTTTCTGTGCTTCTGGGTGTACCAAATCACATCGGCATCCGGTCAACTCAAACAGCCAGCTTGCATCTCCTCTGTCTGTCATCTCCGGACTGAAAGAGCAGGCAATGACAACTTTGAAAAGCCCCATTTTGGGGGGGGGGGGGATTGCACCTTTTTGTATCATTTTTTTATTATTACGTTTTCCTAACATGTTCCTGCCTTTTTGTCAGCCGCAGCCGGTTGCCATGGAGATGATTAAGATGACTTATCACGGGAGGCAGGCGGAAGAACCTTCAGAAAATAAATATCCTATTTTCATGTAAATCATCTCTGGTCATGATAATGAGACAGGGGAGAAGGTGAGAAAGGGAAAATTTGACACTGTCAACACTGTCATTGCTGCGGCAAATGACAGCCAATGTTCTCCATTAAGGTGTTGACGTTCCATTAAAAGTCCGAAGGCTATTCGGGTGGTGGGTGAATATTATCCCCCCAGCATCAATACCATAATAAAGGAAAGGTTGAGGGCACAAGGAGAAGGGGATGACAGAGGACGAGGTGGTTGGATAGTGTTCTCGAAGCTACCAGCATGAGTTTGACCAAGCTGCGGGAGGCAGTGGAAGACAGGAGTGCCTGGCATGCTCTGGTCCATGGGGTCACGAAGAGTTGGACACAGCTAAACGACTAAACAACAACAACAATTAAAGCTCTGCCCAAGGCATGATGGATAACAGCAACAACCTGGGGAAAGGAAGACATAACATCTTAAAAGGACAGGAAGAAAACCATGGACAGAATAATTGCCACACATAGGAAGAACAATCATATCGTTTTGAGTTCCTCACTTGCAGTTTTATAAATCATTAAATGTGTCAACACAAATAGAAGCTATTAATATTGCAGTTTTTGTATAAGGGGTTATTATAATGACTGGAATGTAATGGAAATTAATAGGATTCTGGAACGCAGAAATAAAGAAAATCATCAAATCTAGCATGTCGGGCCCCCCACTTTATCCAAATTAAATATAGTGATATCTCGGGTTAAGTACTTAATTCGTTCTGGAGGTCCGTTCTTAACCTGAAACTGTTCTTAACCTGAGGTACCACTTTAGCTAATGGGGCCTCCCGCTGCCGCCACGCCGCTGGAGCACAATTTCTGTTCTCATTCTGAAGCAAAGTTCTTAACCAGAGGTACTATTTCTGGGTTAGCGGAGTCTGTAACCTGAAGCGTATGTAACCTGAAGCGTATGTAACCCGAGGTACCACTGTATTTCGGCATTTGAACGATTGGTATTAATATTTGTATTATAAAGTTGTATTGTTATAATGAGGCTATTATTAGACTGTAGTGGAAAATTATTATTTTAAAAAGGTTTTTTTAAAAAAAAATGCCCAAGAAAGGAGGGGGAAAGCCAAACCAATTTACCTAGTCATTCTGAGTTCTTTTAACATTTGCTCAACTGCTTCGATTTCTCCGTGGGGAAATTTGACCCTTTGAGAGCAACATCACATTCAAATGACTTCAGGCGAAAGAAATAATAAATTGATTCCGGTTTCCTTTCATGCTAGCCTCCTGAGTGTTCATTCAAGCAGAAAAGAAGCTATAGAGTCTGGAAGGAAATATTAGTTATTCATTAAAGGGTACTTTATGAGTCAAATCATTAAAGGGCCTGGGAAGTTAAAGGGTGATTCATTGACCCCCATCCAACTATTACTGTATAAACTTAACTCATATCTACATATCCACTCGTAGAAATATCTACCCAGAAGTAAGTTTAATGGGACATACGCCCAGAATTGAAGCCTTAAATGGTAAGGTACTGGAAATAATGTACCGCACCACTATACCTGAGCATCATATTTTCTAATTCTGGGTGTGAAAAAAAGGTTATTTCTGTATGCCACTACAGTGGTACCTCAGGTACCTTAATTCGTTCCGGAGGTCCATTCTTAACCTGAAACTGTTCTTAACCTGAAAACCACTTTAGCTAATGGGGCCTCCTGCTGCCACCACGCCACCGGAGCCCGATTTCTGTTCTTATCCTGAAGCAAAGTTCTTAACCTGAAGCACTATTTCTGGCTTAGTGGAGAGTGTAACCTGAAGTGTATGTAACCAGAGGTACCACTGTACTGCAGACCGTGTTTTGTTAGTAGCCCTAAAATGGAAAGCGAGCGAGGCCCCAACTAAAGAAGAATGGCAACTTAAATTGATGGAATATGTGCAGCTTACGGATTTAACATATAGAATAAGAGAACAAGAAGAACATACGTTTAGAGAAGATTGGAAAATGTTTATTGAATATATGGGGGGAAATTGTGTACATTTGAAAACGTTGGCAGCATTCACATAAATTCAACAATACGTTTTGATGGATGTAATCATGGAATACTGAATGGTTTAGTTTATGTAAAATATGCAGGGATTTATGATATGCAAAATGAACCATGGAAAGAGAGGAAGGGAAGTCACTGATATTTTAAGGTTGTTTAAATTGATATTCTAAAATGTAAAACCGAAAATTCAATAAAAAAATAAATTCCTAATTTTGTAAAGGTAATGCCAACTTAACATTGTTCTTCCACAAAGGAATACCCATGAAAACTTATTACACACAGGGGGAAATAAAATCTTATTATACACAAGGGGGAAAAGAAAAAAGAATCAGCTCTAAGCACAGATAATTGCTCTCACATCCCAGCTCGAAACCTGACAAGGATGCCTCCAAAACTCATCAAAAGAGGTCATTAAAAAGAGAAAAAAGAAAAGTTAGCAGTTCAAATCTCTGGGACATTTCACACATGATGTGCGTCACTTGATAGCACATGGTGTTATATTACTCATTTTCTTCAACGCTTGGGCACAATCCAGTTGAAAATTAAGCCCCATTGACAGGACCGAGCCAGCAGTAAATCACACCGAGAAAGCTGGAGTTAACTCTTTTATTAGCAGAACAGGATCTGCAAAGGAGAGTCAGGCCTAATGAGCGCAGCAACTCAGGCCTTGCCCGCCATGAAGCAGTTACTGGGAATAAAGATCCCTGCCTCTTCACAGCTACCTAAATCATCTAAGATTGGGTTTACATCACATTGCTTCTCCCCCACCCCCCAAAATGCTGGAACCGTAGTTTATTAACGGTGTTGTTAGGATACCCCATTTCCCCGCTCAGAGCTACAATTTCCAGAGTTCTCTGAATTGTTAAGACTTGTAACTCTGTGACGGGAATCAGGATCTACTAGCACCTCTCAGCACCCGTAAGCTACAGTTCTCGGGATTCTTGTTTAAACATCATTTAAAGTGGTATGATACGGCATTTAGTTTGGTGTGTGGATCCTCGTTTTGTGGGATCTTTCGTACAAGGGATCATTCTTTTCTTTGGAAATCGTTTTTATTTGGTTTTACAAATATAAATTTATAACAATACCAAATGCACATCCATATACAGTGGTACCTCGGGTTAAGAACTTAATTTGTTCTGGAGGTCCGTTCTTAACCTGAAACTGTTCTTAACCTGAGGTACCACTTTAGCTAATGGGGCCTCCCGCTGCCACCGCTGCACAATTTCTGTTCTCATCCTGAAGCAAAGTTCTTAACCCGAGGTACTGTTTCTGGGTTAGCGGAGTCTGTAACTTGAAGCATCTGTAACCTGAGGTACCACTGTATAGGTGTCTCTGAAATTCTAGACTTCCCACCATCCCTTCCAGGGGTCTTATTGTCAACATTTTCAACTGCATATTATTTCATAACCTATATTTTGTATCTGTCCACATTATCCAAAGTGTTTGTGACATTACAAGTGATATTAAAATCCTGCTAATGTTTTCATCTGCTTACAGTGGTTTCCTAAATAAATTCTAAATTTTTCACATTCTTTCTTAAAGTTTTTGTCTTCTTGGTTCCTGAACATCCCTGTCAGTTTTGCCATTTTGGTGTAGTCCAACAGCTTGATTTGCCATTCGTATAGGGGATCATTCAATTATGTGAGACCCATCCTTTTAAAATAAATAAATAAATAAATAAAAATATTTATAATTTTCATTTATATGCATTACAACAATTATTGAACCAAGTTTTAACCTTTTCAATTTTGACTCCCATCCCCCTCTTTCTGCAGTTCCTTACATTTATTTTCGTCCTTTCCTGCCAACTTGAAATTGCCAAAACTTTTTCAATTGTCTATTCTCATATATTATCTTATATACAGTGGTACCTTGGTTTGCGAATGTAATCCATTCCGGAAGACCGTTCGAGTTCTGAAACGTTCGAAAACCGAAAACTCAAAAGGGAAATCTCAATACGGAAAACTCAATACAGAAGCTGCGTTTCCGGTTGGACTTCCGAGGTGTGTTCAGAAACCGAAGCATTTACTTCCGGGTTTATGGTGTTTGAGTTCTGAAACGTTCGTCAATGGAGATGTTCGAAAACTGAAGTACCACTGTATATTTTTTAAAAACTGCAGGTTTTTACAATAATCCTGCCAATGTCTAGATCTGTTTACAGTCTGTTTGCAAAAACTCAACGAACCACTTCCATTCCTTTCTAAAAAGTCCGTCTTGATTTCTTATTCTTCTGGTAAGTTTTGCCAACGTGAGACCCATCCTGTCCATCTAAGAGCGAGTCAAAGATCCCGAAACCTGCAACAAAAAGAAGCTGCAGCCCACAGGGTCTCATCTGATCTCATTAATCCCAATATAAATATATGGCTTGAAGCAGTTGACAGATGCTAATGGATAAATGAAAGCCCAAAGGGTGTCATTATTTTCCAGCGAACCTTCTCCTTGCGGTGGTTTGCAGACTTGATGGCAACTAAAATCAATTTGCACAGATTCCCCTCTGTCAAGCCATTATGATGGCGGCAGAGGGGGCGGCCCAAAAAACGGATCAGCGTCACATGTGAAAATTGAGGGTGTGCGCATGAGTGCCCCAGCTAATGGACATTCACGTTTGCACAATTGCCCTGCGCACGCTTCCATGATGTTACTTAAACAGTTTATCGCTGAGGCAAAGGTTCCCTTAGCTGTTCAACAGTAAACCTGGATCCGGGAAGCTGGAAAATGCTGTTTCCACCAAACAGGTGGAAAATGATGAAGGGAAGGGTGCGTCCCACAAAGAGGAAATGTGCACATGCATGCTTAACCCAGGACCCATGCACCACCTACCCCAAACCCATTCCCCCTCCACTTTAAAAATGATAATTAAACAAGAATCCTGGGAACTGTGGTTTGCTGAGGGTGCCGAGTGTTGTTAGGGCAGCTAGAGTGGTGACTGGGAGTGGCCAAGACCGTAGGACCTGGTGCGCAGCCTGGGAGTCATTTTGGATTCACAGCTATCCATGGAGGCGCAGGTCTGTTCTGTGTCCAGGGCAGCTGTTTACCTGCTCCATCTGGTACGCAGGCTGAGACCCTATCTGCCCATGGACTGTCTCGCCAGAGTGGTGCATGCTCTAGTTATCTCTCGCTTGGACTACTGCTAAGCGCTCTACGTGGGGCTACCTTTGAAGGTGACTCAGAAACTGCAACTAATCCAGAATGCAGTAGCTAGACTGGTGACTGGGGGCGGCTGCCGAGACCATATAACACCAATCCTGAAAGACCTACATTGGCTCCCAGTACGTTTCCGAGCACAATTCAAAGTGTTGGTGCTGACCTTTAAAGCCCTAAAACAGCCTCGGCCCAGTATACCCGAAGAAGCGTCTCCACCCCCATCGTTCAGCCTGGACACTGAGGTCCAGCTCCAAGGGCCTTCTGGCAGTTCCCTCCCTGCGAGAAGTGAGGTTACAGGGAACCAGGCAGAGTGCCTTCTCAGTAGTGAAGTTTTCAATGTTTGATGTTTTATTGTGTTTTTAATATTCTGTTGGGAGCTGCCCAGAGTGGCTGGGGAAGCCCAGCTAGATGGGCGGGATATAAATATATTATTATTATTATTATTATTATTATTATTATTATTATTATTATTATTATTATTATTATTATTATGTCCCTATTTTGATCTAAAGAATGTTGGAGGGTATGAAGGCAGACTGTAGTTAGAGGGGCTGTACATTAGCCCCAATGGACCAGCCTCCTCTGTGTATTACTAAATGCACCCTGAAAATAATATGCTGAATTCCAAGTCTGCTTGTTGTCCTTTTGTTTGTCATTGTATTGGGGGGGGGGGTATCAAAAAGGGGAATCAGGTTACTCTCAGCCACTCCAACTTACAGCACTGAAATGTTGACTTTGGAACACTGATGCCTGCTTATCCTTTTCACTCAATTTCAAATGATATTTCTCATAATTCAACAATTGTCTGAGCACAAACGGCATGGCATATTGCTATCAATTGAAAGTAAATCTGATTTCGAGCACTTTTATAAATCTGCTAGTCAAAACTGGAAAGTGGTACACATCACAATACTTGTGTACATGGGATGCGGGTGGTGCTGTGGTCTAAAGCACGGAGCCTCTTGGGCTTGCTGATCAGAATGTCGGCGATTCAAATCCACGCGACAGGATTCGAATCCTGAGCTCCCGTTGCTCTGTCCCAGCTTCTGCCAACCTAGCAGTTCAAAAGCACAACAGTGCAAGTAGATAGACAGGTACTGCTGTGATAGGAAGGTAAACAGCATTTCCGTGCGCTCTGGTTTCCATCATGGTGTTCCGTTGCACCAGAAGCGGTTTAATCCTGCTGGCCACATGACCTGGAAAGCTGTCTGTTGACAAACGCCAACTCCCTTGGCCTGAAAAGTGAGATGAGTGCTGCACCCCATATTCGCCTTTGACTGGACTTAACCGTCCAGGGGTCCTTTACCATTACCTACCTTTGCTTGTGTACCTGCTTGTCCTCTGTGATGACTTTTCCTGCCTTTCAGTTTCAACAAAAAGGGCAAGCACTGTTAGATGATACAAGGTGTGAAATAGAATGGTTAAACAATCATAACACACAGTGCTTTTTCCTGGGGGGACGTAGGGGTACACAAACCCCTCAACGTTTTGTGAATCTAAGTTTGGCCTCATTGAGGGGCAGTATTTCAATATGAGTAGGAAAATGAGAGTACCCCAAACATTTTTTTCAGAAAAAAGCACTGATAACACAAATCAACACACACACGAGCTTTTATCATATAATAATCCTCCAGATGATTTCAAGCATAAATATCAAAGAAAGAGAAATTGCCTGGGTAGGTTTTCAACCATTTAATGAAGAACTCCGGTACCAAATATTTTGCTCTGGGATACAGATATTTTTTTGGGGGGAGCATAAAAATAAACAGTGGAGAATACGAAAGAGATTGCCCAGCCAGAGACGTCATTAAATCCTGGTAGAAAGCTGAGCTTGAAATATTCACTACACAAAAGAGAGATTTTGAAAGTTACTGTGAAGGTACAATGGCTGCCTTCTGTTCTGAATTCATTTTTGTCACCTCCTTGGCCTGTAGGCTTCTTTCAAGGACCAAGAGAGCTCAGACAGCGACGGAAAAGAATGCCACGCAGAGAATACACACGGAACACCATAAAATGGAGACTGAGGCACTAGCATGGTCTTCAAAGTCCTGGTCAACCCCATGAGAAACTAGAGGTTGACGGGACCAGCCTGCTTTATTTGAAAGCCCCTTGGTGGAATCAAATCCCTCATCCGAAACTGGCTGGTGGTTACGTGCTGCACAACAGCACGTCTGCAAAGGGTCCGAGGAGATTCTTGTTGAAAATGCAACGGATCCACACTAGGTAGTTTGCAAAGGGCTTGATGTTGTCAGAAAAGGTGTGGTTCTGATGGGACAAGATAAAAGGCATGTACGTGTTTTCCCCTTGCTCCTGTATCCACACTTCGTATTTCACTTCCCTGACCTTCAAGTACTTCAGATTCCAAGGGATCTGCCAGGACACAGAGAGTTTGGCTTCACTGGTGCCCTGGACGGAGGTTTGGCACTTGGCGTCTCTGACTTTGCCTGGGTAGAGGCCGCTCGTTCCCTTCTGCCTCTTGGGCCCAGGCTTCGTTTTCACCGTTTGCCTGATGGCCTGGATCAGGGAAGCAACGTTGACTTTTGTGTCCTGGTAGATGCGGAAAAGCCACTCGGGGTTGCGGCAGCAGAGGTGCCGCGGAACTTCGCCGCTCTTCACGATACGGTCTTGCTCCGCCTTGTCCAAGTGGGCAATTCCTCCTTGATCCCAAGGCCGGTCCGGATAAGTCACCGTGTTCTCCTTCTCGGTGTTGGTCCAGGCAATGTACTGGAGGTCCATGCCAGGGAGACTAGACAGCGTTTTGTAAGGGGTGTAATGCTCAGGGTTTATGGCGTATGGGAAGAGTTCCACAACAGTGGCTCCTCTGGGCAGGAAGAGGGACATCGCGAGCTGGGCTCCGTGCATGCTGACCAGCATAGACGCATTGCTGATCAGGCGCACGATATCTGAAAAAGTGTGGTCTTCTATGGAAACGGTGATGGTTTTCATCTGGAATTCCTGGGCCAGCGCCAGAATAAGTTCTGCTTCATTGACGATTAGCCTGTTGATGGTTCGGCTGAAAACTACAATATATTCTTCGCCGGGCAACCCTTCCGCGCTCACGTTCAGCTTCTCCGTCATGAATTTGGTGAACTGTCGGATCTCATTCCCGGAAACCAGGATGTTAGCCTTCGGCCCCTGGGGCTGGACGAACCCGTACTGGTACCACGTGGTGATTTTGGACAGGCCCACGTACGACTTGGTAAAGCAAAGGAGGCGACCCAGAGTCTTCAGCTGCTCTTTCAAAAGCGGTTGCTTGGTGCTCAACAGCTTGTACAGCTCAAAGTGCAGGCCTTCCCCCCAGCCTTCCATGAAAAACAACCGGGCGTCCGAGTCCAAATCTGGGAACTGTTGCATGGTGTAGAAGATCGGGAGCAGATCGTCGTGGAAAACATGCATCAGGTTGTCCGGGTTGAATCGATTCACAATCAGGGCCACGTCGGGGACAAAGACCGGCTTGGGCATGTATTTGAGCGAGGCGGAAGGCAGTTCTACAAAGTTGAAATACTGTGTGTTGTGGTCGTCCACCGAGGAGAGATCAAGGAGGGCAGGCTGGAATCTTCTGGAGCCCAGGTTGGGGAGCATGACCGAGGAGTTGCTGTGGAAGAAGATGAACTCCTCTGCCTCTGTGGAGTAGCAGAGGGATTCGAAGCGGCAGATCCGATCCGTGTGCATCCTCCCGGTGCACACCATCCTGGTGCCATCTTGAACCAGGGCTTGAAGAGCAGCATGGTAGTCGATGCGGACCTGAGATAGCTCCTGCGTCTGGCGAGTGAGGACCAGCTCCTCTTCCAGCACAAAGACGTGATCTCGCAGCTTGATGTACTTCCACAGCACGGCTGCCAGGAGAGACACCAGCAAGGCATTAAACACAGCTGCTATGTTCATTCTGGACGCAAACCCTAGCAGGCAGGCAGGTGGCAAAGGCGGAGGAAGAGTGAGGCATCATGAGTCCTCTTTAACATTGCGGAACGAGGTCTAAAATAAGAAGGAGAGACAGAAACCCGGAGAAAAATTAATTATCATCTCAGGAATGTTCCTGTAAAGTTTCTTTTTTTACATAAAAAGTAAGTTCAAACATTTTCCAGATTCAAAAATACTTTTCGGAGCAGCTGCACAAAACAGATTCCTCTCTAATTTTAGCAGTGCAAAAATACATGTCACGCTGCAGATGGAGGCACAGATGCTCCCAAATGGCTATCAAATAGAAAACGGTTTGCTCGACTATGCCTTATAAAAGTTCATTGCTGGAGGAGTGTATGGGGAGGAAAATACAGTCGTACTTTGGTTCTTGAACGCCTTGGTACTCGGACGTTTTGGCTTCTGAACGCCGCAAACCTGGAAGTGACTGTTCTGGTTTGCAAACATTCTTTGGAACCCGAATGTCTGACAGGGCTTCCGCAGCTTCTGATTGGCTGCAGGAGCTTCCTGCAGCCAATCAGAAGCCGCGTTTGGTTTCTGAACATTCTGGAAGTTGAACGGATTCCGTTCAACTTCCAAGGTACAACTGTATGCAATGTTATTCCTCTGGCTCAGACCGGCCGTATTCTTCCTTCTGGAAGAAGGAATACTGGTAGAAATGTTCTCATCAGGGAGGGGAACAACAACCTAAAAAAAACACAAATAGCAGCTTATCCAGAAAGGCTGGACAAGGATGGCAACAAGCAGGAAATGGCCACGAGCCTTTCCATGGCAATATATAGGCATTGAATCCATCAACAGGAAGCTCCAAGGGCCAAGTTAAACTCTAGTGTGGAGTGGGGAGAAATTGAAACTTTTTTTTTAAGTTATCCCAACCCAGTCATGATCACATTATTACATGACATGAACATTATTCCTCAACCTACAAGCTTAGAAGACATTTGAAGGCAGCCCTGTTTAGGGAAGTTTTTAATGTTTTATGGTGTTTTTAATATTCTGTTGGGAGCCACCCAGAGTGGCTGGGGAAACCCTGCCAGGTGGGCGGGGTATAAACAAATAATAATAATAATAATAATAATAATAATAATAATAATAATAATAGCTCCTGCCCATCTCTTGACCAAAAGAAGGCAAAACAATGAATCTGAAGAATAGTCTTTTTATAAAAGCAGCATGAGCAACTGAATATCTCTATGCGTAAGCCGCACACCTAATAAAGCATGACTGCAATTAACACTCGCCAAGCAAATTTAGTAATTTCGAGAAACTGCCACCTCTTTTTACTATGCAGAAGTGTCGTCAAGGGCAGATTAAGGGTTCAGGGCATGTAGGAATGCACACCTGAGCCCACTTTAGCGAAGGAAAAGTAAGAAAGTGAAACCCCACCCCCACTAAGAGGGAGGAAGGCATACTCTCTAACATTTTTCCGATGAAAATAGGGACGCTAATAATAATAATAATAATAATAATAATAATAATAATAATAATAGTAATAATGTTATTGTTTATACCCTACCCATTTGACTGAGTTGCCTCAGCCACTCTGGGCAGCTTCCAACATATATAAAAACATAATAAAACATAAAACATTTAAAAGCTTCTTCTATATAAGCCAAAATTCAGCAAATCCCAACCATGAAAACTGCGGCTTAAATTTGTGACCTTTTAACAAGGGGCTTTTACGATATCGCTGCTGAAACAGATACAGTAAAACGGAACGGGTGTGCATGCCTGCAGAACTTGAAGGGAGCGGCTTATATTTGGGTATCGTCTTTTTTTCTTTATAAGGTGCGGCTTATATTTGGGCCAATACGGTAGTTATCTTCTTGCTCGGGCGGTCACATAACTCCATCCCCTCCAACATTTCTCCGATGAAAATAGGGACGCCCTATTCCACACCCTCCTACATTTCTCCGATGAAAATAGGGGCGTCCTAAGGGAAAGCAGGACATTCCGGAATCAAATCAGAACCGGGACGGCTTCTGTACATCTGAGACTGACCCTGGAAAAGAGCGATATTTGTAAGGTCTGCACTGAGTTAAGCACGAACGCTTCCTACAAACACCACCAACCCTCTTACCGGGAGCTAGATGATACACAGGGACATCAAATCAGAAACTGGGACGGCTTCTGTAAATCCCTGGAAAACAGGGACACTTGGAGGGTCTGGGGAGGAGGAAACCCTGAAGAAGCTTTCTTGCAAGGAACCAAGCTCTGTAGTTTTCCTGCCCACTCCCCGCCCCCTGCCAAAGCTCTGCAACAGCTGCAAGAGCAGGAGTTTTGTGTTTCACTTGCGAACCCAAAGTGCCTGTCTCTCGACTCCTCCTGCTCCACCCGTCAGGTCAGCTGTTTCCAATTGCTCCGGCTGGGTTACCAGGCTTCCACTTGGGATTATCGGCTGTCATTCCTGAAAACCCACAAATGGTAGCGTCATTGAGACCTGGTACCATTTTGTAAGGGACACAGGTAGCGCCGTGGGTTAAACCACAGAGCCTAGGGCTTGCCGATCAGAAGGTCATGGTTCGAATCCCCGTGACGGGGTGAGCTCCCGTTGCTTGGTCCCTGCTCCTGCCAACCTAGCAGTTCGAAAGCACGTCAGAGTGCAAGTAGATAAATAGGTACCACTCCGGCGGGAAGGTAAACGGTGTTTCCGTGCACTGCTCTGGTTCGCCAAAAGCGGCTTAGTCATGCTGGCCACATGACCTGGAAGCTGTACGCCGGCTCCCTCGGCCAATAAAGCGAGATGAGCGCCGCAACCCCAGAGACAGCCACGACTGGACCTAATGGTCAGGGGTCCCTTTACCTTTACCATTTTGTAAAGCTCCAGAGTTTGCCTGGGAGGCAGACAGGAAGCTTGTTGTGCTTTTAAGGCAATTAAACATCCAAAGAAGAGGGCAAGCATACACACACATTAAGAAAACTGGAGAAGAAAAATAGTTTTCAACCATGGGAAAAAGAGAAGGCAGCTAAATATCCCCCCCCCCCCCCCGTTCCTACCAAACTAGTCCCTCAGCTTTAAAAGCTCTCCTACTTACAACGGTTGGGGATACGGTTCAGTGCCAACAAACTACCGTACATTTTCTCCAAGCGTGCTATATCTAAGCGATAGGCTATTTCTTGGCAGAAAATCCATTTTCATAGGCTGCAATCTCCCGTACGGCTTAGGAGTGAGCTACTTTGATTCCACACAAGAGCAGCAGAAGATAGCAGCTTTAGATGCGAGATCAGGGAGAAAACAAAAAAACGCACCTCATCGTTTCATTGGTCTAGTTCAGGGTATTCCAAACTCTGGCTGTGTTTTTTTTTTTTGTGGACTACAACTCCCATCATTCCAAGGTACCAGGACCAGTGGTTAGGGATGATGGGAGTTGTAGTCCAAAAAAACATCCAGAGCATCATTGGATATTCAATTCTTACTGATAGCAAATAAACAGGCATTATGGTGCCGATGGAAAGGAGTTAAGCACAAAATGCGCAAAAGCTTCAGCACAAAATCTAATGCTGATTTTAAGTGGAACCTACAGATAAAGGTAAAGGGACCCCTGACCATTAGGTCCAGTCATGCCCGACTCTGGGGTTGCGGCGCTCATCTCGCTTTATTGGCCGAGCGCCCCAAGCTTCTAGGTGCGCGCAAGCAGTCCGCTGCCGCCCCAAGCCTCGCGCACCCGGTGGGACCTCCTGTCGGGCGCGCGAGGCTTGCAGGCATTCGCCCCATAAGACGCACCCCGATTTCCTCTTCATTTTTGGAGAGGAAAAAGTGCGTCTTATGGGGCGAAAAATACGGTATATATAAAAAATGAAACCCTCCCCTACTTGCATTTTGAATGACAGAGTCCTAGGAAGTCAGGGCCACATGGATTTTTCTGAATGCCTTGGTCGCCTCCAATAAAAACTTTCCTCCCACATGAAGGTATGTATATGCATATAAGATCTCCCAGAACAGGAAACCATGCCATGCGATGAAATCCTACACATTCACAGCCAAGAGACTTGAACGTACCTGCCAGCCCCTAAAGATTCAAAGCAGTTGATTTTCCGATTCCTCTTCAGGGCCTGAATATCCAGGCTGGCCTCATCCTCATTGCAGTTTGCAGCTGTAAAAAAACCACCGGCTGGACTGTGCTGAAAACCAAACCAAGGGAGATAAATCAGGCACTCGTAATATCTGCATGTTTTTCAATCACATTGCTAAACTGTATGCCCAAAGGCCATGTCACAGCATTTTGCAATAATGCTAGAGTCCTTTAGCGGCTGCTTTGTTTTGTTTTTTGTCAGTAACGGACTTGCGGCAGACCGATGGCAAGTGGAATGTGTAATGAAATGCGGTGCAGCAAAAATTAGTATACAGCGAGGCACATGGGGGCAAAATATATTCTGTACCGTAGCTTCTGATGGGGATTGAGCCGGCGGTGACTTAACAGAAAAGAGCTCTTGGGATCATAGTGGATTGCTCCGGAAAATGTCAACCCAGCAGCTGTGAGAAAGGTGGATTCCATGTTTGGGATAACCAGGAAAGGGATCCAAAATAAAATGGCCACTCTGGTGATGCCTACAGTGAATAATTTTGTCTGTTTCTAAACCTGGGGAGGAGGTAAGTGACCATAAATTTCTAGCAGCTCGCATTTGCAGTCTGTGCAGCAAAGCATCTCCCGTCTTTTAAAAGATGCAGTCGCTCTGTAAGAAAGCACCAGGGATGATTTATTTATTAGATGGGCCATTAATGAGCTCGACTCACCATTTCTGGGACACGCGGCATTTCAAAGCACAAACTTTTCCTCTGTATCTGCTTGCAAGTGGTAGTAAAGGTAAAGGTAAAGGGACCCCTGACCATTAGGTCCAGTCGTGACTGACTCTGGGGTTGCGGCACTCATCTCGCTTTATTGGCCAAGGGAGCCGGCGTACAGCTTCCAGGTCATGTGGCCAGCATGACGAAGCCGCTTCTGGCAAACCAGAGCAGCGCATGGAAACACCGTTTACCTTCCCGTCAGAGCAGTACCTATTTATCTACTTGGACTTCGTGCTTTCGAATTGCTAGGTTGGCAGGAGCAGGGACCAAGCAAGAGGGGGCATGATCAGGAGGCAAGGCAAGAATGAGCTAAGCTCCCAGGTTGCTGCGTAACTCCTATGCTACCATATAAATATCCATTTATTATATTCCTTTCACCCTTCTCCCCAAAGGAGTGCAGGATGGCAAACACAAAAAAGTAACAAAACAATACAGCTAAAATGCAAACATGCTGTATTTAATTTTCTGAAAGCCATCAAGAACACGGCACGGGACAAAGTTGGCCGGGCTGCGGCAAATCTGCAAAATTGTCCCCTGTCTGTCTTGCCTGATGCCGTTAGGGGTGGACGAAGGCAATCATTTCCAATTCCACCCAGTATGCAGCGCTGTTTCTGTTCCACTGCAGTCAGTCTTCTGCCAATAGCTATATTAATTGCCTTGCTGTCTGCTGTTGCCATGACATTACTCCAGTCCATTCACTTCAATGCAAAGAGAGCACAATACAGATGCGTCGGGAAGCGGAATCAATTGCATGTCGCTTGTTGGACTGAAAGCAACAGCGGCAGCACATAGCAATCTTGATCATCGACTGACTTCCATTCGAGACATGGGATTACTAAGCAAAACCAACAGCCAGCAACTTCATCTCCTGTTTTCGTCGGACTTCTCCAGCAGCCTCGGATGTCCTAGATGCAGCGTGGGAATCATATGGCCAAAAAGGACGTAGACCTATTGCAAATTGCAAGCCCTAAGGCACTTCAAGTATCCGTTACATCGTATCCCTTACAACTCACCAGGAATGCCATGTATTTTTCATTAACTGACTGATGCTGTATTTCAAACCAGAGACATAAGGTGTTTTGGGTTGTTTTCACGCCAACAGAAGCAAATCCACATTAGGTACCAAGACATCCTTTGAAGTAACTGCATTTAGCATCTGCATTCAGGGCAGAGCTGATACATACTACTACTACTACTACTACTACTACTAATAATAATAATAATAAATTTTTATTTATATCCCGCCCTCCCCAGCTGAGGCCAGGCTCAGGGCGGCTAACAACAATAAAATAATACAACATTCTAAAATCATTTCATTAAAAAATTACTTCAAATCAAATTGATGGCAGCCACTGGGCTAGAGTTCTGTGCGGGTTGCCAGAGGAGGGAGTCAGGCTGTGCCCTGACCAAAGGCCTGGTGGAACAGCTCTGTCTTGCAGGCCCTGCGGAAAGATGTCAAGTCCCGCAGGGCCCTAGTCTCTTGTGGCAGAGCGTTCCACCAGATCGGAGCCACAGCCGAAAAAGCCCTGGCTCTAGTTGAGGCCAGCCTAACCTCTCTGTGGCCTGGGACCTCCAAGACGTTTTTGTTTGAAGATCGTAAGTTGAATCCACATTTGGGCTGCTCCTTCACATCAGATAGTCACAACGTTCAGTCTCTGGTTAGCATGTTGTCCTAAGCTTTGGCTCAGTGTGTTGTCCAAACCCAGGTTCGTGGCTTAGCTCTCCTATACAAACCACAAGCTGTAACCCATAGGGCAGACCTTGGTCACAGCTCGTAGTTCGTCTGGGAAGAGCGAAACCATGGGCCCAGGTTCAGAGGAAACACTAAGGCAAACCATGGTTTAGATCAACACAGAAGCAGAAAGAATGGGGAGGAGCCACATGGTTGCACATTCTCTCCTAAACCATGGCTTGGCATAAATGCAACTTCAATGGGGAATGGGTGCAATGTATTGTACATTAATTGGAGAAACACGAACACCTGCTCAATTCTCCCACTGAAGACAGAAAAAGAAAAGACTTGGATGTGCTAATGTTCTTCTAAGCAGAATATAGGGTGTGACGATTATGGGTTACTCAAACAGCGCTATGCTGTCAGATTTTGAACACCCGTTTCAAAAGCCAAGATAGATGTGCCTGGCCAAAAAAGTAACTCCCTATTTTTATTAATAACACATAGCCCTCGGGACCGCAATGTGAACTTCAATATTCAAAGCTGTAGAACTACTATGCATTTTTGCCCGGGTTAAGACGAGATCAGCTGTCACCAACAATCTACTTCCCCGGTGAAATATTATGCAACACAGAGAGAGAGAGAGAGAGAGAGAGCGCAAAGGGAAAGATGCTTGTAAGGATCTTTTGAAAGGGAGAGTCAAAATATTTGCAAAGCATGATGAGATTGTGAACGTTAACAGAACAGAGAACGAGAGCACTCCGGGAGAGTGGTTTGGGAAAAGTCTCAAAGGCTAAACAGAGAGGTCTGGATTTGGTCCCTGGGCCTGAGGTTCCTCACGCCTACAGCAGAGGATGGAAGGGGAGAGAGAAGAGAACTTGGAGATTCTGCAATCTCGTGCTTCCACTCCACAACCCAAAACAAAAATTTGGCACGAGAAGATTGGTCTTCTTCATTCTGCCTGCATAACGGAAAGCTCTTGACTGAAACCGTTCAGCAGTATCCGAAACTGGCACTCTATACCCGAATACGCCAAAGAAAATGCCAATCACACAAGCAACCATTTTGACCAGGTCAACCGCTCAGACATCTCTCATGGTGGCCTGGTTTGCACGGCACACTAAATCAAACCATGGTTTAGCGTGAATGTGCAGGCAGGCAGGCAGGCAGGCTCCAGGAGACAAGAGATCTCTTTGCTCCTCCTTGGTCATTCTGATGCCACACCATGGTAAGCTAAACCATAAAGCCAGTTTTAGATGACTTGCTAGGACAAACCATGGCTTAGTGCAGCAGCAGAATGATTTCAGGAAGAGCAAAGCAGTTGCAATCTTCTCTCCAGGAGCTCATGTGTTCACGCTAAGTTATGGTTTGGCTTCAAACAACATGGAAACCATGTTTCCAGGCAACATCTGTGGTTCCCCACACGTACCACTGGCAGACCACTTCATGGTTTTTCTGCCTGCTATAGCAATTGTACTCGATGCTGCCTTATAATTTCTACTGCTTCTTTTCTTCCTTATATTGCTTTTTCTCACAGCACAATTTGAATTCCATAGATGAAATAATAAAGTAAAATGGAAAAATGGAAACAAAAATAAAACAATACAATCAAAAACAAGTCTGATATTTAACGCGCTTTGTCTGCTGTTCACAGCCATTGCACTGACTGTTTTTCACAGGCGCACGACTCAAATGATGCAGAGGAATCAGTGGTGGTCTATGGACCACAGTTTGGGAACCACTGATCAACAAAGAAGAATCTGGCAGAAGCCCCGATTCTAACAGATCCCTCTAAAACGACAGCTTTTGCTTCCAAGCTTATACCTAAAAGAAAATGGCTGTTCGCACACTTTCAGAAACACATGCTATGGAAAACTAGAAGTCAACTTCTATCAGTCGGACCATCTTCTTAACTCAGTGTTGTCTATAGTGATGGGCAGTTGCTCTGTGGGGTTTCAGACAAGGGTCTTTCTGAACCTCACCTGAAGATGTCCTGGACTGGATCTGCCATCTTTTGCATGCAGAGGACGTGCTATACCAGTGTTTTCTAAACTTTGGTCTCCAGGTGTTGTTGGACTACAACTCCCATCATCCCTAGCTAGCAGGATCAGTGGTCAGGGATGATGGGAATTGTAGTTCAAAAACAGGAGGAGACTCCAGTTTGGAAACACAGTGCTGTAGTGTTGAGGTACAACTCTTCCTAAGCAGCCCAAAGTAATACAGGGTAATAAATACACTTCACAGCAACATTATTAAATATTTTCTTATCTCTCACCAGCTTTTTGCTCCCTTTATTGTTCATGGCTTTCTGACCTTGGATGGTGAAGAGAGATCAATAAAATCAATGTTAACATCTCTTGTTTAGGCTACTGCATATGATAGTTAATTCTTCTTTTTTTAAAGCAGTTATTTGTATTGATATTCTCCCCCACCCCACCCCAGTTGAGTACTTTACAGTGCATCTGTATGCATGTTTACTCAGGAATAAGTGCCATGGATTTCAGAGGGGCTTACTCTCAGGTAAGTGAGATGGAAGGCTTGTGAGGGGTAACTAGACAGAGGGAGGTCTGTAAAATATAGAGGAGCAATCCATAGGCCATCAGATAATTTTCTGTACCCAGATACCCCCACAATAAATTAGAAAAGGTGAGTGAGCACTCTGCCTCTCTGTCCCGGTCACGAGACACACAAAAGCAAGACTGGGAGCCTGCCCTTAATCACATCTCACAATGCCGTCCAAGGTTGTGTCGGACGCTTTGAAAAGAATAGCTTTAGAGTACAACAGCTCTGGCATAACTTACTTCTGAGCAAGAACTTGGAAACAAATGTGAATCTCTGGGCCCTTGCAGACTGGTGTTTTACTTGTGGGTAGGGCTGGTTTTCAACTTTGTGATATATCACCAGTTACCGTATTTTTCACCCCACAGGACGCACATAGGACGCACCACGTTTTTTGGGGGGGAAATAAAGGGGGGGAAATTATTTTCCCCCCAGGCGCTTGTGGGGCCGTCAGCGGGGAGAAGCGCTCTTCTCCCTGCCGCCCGCCTGGAGACCAGGTCTGCGCCTCCCAGCTGTCCCCAGAGCTTGCGGGGCTGGCGGCGGGGAGAAGCACGCGTCTCCCCGCCATCAGCCTCCAAACCACATCAGGAGACAGCAGGATGGCGGCGTTCCGCCTCCCCGTTGTCCCCCGACCTTGTGGGGCTGGCGCTGTGGCTCTCCTGAAGCCTGCATTCGCTCCATAGGACGCACACACATTTCCCCTTCATTTTTGGAGGGGAAAAAGTGTGTCCTATAGGGCGTAAAATACGGTAAACACCGCAATGGGATGCGGGTGGCGTTGTGGGTTAAACCACAGAGCCAAGGACTTGCCGATCAGAAGGTTGGCGGTTCGAATCCTCGCCACGGGGTGAGCTCCCGTTGCTCGGTCCCTGCTCCTGCCAACCTAGCAGTTCAAAAGCACATCAAAGTGCAAGTAGATACGTAAATAGGTACCGCTCCAGCGGGAAAGTAAACGGTGTTTCCGTGTGCTGCTCTGGTTTGCCAGAAGCGGCTTAGTCATGCTGGCCACATGACCCGGAAGCTGCACGCCGGCTCCCTCGGCCAATAAAGAGAGATGATCGCCACAACCCCAGAGTTGGTCACGACTGGACCTAATGGTCAGGGGTCCCTTTACCTTTACCTTAAACACCGCAATATACTGATATATCACAATGTCTGAAATAAGGATGGAGCTATGTAGAAGCCTTGGCCGGCTTCACAGTCCCCCCCCCCCATTGTGCTTTTTTGCGTAACGCACACACATCGTGATTTGCAATATAATGCCAGGTCAAAAATTATGAAACCAACATTGTGGTATGGACTTCAAATCAGGTTTGGACGGTATATCTACTCATGTAAAAACACACTGATTCCCGGACCATCCGTGGGCTGGATTTAGAAGGCAATGGGGCCGGATCCAGCCCCCGGGCCTTAGTTTGCCTACTCATGTACTACAATATAGGTAGTTTTTAAGACCCTATTCCCCCAACCCTGAAAGGACAGAAGGTTACACTCAAGTGAAATTTCAGATCCAACGTAGGGAAGGAACCCCGCGGAGGATAAGAGATCTACATTAATATACCTTCCCCGGTTCAGAAGCAGCACTGGGGTGCTGACATTTGCTAAATGTCATAAAGCACCATCCATCTATTGTTGGCAGCATTAAGATAAATTCAGCAGGGTAAATAAGTTTTGATGGATGTAATAACGGAATACTGAATGGTTTGGTTCATGTAAAATAGGCAGGGATATATGGTATGCCAAATGAACCATGAAAAGAGAAGAAGGGAAGTCATTGATATTTTAGGGGTGTTTAAATGAGCATTCAAAATTGTGAAACAGAAAATTGTATACAAATTATAAAAAAATAAAGATTAAATAAAATCTACCTACCTACTTACCCAGTGCTTTTTTTCTTAAGTGTTTAGGGGGTACTCTCATTTTCCTACTCATATTGAAATATGAGGCCAAACTTAGATTCACAAAATGTTTAGGGGTATGTGTACCCCTGCGTGCCCCCAGAAAAAAGCACTCTTATCTTTCTATCTATCTATCCAGTGCTTTCCCACCTTAAAAATGTTTAGGGGTACCCTCATTTTCACTCAAGAAAATTACCATTTTATAGTTCAAATTGGGAAAATTAAATACAGTAAATGGACAAAAGCACAAAGATTCACAAAATGATTAGGGGGTATGTGTACCCCTTCGTCCCCCCCCCCCAGAAAAAGCACTGTCTGTCTGTCTATCTATCTATCACGGAGAAAGAAAGCCCTTATCATTCATCAGCCATCTAAAACTTACCCCGATCCCGCACTTGGCCTGATCAATTGGGCATATCTCCGCTTCCTGTGCGTAAAACCGCGTTCTCTTTAAGAGCCTGTGCTGGAGCATCTCAAATCCAAAATCTCACGCATACGAACACACACAAGCACGCGAAATAAATGAATAAATCGGAATATTCTGCCCTCGAATCAGGATCTTGCAGTCAGAACGCCATCGAAGCGACGGAGGGTGTCTAACAGGAGCGGGGGAGGATTTATCTGCGCGTTCTATGGAACGTCCAGAGATGATCAACGTTCCATTCTGGAACTCCTGCGCGCGGGTTTGGGCATTGATCATGCAAACCATCCATTTGCAGCCTCTGCCACCCCCACCCCCAAATGCCCTGCAGCTCCCTCTACCGGCCAGGTGCCAAACCTCACCCCCTGCCGACGCTGCTTTTCCTTCCTAGGACACTGCAGCAGTTCTTGCGGCGGCGGCTCCTCCTCCTCTCTCTCTCTCCCGATTCGGGAGCACGATGCCGGCTGAGCAATCCGCCTTGGCACCGAATTAGCCGCCCCCCCGCCCCCCCCGGCGCCGAGCAGGAGCGACGGGACGGTTCGCGCGAAGGAGGGAGGAGCGGGAACTTGGAAAGGGGAGAGAAAGAAGGAGGGAAGGAAGGAAGGAAGGAGGGAGGGAGGGAGGGAAGGAAGGGAGGATAGCAGGATCCTCTAGCTCCGCCCCTTTCGGTGATGGACAGGCCGCTCCTCCCTTGACCATCGGGGGAGGTGACCTGGGGAGGCGGGTCGGGGGCTGCCCTTTTTTTCCCTTTAATGGTGGGAAGCGGGGGGCGGGTGGAGAGAGGTATTTCTGCCGCAGGCAGGACGGGAGGGAGGAAGCTGGGAAAAGGCTGGATCATTAAACCCAGTCGGCTTTCTTCTAAGGAAGGGAGTGCGGGGGGAGGGGGAGAGATCTGTTTGCAAGAAGGAATCCTGTCGAGCGCGTGCAGAAGGCAGAGAGTGGGTCAAACATTGCATGGGGTCCACACGTCTCTTTCTTCCCGGAGTAATGCATGACGCGAGCGGACTTGAGCCATTGCGCCTGGTTTCAGTCGCAGGTTCCTAATCTCACGGTCGTGGATTCGAGTTCCGCGTTGGGCAAAATAATAATTCCTTCACTGTTGGACTGGGTGACCCTTGGGGTCCCTTCCAACTCTACAATTCTAGGATTTTATGAAACCCCCACTGTTACGAGAAAATCTAGGTGTGAGGCTGCTCAGTCACCCAGCTCTTTGGGCAGAGCCCGCGGGTCCCTGCGGAATAAAGGAAGGAGTCCAGCCATCAACCGGAGCAAACAGCTGTAGACCAAAGTTTATTGCGCAACAGGTTCAGAGAGGAATTTTGAACCCCGCAGATGGGGTGACAAAGACTTTTAAAACTTTCCCACCATATCCCAGAATACAGCTCGTACAGCATCATTGCTACATCACTGACCTGTCACCAAAGGGGAGGGGTAGACAGGGGTTACACTAGTTTAACCTTGGCAATCCTGCAGTCCGCTGGCAGTAGGAGTACAATATGGGCACGTCTTTAAGTTAACATCTTACATTAAAAACCTGACAGTACCAAACTATCGAAGGCTTTTCACCAAAGCCAGACTAAACGTCTTTCCTTCTGCAGTGTTGGATGGCAGGCTGAGAGGAGTTCCCTACCAGGACAGACTTTGCTCGTGTGCTCAAGACATAGATTCCATAAAACATATTTTGTTGCACTGTGCCAGGGCTGAAGTGATACTACCTTTGCTGGTACCTTTCCCGGGAAAAACAGAGGCTCACTATGTCAGGTTCCTATTGGAAGACTGGACAAACGCTAGAACATTAGCAGTGGCAAAGTTTTTATCGGTGGTTGCAAGAACCAATGATCCCTATATTCTGAACAAAATGCTTGTTTAACCTGGAGGTAGACTGTATGAATTGTGTATTGCTTTGTAACAATTTGTTGGGTCTCTGGACCATAATAAAGATTGATTGATTGATTGATTGACCTTGGCAAACATTTCCAGGTGAGTCCTTGGTACAAGATTAGCAGAAGAAGACATATCAGGGCAAGACTCAGGCAAACACCTCTGAAGTCCCACCACCCAAAGTACAATAGAACTTCCTTTGCATGTCTGGACCCCTTGGCAAGTCTGGTGATGGGATTAGGCTTTCCTTGGCCAACAATCAGCTCAGCAATTGTCACCTCTGGGAACTTCCTGGAGTCCTTTTTCAAGGGGGAAATAGCTTTGGAATGCAGGAAACTGGCAAAGGAGTTAATTTTATATTGTTTTTAAAGCTAGGTAACTTCCCTGAGCTGTCAAGTTGAAAGGATACACTCAGGCATAATATTTTTGGAACAGACTTCCGGAATGGATTAAGTTTGAGCACCAAGGTACCACAGTATATATAAAGAAAGATGACCAAAGTTTGCCCCTGGTCACTCCAGGGAGGTTCTCTCCCTTGGTTTGCGTCTGACCTGACTGTGTGCTGGGAACAGGCCCCATTCGGACCCCCCCCCCCCCAATCCCTCTGTCCTGACGTTCATCTTTCACCTGGCGAATCTTGTGGGTCAATGTCAGCCTCATGGCAAGGAGGAATTTTGCACATCATCAATAAATCGAAGAAAACTCCGCCTGCTGCCCTATAACGGTATAAGAATAACAATCAGAGGGGGCTTGCGTCATCGGCTCATATTAGCTGGTGTTTGTCTGCATAATGAGATCGTCCCAAGGTGATACGATTGTTAAGCATCCTTCCAGCAAATTAATGTCAGGCTTTAACTGCTGAAGTCTTCGGCCCTGATCAATTGATGCGCATCTGGGGAAAACTAAGTTTTTAATAGCTGTGCATTCCTCCTCTCCCACCCAGCTGAACATCACAGGTGCTTTGATAGAATATATTCATGTCCCGGGATCTAGGCTGCTAATACAGAATAAGGCTGGAAGCCCCCAGATGAAATTTCCCTCCTGCATTGACAAGGTATTGCTGGGTGGATTTTTGTGAAAGGTCTGATAATTAGCAAAGCCCGTTACAGTGGTACCTCGGGTTACAGACGCTTCAGGTTACAGACTCCGCTAACCCAGAAATAGTGCCTCAGGCTAAGAACTTTGCTTCAGCATGAGAACAGAAATCGTGCGGTGGCAGCGGGAGGCCCCATTGGCTAAAGTGGTACCTCAGGTTAAGAACAGTTTCAGGTTAAGAAGGGACCTCCAGAACGAATTAAGTTCTTAACCCGAGGTACCACTCTATTGTAATCATTTCCAGGGGGACAGGGGGGCGGTGATGTCTGTATGTTAGCACGTTGCATCAAAACCCCACCGTCTTCCGTGTTAGTCTTTGAAGTGCAACAAGACATTTTCTCTCCCCCTCCTGCAATTTTTCTAAGAAATGATCAAACAGCTCTAGGTTTCATCAGACAATCACTTTTAATGATTTCTCACGAGCAATAAACTGACAGCAGTCCTTCACTGTTACATAACCCTAGAGAAATAGAGGGGGGTATATCCGTATTCCTGATGTTGGGAAAGGCGGAGGGCACAAGGAGAAGGGGACGATAGAGGACGAGATGGTTGGACAGTGTTGCGTGGCGAGTTCCCGCCCCCCACCAGGATAAATAAAGACACGAGACACCATAGTTTAAGGTTAAATGGGTGAATTAGGCCACAACTTTATTGAATTCAGGAATGAGAGGCATTGGCTTAGGCCAGGGGTCTGCAACCCGCGGCTCCGGAGCCGCATGTGGCTCTTTTACACCTTTGCCGCGGCTCCGGGGCGGATGCTAGCGAGGGGAGGAGGCGCATTGTGCGCCCCGACACTCCCCACTGTGGCGGGCGCTGTACTGGCTGTGATGTCGCATGGGGGCGGTGCGTGCGTTAGTCACGCACCGTCCCAACGTCACCTTCCCGCCTGCTACATTGTAAGGGGCATGTACGCTGGTCACTGCATTGAAAGGGGGCATGTACGCTGGTCACTGTTTTGAAGGGGAGTGAAGAACACACACACACAAAAAGGTAACTTGTTAATTTAACGTTTATTTCTATGAGGAGGAGTAATTCTGAGGGGTCAAACAAAGAAATAATTTTTAAAAAGTGACAAAAAAGTTATTTTTATAATGACGAGTTTTGCGGCTCCCAGTTTTTTTTTCTTCAGAAACAGGTCCAAGTGGCTCTTTTTGTCTTAAAGGTTGCAGACCCCTGGCTTAGGCATTGGTCCTAACGACTATCCGGCTCCAGCCCATTTGCTGGAGACACGGGGAAGCGTTACCACTATATCGGGGGAGTCTCCTGCCGAGGCACGTCGACTAGGAGCTCCCCCGGGTCACCGCTCGGGGGCGTGCCTTTGGCCCACACCTTCATAGGCTTCGGACAGGGCCACGCCCCCCAGAGTCCTTTAACGGACCACCCTTCGCTCACTGGGGGGAGGTGATGGCGTTCCTCCCCCACACACACATCCTGTTAACCCCTTCTTACCAATGCCTACCGCCACACGAGCAATCGCTCGCCGCCAATACTCTCATGCCTGAAACCAATCCCTTACCCCCTTTGCTATATCAGTAAGCCACATGTCATTTCCCGCATCTGAAAGATGCACGCCATCAAGCCAAATATCATTTCCCGCATCCGAAAGATGCACGCCATCAAGCCGGTAGAGGGCCTCGTAGTTGCCCGGGTGGTCAATGACCCACCCACCCAGGGCTGCCACTCTACGCACCGCCGCCCCATCCAAGGCTTTCCTAGCCCTATTTGTGACTATCGGGCACCTGCTCTCTCTCCAAACCCGGCTTTCCATCAACAAGGCCCCAAGAATGGTGATGTTTGGATAAGAGGCTTTAAGTTCCTCAAAGTCACTAAAGATATGCCACATCAAGTCGACTGCCTTTCTGTAAGCTAAATCCTTTTTGCCTAATTGGATAACTAAATCATCTGGGGGGCCCACCGCTGCCGCTCTGGCCCTAATTGCGGGCAACATTCCGGCCCAGCGCATTCCCCTCCGAGAGATCCAAGATATATTGATGTAGTTAAGGTGCGGCCCGAGACCAGAATTGATGGCGCAGACCCTGGCCCAATGCACAATGCTGTGCCCGATTATCCAGATGCGCGCCCTCATAGCTCCTGCACCCTAGGGTCCCCGTTAACGGCATGGTTTCTATCCCAGTGGACAGTGCAGGGCCTATAATCCAAATGTGCACCACAACGTCACCTGAAAGCAAAAGAAGGTAACGAAGCCAGGTCAAGTATACTGTGAACAATCACAAGGTCTTACGAATATATCCCTTAAATGCATCAGACTTCCACTGCCCCCAAGTCCTTCATCCTTTCAGCTGAGAGTCCCAAATGCAGTGCTGTGGTGGCAGCCCCAATCCTAAAGAAGTTAGCCGCGAATTCAGCTGAGGATAAACCGCAGGCAGCAATCTCCCTTTGCATAATGCACGTGGACTGATGCCATGCAAGGCAGGAGCCATCCAAATGTATAAGGAATGGACCTGAGACGGATGACATGCAAGGCGGGAGCCATCCAAATGTATAAGGAATGGACCTGAGACGGTTGGTCTAACGTACATGAAATGTTTAGTGTCCTTTACTGCTGATCGGCGGACACGGCCGGGATTCCCCTGCTCTTGCGGGGGCTGAAACCAGCCCCCGCTCACGTGGGGGGTGGGCGTGAAGCCCGCAACCCCACCTCCTGGGCAGGCCGGAAGTGGCTTTCTTGAAGCTACCAGCAAGAGTTTGACCAAACTGCGGGAGGCAGTGGAAGACAGGGGTGCCTGGCGCGCTCTGGTCCATGGGGTCACGAAGAGTCGGACATGACTAAACGACTAAACAACAACAACAATGAGTTCAATTGTTTGCAGTGGTCTCCCAAACACACTATTATTTCCCCCCATTCTTTATTAAAACTTTGATCTCCCTGGTTTCTGATTTTCCCGGTCATTTTCCCCGTCTCTGCAAACTCCATCAGTTTGGCCTACCATTCTTCTCTCGTAGGGTCTTTGTCGTCCTTCCATCTCTGGGGTAGAAGCATCCTTGTAGCTGTCACTGAGCTCCAGTATTCAATGGGACACTTAAATGGTGTGCAGAGTCAGCCATCCCTATTTGTAGGTTAATTTCAGGGCCATCTAAAGGGGCAGCTGAGGCATAGGCCCAAGGAGAAGCTGGAGGAATTCGGGTACAGCATTCACCTCGAGCTCATTTTGCCAAAGGGACAGATGGCAGTAGTCGCACAATAATCCAAACAAAGCCACATAACCATCATCACTTGAGCACTTCCAGATCTGGGAGCAATGACAATGAATAATCTCCTCTTGTTGACATTAATTCCCCCTTAGCCAGACCAGAGATGATGGATTTGAATATGCACACGATGCTAATGTGGCCTCGTTGTCAGGATTATTCCCCATCTCCTCCTTACAGCACAGTCTGTAATTGACACAAGCGCTGCCGATAATTTATGTAGCGACCAGATTTTCACACTTTACTGATTCCGCACAGTTGCTCATGTTTCAAAAGCCACTCTAGCAAGCTAGCTACTCTGCTTAGCTCATCTGTTACTATCTATCGCAGGATTATGAGCATTTTAGGAGCAGTCTGTTAGTCTCCTCAGCGCCTTCCTCGATGATTGACATTAGCAACAACCTCCTTTTCCTTTTTTTTTTTTTTTGCCCTTTGTTACGGAAAAACAATTGATTAAATAAGATTTAATGCAGTCTCCCGAGAAAAAGAATGAATAAACATAGCATTGAAATCATTGCATCGTTTTGCATGATCTTAAGACATGAACGGTCAATGTAAGGCTCTCCGCAGACATGTTTGCAAAATTGGTGGGAGAAATTTGCTACCTACATCCCTTGCATATAAAAAAAATCAGGTTTCATCAAAGGTGTCTCTCCTTATAACACCTTCTGCGAGTCTTCAAAGCCCAGTTAAAGGTAAAGGGACCCCTGACCATTAGGTCCAGTCGTGACCAACTCTGGGGTTGCAGAGCTCATCTCGATTTATTGGCCGAGGGAGCCGGCGTACAGCTTCTGGGTCATGTGGCCAGCATGACTAAGCCACTTCTGGTGAACCAGAGCAGTGCACAGAAACACCGTTTACCTTCCCGCCGGAGCGGTACCCATTTATCCACTTGCACTTTGACGTGCTTTCGAACTGCTAGGTTGGCAGGAGCAGGGACCGAGCAACGGGAGCTCACCCCCTCGCGGGGATTCGAACCGCCGACCTTCTGATCAGCAAGTCCTAGGCTCTGTGGTTTAACCCACAGCGCCACCCGCATCCCTAAAGCCCAGTTAGTTGCTCTGAAATAGCCACGTCCCAGATATTGTTGAACCATGTCTCAAGGGGTAGATCAGCCTGGGATTTCCAGAATCCTTATTGTTTTGTGTTACAGAATTATCCTTTTCTTTTCTTTCTTTTTTAAAGGTCGCATTACATCAGTACACATCTCTATCTGCTCAGGACATGCGTAGGCAACCTAAGGCCCATGGGCCAGATCCAGCCCAATCGCCTTCTAAATTCGGCCCGTGGACAGTCCGGGAATCAGCGTGTTTTTACATGAGTAGAATGTGCCCTTTTATTTAAAATGCATCTCTGGGTTATTTGTGGGGCATAGGAATTTGTTCATTTCCCCCCCTCCAAAATATAGTCTGGCCCCCCACAAGGTCTGAGGGACCGTGGACCAGCCCCCTGCTGAAAAGTTTGCTGACCCCTGGCTCAGGAGATATATACCGTGATCTTTGTGATCTTTTCTGTGAACCCCCTGAGACCTCTGGGTATAGGGTGGCAAATAAAATAAAATAAAATAAAATAAAATAAAATAAAATAAACAGAACAGAACAAGAACAGAATAGTAGCAGATAGTAGAACTATCTTCTGAACAGGCATGCATAGGCTCACACTATAAATGTATTATTTTGGCAAGAACAAGACCCCACCCTTAGGCTACACGCCCACCCTACATTGGAAGCACATTTAAAGCGCCCAAACCCACAACAGGAATCATGGGAAGTGTAGTTTACCCTCTGCACACATCTACAATTCCCAGCACCTTTACAAAACTACAATTCCTGGGAATCTTGGAGAGGTGTGTACTTTAGATAAATGGTATGTTTGGAGTCTCCTTTCCAGGTCCTTTCAGCTTCTGTCCAATATTATTCCAGTGACCAATAACCTACAGATAAAAGCATTAAGAGTTTTATTAATACAGTACCTTGGATCCCGAACACCTTGCGAGTCGAATGTTTTGGCACCCGAACGCCACAAACCCGGAAGCGACTGTTCTGATTTGCAAACGTTCTTTAGAGCCCGATCGTCCGACGTGGCTTCTGCAGCTTCTGATTGGCTGCAGGAGCTTCCTGCAGCCAATCAGAAGCCATGCCTTGGTTTCCGAACATTTTGGAAGTCGAACGGACTTCTGGAACGGATTCCATTCGACTTCCGAGGTATGACTGTACATAAAAAGGTGTTCAAATTAAAAAGAAAATGTATTGTCTCCCTTGGTTTCCATGCAAGAGCTGTACTGCTTAGCATTTTTTTATTCCTTAACCGTGTTTTTCTTTTTTAAAAAAAAATAGGAGGACATACCTATGATATTGTCATAATGAGGAAGGCAGACGGCATGAAACACGCAGTCTTTAAAGTACCAGCTGAGACTCTTTCTATTTTTCCTCGCACCCCACTGTGCATCTTTTTTTAATAAAAGAAAGGGTTGTATCAGGAGAACGCCTGCAGATTGGGACAGGAGTTAGTGCATACATATGGAAATCCACTAGGAAAACAATAATTTCTCTCTGATTTTTACATGCACAATAAATTAGCCACTTTAAAAGGGCATACCTCAAGCAGAATCCAACAAAATCTGTACTTCCCTAGACATATGGATCTATGAAGAGAAGATCTATCTTTTCCCTGCTAATTTCTTCCAGATGCAAGTATGAAAAGGAGCATTCAAAGCAGATCAGCTCTGAAGAGGAGCGACCATATATATCAGGGATGTCCAACAGGTCGACTGCGATTGACAGATCGGCCCCCGGTTGTTATAAGTCGATTGCAGCAGTGGCGTAGCGTGGGTTGTCAGCACCCGGGGCAAGGCAAGTAATTTGCGCCCCCTAACCCGTGGATTTGCGCCCCCTAACCCGTGGATTTGCGCCCCCTAACCCTAACCCCCAGATGTTGCGCCCAGTGCGGCTGGGCCCCCCTGCACCCCCCAGGCTACACCACTGGATTGCAGGCTCATTTCTGCGCACAGGGGTGCAGGAATTCAAGAATGGAAGACGGAGTTTCCGCTGGTGGGATGACTTACTTATTGTTTATCATTTTTTGTTGTTGTAGCCCCTCCTCCCCAAAGCATAAGTATTTCCTGTTCCTCCCTAAAAAAAAGCTCAACAACTTTGATCTACCAACTTTTTTATTCTGTGAGTAGATCACAGCCTCTTGGGAGTTGAACATTCCTGATATATATAATCCCCATCTGCTTTGTTTGGCTTTCTTATAACTGATCGATAAAAACTCCTTGCAGCCGGAGATCCTATATGGAATCATATGCCATTGACAAAACAAAGGCTGAAACATTGAGCTTTGTGCCAAAATTAAAAAGGCTGTCTCCTCAGTGGATATAAAAGGTAAAGGTAAAGGACCCCTGGACAGTTAAGTCCAGTCAAAGGCGACTGTAGGGGTTGCGGCGCTCATCTCGCTTTCAGGCCGAGGAAGCCAGCGTTTGTCCACAGGCAGCTTTCCGGGTCATGTGGCCAGCATGACTAAACCACCGTGAAGGAAATCAGAGCGCATGGAAACGCCGTTTCTCTTCACGCCGCACCGGTGTGCTTTCGAACTGCTAGGTTGGCAGGAGCTGGGACAGAGCAGCGGGAGCTCACCCCGCCGCAGGGATTCGAACTGCTGACCTTCTGCTCATCAAGCCCAAGAGACTCAGTGGTTTAGACCACAGCGCCACCCACATCCCAACTCATTGGATATATGAATTGTGAGCTGGTGGGGCACTTTCCTCAATGAGAGAGTTACCCTAGTGTTGCGTTGCCTTACCTCTGGCTTGCAGCCAGTGTTCTTCGGACTGAGTTGTAAAAGATGTACGATGTTAAAAAGGAAAAGGAAAAAGGCTATTGCAGTCAAACCTCGGATCCTGAACGCCTCCGTTTTGGAACGTTTCGGCTCCTGAACGACAAAAACGCAAAAGTAAATGCTCCGGTTTTCGAACGTTTTTCTGAAGCCAAACGTCCAACAGGCAAGAGTGCGGGAAGCTTTTGCAACCAATCAGAAGCCGTGCATTGGTTGTTGAACATTTCGGAAGCCAAATGGATTACGTTCGACAAATGAGGTTTTTTATTATTATTATTATTATTATTATTATTATTATTATTATTATTATTATTATTATTATTATTATGTCCATGCACATGGGACTCCACAAAGAAGGAAAACAGAGGACTCTGCTTGAAGGAGATTACAGTCTAGATATGAAAACAAGAGATACAAGAGGGGAAGGAGAAGAAAATGGGGACCTTGGCTTTATTCCAGCTTTATTCCATTACATTAGGGCTTTGGGATCAAAGAGTCTTTCCTTTTTCAAAGGGTGCAGGTAAGCCAGACCTTAAACACCCCTCGCTTTTTGAAATCCTTCTTCATGTCAATGAGCGCTATTTCATTTACCACACCTGCCTGATTATGCTTATAGAGATTAGAGAACTAGGCTCCAAAACTGCCACGCGAGTGTCTCTTGTGTCCTTGCATTAATGGCAGAAATCACAATGCAATGGGTGGGGAAATGATTATAGGCAACGATGCCCCCTATTGACATCTGAGGAGCTCCAGTGTAAATCAGAGATTTAAATGCCGCTCACAAGAAACTGAACAACATCAGCACACATTATTATTATTATTATTATTATTATTATTATTATTATTATTATTATTATTATTATTATTATTATTATTATAGAGAGAATGCTGCTAGGAAGCAACATTCTTAGAAATGGAAGGATATGTTATAGGGAAAAACCAGCTCCTTTTCCCTTATGGGGTATCCAGGAGCCCATATAAAGTCCTTAAGTGGGTTCCCTATTGGTAGGAGAAAATAACAGAGGCCAGCCAGAGTATACTGTATTGAGAAGCAAACAGGCTAGTAAACCTGATCTTTATTAACTGTTGCAACAGGGTCCCCACTCACCACACACAGGAGGGAGGAGAAAACTGAACAATGATGCACAAGCCCTTATACAGACTTTTGAAATTCCCCACCCTGTAGCTCAAGACTAACCCCCCAAAACATCATACATACATCACAGAAGGAGGCGGTCTACAGCAGAAATCCTGTCTGCTAGGATATGTGACAATGGTCACTGATTGCTTTACCTGGGCAGCCTGGCCATTCTTTTGTGATGATAAATACTTTTAGTTCCTGAATCCAGGTCACAGGCTCACCCTATTCATACACAAATACACCCTTAAGACAGGATTTGCAAGCAAAAAGACAAAGGGAGGGCTTTCCCCAATTCCTCCCTCCTTGCAGAGAAATATATTGAGGTCAATTTGGGAGAGTCAAAATGGCTTCAGGGTTGCTCTCCTGTACTATTTCAGACATGCGGTTTATATACTTATGTATGTGTTTCCCTTATACATTTATGAACGTTTATTTTATATTTGGGACCTTAGAATTCTTATAACAGATATATGATTGAGGCTGTGCGCACTCACCTGGGAGGAAGTCCCATTGAACTCATGGTGGTTGACTACTGTGTAGGCATGTGTAGGATTTTTTGTTAATAATGATTTTTATTAATTTTTCAATTATAATCCAACAATAGCCTCATTATAACAATGCCAATTACAATTACTAATATCAATCATTCAAATACCAAATTATATAATTTAGATAAAGTGGTCCCCCACATGCTAGAATTGATGATTTTGATGATTTTATTTATTTCTGCATTTCAAAATCTTATTGATTTCAATTACATTCCAGTCGTCATCATCATAATCCCTTATACAACAGCTGCAATATTTATAACTTTTATTCATGTCGACACATTAAATGATTTATAAGACTACAAGGAAGATCTCATACTCTATCATTGTGTGTGACATTTATTCTGTCCGTATTGTTTCTTCCTGTAAAATGTTATGTTCTGTCCGTATTGTTTCTTCCTTGTAAAATGTTATGTCTATCTTTTCCCAATTGTTGCTATTATCCATCATGCCTTGAGCAGAGCTGATATCCCAACATTAGGAACATTCGGCATGTGTAGGATTGCTCCGTGAATGAGTAAGCAATTTAAGAAAATCCGTCAGATCACTCTGACAATGGAAGTTATGTAACCTGGATTACTTAATAATAATAATAATAATAATAATAATAATAATAATAATAATAATAATAATTTATTCATACCCTGCCCACCTGGCTGGGCTTCCCCAGCCACTCCCAACAGAATATTAAAAATGCAATAAAACATCAGGCATTAAAAACTTCCCTAAACAGGGCTGCCTTCAGATGTCTTCTAAAAGTCAGATAGTTGTTTATTTCCTTGACATCTGATGGAAGGGCGTTCCACAGGGCAGGTGCCGCCACCGAGAAGGCCCTCTGCCTGGGTTCCTGTAACCTCACAACTCACAGTGAGGGAGCCACCAGAAGGCCCTTGGCACAGGACCGGTGTGATATGGTCTCGGTGGCCACTCCCTGTCACCAGTCTAGCTGCCGCATTCAGGATTCGTTGTAGTTTTCGGGTCACCGTCAAAGGTAGCCCCACATAGAGCGCATTGCAGCAGTCCAAGCGAGAGATAACTACAGCATGCACCACTCTGGTGAGACAGTCCGCGGGCAGGTAGAGTCTCAGCCTGCGTACCAGGTGGAGCTGGTAGACAGCTGCCCTGGACACAGAATTGACCTGTGCCTCCATGGAAAGCTGTGAGTCCAAAATGATTCCCAGGCTGCACACCTGGTCCTTCAGGGTCACAGTTACCCCATTCAGGACCAGGGAGTCTCCCACACCTGCTTGCTCCCTGTCCCCCCAAAACAGTTCAATGGTCAGCCCATTGACAGTGGACCAGCCAGATTCCCCCACAAAGCTCACAGCAGAGTATAATGAAGACCTCTGCCCCCCATTATTATTATCTCCAGCCTTTAGCAAACCATCGTTCCCTGAACAGTGAAGCTCCATGGTTACTTGGTGTGGCTAAGCCATCACTTTGTGCATTTCCACATGCACCATTACAGATGGGCAAATGCATCAATCTCAGATTTTCTCAGTTACTTGTTTTGGCACTCTTAAGTTCAGTTTGCTACAACATTTCCACATCAGTATCTGATTTAGTCTTTTTAAATCCTCGTGAAAATCCGTAAGTATTTTTGCACAATTTTCTCCTAATGTGTACATGTTATCGTGCAATTTCCCCAAACAGAATGCATTTCTGTATATTAAAGGTAAAAGTAAAAGGACCCCTGACCATTAGGACCAGTCGTGGCCAACTCTGGGGTTGCAGCGCTCATCTCACTTTATTGGCCAAGGGAGCCGGCGTACAGCTCATGTGGCCAGCATGGCTAAGCCGCTTCCGGCGAACCAGAGCAGCGCACAGAAATGCTGTTTACCTTCCTGCCGGAGCGGTACCTATTTATCTACTTGCACTTTGACATGCTTTCAAACTGTTCACTAATATGTACCTTTATAAGCTCATTTCACTCCAGCATATTCCCTTTTCCCCCTGCACATTAAAAATGCAGACGTTCACTGAAAAATTTGGTTCCAGTAGTAGATAGGTAGCCGTGTTGGTCTGCCATAGTCAAAATAAAAAAATTCCTTCCAGTAGCACCTTAAAGACCAACCAAGTTAGTTCTTGGTATGAGCTTTCGTGTGCATGCACACTTCTTCAGTATCTGAAGAAGTGTGCATGCACACGAAAGCTCATACCAAGAACTAACTTAGTTGGTCTTTAAGGTGCTACTGGAAGGAATTTTTTTATTTTGAAAAATTTGGAGAAGTGTGAATTTCAAAGGGCGGCTATGTTTCGGTTCCTGCAGCATTTTGGAAAGTGCAAATTGAGGAATTTCACCTTTAAATGTGAGCTGAATTTCTCCTCTCCCCCCATCCTCCACCTGCCCCTGTCTACACAACTGAGATTAGAGATAGACTGCAGGGACCTATATTTAGGGGGGGGGGAATGAATGAATTCCTATGCCCCACAAATAACACAGAGTTGCATTTTAAATAAAAGGACACATTCTACTCATGTGAAAACACGCTGATTCCCGGACCATCCGCGGGCTGGGTTTAGAAGGCGATTGGGTCGGATCCAGCCCCCGGGCCTTAGTTTGCCTATCCATGGGATAGAGGCTTTCAGAGCAGAGGTCACTGATGCCTTGTGCTTGAGACATTAGCACCAGTTATTTCAGAAATTAAGAAACATCTACAGAACTTTAAAACAATGCATTTTCCCCAATACACATATTTTTGTATGTAAACAAAACATTTTAGGCTCTTTGCAATACAAATTTTGCTAAACCATTATACTCAGAGCTCCACAAGGTCACTGTGCAATGAGACTCATCACAGCTTTTCTTGTTCCCTGCATCTGTAACCATGGCAACGCTGGAGATGCCATTTACTTGGAATCAGGAATAGAAAAAAAATAAATCAGCACAACGCCTGGTGAGGGTGTCACGTATCGGATATCTTGGGAAACATTTTTAATTACTGTGCTCACTTAATTACGGCTGCCGGTTTTCTCTGGCGATTTGCTTTTCTGTAATTGGAGTGGCTCGTTGGACATTGAAATAAATCAGCTACTTCTTTAGCCACATTTATTCCTAATGGCAGAAATTAAACTCGTTTGAGGATTCATGCGTCCCTTTCAGCACCATTTGCTCTGCAATCAGATCCAGAAAGTAAAACCGCTAAAGGTTTTTTTCCCCCTGACTGTGTCCCTGGAGTGGCTCCACATAACGGACCAGCCTCAGTCCCTGTTCCCTTCACCTCAAAGCTGCTTTGCAAAATCCATGTGAAAAGTCAATTTTGTTGCTGTTTACTCGTGTCCGACTCTTCGTGAACCCATGGACCAGAGCACGCCAGGCACTCCTGTCTTCCACTGCCTCCCGCAGTTTGGTCACACTCAAGCTGGTAGCTTCGAGAACACTATCCAACCATCTCGTCCTCTGTCGTCCCCTTCTCCTTGTGCCCTCCAACTTTCCCAACATCAGGGTCTTTTCCAGGGCGTCTTCTCTTCTCATGAGGTGGCCAAAGTATTGGAGCCTCAGCTTCAGGATCTGTCCTTCCAGTGAGCACTCAGGGCTGATTTCCTTAGGAATGGATAGGTTTGATCTTCTTGCAGTCCATGGGACTCTCAAGAGTCTCCTCCAGCACCATAATTCAAAAGCATCAATTCTTCGGCGACCAGCCTTCTTTGTGGTCCAGCTCTCACTTCCATACATCACTACTGGGAAAACCATAGCTTTAACTATATGGACCTTTGTTGGCAAGGTGATGTCTCTGCTTTTTAAGATGCTTTTTAAAGAAAAAGTCAATTTACCCTTCTCAAAAATCAGCCTTCACCAACTTGCTCCCATACAGATGTTTTGGGCGACAACTGCCATCTTTCTCTCCTACCTCTTTTGCAGAGCACAGTATCCTCACCAGGGAGAGAGAGGAGATGTTAACCAGTAAGGAGGAGGAGGCATCAGAGCTGGAGTCAGAAGAGCAGAAGACAGTCTTGTCACCACGAACCAGGTACTGCCTTTGTAGATAGGATCAGATGCACCCATCACAGTGGAACATGTGTGTGAGTGCACAGCAGACTCGTAGGGCAAAAGAGTCCCATGGGTGAGCCTCCCCCACCTCATCTTTAAATGCTTGGTGGGAAGGGGTATGTCAACTTGTTGGGACAGCTTCCTAGCTTCCATTCAGTTATGGATGGAACCTTGACATGTGGACTTTGTGCTTCCTGTTGAGTAACTTCGGTCATAGAGCTTCAGTATGCTGATGACAATGTAGTGTGTGCAAGCTCGGAGCATGACCTCCAAGCCATCCTAAATAGCTTCGCAGAAGCTTACGAAAAGCTTGGCCTATCGCTCAACATCCCAAAAACCAAAGTGCTGCACCAACAAGCACAAAACAACCCCTCTGCAGCACCACAAATCCAACTCAATGGTGTAATGTTGGAAAGTGCCTATCACTTTTCCTACCTGGGCACTTATCTTTCTACATTGACGCCAAAATCCAGCATCGCCTGAGCTCTGCCAGTGCAGCTTTCTCCCAATTGAAGTGCAGAGTATTTGAGGACCGGGACATTTGCAGGGAAACCAAAATGCTTGTTTACAAAGCTCTTGTAATACCAACCTTACTGTATGCTTGTGAAATGTGGACCACTTATGAACACCACCTCCAGCTCCTCGAAAGATTCCATCAACGGTGTCTCCGAAAAAATTTACACATCACTTGGGAAGACAGGCGAACTAATGCCAGTGTACTGGAAGAAGCAAAGATCACCAGTGTTGAAGCAAAGATTTTTCAACATCAACTTCATTGGACCGGTCATGTTGTTGAGATGCCTGATGATCGTCTTCCAAAGCAACTATTCTATTCCGAACTTAAAAATGGAAAGCATAATGCCAGTGATCAACAAAAGAGGTTCAACGATTCTCTCAAGGCAAATCTTTTAAAATGTAGTATAAACACCAACAACTGGGAAATACTGTCCCCACTGTGGAAGGACGTGTGGAACCAGAATTGGCCCCCACAGTCACTTACGGACTTACTGTTAAGACCATGTTCATGGAAGACAATCTTACTTGGCTACAAGTGATCTCCAAAGAAGAAAATAAGAAGTTATTACCTCCAATAAAGATCTCTTCCTGACTTGCAAGCAAGAGTCTCTGGGATGGGAACGTTTTGGGATGGGAACCTAACACCCATAGGGGGTCTGCATCCCGGTGGGGCTAGGGTCAGTTCCAAAAGGTATGGGGCCTTTGCAAAAGGGGTGCAGATCCAACAGAATATGGACTCAAATAGGGGTTGATTGGTTTCTAAATAGGGTCCAGGATAAATTGAATTATTTTTCCAGTTTTGGGACGGGGTGGTTTCTTTGTCTAGGACTAGTTTCATTTCTCAAGGGAAAGGAAGGAAAAGTGGAACACACAAACAAACAAACAAACAAACACACACACACACACAGAGAGAGAGAGAGAGAGAGAGAGAGAGAGAGAGAGAGAGAGAGAGGCGTATCTTCAGTTTTGTTCTGCCTGGCAGCCAAACAAACAGAAGATGAGGTGGTCGAATGATAATAGCTATAAGCCCATTTCCTTTAAATGGCCAGGAGATGTAAGCAAGGAGAGAGGAAGTCATTAGCTATTAGTACGAGTCACCCTTGTGGTGATGCAAAATGTGAAGTCAGAGGCCAGGAGTAAGGAACAAGTGATTTGCAGTAGTGACAGAGTCAATGAAAGGGAAATGGATAGTTCCTGGTGTTATTAGCTGTGTTCATTGACTGCATGGGGAGGAAGAAGTAAAAAAAACAACCCCAGAGTCCTTTCTGTTGGGGATAATTCAGACTGAAATTCCCAGGTGTCAAAAAAGGTTATTTATGTATGCCACTACTGCAGCCCATGTTTTGTTAGCCCCAAAATTGGAAAACAAGCGAGGTCCCAATCAAAGAAGAATGGCAACTTAAGTTGACAGAACATGTGCAACTCGCAGACTTAACATATAGAATAAGAGAAGAAGAACATACGTTTAGAGAAGACTGGAAAACGTTTATTGAATATATGGGAAATAATTGTGTACAGCTGAAAACACTTCTGGATCATTTTTTAAACTGGTTTTAATGTATGGTTCTATGCTTTTGTTGCTCTAAGCAGCATATTATTTATCTATCTTCTGATCTAGCGGTATAAAAATATATTTGCAAGTAAATTTCCACTGGAATGCTGATGAATTGCGCTGATGCAGAAATGTGGAGAACCAAACTGGCAACTGGAAGAGTGAGCAATGGAGAGAAACCAAAAGTGGCAGATTCATCCATCTCTAGCTGACAGTATTGATGCTAGAAGTGAAATCAAGAGAGTATCCTTGACTCATGAAAGCTCAGGGTCAAACATTGAGTTAACCATGGTTTGTTTTTGTTTTTTTAAGCATGCTTAAGTTGGCTGTGTTTATTTTGAAGGAAAAGCAGCTAAAGGGAACCGCAAACTGGATTTGTCTCCATCGCTGAGCTGCTATTCTGCTGAATGTCCACATCACTCCTGTTTGCCTTCTGAAGATGCTCTAAACTGCAACCAGAGTAGTAGTAGTAATAATAATAATAATAATAATAATAATAATAATAATAATAATAATATCTATACTCTGCCTATCTGGGAAGCTCCCAACAGAACACCAAAAACATGATAAAACATTAAAAACTTCCCTAAACAGGGCTGCGTTCAGATGTCTTCTGAAAGTCAGATAGTTGTTTATTTCCTTGATATCTGATGGGAGGGCGTTCCACAGGGTAGGCGCCACCACCAAGAAGGCCCTCTGCCTGGTTCCCTGCAACCTTACTTCTTGCACCACCAGAAGGCCCTCAGAGCTGGACCTCAGTGTCTGGGTTGAATGATGGGGGTAGAGACACTCCTTCAGGTATACTGGGCCAAGGCTGTTTAGGGCTTTAAAGGTCAGCACCAACACTTTGAATTGTGCTTGGAAACGTACTGGGAGCCAATGTAGGTCTTTCAGGACCAGTGTTATGTGGTCTCGGCAGCCACTCCCAGTCACCAGTCTAGCTGTCGCATTCTGGATTAGTTGCAGTTTCTGGGTCACCTTCAAAGGTAGCCCAATGTAGAGCACACTGCAGTAGTCCAAGTGGGAGACAACCAGGGCATGCACCACTCTGGCGAGACAGTCCACAGGCAGGTAGGGTCTCAGCCAGCGTACCAGATGGAGCTGGTAGACAGCTGCACTGGACACAGAAGTGAAGGTGGGAGGGAGAAGAGGGCGATATCTGGCCAGAAACTGGGATAGGGCCTGATCCAGACAGGGCCATAATCCAGTCCAGGAGCCACATAGTGTAATGTGTAGCTTGGCCTTGAGTCTGCCTAACTGGCTGAGGCAGAAAACCAGGGCTAGGGGGCTGGTTGTGTGAGAGGTAAACTGCAAAGAATTCTGGGAACTGTAGTTTGTTAAGGGTGCAGAGACTAGCTCAGTGAAGGGAATAGGAGGTTCTACATTATGGGGTGCTGTAGGGGTCAATCTTACCTTTGGTGCTATTTAATATCTACCTGAAGCCATTGGGAGTGGCAGGGCTTTTTTCAGCCAGAACTGTTCTGAAATAAACATTATATAAATGTTATATATGTTTAGGGAAGTTTTTAATGTTTGATGTTTTATCATGTTTATAATATTCTGTTGGGAACCGCTCAGGTTTCCCCAGCCAGATGGGTAGGGTATAAATTATTATTATTATTATTATTATTATTATTATTATTATTATTATTAAACAAGGGAGGTGTTCATGGTAAGTTCCAGCACCTCTTTTTTCCTAGAAAAACGACACTGCGCTCCATAATGTTGCAAAAGAGACTGGTTGACTTGGCAGCTCTATCAACTGAACATGCACTTGACCCAAAAGAATGGGTGACAGCATTTGTCTGAAATTTAAGCGACTTAAATTTGTGCAAAAACATTTCCTTTTGCGTTTGAGAACGATAATCAAAGATTGTTGCCTTACAATGGTTTGCTTTCTGTGCTGAGATCAGATCAATGTCCATTAAAATCCTTGTGGATGAAAGAGTGAAAAAAATATTACCGTATTTTTCGCTCGATAAGACGCACCAGACCACAAGATGCACCTAGTTTTTGGAGGAGGAAAACAAGAAAAAAAATATTCTGAATCTCAGAAGCCCGAACAGCAAGAGGGATCGCTGCGCAGTGAAAGCAGCAATCCCTCTTGCTGTTCTGGCTTCTGGGATAGCTGCGCAGCCTGCATTCGCTCCATAAGACGCACACACATTCCCCCTTACTGTTTAGGAGGGAAAAAGTGAGTCTTATAGAGCAAAAAATACGGTACTCATCAAACGGCTTTGAAGGCCTCATTACAAATTTGGAAATAGTCACCTGAACAGTTCCACTCAGATTCTGACAGAGGGCAGTATTTAGTTTATTTTCACCACACACACAAAAATATTCCCGAGCTCTTTAGCTTAATAGTGCTATTTAGGAACAGAGCGAGAGAGCGAGAGTAACTGAAGCAAAGTTGTTAATCAGGATCAGCCCTTATGAATGTGAGTCATTAATTAAATCGTTATCCACCACTGCCAAAATGTCCTAGGTATTCAAAGGAACAGAGAGCTGCCTTTCCTATTTGTTCATTTTTTAATAAATAAATAAAAAACCACACACGCAAAAAAGAATCAGGAGGTAATTTTGAGGAAAGCTTTGCTTGTACAAAGAACCCATTACTCAGCTGTAAAAAATTCATTTCTATTAAATGGCAACCTCTAAAGAGCTTGACCCGGTTACAATTTAGTCAATGAGGTCTGGCCTTAAAAGGGCATGGAATAAAACCAAAGCCTTCATTCTGCTAGGCAGGCTTACACTGAGGGAGCATAAACAGGCGCTTAGCCCTGGTCTGACGTGGTGGTGGGAAGATTTGCCAGGGCGATCTGGTCCTTCCTGTTAGTCCAAGAAATGGTCCACAGTCGCTATTCCAAGTCCTCCTCTGCGCTATGCACCCAAAGTTCCCCATCCCTGAATTTAAAGGAAGGAAGGAAGGAAGGAAGGAAGGAAGGAAGGAAGGAAGGAAGGAAGGAAGGAAGGAAGTTCCCCACCCCTGAATTTAAAGGAAGGAAGGAAGGAAGGAAGGAAGGAAGGAAGGAAGGAAGGAAGGGAGGAAGGAAGGAAGGAAGGAAGGAAGTTCCCCATCCCTGAATTTAAAGGAAGGAAGGAAGGAAGGAAGGAAGGAAGGAAGGAAGGAAGTTCCCCACCCCTGAATTTAAATGAAGGGAGGGAGGGAGGGAGGGAAGGAAGGAAGGAAGGAAGGAAGGAAGGAAGGAAGGAAGGAAGGAAGGAAGGAAGGAAGGAAGGAAGGTAGGTCCACTCTTGGTCAGGCTCTCCTAAGAGTAGATCTGCACTGGAAAACATAACTCAATGTTTTCACACCAAACAAGGGTTAAATGACCTGTTCTTGGGTGAGCTGCACTGCCCATCCCAGCCTGGGGAATAAATAGCTAAGAATGCTTAAAAGCTGTTGTTTTTATACCGATCTTGTTTGGTCAGCTGTTGATCTGCAGTCTGAAATTGACGTTAGAACCAAATCCTTTATTCCCCAGCTGTGAGATGCCACCGAGTGGGGATGAGGTCGCTGCTCGGGGGTGGGGTGAGAGGCGAGGCAGAGAGCTCTTTGCATCATCCGGAAAGTGATATGCCCCCTGGCCATTTCGGAAACATAACTGATGGCCTCCGGAGATTACTTGATCCAGCATTACATAATCAGAGCAATGGAAAAATTGATGCACCATAAAGATCTGAAGGGACAAAGCCAGGAATAAAAGCTTCGGGTGGGGGTGGCGTGGAAACACTGTGTGTGTAAGGAAAGTGGCAAGGGATGCTAAGAGGAATCTCAATCTCTCATTAAGCATCAAGCTAGACCATTAGCATGGGCCCAAACTGCATCCGATTTGTCATCATTGATCATGTTTGCATGATGTCTTCCTATATTTCAGCGGTCAGAGTGGATATTTTTTAAACACACACACACACACACACACACACACACACACACACACCAGATGGCTGTTCAATATCTAAGCTCCAGCAAAAGTCAATGGAAAAATCGATGTGCATATGACGGACAGTCACACTTCCTAAGAAAGGAACCTGATTTCCCATCGTACTGAAAATCCCGATAGGATTCAGCCTCGCCAGGAAAAGTGACGGAACGGTGAAAGGGGCCGTGTGCGTGGTGATAAGCAAAGTATCACCTCTTCTTTTTCACTCAGGCCCCAAAGCACGCGGGAGCCCACTCTGATCCGAAAACTTGCCATTTGGCCTTCATCTTCATGTTTAGCCTGGAGAAGAGGAGGTTAAGGGGTGATATGATAGCCATGTTCAAATATATAAAAGGATGTCACATAGAGGAGGGAGAAAGGTTGTTTTCTGCTGCTCCAGAGAAGCGGACACGGAGCAATGGATCCAAACTACAAGAAAGAAGATTCCACCTAAAGATTAGGAAGAACTTCCTGACAGTAAGAGCTGTTCGACAGTGGAATTTGCTGCCAAGGAGTGTGGTGGAGTCTCCTACTTTGGAGGTCTTTAAGCAGAGGCTTGACAACCATATGTCAGGAGTGCTCTGATGGTGTTTCCTGCTTGGCAGGGGGTTGGACTCGATGGCCCTTGTGGTCTATTCCAACTCTATGATTCTATGATTCTATGATCTCATTGTTTTCAGTAGGGACTCTACTTCCAAGTCAGTGCATATAGGACCGTCAGCTTAGTCCCTTAATAAAGACTATTCTGCCAGAATTACATGAAGATGATGTACAGATGGTACACAACACCAGTGCAGTTAGGGGAAATGTACAAAACTACTTCAAATATATGTTGGAATTGTAAGGAAAAGGAGGGGACATTTTATCATATGTGGTGGGATTGTAAGGTAATTAAAAAGATTTGGGAAATGATATACAACGAATTGAAGAAAATGTTCCATTTAACATTTGTTAAAAAACCTGAAGCATTTTTATTAGGGATTGTAGGGAAAGTTCTGCCAAAAAAAGCTGAAAAACATCTTCATGTATGCAACAACGGCCGCGAGAGTTTTAATAGCACAAGGATGGAAGACTGAAGAAACCCTAACTAAAGAATTATGGTAAGAAAAATGGATGGACTATGCAGAACTGGCAAAACTGACATACAAGCTACAGGACAAGGATAACTGTGACTTTAAGGATGAATGGGAACCCTTTACAAAGTATTTGAAGACGCAACAAAGCCAACTGGACTTGGCTGGTTTTGAATAAACATTCACAAACTTTTTATTGATAATAATCAGCTTAATAGTTTGAGGATCTATACAACTTTGTAACATGCAGAAAACAGCATTTTTAGAGAAATCAAAGACTGGAACTGAGGGAAGTCGGGGGGTGGGGTGGGTGGGTTCTGTGGGGGGAGGGAGGGGGAGGGAGGAAAAATGGGGGGGTAAGGATGATATGTTTCTGGATAATATGTTTTGTTTCAATTTTGAATAAAAGTTATTTAAAAAAAGACTATTCTGCCAAGTTCTTAGGTAGATTATTTCACCCAGTTTTCTGAACGGCTTCGGTTTTAATCCAAAGCTTTTCACTCTTGAGAGCTTTGCTGCTCAGTGGCGTAGCGTGGGTTGTCAGCACCCGGGGCAAGGCAAGTAATTTGCGCCCCCTAACCCGTGGATTTGCGCCCCCTAACCCTAACCCCCAGATGTTGCGCCCGGTGCGGCCGCCCCCCCCTGCATCCCCCACGCCACGCCACTGTTGCTGCTTGACTTTTACCTGCTCATTGGTGCAATTCTATGCATGACTATCCAAAAGTGAATTCCGTTGAGTTCAATGGGTGCTTCTTCACGCAGTTAAACTATGGAACTCACTCCCCCAGGAGGTCATGATGGTCAACAACTTGGATGGCTGTAAAAGAGGATGAGACAAATTCATGGAGGAGAGCGCTTTCAATGACTACTAGCCGGGAGAACAGAATTTTGGACATGATGTGGGTTTTTTTTTTTTTTGTTAAATCGTTTTTATTAATTTTCCAATAAAAAACATCCAATTATCATATCAAATCAGAATCCAATAAAACTAAAAAACTAAAATAAAGAAGATCGAATTATCTTCTGAATTATAATTATTAATTTTTGGGACTTCCCATAGTCTGGACCTTGAAGCATATCTCCCAATCTCAATCCTGCCTCTCGTCGTCGTTTCCATATGTCCACAACTCGATTTTAACGCTCTGAACTTCTTTGTCTCTGAGATTCTCAATCATGTCAGAAATCGTATATCCTTTCGTCCGTCGAATACAGCTTTGTTTGTGTATATACACTTTTCCAAGTGTCTTTTTCCTAGCGCAGCTTCATCTGGTTCCATTGCAATCCGAGCTGTTATCCAACTCTGGACACGAAGGGTTAATGGCTTGGTCCAGCAGGCTTTTCTTATGTTCTGTTTTGTGGTCGGTGTTTGAGACTACAATCCTATACCTGCTTACCTGAAAGCAAGTCCCACTGAACGTAATGAGGCTTACCACTGGGTAGGCATGCATGGGAAGACACTTTTTAATTTGCTGTTTTTTAAGGATTGGAGACCACCTTGAATATTCCTTGAATGAAAAAGAAATCTATAAACGTTTGCATTTGTCCTTATTGCAACATCTCAATTTGTTCTCTAGTCTGCTTGAATGGACTACGTAGCAGCAGACAGTATAATAGCATGTAAAAGGTAAAGGGACCCCTGACCATTAGGTCCGGTCGTGACCGACTCTGGGGTTGTGGCGCTCATCTCGCTTTATCAGCCAAGGGAGCTGGCATACAGCTTCCAGGTCATGTGGCCAGCATGACTAAGCCACTTCTGGCCAACCAGAGCAGCGCACGGAAACGCCGTTTACCTTCCCGCCAGAGCGGTACCTATTTATCTACTTGCACTTTGACGTGCTTTCGAACTGCTAGGTTGGCAGGAGCAGGGACCGAGCAATGGGAGCTCACCCCATTGTGGGGATTCGAACCGCCGACTTTCTGATCAGCAAGTCCTAGGTTTTGTGGTTTAACCCACAGCGCCACCCGCATCCCTAAAATAGCATGTAAAGGAGAGCAATTGCTTTTGAATTTTTTTTGGGGGGGTGTTAACGGTAAACGTTTGCTCAGCTAGTCATTGATAAGAACAATTTGCTCTTCCTCTCGCAGGTTAACTGGACGGAAGAATTCTGAAAATATTCCTACAGATCCTGACACCGCTGTGCCCCTTTAAGCATCTTAATGTATGGGAGGGGGAGCAAAACTTCAGACAGATTGAGAGAAATCTGACAGCATCACAGCAAATAGTACTCTCAGATTGATCACTGACATGAAGCTGGCATCTCAGACAGGCAATGATTATGTTTTTCCTATCCTGCATTCAAAATATGTTGGAAGAGCCCTTTACCATACAAAGTATGTCCTTCAGAGCAACAGGCTTTTAAAAAACCTGGACGAAGGTTCCTGTCCGGCAAGATGGGCAATCTGAGGTCCCCCGTATATTGTTGGACTACAACTTGCATCAGGATCAGCACGTCCAATGGTCAGTGTGATGCCAGCTGGCATCCAACCACATTTGGAGAGTCATTCCCATCACTGCTGTCTGGTTTCTCTTCCTACTGCAAGGAAATAGCCACCTCAGAGATCTCAGAGGATTGTGTTTCGTGGATATTTTGCAAACCAGTGTTCAAATTGGCTTGGAGTTTCCATAGTATGCTGAGATCAGCATACCATGATCAATGCGCTCCTTGCAGCTGTTATAGGAAAATCTTCCAGGCTCACTTGGATTGCCAAACAAAGACACCAGCCAAGAATATAGGCGCAAAACAGCAGCCTGTAGGCCTGATCTTTATTGTTGCAACAAGGCTTCCAACCATCACATGGAATAATAATAATAATAATAATAATAATAATAATAATAATAATAATAATTTATTTACACCCCGCCCATCTGGCTGGGTTTCCCCAGCCACTCTGGGCGGCTTCCAAAAGAATATTAAAATACTGTGATACATCAAACATTAAAAGCTTCCCTAAACAGGGCTGCCTTCAGATGTCTTCTAAAGGTCTGGTAGTTGTTGTTCTCTTTGACATCTGGTGGGAAGGTGTTCCCAGTGGCGTAGCGTGGGGGGTGCAGGGGGGGCCGGCCGCACCGGGCGCAACATCTGGGGGTTAGGGTTAGGGGGCGCAAATCCATGGGTTAGGGGGTGCAAATTACTTGCCTTGCCCCGGGTGCTGACAACCCACGCTACGCCACTGGGTGTTCCACAGGGAGGGCGCCACTACCGAGAAGGCCCTCTGCCTGGTTCCCTGTAACTTGGAAGCAGGAAGAAGCCCAGAACATAGAATGGCTCCCTTTTTTATAAGTTTCCCTTTTTACCCACAACACCCTTAGTGAAGCATCACACATACATCATATATACATCACAGCTGTACCATAATCTGGGAGGGCTCTCCTGGCAGAAACCTGAGCAATCCGGTTTGCCCCCATTCCTCCCTTGACTTCCACCCTCGTACCCAGTAAGTAAAACAAAAGGTGAGTATGTACATGTTCCTGTTCTCCCGGTCAAGTTAACCACGCCCCCTTGTCTTGACCAAGATATAATAATAATAATAATAATAATAATAATAATAATAATAATAATAATAATAATAATAAACAGATTGAAAATAGGGGCGGTCTGTCATTGGGACCTCGCTCGTCCCAAACAAAGAAGAATGGCAACTTAAGTTGACAAAATATGCACAACTCACAGACTTAACATATACAATAAGAGAACAAAGAAGAACATACGTTTAGAGAAGATTGGAAAACGTTTATTGAATATACGGGAAATTTATGGCTGAAAACACTGGAGGCATTCAGATAAATTCAGCAGTGTAAATAAGTTTTGATGGATGCAATAATGGAAAACTGAATGGTTTAGTTTTTATGCAGGGATTTATGATATGTAAAATGAACCATGGAAAGAGAAGAAGGGAAGTCACTGATATTTTAGGGATGTAAAATGAGTATTTGAAATTGTAAAACAGAATATACGGTATATATGAATGAAAGAAAATAGGGGCAGTCTGGAAGTACCCTGAGACACATTTGTCAAAATGAAGAAAAGATGAAGAGAAGCACTTTCAGCTCAACTTCATGGGTCCCTACACTAGTGGTGACAAACCTAGACAGCATCTTAAAAAGTAGAGACCTCACCTTGCCAACAAAGGTCCGTATAGTTAAAGCTATGGCTTTCCCAGTAGTGGTGTATGGAAGTGAGAGCTGGACCACGAAGAAGGCTGATCGTCGAAGAATTGATGCTTTTGAATTATGGTGCTGGAGGAGACTCTTGAGAGTCCCATGGACTGCAAGAAGATCCAACCTATCTATTCTGAAGGAGATCAGCCCTGAGTGCTCACTGGAAGGACAGATCGTGAAGCTGAGGCTCCAATACTTTGGCCACCTCATGGGAAGAGAAGACTCCCTGGAAAAGACCCTTATGTTGGGAAAGATGGAGGGCACAAGGAGAAGGGGACGACAGAGGACGAGATGGTTGGACAGTGTTCTCAAAGCTACCAGCATGAGTTTGACCAAACTGCAGGAGGCAGTGGAAGACAGAAGTGCCTGGCATGCTCTGGTCCAGGGGGTCACGAAGAGTCGGACACGACTAAACGACTAAACAACAACAACACACTAGTGGTGTGATCCCTGAAAGTTGAACACTGCTTCAGCTATTGTCAGTATCAAACACACACACACACACACACACACTTCTTGAATTATTTTATAAAATCGATTAGCAATAAAAAGTGGATGAGGAAAGGTATGTTGGCGATACATCATGGGCACCAGCCCATTGATGTTCTCCACAGCCATCTTTGCTCTGATTCTAGTTGGAATTCTTGCAGAACCATTTCTTGCAAGTTCACGTTGGGACAGTAAAATATACGGAATGGGACCACAGCTCTTTTTGCCAGTCCTTTGTCTCTTCAAACATTACATCTCCATCCCCAATTCTTGCTGGAGTTTGTACTGTTCAACACCCCAACCAGTTGGTTAACCATTCAGGGTGAGCCATTGCAAAGGTTCGCCAAAAAACTAACACCAATAAAACTCTTTGTTTATGTTATCTGACCTCTGGGCCTGTCATGGGTGGTGTTCTCTGATAAATTGTGTGCATTGCATAAAAGGAATCTCTTTAAAGTTAGCAAATATTTTAATCCCCTGTTGCTAGCGTCCTCCTCTGTCCTTTCCTGACCTAGTGAATTCCAATGCGAGAGCTGTCACATTCCAGGTTGACTCATTTTAATAACCTGCTCTTACGAGTGCTTGGCGAAGACAAATAGCAGAGATGTTGTGTCACAGTGCAAATAAAAGCAGGACAAAACAACGAGTTTGTTCAGCGTGAAGCATCACATTCGGAGAAGTTGTTCATAGGTTAAATATTCAGTAAACGCAATAACCAAGACTCAGAGTGTTTTTTTTCCTCCTTTTTTAAAAAAAAGTATTCCTCCAAGATGACCTCTCTGGTTATCAGAGGCCAGCGTGATCCAATCTACCAATAAGTTGGGCATCAGCCACTGTCTTAACAGACCAGATTCCACTCACTTTAAGTCATAGCTAAAGACACAAGAAAAGACCCAAGCGATTTGGTCATATGCTATGATTCAAAAAGCGGGGAGGATGTTCCAACTGCAGGCATTGCGAAACATCCTGGGCTGGGGAGAAGAAGAGCTGAATTGTTGTAACAACCCACCTGGAGTTATTTGCTACTTTCCATCTACAGCAGGTAAAGGTACAAAAGGTAAAGGACCCCTGGGCGGTTAAATCCAGTTGAAGGAGACTATGGGATGTGGCACCCAGTGGCGGAGCTACCTGCCCCAGCACCGGGAGCGGCGTACATCCGGGGGCATGGCTGGAGCACATCCCAGGGGGCACGGTGCGCCACCCGAGGGGGCATGGCAAGTGTTGGGGGGTGCACAGCAAGCGGCATGCATCCCGGGGCATGCGCGGTGAGCAGCGAGCATTCTGGGGGGCAGGGGCAGCTGCGATATCACCCCCCCAGGATGGAACCTGGGGTGGACCACCCCCTGCCCCCACCTTCGTCCGCCAGTGGTGGCACTCATCTCGCTTTCAGGCCGAGGGAGCCGGCGTTTGTCCACAGACCGCTTTCCAGGTCATGTGGCCAGCATGAGTAATCCGCTTCTAGCGCAACGGGACACCGTGATGGAAACCAGAGTGCACATAAAAACCGTTTACCTTCCTGTCGCAGTAGTACCTATTTATCTACTTGCACTGGCGTGCTTTCAAACTGCTAGGTCGGCAGGAGCTGGGACAGAGCAACGGGAGCTCACCCCATTGCAGGGATTCAAACCACTGGTCTTCTGATCGGCAAGCCCAAGAGGCTCGGTGGTTTAGACCACAGTGCCATCAGGCTCAGGAGACAATGTGGCCCTCTCTGTCTGGTCTAGGGCAGCCCCCTCACTTGCCTTACTCCACACTATCCTCAAGAGTTTTTGCCAGCCTGGAATGTGCCCTTGCAGGCCTGGATGGAGCTGTATGTGAATGGGTGTGTGTAGAAACAAGCCCACTGCACAAAGGAAGTTCCTGCAGCCAATTGGAAGCCACGGAACCCATGTCAGACGTTTGGCTTCCAAAAATAGTTCGCAAACTGGACCAGTCACTTCCGGATTTGCAGCTTTCAGGAGCCAAAACGTTCGAGCACTAAGCTGTTCAAAAACCTAGGTACAACTGTATTTCCATCAGAGAAATGTTGGAGGGTGTGGAATCGAATGTCCCTATTTTCATCAGAGGCATGTTGGAGGGGATGTAAATTAAAGAAACAGCGAGAAAGGAAGGCAGGCAGTCTACATAAACAGCAAGAGGGGTGGAATAATGGTTATTACCAATGATTTTTATTTTTAAATGACTGTGGGCCTTTTTCTAATTATTAAGATGGCGCACTTGGCACACGACACCGAAGGGATTGACTTGGTAATCATCTATAAAGCACTTGAGTAGCCAGAGCGGACTCCCATGCAGTCATTTTCTCCCTGGACAGAGGGAGAAATAAACTCTCCCTGTATTTATTAGTATTATGAGCTGTCAGGTTAGGAAGATTTATTCCAGAGTTACTGCAAGGCATGGCTTTATCGTCTTGCTGCCTCCACCGGAACAGCACTGCAGGTGAAAACATCGAGCCCAGCTAGGCCTCCTTTTGGGCCCATGAAGCATTTCTTAATTCTAAGTACAGTGGTACCTCGGGTCTTAAGTACTTAATTCGTTCCGGAGGCCCGTTCTTAACCTCAAACTGTTCTTAACCTGAAGCACCACTTTAGCTAATGGGGCCTCCCGCTGCTGCTACGCTGCCGGAGCACGATTTCTGTTCTCATCCTGAAGCAAAGTTCTTAACCTGAAGCACTATTTTCTGGGTTAGCGGAGTCTGTAACCTGAAGCGTATGTAACCCAAGGTACCACTGTAATGGCAATCCGGTGCTGTTAAGCTACGTCAGCTGCAGTATTAAGAAAAGGGCACTCGTGCCTCGCCAAACAAGAGGAGCGGCATCACGAGAGAGCAAATTAGGACACTGATTTGCATGAAATCTGCATGCGCTAATCTATGTTTAACATTTAGAAAAAATGTAATTTAAATAGAAATGCCATACATCTCAACTTAGTGGAGAAGACTGTGGTCACATGACTTTTGTGCCCTCTCAGTCTTCTGTCCCAGTGCTAACTGTGGATGGAAAAGATTCCAGCCTCCTCCTTCTTGTCCTTCTTGAGCTTTAATTTATTTAGATCTTATTCTTATTCTAATTGAGCTTTAATTTATTTATTGCGTTTCTATCCATATTATTATGTTTCTATATATGTTGGAAGCTTCCCAGAGTGGCTGGGGCAACCCAGTGAGATGAGTGAGGTATAAATAATAAAATTATTATTATTATTATTATTCAAGAGGATGTCCCTATTTTCACTAGAGAAATGTTGGAGGGTATGTGAAGGCAGCTGTAGTTTGCCCTGCACGGAGCTACAATTCCCAGTACCCTTAAAAAACTACAGTTCCCATGATTCTTTGAAAAATGCCATGTGAGCCCCAAAATGGAAAGAAGCAGAAGTCCCAGCAAAGGAAGAATGGATACAAAAATTTATGGAATATGCAAAAATGGTGAAACATACCAGAAGAATAAGAAATCAATATAACAAACCTTTCCATAAAAGAATGGGAACAGTTTGTTGAATATTTACAGATAAATTGCGAACAGATGAAAACATTGGCAGGATTATTGTAATAACCTGCAGTTTCAAAAGAGTATATAATTACTGTATCTTTCGCTCTATAGGACACACTTTTTCTCCTCCAAAAATGAAGGGGAAATGTGTGTGCGTCCTATGGAGCGAATGCAGGCTTTCTCTGAAGCCTGGAGAGCTAGGCTCCAAAGGCTTGCGGATAGCAGCCTGCAGCCCGAAGCCCGGGGAGCGCAGCGCTGCGCTCCCCAGGCTTCAGGCAGCTATCCACAGCACTTGCCGTCTCTCCCGGACCTGTTCTGGGGGCTTCCCCAGCCCCAGCCTCGCGGCTAAAAACAAAGCCAAGACAGGGAGCAGGATCCATCCCGCTCGCTGTCTTGGCTTCTGCCAAAGCCACGCGCAGCCTCTCCCAGCTGGTGCGCCCAACTAGGTGCGCCCTATGGTCCGGTGCGCCCTATGGAGCGAAAAATACAGTAAATGAATTTGGATATGCAGAAGGTATTAAAAAATAAATTTAAGGAACCCCAGAAAGAGAGGGAAGGAAGTCAAGCTTTGAAATGTTAAAATGATTGTGGAATTAATGAAATGTATAAATTTGAAAAGTATAAATGAAAACTTTAAAAAGAAAAACGCCATGTGCGTTAAGTGTATGTTGTGGCTGTGACTACCCATGCCACTTCTTGGGACACAGGTGCCAGTTCTCTGGGGTCCTGGGCGCCCAAGCACCCACAAAATTGACCATGTGGCCAGCCACAAATTTCGGCACCAGGGCCATGCACGCTGCATGTCACCCTCGGCACCCACAGTTGCAGGGCCAAGCTGGCCATCCTGTCTTGGGACTTGCCTCTTAGTAAACAGGCATGTGATTTTGTTGCATATCTGGGCTGTGGACGATCATCTGTCAGCTCCTTCGCTTCAGGATACGACGATCTCCTAGTCCCACAGATATCCTTTTAGAACCGCTGCAGGAACAAGACACTGCCACAAATCATTTGCACCCCTCTAAAAGGGTAATTGGGAAGGAATCCTGTGATCTGGTCTTTAGCAGGATTTCTTCCATGGCTATTTCCCTTGTGAATGTGATCTCCCTCCTGCAGGTGCAATCGGCGAGTTGCTCAGAATAGCTCCACCAGGCAAAGTTCAGAATGTCTCGCATCTGCTGCTGGCCAGTGATAGATTGCCGAGTGGAAAAAGAACAGTATTAGAACTGTTGCCAAAGAAAGTTCCAGAGGCAAGGGCTCCATTTTTCAGTGGATCATTTGGGAACAATTTTTTCCCCATTTTCTGTTGCATGAGATTTTTCAACAGTTCTTATATGTTCTTTCAATGCTGATTTCAAATCTGAAATCGATTTTCGTGTACGTGTTATAGTTATCTTTCAATTTCCGACTTTTCCCGATATTTCATATTTACACTGGGGATAAGTGGACCCTGACACGTTGATCTACCTTAACCACATGGTAATTATTGTTTTGCAAACTTAATTTTTCTTTATTTTTATAGTTTTGTAACCTAAATATTTGTATTTTTCAGATCGGACCATGGCTTCTTCAAGTAGACAAAAATGTGTAAACAATTCGGAAATTGAAAGATAACTATAGCACGTACACGAAAATCGATTTCAGATTTGAAATCAGCATTGAAAGAGCATATAAGAATAATTTAAAAATCTCATGCAACAGAAAATGGAAAAAGAATTGTTCCCCAGTACACTGTGTATCCCAAGGGAATACATTTTTTTGCATACCTCCAACTGTACATAGATATACATGTATTTTCAACATGTCATGTTCAATGCTATATAAGTCACATACATTTATACTCATATTGTACTACTTTGGCTATGTGTTTAATAAAATATTGAATTCTTGCATTGTGAAAAACAAAGATTATGGTGAAAAGTGAAAAACAAGAATTGCAAAAAAAAAAAATTAGGGTTCACAGAACAAAACCAACTTCAGATATGAAATCGGCACGTTGAAATTAGGTTAGAACAACTGCAGGTGTCAATGCAACAAAATTTTTGTTTCCCAGTGTTATAAGAAGAAAATCCAGCCCCACTCACAGCCGTCTTAAGCATATCTGGCGCCGTAGTGCAAAGATCCCTCTGCCCCCCTCCTGTTTCCCAGAGTTGCCGACCTTTTCTAGGGAGGACCTTTACCGTAGGTCCATAAATTACCATATAGCATATATTCAACACAAAATTTGTTGTTCACAAAGGACAGCTGGACATATAAAGGGCCCCATTACCTTCAGTAGCTTAGGACCTCATCCAACCTAAATCTGGCCCTGATTCCAGGAGAGCCTGCCTCTCTGTCTAAGACCTTAAAGAGCTGCTCTACAAGTATTTATAATACCAACAACAGCTTTTGAGTGTGCTGAATGGAGGACTGACTCAGGGTAAGCCAGGGACATCCACTCATCCTGCTAAATGGCTGTTGTGAGTATTATAATTTGTACAAGGGCAAGTATAAATAAAAGCAAAATGACAGTATCTGGTAGCCCTGAGTATTATTTTGGAGAGGGTGTTGTCCCATGACACTATCTTCAAATTACGCCTCTTTTTTCCCGACGGCTGGCAGCCAGGAAAAGCATAGCAAGAGAAGAAGGAAAAGTCATTGATATCTGAGGGATGTAAAACGAGTGTTTGAAATTGTAAAACAGAAAATTTAATAAAAATAGATACCATATTTTTCTGTGTATAAGACTAGGGTTGTTGTTTTTTTACTAAAAAAGAAGGTTTTAATTTGGGGCTCTTCTGATACACGGGTAGTGCAGCGTACGGTCAGGCGATTGGTTGCAGCTGCAAGCAGGAGAATCTCAGCGGCAATGGGGCGGGTGATTGGTGGCTGTGTGAAGGGTTGCTGATGATTGGCTGCCGCTGCGGCAATAGGGCGGTCTTTTTGCGGCAATCCCCCCCTTAAAAAGCTCAACAACTCTGGGCAATCCTCCCCCCATTTTCTCAATTTGGAGGCCCCCAAAATGTTGTTGTTGTTTAGTCGTTTAGTCGTGTCCGACTCTTCGTGACCCCCTGGACCAGAGCACGCCAGGCACTCCTGTCTTCCACTGCCTCCCGCAGTTTGATCAAACTCATGCTGGTAGCTTCGAGAACACTGTCCAACCATCTCATCCTCTGTCGTCCCCTTCTCCTTGTGCCCTCCATCTTTCCCAACATCAGGGTCTTTTCCAGGGAGTCTTCTCCTCTCATGAGGTGGCCAAAGTATTGGAGCCTCAGCTTCAGGATCTGTCCTTCCAGTGAGCACTCAGGGCTGATTTCCTTAGGAATGGAGAGGTTTGATCTTCTTGCAGTCCATGGGACTCTCAAGAGTCTCCTCCAGCACCAGAATTCAAAAGCATCAATTCTTCGGCGATCAGCCTTCTTTATGGTCCAGCTCTCACTTCCATACATCACTACTGGGAAAACCATAGCTTTAACCATATGGACCTTTGTTGGCAAAGTGATGGCTCATGGTTTGGGCCCAAAAAGTACACGGGGGCATGTTATACATGGAAAAATGTGGTATATTAAAAAAGCATTCCCAATTTCCGTAAATTAAATCAAGATGGCTAACAATGGATGCAACAAGCGAGCAAACAATCTGGATTCAACCCTGTGATTTTTCTCAGCCGGAATCAAACATGGGCGCCACAGAAGGGCTTTGAGGTCTCCCCACCTCACTGCTATGAATGAGGGCAAATCGCAACTGCTACCAGACTGAAGGACCATGACATTAAGCAAGCTGGCAGAGAACTCTTCTCTGGCTCTAATGTTTCCGTGGCACGCTTCATGGAAAATATGAGCCGGCAGAGAAAATAAACGTTATGGGGATGTGATCCAGAGCTACAGAAGCATTCGGAGAACTCTTGATAGGGAAGTATGCTCAATATGGGGGAAAGGTATGCAAGCAATGGGCTGCGTGTCTAAAGAGAAACACGCCGGGAATAGCTTTTGCAGCTCTATCAGGTTGACTGGTCACATTGGAAGTAGAAGACAAAGTCCTTGACCCTCTGCTGCAGCAGGATTCAGTGCCACAAAAGCATTCCTCAACAGATATATTTTCCTAATTCTGCTAAAGCAAAAGAAGTCGAGGTTGCACCGAGAGGCTGTCCAAGCAGCTGGTTCAAAATAATACGTCCCCTTGGTATATGACCCCTAGTAAGTTAGCAAAAGGGACACGGGTGGCGCTGTGGGTTAAACCACAGAGCCTAGGACTTGCCGACTAGAAGGTTGACGGTTCAAATCCCCGCGACGGGGTGAGCTCCCGTTGCTCGGTCCCTGCTCCTGCCAACCTAGCAGTTCGAAAGCACTCTTAAGTGCAAGTAGATAAATAGGGACCGCTTTATAGCGGGAAGGTAAACGGCGTTTCCGTGTGCTGCGCTGGTGCTGGCTCGCCAGCTGCAGCTTCGTCACGCTGGCCACGTGACCCGGGAGTGTCTTCGGACGGCGCCGGCTCACGGCCTCTAGAGCGAGATGAGCACGCAACCCTAGAGTCGGATATGACTGGCCCGTACGGGCAGGGGTACCTTTACCTTTACCTTTTAAGTTAGCAAAAGGGACACAGGTGGCTCTGTGGGTTAAACCACAGAGCCTAGGACTTGCCAACCAGAAGGTCGGTGGTTCAAATCCCCGCGATGGGATGAGCTCCCGTTGCTCGGTTCCTGCTCCTGCCAACCTAGCAGTTCGAAAGCACATCAAAGTGCAAGTAGATAAATAGGTACCACTCCAGTGGGAAGGTAAACGGCGTTTCTGTGCGCTGCTCTGGTTTGCCAGAAGTGGCTTAGTTATGCTGGCCACATGACCCGGAAGCTGTATGCCGGCTCCCTCGGCCAATAAAGCGAGATGAGCGCCCCAACCTCAGAGTCGGCCACAACTGGACCTAATGATCAGGGGTCACTTTACCTTTTCAAGTTAGCAAAAAGGTACAAGACAAGTATAAATATCTGTTGGAAATGTAAAGAAAAAGAAGGCACCTTTCATCATATGTGGTGGTCTTGTAAGGGAATAAAAGCATTCTGGGAAATGATATACAATGAGATGAAAAATATGTTCAAATTAACTTTTATAAAAACAACAACAGCCAGAGGCTTTTTTATTAGGAGTTGTAGGTGCTGATATTCCAAGAGTTTTTATGTATGCGGTGAAAGCTGCACGGATGCTATTAACCCAGAGATGGAAAGAAGATAAAGTCCCTACCAGAGAAGAATGGCAAATTAAACAATTGGACTATGCCGAAATGGCAAAACTAACTGGAAGGCTCAGGAACCAAGAAGACCAAAACGTTAACAAAAATGGGGAAAATTTATAATTTATCTTGGAGACCACTGTAAGCAGATGAAAACATTAGCAGGATTGCAATAACACTTGCATTTAGATGATAAACTAAATGCAGGATTAAAGCAGAACAAAAAGAAATCAAAAGTGAAACCAACCCACAGGGCTGCTTCACATTATTTGCAGCTTAACAAAACTACAGGAAATGATTTAAAGGATTACTCTCAATTTTATTTTATTTTTTAAAAATTGTTCTTACAGAGAGAAGCACTATAAAAGGAAGGGGAGAAAAAAACTAGTTTCCTTTGATTGGTTGATGGCATTTTAGGACAGCATTCGTTCTGTTTATTGCCAACCTCAGGTCTGAAATTATCTCCGTATGGTTGATTGAACCATGAACTCTCTTTACGTGGAATTTGGGGTTTGATTACGATGTCATGGCATTTCTCTCAAAACTCTAAGAATGTTAATCTTGTCGCTGTGAATTCTCTGTTAGAGATCCTTAATCCCTCTGAGAACAATTCCCATAGTTTCTCGCTTGGAAACGACATGATGGTTAAATGGTACGGAGCAAATTTAAATTTATATTGTAGGCATGTTTGGAGAGAGGGCTGTGTTGCCTTTAAGCCACAGCGAGTTTTTAACATTGTGTAGCTGCCGGAACTGATATCCTAACCCTAAGGAGAAAATATCAAGGCTTGGGTTTTAACTTAGCAAAGGCAAAGGCTTCGAAAGAAAGAAAGAAAGAAAGAAAGAAAGAAAGAAAGAAAGAAAGCCATCATTCTGGGATCAGCATCTCATCGGTTTCCGAAGACTATTTTGACCGGTGAAGTTGATTATCATTATTATACCCATTTGGCCAAATGCACAAGTTATTTCAAAAAAAGGCTATCTTCCAAAAGGCTGTTTTCACCAGTGAAGACGATGACGACAATTTGGCCTCTCCCGAATCTGCAGGTGATTTTTAAAAAGGCAACATTCAAGTGATACATTCCGTGTGTGGAAATGACAGCAATTTCTCTCCTAGCTGTAAGACTCGTTTTTCTTCCCAAAATCAGAAAAAGTTAGCCCTGATTCACAGGCCATCTTCATGGCATAGAAGCTATTGTGGGGGAACTGAATGCTCTTCTGTTTTTCATTATTCGCAGAGGAAAGCAGAATATTATCTCTTGGCATTTCCATCTCTGAGCATTCCGCTCTAAATATTTTTTTTTGTTCTAAAGCAAACATCCTCCTTCTTGCTGGCAGGTGGTAGCTAAGGCCCAGAAGGCATAACTCGCAAGTAGCTAAGGACTTAATCTCGGCTGATGATAAATATAGTGCTGGAGACTGAGCAGAGACTAATTTGACAGATCACATTGGTGCTGAAAGAAAACACAGGCAGCAAGAGCTTCCCCAACTTGCCATTTCCCATCTTTCATTTCATATATATCGATCAAATAAGCTTGATGCCTGCTCATTCAAATCTTTAGCTAGGTTTTATCCTCTGCAGGAAAGGCAATTATGAAATATAGAAGTATGTAAGTTTGAAGTGAATGTCCTGTGTGAGTGTCTGGAGGCGGTTGGAGGATGGATGGCAGCTAACAGATTGAGGTTGAATCCTGACAAGACAGAAGTACTGTTTTGGGGGTACAGGGGGCGGGCAGGTGTGGAGGACTCCCCTGGTCGGATAACTCCATATCCTCCAACATTTCTCCAGTGGAAATAGGGACAGCCTACCATACTGTCCAATATTTCTGGACGTCCTAAGGAAAAGCTGGACATTTCAGGATCCAGTCAGAAACCAGGATAGCTTCTGTAAATCTGGGACTGTTCCTGGAAAATAGGGACACTTGGGGGGGGGATGACTGGCTTGGAATCTAAACAACACAACACAAAAAAGGGGCTGCAAGGGTGAATGCGGGGGGGGCAAGCTCAGGCACTTATTTCAATGTATTGAACTCAAAAACTTTTTTAAAAAAATATTATTATTAAACAATTTCAACACAATAAATTATCAGTCGAAATAGTCAATTACATTATTTTTCCCCTTCTCCCCTTCTCCCCCACCACCCCCACCAAGGACTTCCCTCAGCTCCCCTCTCTGATTTCTTTGCACATATTGTTCTCTGCATGTTATAAAATTGTACATATCCTGTATTCAACTCAAACTTATCACACTCGTTGTTAGTTAAGCCACTTCCGCCTTAAGAGGAGGTGGGGTTGTGGGCTGCACAACCATGCATGCAGTGGCTGGCTCTCAGCCTCCACGCGATTGAGGGAATCCCCGGTGTCATCCCCTGGACAGCCAATCAGCTGGCTCGGGGTGTGTGGCCTGCCCTATTTAACGCAGGCGTGGCTGGGGATCTCCCTCTTTTGCCGCCTCCAGCTGCTTCAGTTTTCCCGCCCTTTAAGGTTTCTCCTTTGACCTTGCTATGGACCTCGGTTGGTCGCCGTTAAGGAGTCTGGTAGGATTTTTTTCCAGTTGGCAAATTGGCACCAGGCACTTGATTTTTCACCTACCTTGTAGCAAATCATCACAACTTCCTTGGTATTGGTGGTTAGGCATTGGTATTGTTATGTAGATGTGGGGGGGGAGGAACGCCCTCGTCTCCCCCGTATATTGAAGGGTAGTCCGATAAAGGATTCTGGGGGGGCGTGGCCCTGTCCGAAGCCTATGGAGGTGTGGTCCTAAGGCACGCCCCCGAGTGGTGACCTCGGGGGAGATCCTAGTTGATGTGCATCAGCAGGACTCCCCCTACTGGTGGTTAACCCTTCCCAGACTTCAAACGGATGGGCTGAAGCCGGATAGTTGGGTAGGACCAATGCCTAAGCCAATACCGCTCATCACCTGTAACCAATAAAGTTGTGGCCATATTTAGCCCATTAACTTTAAATAATTGTGTCACGTGTCTTTATTTCCACTGGGGGGGGGGGCCTCGCCACGCAACTGAGATCTTGTAGCCAAAAGCAGAAATGGGGGAGTGGGATGGAGAGGAGGGGGCAAAAGTTACTGATCTCTTAGCAGAAAAGGTGGAAGAAGTCCTCTGCCCCAGCCTGATGGAATGGTCTCTCTCTCTCCCTGTTGGGTGATGTGGCTGGCTTATGGGTTATTGAGGCTTTCGGGCTAAAACTGGAAGGCTGTGCCTCTTTGTCTCTTCCCTGTGATTTGGAATATGTCCTTCGCTCTAGTCTGCACAGAAAGTTTACACTTTCTGTCCCTTCCTGTGCTCCAAAAGCAACCAGAAAAGTTCTACGTAGAGTGAAAGTACACCTCATCCTTGTTGTTTGATTTCCGCCATTCAGGCTATGAATGTTGTTGCTTTTGTACCCAAAATAGTGCCACCCCATGCACAAGAGGGCGGCAATAGCTAGGAATGAGCGATTACATCCCTTCCAGTTTCATTCGGTTCCTCATTTTTCCTGGTTTTTCTTAAGTTCCTTTCCCCACCATTTTGCGAGTTTTCTTTTTCAAATCACGAAAATTCATCTGCGTTAGAGTGTGAATTTCTCCTTCTGCTTGTATGCAATTTTCCTAGTAAAAAAAAGGTAAAGGTAAAGGACCCCTGGACGGTTAAGTCCAGTCAAAGGTGACTATGGGGTGTGGTACTCACCTCGCTTTCAGGCTGAGGGACTCAGCTTGTATTTCTCCCTTCACATCCAAATAATGAAAACCCCACCATTTATTAAATTCTGCAAATCTATGACAGTATGTTCTTGGGACGTGGGTGGCACTGTGGGTTAAACCACAGAGCCTAGGACTTGCTGATCGGAAGGTCGGCAGTTCGAATCCCCGCGACCGGGTGAGCTCCCGTTGCTCGGTCCCCGCTCCTGCCAACCTAGCAGTTTGAAAGCACATCAAAGTGCAAGTAGATAAATAGGTACCGCTCCAGCGGGAAGGTAAATGGCTTTTCCGTGCATTGCTCTGGTTCGCCAGAAGCGGCTTAGTCATGCTGGCCACATGACCTGGAAGCTGTACGCCGGCTCCCTCTGCCAATAAAGCGAGATGAGCGCCACAATCCCAGAGTCGGTCACAACTGCGCCTAATGGTCAGGGGTCCCTTTACCTTTATGACAGTATGCTAAGTGGGAAGGCTGGCCGTGTGTCCCACTTGCGCAAAAAAAATTGTGCAGTTTATCAGGAAGAGTGTCAAAAAGGGCGTCTAATGTCTCCTGTGCCTGGCAAAAGGCCGATTCAGAAGTGCTGCCCCCAGCATCTAGTGTGAATTGCCAGAGGTCTTGTGCCCTTTCAAGAGCGATCAGCGGTTCAAAGATCGCAAGTGACAAATGAAATTGGACACCCGGGGAATTCTTGAATCAGTCCCAGCTTTACTCAGCAGCGCCGGATTAGATATAAGCTTTACCAGCACAACAACAACACCCTACGAGACACTGGCTCTCTCTGTTTCGTGCCCATCCGGGGTGCCAAGTTCAGCTTCTTATCCGTCTCAGCTCTTTCTGCAATCAGCACAAACCTGGAACAAATGTCGGCGAGGAATGCGGCACCTAAAGCACAAGGCAGGCCTAATCCAGGACCTGCTACGCATTGCCAGAAACAGCACATGCCTCTCCAGCTGTGGTAAGAGGCCACGTTGCCCAGCCTCCTGAAACAGGTTGACATCTCCCCTGAGGTAAAGCTGTTGGAGGGGAAAATTCTGCAGTTTTCACCGCTGCAAGTGTTTTTCTTTTTCTTTTAGTATTTTATTTATTACTTCTCAAATTTATACATTTCATTAGCTTTACAAACAATTTCACATTTGACTTCCTCCCCCCTCTTTCTGCGGCTCCTTAAATTTATTTTTTCATATCTTCTGCATATCCAAATTCATTTGACATGCTCATTTAATTATCTACTTTAAATATATACTGCAGGTTATTACAATAACCCTGCCAATGTTTTTATCTGTTTGCAATTTATCTGTAAATATTCAATAAACCATTTCCATTCTTTTATAAAAAGTTTCTTATCTTGATTTCTTATTCTTCTGGTAAGTTTCGCCATTTCTGCATATTCCATAAAAAAAATTGTGTATTCTTCCTTTACTGGGACTTCTGCTTCTTTCCACTTTGGGGCAAGTAACATTCTTGCTGCTGTAGTCACATACATAAATAAATTTCTATAAAATTTAGGTAGCTCTGTCCCGATAATTCCCAAAAGAAAAGCTTCTGGTTTTTTTAAAAAAATAAGTTATTTTGAACTTCCTTTTCAACTCATTATATATCAAGTGTTTTTCAGCAGTCGGATCTGGATAGTTGCGTGGCAAGTCCCCTCCCCCCATGTGAAATGAAGACAAGGACACATTATATAAGGTTAATGGGCATAAAAGGCCACAACTTTATTGATTACAGGAATTGAAAGGTATTGGCCTTAGGCATTGGCTCCTATCGACTACCCGGCATGGAGGGTTAACCACCAGCCGGGGGAGTCCTGTTAAAGTACACCAACTAGGATCCCCTGGGTGTCACCGCTCAGGGGCGTGCCATAGGCCCTCACCTCCCTAGGTTTCGGACAGGGCAACGCCCCCCGGAGTCCTCTACCGGACAACCCTTTTCCTTGGGGGAAGGTGATGGCGCTTCCTCCCCCCTTCATTTGCATAACAATTACCCCTGCCAATGCCTAACCGCCAATACCGGGAAAGTTGTGACGTTAGCTACTAGGTAGGCGAAAAAACCAAATGGCTAGAAAATTGCCAAGTGGGAAAATTCCTACCAGGCCCCTTGCGGCGACCAACCGGAGTCCATAGCAAGGTCAAGGCTAGCTAAACCTAAGGGCAGGTGGGATGGGAAACCAGAGCAGCTGGAACGGGGCAAAGAGGGCAGTCCCCGGGCACGCCGGCCTTAAATGTGTCAGGCTCCGTCTCCCCGGCCCGCCGATTGGCTGGCCGGGTCGGTGATGCGCCTGAGGATTCCCCTGTTCTCGCGGGGGATAGGAGCCAGCCCAGCGTGTGTGGGAGGGGGGTGGGCCCGCAACCCTACCTCCTCTCCAGCTCGGAAGTGGCTCTGCAGACTGTATGCATTAGTCCATCGGGAAACTTTCATAAAGGGGATTCCATTTCCAGTTCCGTCTTCTCAGCCACAAGAAGGACAATTGACAAATGCAAAAGATCCCGGGTTCAGTCGCTGGTTTATCCAGGTTTCCTTGGGAGAGACCCTGTTCAAAACTCTGGAGAGCTGCTCCCAGTCAATTTAGGCAACAAATCACACAGAGTAAGTGAAGTTAACTCTTTATTAGAAGGAACAAGATCTGCTCACGCATACCGGATCTAATGAGCACAGTAATAATAATAATAATAATAATAATAATAATAATAATAATAATAAAATTAGTATTATTTATACCCTGCCCACAATGAGTGGCTCCCAGCAGAATGTTAAAAACACGATAAAACATCAAACATGAAAAATTCCCTAAACAGGGCTGCCTTCAGATGTCTTCTAAAAGTCACACAGTTGTTTATTTCCTTGACATCTGATGGGAGGGCGTTCCACAGGGCGGGCGCCACTACCGAGAAGGCCCTTGCCTGGTTCCCTGTAACCTCACTTCTCGCAGTGAGGGAACCGCCAGAAGGCCCTCGAAGCTGGACTTCAGTGTCTGGGCAGAATGATGGAGATGGAGATGCTCCTTCAGGTATACTGGACCAAGGCCGTTTAGGGCTTTAAAGGTCAGCACCAACACTTTGAATTGTGCTCGGAAACGTACTGGGAGCCAATGTAGGTCTATCAGGACCGGTGTTATATGGTCTCGTTTGCCACTCCCAGTCACCAGTCTAACTGCTACATTCTGGATTAGTTGTAGTTTCTGGGTCACCTTCAAAGGTAGCCCCATGTAGAGCGCATTGCAGTAGTCCAAGCAGGAGATAACCAGAGCATGCACCACTCTGACAAGACAGTCCATGGGCAGGTAGGGTCTCAGCCTGCATACCAGATGGAGCTGGTAGACAGCTGCCCTGGACACAGATTTGACCTGGGCCTCCATGGACAGCTGTGAGTCCAAAAGGACTCTTCTTCGGTCGTTCTTGCCTGTGTGAAGCAGTTGTGGAGACTGAAGGTCCCCACCCTCCCACAGCTGCCTGTCACCTCCTCTCCCAGGCCTTTCCCAAGCAATCTGAGACTATGCTTGCGTCCCTGCCTTTTCTCCTCCCACTTCATACCACTCCTGGTCCTGGAAAACTAGGGAGAGGGAAGCTTGTCATAATTGGAGAGAAAGAACCCCTGGTTTTCTCACCAGCCTGACTCATCTCTGACTCTTGGGCTCCCTCCTCTCCTGTTTCCACAGGCCCGAAACATAAGAGCCATAATAGCTAGAAGCTTCATCTTCCATCATTGGCTCCTGCAGGTGTGAGTGCCATAGTTTAACTATGTACTGTGTGAAAACTTACTTTCTTTTTAATTCGATTTATGGAAGTCGGACTTAAAAGGAAGAGACCGTTACAGTTTATGGATTATGAAATTTATATGAATTCTTTATGTAAGGTGTGACTGGTGGTATTCATATTATGGTGTAATTTGTCCTTTTTTGTTATGTGTTGAGCAAATAAAAAATTAGGAAAAACGAAAACTTACTTTCTTTTGTCTGTCCCGAAACTTCCAAGATTTGGCTTCACTGAACGCCTCTGAGTTCTAGCATTCTGAGAGAAGGAGCAAAAAGCTTTTCTTTATCTACTTCCTCCTTTATCTACTTCCTCCTTTAAGCTTCTATCCTTATCTATACACTCGGTTTGCACAGAGACAAATGACGGAACAGAGCTAATAGTTCCTCATGCACAACGTGTTAAATATAGACTGGACTTCTGAATAAGACATAGGGATCATTCTTCATCGTCTTTTTAATTTCCAGCTTTCTGTAGACGATGTCTCGTTTCTTCCAAAGTTCTTCTTTTTAATTATCGGGATGCTAAATCTAGCTTCGTTATTAAGTAGGGGCAGCAGAAGAGACGTCATCCAAATCTCTTCCGACGTTCTCTTCTTAAATTAGGTTGCCTCAGAGTTTCTGAGCTGGAATAAGGTGCTTCACTGAGCAACTATCAGAGACTGGGCAGAGGAGGAATGGGGGAGACCGCCTCCCCAGCCTGACCCTTCCAGAGAAGAAGATGACAGTTTAGATTTACAACAGGGGTTTGAGGGAGGTCAGAGCTCAGAGGCAGATGAGTGGGAAAGTTGGGAAATATTGGGAGAGGGGGAGGAAGAGGAAGCACCAGGGGAGTGATGGACACAGTGTCTTTAGAAATCATTCCAGATCCTTCGTCTCCCAAAACCCGGCGAACCTTGAAAGTAGGAGAGCAAAGAGCTCAAAGACAGAGGCAACACCCATAGGAGAGATAATCAGATTGACGAATGAGGTCCCAACTAAAGAAGAATGACAACTTAAACTGATGGAATATACACAGCATGTGGACCTAACATATAGAACAGGCATAGGCAAACACGGCCCTCCAGATGTTTTGGGACTACAACTCCCATCATCCCTAGCTAACAGGACCAGTGGTCAGGGATGATGGGAATTGTAGTCTCAAAACATCTGGAGGGCCGAGTTTTCCGATGCCTAATATAGAATAAGAGAACAAGAAGAACATACATTTAAAGAAGATTGGAAAATGTTTATCGAATACATGGGGGGGGGGAATTGTGTACACTTGAAAACGTTGGCAGCATTAAGATAAATTCAACAGGTTAAACAAGTTTGGATGGATGTAATAATGGAATACTGAATGGTTTGGTTTATGTAAAATATGCGGGGGTTTATGATATGCAAACTGAACCATGGAAAGAGAAGAAGGGAAGTCATTGACATTTTAAGGTTGTTAAAATGAATATTCTAAATTGTAAAACAGGAAATTTTCCCAGAGCATTTTCATAGCGTTTTTCATAGCTGTGTAGATGCAGCCTTGGTTGTGAAGCTCGCTGGGCGACCTTGGGCCAGTCCCTCTCTCTCTCAGACTGACTTACCTCCCAGGGTTGTGGTGAAGACAAAACGGAAGAGGGAGACTCCACGTTTGCCGCCTCGAGGTCCTCAGAGGAAAGGCGGGATAAATAATGAATAAAGAGATAATTCAAAATGCTGGTTCTGAAAGACCTCTACCTCTTGAGAGCAGAGTACCAGAGGAATCGCCTGTCTCCACATGGCCCTTTCCTGAGGAAAATGATCTGCCGACATTGCCCTCCAAAAGGCCATCTCCGTGATCACTACCTGTCTCATCACTGTGGATCTTAGAGATTTGGATTGCCACAACTCTAACGGGATTTCATTTTATGGCAAAGAACCACTTGTTCATAGGACCACTTGGAAGCCGCCCTTGTTTACTGTCTGCGTTAATCTCAGTTCGAACCGTTGTGTTTCCTTTTTCAAAATGCTGCCATTTTCAACTTTAGTTCGTATATGTTATCCGTACTGTTTGCTTTGCTATATGGAAACTGCTTTGGGGCCGTTTACAGCGGAAAGCAGCAAATATAAATAAATTAAGTAAAGGAATAGCTGTACAAACTGATGGTGGGTGCTCTTTATTCCGCATTCATCCACCAGCTGAAACTTATTGTGCTGGTTTAATTGTTTTAGGAGGCCTCCAACGATAATATACCACAGCAAAAGCAAAAATAAAGTAGGAGTGCTGCAGTTTGTCCTTTTTCTCAAAGTGTAACAAACTGGGATCAAAGCACAACCTTCCCTTATATCGGTGCCCCCAGCTGCTGCCACTTTTAACCCAAATTTGAATTTAATTTAATTTGTTTATAAATATTTTTTATTGGGTTTTACAAAACAAAAAATTGTAACAATACTGAATGCATAACTATATCTTGAGATTTCTCTGAATCTTGCGACTTCCCCCCATCCTGTCAGTGGTCCTAATGTCAATGTTTTCAGCTGCATATTACATCATAGTCTATACAGTGGCACCTCTAGATACGAACGGAATCCGTTCCGGAGCACTGTTCGCATCTAGAGGTAAACATTACTAGCAATGGCACATCTGCGCACGCACGTGTCACTTTTCGCCACTTCTGCGCATGCTTGTGACGTCATTTTGAGCGTCTGCACATGCGCAAGTGGCGAAACCCGGAAGTAACGCGCTCTGTTATTTCCAGGTTGCCACAGAGCGCAACTCGAATGCGCTCAACTCGAAGCATATTCAACCAGAGGTATGACTGTATGTTATATCTATCCATATCATCCATCATATTTGTTACATTACAAGCGTGATTAAAATTCTGCTAAGGTTTTCATCTGCTTACAGTGGTCTCCTAAATATATTATAATCCCCCCCCCATTCTTTCTTGAAGTTTTTGTCTTCTTGATTCCTGAGCTTTCCGGTCAGCTTTGCCAATTCGGTGTAGTCCATCAGCTTAGCCAAGTTTTGATTTTAAAGGCGGGGGCTGGAGGGGGGGAGATGGAAAGAGAAATAGTTCCTTGCGATCTAAAGCCCCAGATCAAGATATTTTTATCTTGGAATGCTCAAGGCCCTGTGAAGATTGAATAAATTCTCCACTGCCTTCTTGGCACAGTTAGAGAGTCAACATTCTCAGAAAAGCACCAGCTTTGAGTTTTGCCAACCAGCGAAAAGAACGCAGCAGCCCAGTTGTTCCAGACCAGCCCTCGTTACAAAATGGGCCACATTAATTCCACCGAGGCCACTTGCCAAAGCACCCCCCAGCTTCACAGGGTTCCCCCTTTTCACCTTTCTTATTTTTTTGAATGTTAACATTTCTTATTTCCCAAAGGCTACAGCTCCTCCTCCATTCAGACATCTCTCTGTAGCTCTTACGCTTTCCCATCGCTCCGGCCCTGCAAAAGTCCTCCTGAAACCTTCAAGGAGCAGCAGCTGATCAAAGCAAGACCGACCTGGACTACCTTCTCTGCACTTTGTCCTCTTTGTGGAATAAATAGGGACGGCCAATGGCCCAATGTTTGATTTAGAGTCAGCTTGATAGGATACGACCAGCCGGAGAAAAACGTTATCTTGTTTTCTTTCTTTTTGTATACAAAATCATTGCATTAAATAAAAATAAAAAATATGTAAAACACACATGGAAATGCCGTTTACCTTCCCGCCACAGCGGTACCTATTTATCTACTTGCACTGGTGTGCGTTCGAACTACTAGGTTGGCAGAAGATGGGACAGGGCAACGGGAGCTCACCCCGTCGCGGGGATTCGAACTGCCGACCTTCTGATTGGCAAGCCCAAGAGGCTCTGTGGTTTAGAGCACAGCGCCACCCACATCCCCATGAAGCAGTTGCTGAGACTGAAGGTCCCCACCTCTCCACAGCTGCATAAGTCCCTTCCTCTTCAGGGTTTTTTCCCCTAAGCAATCAAGAGACTGCATCTGTGCATTGCCAATCTCTCCTCCGCCCTTTCCATGCCTCTTCTGGTTCTGGGAGGCAAGTGGGGAAGGGAGCTTGTCACAGCAGGAGCAGGAGACACCCTTGACTCTTCATGAGTTGTACAAATATCTCATCCTCCCACCTCTCCTGCTTCAGCTTCCACCTCTGATTCTGGAATTCTCTCTGCCACAGGCTCGACCAGCTCACTAAGTGTGCTGGTCCCATGGGTTAACTGTGAGGCGAGGTCTGAGTCCAGTCCTAGGTCGAGGGTGCAGCATGGAGGCAGTCCATCAAAGCTGAAGCTGGGTCCAAGGCAGGGAGTCGGGTGAGGTCAGGAGCTCTGGCAGAAAAGCAGGACAGGGTGCAGGCAGGAACTGGCCACCAACAATGTTGCTCCCGCAACTTGGGACTAGGGCTGGCTGGCTTTTATCTACCCCGAGGCATAGGGCAGCCCCAATCCTCAGGTGATTTGCCTCTCCTGGCCTGGAGACGAGCACTCCTCCTGCGGGAACTTAGTTCCCTACGCCTCTCTGCCCTGAGCCTCTGCAACTCAGGAGAGACTGGAGGGTTACCGGACCCAGAGGCAACCTCAGCTTCCCCTGATGGGGCTGAGAGTGGAGCACCTGCAGGCAATGGGTCCTCCATCAGCTCAGGAGCCAGAGCAGACTCAGCTGATGCCTGCACCTGAGGATCCAGCACAGGTGAGGACCCTTCAGGCTCAGGCCCCAGCCCTGGCTCAGCTGGTTCTGGAGGCGGGGACTTCTGTGCAGGCTGGGATCCCTCAGGTTCAGCCTCCCAGTCCGAATCCCAGGCCATCACACTAAGCCCTGTTAACGGTTCAGCTCCAATACCTCGTCCTCCCAGTCTTCTCCCTCTTCTCTCTCTCCATCATCCCACCAACACTTCTTGGGCTCTGAGCCTTCTTCCTTCGGTGGTTCCCCAGCTGGGCCCTCCTACTTTTCCTCTGCGTCCAACCAGCCCATGACAGTTTAGCATTCCCTGCCTCCCTGTCCCTTCTCCAAAGCAAACTGGCCTGTTCAGATGGCTCCATTGTAAAGGAAAAGGGGCTTCAGGCGGGGGCTTGTGTGCAGCATGTGTGAAGTTTGTTTGCTGCTATTAAACCTGTTAAATTGTGGGTAAACATATCAGACGACACAGCGATTCTTCAAACAGCTCTTGTTTATTCACAGGCCAGAACAGAACTGAACTGAAGGGGTCAGCCAGCCTGCTTATATAGAGCTCCACTAGAACGCAACAGTAACCACTTTCTGTGATCTCTGAACGTCACTTTCAATCCCTTATTTGCATATGTGGACCTGAGTGAAAACTATCTACAGTATTCCCCTGCTGGCCCAGGGTGAGAACTTCAGTACATAACAAAACCATTGTTGGTGTGAACAGAATACCCTACGTTAGAACCACTAAGACCCCATCTTTCTTTTGTATGCCATCCCTCAATCTTCCCACAACATTCTGACATCCATTTCAGTTCCTTCCAATCTTCTTCTCCCTTAACTGTCAGCTGAGTGTCATTTCTTTACATTCGGTTGACAGGGAGATGTATGAAACTGACAAAAACAACAGACCGCAGCATAACAAAACAAAGAAATCGCGCAGACATCTGCCGGCGGATCCTTCTATTCGGAGAAGTCGGATGCAAAATGTTTGAGATGTTCCGTCAGGGAAAAATCACTTTTGGCAGTCTTTATCCTCAGCTCCTTCCTGCAAATTCACCTTGAAAAGCTTCATATCTCCCGAGACACACACATGCAAATATTCAAACAATGATATGGTAATGCACAAACAAGTTGAAGAACGGAGGCCGTACGTGAACTTTGCAGAATTAAGGAAGCTTCGGAGGCTTCTCTCGTGGAATTATTATTGAAATGTTAGTATGAGTTTTGTATGCCATACAGCTAGATCTTCTCATTTTTTGTGGTGCTGACACTAAGTCATTCTGACTAGACATGCAGCTGTGTCTCTTAGCTGGATCAGACTGTGATTAATAGGGTGTGCTGAGCTGCTGTAGAAAAACTAAGTCAGCCGCAGACATGGAAAATCCAGTTGCTCTGAAGGAGACGGGATTTTTGAACTCAATATCAATCGTTTCCCAATTTAATTCAAAGTCAACCCATTTCCTTCTTTCTTTAAAAGAAAAAAGAATTAGAAGTTTGCCTACATTGGAAAGAAGCAGAAGTCCCAGTAAAGGAAGAATGGATATGTAGTGGTTGGGAGTTACTCGTGCGTAATCCTGCCCCGTTTGAGCATTGGATTGCCTGGTTAAACCCTCCGGACTGCACAGCCCATCTCAGCGTGGCTCCCCTTAGTCACTCGTAGAATCTGACTGTGGGTGTTTCTTAAAGCGCTGCCAACATAAGAGTTGTTTGACGCCCAATCGTCTCCGCCTCTCACTACGCGGGAGTCTCCTGCACAGGGCGGGCGTGGGCAGCGGGGGGCTTGGGCTCTCCTCACTAACTTCCAACGAAGAGTCCTGGAGCCCCTGCACCTCCCTGTCCCGTTGCTCTCCTGGATCCCTGGTGTTACACTCATTCTCTTCCCCTTCTTCCCAGCTGAGTCTCCCCCTAGCGCTGGGACCTTCTCCTGCAGAATCAGAGACCCTCTCCTTCTCCCGTGCCTCAGATGTCAGTTCCCTGACAGGATACAAAAACTTATGGAATATGCAGAAATGGTGAAACTTACCAGAAGATTAAGAAATCAAGATAACAATTTTTTAAATAAAAGAATGGAAATGGTTTATTGAATATTTACAGATAAATTATAAACATTGGCAGGATTATTGTAACAACATGCAGTTTTATAAGAGTATATATTTAAAGAAGATGAATAATTGAGCAAATTAAGTTAATTTGGATATGCAGAAAGTATGAAAAACAAATTTAAGGAACCAAAGAAGAGGGGGAAGGAAGTCAAGTTTTGAAATGTCAAAATGAATGTAAAAGTAGTGAAATATATAAAACTAGTGAAATGTATAAACTTGAAAGGATAATTAAAATAAATAAATTTTAAATAGACTGAATTTGCCTACATTTTGGTGAACACCAGGTTGTTCTGCAACCACTGAACACCCCTAGAATGAAAAGTGGAACCTCTAGGCAAGATGATGATCTTGGGCATGAGGCAATTTTTACTCTGCAGAAATATAGGGCATGTTTTTAAAGGCTCAAAGTATATTGCACAATCCCTTTGAAATGTTGGAAACATCCAAAAGAAGATATAAACTGCATCCATACGTGGTGAATGAGAAAGGGCACATTGGCTAAAAAAATAAATCTGGTGGAACCAATATTAAAAGTTTAAGATAGATTCTCCTTTTGTTAAGCTAATCAAAGAATGTAGCTGTTATAGATTTGGGGGACTAAACCATAGAAATTAATAAATGGTAGGATTTTGATTAATTGGGATGTGGCTGAAAGTACAAGCGGCAGAGTTATGCAAACTAGCCTGTCTGGCCTAACGAAGAGCAAAACTGTTAGCATGACAAAAGGTGTCAATGGGCCATCTGAGAGGAATTCTTTGGCCTGGGGAGACAGATGTTACCAAGGGATGTGCGTTTGAAGTGACAGGAAAATAGAGTTTTGAGCAAGGTGTTCTGGGAAGAAGAGAGAGAAAAGACTGGGATCCATCTTGGGCAGGCTGGCTGAAGGCTGGCTTGGACATCAGGGCTGCACTGCTGTGGAGAGAACAAACCCCTCATGAAATGACCATACTGCAAGATCAGGACTCCCTCCATGCAGACTGAAGGTGTAAACAGGTGAATAAACCATATTTCTTAAAGCTACTACAGTCTCTGCTGTGTTTTAAAGTCCAAATCTGTGCCTGGAAAGCGTGGCACCAAACAAAGTTTGGGTGAGCCCTGAGTCCCATCAAACTGCTGGCTAACCCAATGTGCTTGGGCTGTGCATGACAAAACTCTCAACTCCTGCTGTTTGTCTCCATCGTCTACCAATGGGAGTGTTCCCACCTGTGAACATGGAGACGTTATTTTTAGCTATTATTTTATCATAGCAGGACTGCTTCTGAAGATGAGTAATTGTGAAGTCAGAACCACTGAGCATACACAGGACTGCGTTGTCGGACATTTCCCAGACCATCCTTATTAACCAAGCTGTTGTCTTACTGATACTCTTCTGTTTGAAGAATGTTGTGGCGATGGGAGGAGGAGAGAAACCAAGCATAGAAGCATCTTTCTAGCTTCTTGTTAATGTCAACCGCACATTTTGGTGTCACCGATGGAGGAAAAGCTTTCAATCATTTCCATTTCACCTAGAACAGTTTTTATTTAGCAAGTCACCACACACTAATATTTCAGATGTTATATGCAGATAAATTTGGACATCCACCAATAAAAAGGTTTTGATATCGGCTGGCAGGCATTTTTTAAAAGTTTGCAATGATTGAAGACTTGAATACAGTGGTACCTCAGGTTACATACACTTCAGGTTACATACGCTTCAGGTTACAGACTCCGCTAACCCAGAAATAGTGCTTCAGGTTAAGAACTTTGCTTCAATATGAGAACAGAATTTGTGCTCTGGCAGCACAGCAGCAGCGGGAGGCCCCATTAGCTAAAGTGGTGCTTCAGGTTAAGAACAATTTCAGGTTAAGAACTGATCTCCGGAACGAATTAAGTACTTAACCCGAGGTACCACTGTACAAAGGAGGAACAGGAAATGGCTGCAGAGGAAGAGTAGGGATTCAGATGTTCTTGAACTCTAATTCCCACCATGCCTGGTCAATGGTCAGGGATGATGTGAACTGTAGTCCAGCAATATTTGGAGGGCCATACAGCCCTCGAAATCCAGATACACCTTTCAAAATGTTGTGTCTTAAAATGAATAATCTACACAACTGAGAGGAAATGGAAAGGGGGAAAGTATGGTCTTCAGTTACCCAGAAGATTTGTTGCTTTACAAAGCTGGCTCTGACCGTCAGATGATAGAACTTCAAACTCTGCTTTCTCCTTCTTTGCTTTTTCTATATTATACGTCAAGCAGTGGCGTAGTGTGTGGGGTGCAGGGGGGGCTGGCCGCACCGGGCGCAACATCTGGGGGGCGCACTCTCGCGCTCGCAGCTCTCTGCCCCTACCTGGCTCACTCACTCTCTCTCACTGCAGTGCTGGCTGTGCGAATCCGATCCAAGCCGCTGGGTCGCCGCCCACTGTGGAGGGGGTGGGTGCCAGGCGTGCGGTGCGGAGAGAGAGAGAGGGACTATCTGGGGGAGGGACAGTGCAGCGGCTGCCCAGCGCAGCGCTGAGCGCGGGAGAGAACCACACCAGACCAGACCAGGCAGCAGCAAGAAGAAGCTGGCAGCGGCGGCAGGTTAGGGGTTAGGGGGTGCAAATTACTTGCCTTGCCCCGGGTGCTGACAACCCACGCTACGCCGCTGACGTCAAGACATACAGAATGGGCATCGACATAAACCACCACCAAGCCAGAGAAAAGAGGAGGAGCAAAACAACAACTCATGTCCTCTTCCAATTACACATAGTAAACATTGTGCAGAACAAAACCAAAGTATTAACTCGTATCAAAATGCTCACCCAAGACTGTCACTGGGCAAGGACCACTGGGCACTTAAGAGCCCAGGAAAATGGGAGGCATGACACACTGCTCTTCCCAAAGGAATGAAGAGCTCCAGTCCTAAACAATGGCATGGCGATGGCAGGTTAAGGCAGTGGCATAGCGTGAGCTGCCAGCACCCGGGGCCACGGGTGGGAGGAAGGGAAATGGATGGCGTATTCATGCACATTCAACAGCCTAACAGCATCCGCGTCACCCAGGAGATTGCAGCTGCAGAGATAAGAAAAGAAGAGTTGTTCGGTTGTCTGGGGAGGTCACTTCCTGGTTGGCATAGAGAAGTCATTTTCAATGGAGCCCAGCAACGGAAGCACATAGCTGTATCAAGGCAGCACCGGGTGTTGGAATTTGGAGCCCCTAACAATTTTGTGTCCAGAGCAACCACCTCTGTGCCTTCCTCCACGCTACACCACTGGGTTAAGGGATGTAAAAATCTACCCATTTCGGTTACTCTTGGTTTCAAATTTTCTCCATATTTCCGCATCAGTTTGTGTATTTTTTTAAAAAAGGTTCTCCTGAAAATATGTCACCATTTTAGGGCACATGCCTCTAGACACATTTCTGCAAAGCATTTCCCCCTAATGCTATGCATTTTGTATGTTGTTTGGCTAACATATGCATTTTTTTATTATTTCAGAATTTATTTATTTGGTTTTTCAGATTAATGTCTTGCAATCCCATATCCAAGATGCAACTCCAAAGAATCACCTGGACTTCTCTCCTCCCCCTTGTGGGTCCTATTGTTAATCATTTCTTCCTGCATCTTTTATGATAATCCAAAATTTTACATCTCCATCATATGCAAAATTCAACTTCCGATCCTACTAATGATTTTAACTGTTTACAATGGTTTTTAAGATAAGTTATAAAATTTCCCCATTCCTTATTAAACTTTTGGTCTTCCTGATTTCTGATTCTTCTGGTCATTTTGGCGATTTTGGCATAATCCGTCAACTTAATTTGCCATTCTTCTCTGCTAGGGACTTTATCTTCGTTCAATCTCTGGGCCAATATACCGTATTTTTCGCCCTATAGGACGCACTTTTCCCCCCCAAAAATGAAGGGGAAATGTGTGTGCGTCCTATGGGGCGAATGCAGGCTTTCGCTGAGGCCTGGAGAGCGAGAGGGGTCGGTGCGCACCGACCCCTCTCGCTCTCCAGGCTTGAGGAAGCTATCCGCAAGCCTTGCAAGCCCGGCGGGAGTTCCCGCGGGCTCGCAAGGCTTGCGGGCAGCAGCCTGCAGCCCGAAGCCTCCGGAGGGTGCCCCGTGCTTTGCGCAGGTGTCTGCAAGTCTTGCCAGCCCGGCGGGAGTTGCCGCCGGGCTAGCAAAGCTTGCGGATAGCAGCCTGTTCTGGGGGCTGGGGTTGGGGGAAGCTCGGGCTTCCCCTGCCCCAGCTCCGCGGCTGGGGGGGGAAATAATTATTTTTTTATTCATTCCCCCCCCAAAAGGAGGGGCGTCCTATGGGCCAGTGTGCCCTATAGGGCGAAAAATACGGTATACATTTTTTCATACACGTTATCTGGCCAGAGAACTGCATGACAAAATTTGGGAAAATGTGGATTGTGGCCGGCTGACATACGCACTTCAAATTCAAGCGCTTATGCCAGCAAAATGTTTTCAGTTGTGTTCAGCTGACTTGGAGGAGATCCATTGAAATCGATGGCTATGACAAACTTAGCTCCATTGCTTTCGAGGGCTCCATGCTGAGTAAAAGTCAGCTGACAGCAACCCTTTGCTCCTGCGAGAATGTGCAGCTCCCACAAACCCAGACCGCTTTCGGAAAGAGCTTTTGCCTACCCTCACTTTACAGGAAGAGTTCAACCTCAGGTTAATAGGCTGCTGAGAAGACAGGCCGCTTTAAATTAAATGTATCAAAATAAATTAGACCAAGCCAAGGCACCCAATTGATCCGTTAACATCTAACGGTTTGTTGGGAGATTTACGATCGGGCAAGAATGCCCTTATCCTGCAAAGGCTTGTTTCTGGTAAGTAGCTTCCCTCACATGTGTACCCTGAAATGCAACTCAAAGACACATGGGTGCGATTACTCAGGGATTGGTTTGCAGTCCCTATAAATTGTAAACCCCCTCACGGCAGAAGACCTGGCTTCTTGAGGTCATCTCCACACCGATGCTGGAAAACAATGGGTGGTATAAAATAGACGTTCATTAAGACAGATATAGTGACTATCATAACTCTTCAAAGAACCAGACAGATTTTCCTTGGTCCCATGTAAATTATTCATCCTTATGGTGCACAGATCGGAGAGGATTTTCCAAATATTACAGGATGGAGTGTGTTTTTCGCATCTGGAATTCAAAGTGTGTGTGAGAGAGAGTTTAATACTCCACAGCTTGTCCTATTTGTTACTGAAGAATTTCAAGCAACACAAAGTAAAAGGTACAAATTTTTTACATAATGCAAAAATCCTTTATTTTTCCACGCCTTTTCTTTTTGGTCTGAATGTCATCTTGTCTGTGGTTAGATTGTTCCTTGTCCCTTTCAACAGAAAATGAAAAGCAGTATTGGAATGACACACACAAAAGCACTGGTGTCCCGTCCCCCCCCCTTAATTTTTTACTGAATTTCATACAATTAAACAAATTCTATTCAGCTTCCATGCTTAACATTTTGATTTCCCATCCTTACTTCCATGATGTTTCTGTTCAAGTCCTTTATATACTGCCTTAAATGTAACAATTACCGCATTTTTTGCACCATAACACTCACTTTTTTCCTCCTAGAAAGTAAGGGGAAATGTCTGTGCGTGTTATGGAGGAAATGCCTACGGGTGGCATGCCTACGGATCAGTGGCATAGCGTGGGTTGTCAGCACCCGGGGCAAGGCAAGTAATTTGCGCCCCCTAACCCATGGATTTGCACCCCCTAACCCGTGGATTTGCGCCCCCTAACCCTAACCCCCAGATGTTGCGCCCGGTGCGGCCGGCCCCCCCTGCACTCCCCACGCTACGCCACTGCTACGGATTTTCCTCCTCTAAAAACTACGTGCGTGTTATGGTCGGGTGCGTGTTATAGAGCGAAAAGTACGGTATTTCTATAACATATATCCCACATTGCATTCCCTTCTCATTCTCACTCCTTTGCTTATAGTCCCAGTCCTGCCTGCGATTTCATTTGAGTATAATATTTTCTCAGAGAGTCCAAAAAGGGTCTCTTCTACAAACGTTTTGTCTTCTTGCTCTCTTATTTTTGCCGTCAATTTCGCCATCTCTGTGTAGTCCAATAGTTCTAAAGTCCACTAAGCTCTGGGGTTTAAAATATTTCAGATTCAACACCAATCAACCAACCTTTATTGGCATACAGATTCAGCATCGTCAAAAGTAAACTGTACATTTTAAGAAATTAGAGCCACATTGAGTGGTTGTAGTTTTTCAAGATATTCCTTTGGAAACTAAAAGAGAAGCCCATGGAATTTTGGTCATACACACCCAGCTCTCTAGTAACATGCAATAAATAGTCTGCAGTCTTGAACACCTACTTAAAAAGGTAAAGGGATCCCTGACCATTAGGTCCAGTCGCGGACGACTCTGGGGTTGCGGCTCTCATCTCGCTTTATTGGCCGAGGGAGCTGGCATACAGCTTCTGAGTCATGTGGCCAGCATGACTAAGCCGCTTCTGGCGAACCAGAGCAGCGCACAGGAAACGCTGTTTACCTTCCCGCTGGAGCGGTACCTATTTATCTACTTGCACTTTGACGTGCTTTTGAACTGCTAGGTTGGCAGGAGCAGGCACCGAGCAACGGGAGCTCACCCCATCGCGGGGATTCGAACCACTGACCTTCTGATCGGCAAGTCCTAGGTTCCATGGTTTAGACCACCTGGGAGTAAAACCCGATGAACTCAGTTGAGCTCACGTCTGGGTTTATAAAAGGGTGCTGTCAGTTACTGAGGTGGGGTGCTAATGCATACATTTGGGTGTATTCATCCCTGCCAAGATGTGCTGATGTAGATAAGACTGAATATACATCGGTCATATCTTATTGTTTAATTAAGTCGCCCACAGCTGAAAGAAAATAGCTTTCTTTAATTACAGCATTTTTCATCCAGCAGGGGTACATTTCCAAAGTGAGACGCAGAAGGGCCTCCTTCTGTAAATGTACCACTCTGCAAACATAAATCATGTTCATTTTTGCCCATTACCATCAACACTAATGCATACTGGGTTTGGTCTGCATTTTTAGTATTGTGCAACCTGGACCATACTGAGATGTGGGTGGCGCTGTGGGTTAAACCACGGAGCCTAGGACTTGCCAATCAGAAGGTCAGCGGTTTGAATCCCTGTGACGGGGTGAGCTCCCGTTGCTTGGTCCCTGCTCCTGCCAACCCAGCAGTTTGAAAGCACGTCAAAGTGCAAGTAGATAAATAGGTACCGCTCTGGCGGGAAGGTAAACAACGTTTCAGTGCGCTGCTTTGGTTCGCCAGAAGCGGCTTAGCCATGCTGGCCGCATGACCAGGAAGCTGTACGCCGGCTCCCTCGGCCAATAAAGCGAGATGAGCACCGCAACCCCAGAGTCGGCCACGACTGGACCTAATGGTCAGGGGTCCCTTTACCTTTACCTTTAACCTGGACCATATACCGCACCTACCGAGCCACCCATTTGGCATTGTCCTTCGCAAACATGACTTTCAGGGGCAGACAGATTTCAAGAGTTTTCTGCTTACAGTGGTACCTCGGGTTAAGAATTTAATTTGTTCTGGAGGTCCGTTCTTAACATGAAACTATTCTTAACCTGAGGTACCACTTTAGCTAATGGGGCCTCCCGCTGCCGCTGCGCGATTTCTGTTCTCATCCTGAAGCAAAGTTCTTAACCCGAGGTACTATTTCTGGCTTAGCAGAGTCTGTAGCCTGAAGCGTCTGTAACCTGAAGCATCTGTAACCCGAGGTACCACTGTATATTTAAATATGTATTGGCTGAGGGTTGAACTCCCCATCCCATAGCAACAAAAAGTCCCACTGCCATTTCAGATTGTGTGTTGTTATCAGCAACCAGGCTGTGCTCCTGGGACAGAATGCCCAAGGGAGCATGGCTACATACTGGCCAACCACCCAGATTTCAGTGTGGCACCCCGGAATTACAGAAGCCACCCCGGCTTCTGATTGGATCCTGGGATGTCCCGCCTTTTGGTGCGAGTCAGCTGGCTCACGCCAGATCAGCTGACCCATAACCACGTGTCTCAATTTGGAACCCTTGGATGTTGGAGCCGGGCATATGATACGGCTTTATCCCACGGCTGCATTCTTGAGGAGAAAGTATGGCTGCCCCGTTTTGCCAAGGACTAGTTTGAATCAGGCCTGCAATTGTGAATAGTCTTAACTACTGTATATATGGAATAAATGTCAGCAAAAATGATTCCGAGTCAAATTGCATGCCACAGCAAAAGGGTTCAGGGAAATGGGACCAAACCCTTTTGTCCCAGGTGTGATTTCTTTTCTAAGGACAGCCTCTCTGGTTAATAATAATAATAATATAATTTATTATTTATACCCTGCCCATCTGGCTGAGTTCCCCCAGCCACTCTGAGTGGCTCCCAATCAAATGTTGAAAACAGTACAGCATTAAATATTAAAAACTTCCCTAAACAGGGCTGCCTTCAGATGTCTTTTAGAGATAGGATAGCTGCTTATTTTTTTCACATCTGAAGGGAGGGCGTTCCACAGGGCGGGCGCCACTACTGAGAAGGCCCTCTGTCTGGTTCCCTGTAACCTCACTTCTCGCAATGAGGGAACCGCCAGAAGGCCCTCTGCGCTGGATCTCAGTGGAGACGCTCCTTCAGGTATACAGGACCGAAGCCGTTTAGGGCTTTAAAGGTCAGCACCAACACTTTGAATTGTGCTCGGAAACGTACTGGGAGCCAATGGTTAAGGATAATGGATTTAAATTTCCCGAAATGGGAATGTTTCCTTATGTTTGGGTTGCCATATTTCAAAAAGTGAAAATCTGGACACAAAAGTTGTTGAGCTTCTTTTGGCAAAGTTGTTGAACTTTTTTTTTATGTGCTCCCCCCACCCTGCAAAATCTCAATGAATGAATGAATTTTTAGAGATACTATTTAGCAAATTTGCCAAAATCTACACTTCCAATATGGGTTGCCATATGTCTGGATTTTCATGGACATTGCATCGATTTCCACCAGGACACTACTTCCAATGGCTGAATCCCTGCAACGTCTGGGAGATTCTGCGCATATGACCACCCTAGGTTATGTTGAATTTCTGTGTATTCTTAGCATGGGATTTTTCTTTGGCAGTAGCTCTCTCATGGGATTGGCTGACTGTGAGTCACATGAGAAAGGCGTTCCATTCTGTTGTGACTGTTATTCCAATAACTGCCATTTTAAACTGTTTTCTGTTCTACTCTGTCTCTGGGTGTGTGAGGGAGAATGGCTGCTGAGAGAGGTTTCTCTGGATGCAGCTGAGGACAAGGATATGTCAGTGTGGCTGGTCTAGGTTGATAATAGGGATATTAATAGGGAGAAACCTGTGCTCTCTATAAGGGACAAAGTGAATAAGCATGAGATTGTAGATCTGTTCTTCTGTGTTATTTGTTTATGAAAATCAAGTTCTTTTGAATATAAAGAGTCTGGACCTTTCATATTGTCAAAATTATATATATGAAAAATCATTTATATATATAAATATATTGTTTTTATTTGATTTTACAAATATAAATTTATAACAATACCAAATATATAGCCGTATGAAGACATTTCTCTGAATTTTGAGACTCCCCCCCCCATTCCCTCCATGGGTCCTATTGTTAACATTTTCAACTGCATATTATTTCATAATCTATATTTTGTATCTATCCATATTATCCATAGTGTTTGTTACAAGTGAGATTAAAATCCTGCTAATGTTCTCATCTGCTTACAGTGGTCTCCTAAATGAATTATAATTTCCCCCCATTCTTTCTTGAATTTCGTGTCTTCTTGTTCCCTGAGCTTTCTGGTCAGTTTTGCCATTTCGGCGTAGTCTAACAGCTTGGTTTGCCATTCCTCTCTGGTAGGGACTCTTTCTTCTTTCCATCTCTGGACTAGTAGCATATGTGCTGCTGTTGTCGCATACATAAAAAGTATTTTCTGTTCATACACACACACAGTCGTACCTTGAATCTTGAACGCCTTGCTAGTCGAATGTTTTGGTTCCCAAATGCCGCAAACCCAGAAGTGAGTGTTCCGGTTTGCAAACGTTATTTGGAACCCAAACATCCGGCGCAGCTTCTGATTGGCTGCAGGAGCTTCTTGCAGCCAGTCGGAAGCATTGACTTGGTTTCCAAGTGTTTTGGAAGTCGAACGGACTTCTGGAACGGATTCCGTTCACTTCCAAGGTACCACTGTATATATACACAAACAACAACAACATCCAGCTCCTGTGACTGTCTGGGAAGAGAAAGCTTCAAACGCACCATGAAAACAGCCTGTTCAGCCCCTGGCAGTGGAGAACCCTTTCACATTGCTCTCTAATGAGCCCCTTTGGCTGATGAGAAGCATAACACTGACAGGCTCCAGATGCTGTAGTCGTCAGCCCTCCACATCTCCAGGCAGCTCTTTCTCTGCCTGACGTTCAAGGGAGTTAAAGGGAGCCCTGCTGTTGCCGTGGACGGAGGTGGGATCGAGACCTCTGAGAGCTCCTGATGAAACTGGAGGACTTTGGTGAGTTGACAGAGTCACTGAAATACCTCCAAGTTTTCCTTTCCTTTGTGGCTCGGATAATGGACACAGATATGGGACCAGGGCCTTTTTTCCCTTTCAACCGGAGCTCGAAGGAGCTCAGTTCTGGCCCCTCTCAGGCAGGAGCCATTGCCATTCTAAGAGAACAAGGGAGAAGTTCATGTTGAGCTCTGGCGCCTCTTTGTCTAGAAAAATAGCTTTGTATGGAGCTAAAGACTAGTAGCTTGCCGTGCCTTGGGGAGTTATGGGTGCCACAATTTAAGAAGAATATTGGCAAGCTGGGATGTGGGCAGAGGAGGCTGACGGAGATGATCAAGGGTCTGGAAACCAAGCCCTGATATGACATTGGGACGTAGCATGCAGTGTGATGTACGTGACTTCGCCCCCCCCCCCAATCTCCCTCACAAGTTGGCGCCTCTGTTGGGCAGCGCCATTGTAGCTCCTCTGCCTTTAATGCCCACGGCAAAGTCAGAGATTTGAGGCAGATGGGACAGAAACGGTGATCTCATCTATAAGGAATACAGTACTTCGCCATTTGTTTTAGGGGTAACCCACCCTTGTGAGGATCACCCGTATCTGTCATGATTAGATCCTGTAATTATTATTATTATTATTATTATTATTATTATTATTATTATTATTTTATTTATACCCTGCCCATCTGGCTGGGTTTCCCCAGTCACTCTGGGCGGCTCCCCACAGAATATTAAAAACATGATAAAACAGCAAACATCAAAAAGTTCTCTAAACAGGGCTGCCTTCAGATGTCTTCTAAAAGTCAGCTGTTTCCTTGACATCTGATGGGAGGGCGTTCAACAGGGCGGGTGCCACTACTGAGAAGGCCCTCTGCCTGGTTCCCTGCAGCTTCACTTCTCGCAGTGAAGGAACCCCCAGAAGGCCCTCAGCACTGGACCTCAGTGTCCGGACTGAACGACGGGGGTGGAGACGCTCCTTCAGGTATACTGTGTCTTGTTGTTTCCTTTCCCCCAATACCATCCTTGGTGTGAAACAGCGTACATATTGTTTTGACCAGAATCCATTATTCGGTCCATTCATTTCTTGCCGGAGATTCATAACTGGGGGAAAGAGTTGAGGAACGGGTGGCAAGGGATGGGTGGGGAAATACCACTGGTGAGGAGCATCGCCAGCATGAACGGTCACCCCTGTTGTCCCACCAAAACCGCAAAATTCTGGGATAATACAGGTGGTGGGGAGAGATTGAGAAAGGCAGGTGGCTTGCTTCAGATTCACTGTAAACACTGTACACTGACACCACACAACAGAGGGCTACATTAATGTTCAGCACACATGGCTCTCATCCTACTTCATGCATGGGATGCTGGCTACAGAAGGGGCTTCCAATTTTTAAAAAGAAAAATGACCAAAAGCTTAGCTGTTAGCCCAGAGTACAGCTCCTAACAACTGAAAGCTGAATAATTAAATTAAAAGAGGATTATATCCTGCAGGCAAACAAAATAATGTCTCCTGCAGGTATTGGCAAGGCGGCAATGTTTCCACCTCCCTCCCACCCCCGCTGCTGAACTCAGCAGCATGGGAGTACGAAAATACCACTCCCCCGGTCTTAATAGTTATTTTTAAAATATTCATAGCCAAGGGTAAAATGGTTGGCAATAATACACCTTGCCTTCATTATAAATAACACTTGTTTCTAGTGCAAGGAGAGTAATAACAAGCAGGACTGGTCTGCAACAAAATGTGGCAGTCTTGTGTATTCCACTTTAGGATGCTCGCTAGCCAGCCAGCCAGCCAGCCAGCCAAGCCCTTTCCCAAGAGGCTCCATTCCGTGACCGCTTCCCTGTGGTTTTCTACTCCCTCCTTGCCTTAACATGACACCAACATTCCATAGCCACTGAGCATGCTCAGTCCTCCTCATGGAGATGTTTTTGTATAGTCCCCCACCCCTAAATATATTTTGGTTTACTTTTTGCAGTTTCCTCACAACCTTTCCTTTCCCCCTCTTGTGTGCAAATAATGTCGTGTTGGTCCCTTGGAGAATGTGTTTGTTATTAGGGCATTCCATCTGGAACGATGATTCTGTTCTGTTTCTAAACTCCCAGGACAAGACCAATTCCTGCATCTCTCTCGCTCAAGCCAGCCGCTTCTTCAGCCTCCAGTCATTCTACTCCCCCTTCATCCTCTGACCTGTGTCACACTACCAATCCCCTGGCTCTTGTTAGATTTCTGTTGCGTGTGTAGGTCCCTAAGCCACCCCTCAAAATAATTCACACATCACACGTAATTTAAGTTTAAGGTTTTTGGGCACTATTTTGGCCACAACTTTATTAAAATACAAAATCTGTGAGTGGTTGCTTAGACATTGATTATGACTATCTGTCCCCCCGCCTGGGACAGAACTGACATTCTGAACTCCATCGGAAGCCAGTGAAGGGAAAGGCAATGTTGGGGATCAGTTGAGGTGAGCGTCAGTCCCTCACCACTCACCCAACCAGCACCCCAAGGCTTGCCGGCCCTGGTCCCATTTCAGGGATTGGAAGAAATCGTGGCAAGCCCCAGGATTCCTTTAACGGAATTCCCTTCCGGCACCATTGGAGGGGCAGGCACAGCCTATCCTGACCCCTCCACCACCAGCTTTTTATAACCAATGCCTAACCGCAACCTTATAAGTTGTGACGAATTGCTAAGTAGTAGGCAAAAATGAAGTGGCACCAGCCAATCAGCCAAATTGCAAAATTCCTACTAGGCCCCATGACAGGCAAAGCAAGGTCAACCGGAACACAGGGAGGGCGGGCGGGTGATCCGACGCACTCTGCTAAAGAGAAAGCAAAAGGCAGAGTGCCCCAATATTTAAAGACTATGGTCCCATCCACCAATTTGCTACATGCAATTTGCCCCAGCAACCCGTTCAGCCAGTCGTTGCACCAGGCAATAGCCATTAACCTGCCTGGCAACAGAGGGCTGGCCTCGCGGCCCACACCGCAACCCATGCTCTCATTTTAGGGAGAACACAGCTTTATGCCGCTGTGCAGTTTTTGGAGTCACAAGACTCTGTTGACATTCCAGACTGTTGGAAGTCTCACGGGAGACGGATGTTGATGTTACTGGTTTCCTGTTTCTTTGTTCCTTGTTGTTCACTGTCTCTCACAGAGAGCAGACATATATTCTTTCTGTCCTGAGTAGTTAGAAATAAACGTAGGAATGTAGCACATATTTCGGCTCGTTTTGCTGCTGTCTGGATACTCTGGGTAATGGGAGAGTGCCTGAAGCCTCATTAAAGGCTTAGGTCGTTAATCACCATCAGAGCAGAGGTCCATGGATTCCGAAGGTACGACGAGGAGGAGAGCCATTACAGCTCAGTCGTACGGAAGCTCCGACATTTCAGAGCCTTCCTCTTCTGGGACTTTCCTAGGCTGGAGTCTCCTAGCACTCCCCTTAATTCAGCCAGCCCTTGACAGGTTTGGGGTCAATGACCGCCATATATACAGGGTGATTCATAATGAAGTATACAGATTCCAAATGCTGTAAGACATTAGCATCATCAGGCCAAAGTTACAGACCCTGAAACTGCGTCTTGCACGTTTCGTGCTGACGAGCGCCTCAAAATCAAGGACAGAAATAATCAAGAGTTCACGACAAAGGTAAGTTGGGCAAGCTAGATTGGAAGCAATCACACTCATCCATGATGAAGAAACAAGCAAATCAATATACGTGGTCCTGATAAATCTTGTAAAAACAGAATGTGATTGCATCGGACTCCAGTATCGACCTATCAATATAACGAAGGGCACTGGTGGTCTGGCTCAGTACAAGGGACTTTCCTGTGTTCCTATCTGGCTGGCCAAACTGGGAAATGTGAGGCTATGGACAGGAGTCACCAACAATTCAAAGTGTTGGTGCTGACCTTTAAAGCCCTCAACGGCCTCGGCCCAGTATACCTGAAGGAGCGTCTCCACCTCCATCATTCAGCCCGGACACTGAGGTCAAGCTCCGAGGGCCTTCTGGCGGTTCCCTCACTGCGAGATGTGAGGTTACAGGGAACCAGGCAGAGGGCCTTCTTGGTAGTGGAGCCCACCCTGTGGAACGCCCTCCCATCAGATGTCAAGGAGATAAACAACTATCTGCCTTTTAGAAGACATCTGAAGGCAGCCTTGTTTAGGGAAGTTTTTAATGTTTGATGGTTGACTCCTCCTGCTAAGCCAGAATGAACCATTGGTCTGATTCAACAGGGCTCCGAATTTTGACAGAGACACTTGCACCCAACCAATGAGCACACGCTCACTCGCACAAAAAGAGCAGTTTCTGATATTACCGCATTCTTGCACATTTGTGTCGGGGCTGTCTTTTTCGGGAGTATATTCAGCCTGCCCGTTTTGTCGGGAAAGAAAATTGCACCCTGATTGCTGGTTTTTCAAAGGTGTGTCAGCACTGTTGCCGTGATTTAATCAGTTAATGATGGCCTTTAAAAGCAGCGCTTTCATTTGTTTGTTTGTTTCTTTTATCGGCAAAGCTCTTTATCAGGAGGCCAAGGCCAAAGTCTACTGTGCTTTCCAGCTACCTAACCAAATTCAACAAACAGGAAAAGGAATAAAGGAAAAGGGGCAAATTGAACTCATAGGTAACTGGGATTGTTTAAACCGCAAAGCCAATTTAAGTAGGTGCTTCTGTGTGTATGTATGTCTGTGTGTATGTCTGTGTCCTAGATCTAGTTTCAAATTCACAAGCAGAAAGTCTCACTCGTAAGTAAGCAAGATACCTTTATTTGGGCATGTAATGGTACAGCTGCAGACACAGGGCTCAGGAGTCGCAGCTCAGGTGTTCAAGAGCAGAACAAGAAGTTGTACGCTACAACAGCGGCAAGAGTCTTGATAGCACAAGGATGGAAGAATGAGGAAACCCCGACAAAAGAACAGTGGCAAGAGAAATTGATGAACTATGCAGAACTGGCTAAACGGACCTACAAACTGCGAGATAAGGACAACTGTGACTTCAAAGAAGAATGGGAACTTCTTACAAATTACTTAAAAAGACAACAAAATGAATTGGACTCCTTGGCAGGTTTTGAATAAACATACACAAATTTATTGATTGTTAACATAGTAAATAGATAATATGAGGATTTATACAATTTTACAGTATGTAGAGAATAATATGTGTTGTGAAATCAGAGAGAGGAGCTGAGGGAAGTCTCGGGGGGGAGGGTTTGATGGGGAGGTGGGGAAAAGGGGGGAAATAATGAATATATGTTTTGATATTTTGTTATGTTGAAATTGTTAAAAAAAAATTTTTTTTTAAAGAGCAGAGCAAGAAGTTCAGGACAGAAGTGGCAAAGATGTCCCAACAAGTTTCCACACCCGAACTGCCAAGCTTTTTGAAGATGAGGTGTGACAAACTCACCTTGCAGGAAGCCTCCTCCAACCTCCGCTAAGGGTCTCCACTCTGCTGGACGTTTGGGGAAAGTCTTAGCATCCATGTTCCCCCTTCCAAAAAAAAAAAAAGAAAAGAAAAAGATGGAAGGGCTTGTGTCTGTTTCTGTTTGTGAGAGGGAGAAAGATGGCGAGGAAGAATGTCATCTGTGGATGTCATTGTTTGTGAGAGAGGAAGGGAGGGAAAGGGATGCTATCTGGCCCCTCCCAGTCCTGCTCCCATTGGCCCGCAGCCCCAGACCAACTGCCAATCACTGCACAGGGCCTTGGGGGGGGGGAATGCTGGATTTTGGGAACCACAGAGCACAGATATTTACACACACAAAAATCCCTCTCTCCAAATTTTCCCTCTTTAAAGGTAAAGGTAAAGGGACCCCTGAACATTAGGTCCAGTTGTGACCGACTCTGGGGTTGCGGCGCTCATCTCGCTTTATTGGCCGAGGGAGCCGGCGTACAGCTTCCGGGTCATGTGGCCAGCAAACCAGAACAGCACACGGAAACGCCATTTACCTTCCCGCCGGAGTGGTACCTATTTATCTACTTGCACTTTGACGTGTTTTCAAACTGATAGATTGGCAGGAGCAGGGACTGAGCAATGGGAGCTCACCCCATCGCGGGGATTTGAACCGCTGACCTTCAGATCGGCAAGTCCTAGGTTCTGTGGTTTAACTCACAGCGCCACCCGTGTCCCCCAAGGTATAGCCGGCTCTAATCTTGAGGGGCTTCTCAGCGACAGGGTGAGCTCCCGTTGCTCTGTGCCAGCTCCTGCCACAGTGCCACCCGCGTCCCACAATCAGTTAAGGACAGATCAGAAAAAGTGATATCATCTGCAAACTATTTAGGATACATCAAATGCCAAAAATGTTTGCCACCCTTTTTGCAGACTAAATATTGCTTTCAGAAATCCAAAAGCAGTTCCCCGGTCTGAGGCGTTCCGTAGGAGCGCCGCTTCTCTAACGCAGCTTGCTTGTCATTTAAACCAGGCTTTTGTAGGATCCATTCTTCCCAGTAGATTCTACCTCTCATCTGTAATAGCCTGTCTTATGTCAATGAAAGATAATGCGTTTAAGCCATGGTATAAGCTACTAAAGTCTGTGGATGCCTTTCAATGGGCTTTAGTTCATGTCCATAGGGAGGGCATTATCCGCAGCAAGATTTATCATACGGCTCAGAGGAGCGTTTTGGCTTGAGACTTTGAGGCAGGGCTTTCGGAGCAGCGACTGGAAACAAATATGATCCTTACGCTATCGATTTTTCATTACCGATGGCAAAGCTGTTATGGCATCACATTGCATAACCTCCTTAACGGTGCCTGTGGAATAAGGGGCATCTCAGCACGGAAGAGCATTGGATTTTAATTTTTTTCTTTTTTCAAAAAAAAGGGGGGAGGGGGGAGAATCGTGCTAAACAAGCGCTTACCAGTGCATTAAAATCGATCCCGTTTAAAGAGTTATTTTCTGCTGTACCTCGTGATAAAGTGTCTTGAGTGGCTGATGAATTTGACAGATGATTTTCATCGGGGCCTCTGGACATGCTGCCTCAGCAGATCTCAGAGTCAAACCACACATCTGTCACTTCCTCCCGTCAAGCCCCAGGATATTTAATTATATTAAAACCTCCTATCTGCATGTTTGAAGGTTTCCCATCCACCCACCCAGATTCTTGGGCATGGTTTAAGCAAACGGTCTATACTGTTCTAATTTTTTTATTTTGTTTCTGAAGAAAGCAGATCCAAAATAAATGTTCAGGTCAATCGGGAAATATGGCACACATGTCTTTTCTGCCTCCAGCATTTGGATACCAGAGTATGACAAGGGTGATTTTGGCCAGGGTCGCGGGGTGGCGCTGTGGGTTAAACCACAGAGCCTAGGACTTGCCGATCAGAAGGTCGGCGGTTCGAATCCCCGTGACAGGGTGAGCTCCTGTTGCTTGGTCCCTGCTCCTGCCAACCTAGCAGTTTGAAAGCACGCCCAAGTGCAAGTAGATTAATAGGTACCACTCCAGCGGGAAGGTAAACGGCGTTTCTGTGTGCTGCTCTGGTTCGCCAGAAGCGGCTTAGTCATGCTGGCCACATGACCTGGAAGCTGTACGCCGGCTCCCTTGGCCAATAAAGCGAGATGAGCGCCGCAACCCCAGAGTCGGTCACGACTGGACCTAATGGTCAGGGGTCCCTTTACCTTTACTTTAAGTAGCAGAAGGGGAGGAAAGGGGAGTGGAAAGGATAAAAGGATAGGGCATATTAATAGACACAATTCAAGGTGGAAACTGTAGACTTTATCATAGAGAGAATACTGGGAAAATAAGTGTTTCAATGCATTAAGGAAACTCTACTCATGTGTCAGACTCTCCCAGGCTATGAAACAAGGAAAATCCAATAGTATACAAAGATCACACCAATGGATGATTGTAGCAATTCTTGGCTCACAATGGGGAAGTGGCAAAGTACGCATGAAAAATCCACTCATATCGACCTATCTGATATTGCTTTCTTGATATGATTCTTCTCTTGTGGTTGCATTATGGTTAGCTTTATTTCATTTCGAGGAGGGGGGTGTCATGGTTTTTTAAATCTTGTTTCTTTTTCTCCTTCTACCACACCTAACGAGAGAAAGTTAAGGAAAACACTGAGGAAGGACCATAAAGGTAAAAGGTAAAGTCCAGTCAAAGGCGACTATGGGGTTGCTATGCTCATCTCGCTTTCAGGCCGAGGGAGCCGGCGTTTGTCCACAGACAGCTTTCCGGGTCATGTGGACAGCAGGACTAAACCGCTTCTGGTGCAACGGGACACCATGATGGAAACCAGAGTGCATGGAAATGCCATTTACCTTCCCGCCGCAGAGGTACCTACTTATCTACTTGCACTGTTGTGCTTTCGAACAGCCAGGTTGGCAGGAGCTGGGAGAGAGCAACAGGAGCTCATCCTGTTGCAAGGATTCGAACCGCCAATCTTCTGATCGGCAAGCTCAAGAGGCTTAGTGGTTTAGACCACAGTGCCACCCGTGTCCCGGAAGGACCATAGCATCGAGGTCCCAGTATCAACCCCAGGTGCCTCCAGGTACAGTTTAGAGACCCCATCTTGAAACCCAGGAAAGCCACTGTCATTCGGAGTTACATGCATAGGAGCCAACTCCTAGGGGGCTAAGGTCCCTTTGCCTCCCACCCAATAAAATATTTGATGGGCGTTGTGTTAGAGATGAGAAGGCCTGGAAAGAAACAAGAAAAACAGTTTCCCCCTCCGTTTTCCCCCAAAGTCGGTGGAAAAAACGGGGAAAGGGGGGAGGGGAACTGGGTTTTTTTCCATTTGCCCCCATTTTTTCTCAAGGCTTCGCATCTCTACTTGTCATTCAAATAATGTGTGTGCACCCCTTCATGTGATTGTTTCTGCAGAGTGAGGCTTCCTTCCCTCCCCCTCAATATTTTATTCAAGTTAGTTAGCTTCCCTGGTTAGATGTGTCTCTGCACAGACTGTGCTGACTTTATTCGTCGTTCATTACCGTAAAATTAAAAAACCCTGATGACCAGCTTACGCGTAATTATTAGCTTTGGTCATCAAAGGGTTCCGCAATCTAGGATTAAAATCGCACAGGGATCTTTGAAACGAACATGGGCTTATTTAAAGGACAATGGAGCTCGCCTTTGTGGGGAAAAAGAAAACGGGAAATGGAAGAAACACACCAAAGGGCTCAGACAAGTCCAGATTAAGCAGATTTCAGCGGGAGAGTGAAACACATGCTCAAATCTCCCCCCATTGTCATCAAAAGGCCTGGAAAGGTGATTAATTTTGGCTGCTTTGTACTGGTTTGAAGGCAGCCCTGTACAGAGAAGGTTTTGATGTTAGATGTCTTACTGCGTTTTAATTTTTTGGAAGCCTCGTAGAGTAGCTGGGATAACCCAGTCAGATGGGCGTCATTATTATTATTATTATTATTATTATTATTATTATTATTTCCCTCCTTCTGTTTCCAGCAACTGGTATTCAGAAGAAATCCTTCTTATGACCATGGGGGCAGACTACAGCCATCCTGGTTAGTAAACACTGAAAGCCTTATCCTCCATGAATTTATCTAATCTTTTAAAAACATCCAAGTTACTGGTCCTCAGTGATCACTGCCTTCTGTTGGAGGGAGTTCCATAGTATAACTATGCACTGCATGAAGAAACACTTTCTTTTATCTGCCCTGAATCTTCCTTGAATAGCCATGAGTTTCAATGTAATGAAAGAGGAAGGGGGGGGAACCTTTCTCTGTTTTTTCCATAATTTCGTGAACTCCTATTCTCCCATGCATATATAAAACCGTTTCGAAACCATGACATATAAGAACAAATGTTATATATATAACATTTCAAATCCAGCGGAAGTACTGACTGGGGTTAAAATCTCCCCTTGGAAGGCTGCTTGAAAGAGGCAAGTCTTATACAGGCTGCCCTTCACTTTTGTGCAAGAAGATGAATTACAATTACACAGAGCTAACTGGGCGAGATGGGAAACAAGAAAGAAGGGAAATTCTCGCGGATGAGATCTTGAAAATGCCAATATCCGGAATTGCTTGCTCTGTGCTTTTGCCCATTACCAGGAGCAATGAAGGACATTTCCTCTGTTGCACTAGGAAGAGTACAGTCAACATAACATTAAGCCGGCATATGTCTTACTCAAATTATTGTCTTGCTCTGCTTCTTGTGCAATGGTTCTGTTATGTACTGAGCTGAATCCTAAAACAATAGGATCCAGAATGCAGCAGTTTGATTGGTCCGCAGGAGCCACCCAATCCAGCTCCAGGTGGAAGTGAATCAGTGACCTGATTGGCCTGCAGGAGCAGCCAATCAGGCTCCTAGATGAAGTGAATCCACAACCTGATTGGCCTATTAGAGCAACCCGGAATTAGCCAATCAGGCGGGGCCCATTGTGTAAATAATGTATATATAGCTAGATGTTTTGGGGAAAGTTTCATTCATTGCTACTACGAGCTGAATAAAGAGCATGAAATTCACACTCGACTCTGAGTATATTTCAGATTCCTTCAGGGCAAGGTATGCCACAGATCCAATTAACTGAATTAAATTATAATTAATTGACACAACCACTCTCCTTTTTATTAACGTTGTTGATCTGCAAACCTACAATGGTCTCAGATGTGCCGACTCAGAAGATTCTTCCTTTCCCCCTGAGTGGCAGCTGCTCCAGGCTTTGATTTCCTGTATTTCCTAGTTAACCTGGGCAGACAGCCCAACAGGGAGAAGGAAAACTCTGGTCCAAAACCTCTGCTGCTTTGTGAGACATATTCAGGAGAATAAAAGGCTAAGGAACAAACCCTGCACATATCCAGAGTAGAGTATGGTTACCAGATTTTTTTTCCAATGAATCTGGGGACCCTTTTGTTTGTTTGTTTGTTTTGGAAGCTGAGTAGCAACAGGGAGTCAGTAGTGGGGATGGTGAGGCAAAAGACCCTGGGCCCAAGCACACATGGATATCGTATAAAGGTGCAAAGCCCTTCTTTCGCACCCTGTGAAACAGATGCACAGTTTTTAAAAAACTGGGCAACGGCGCGCCACATGCCGTGACTCCCGAGCCTTCCCCAATCTCCTGCCCCCTTCCCCCTTTGTTTTGACAGATCAGGGGAGGCTCAAGAGTCACAGGCAGGCGGCCGTTGCCCAGGAGGAGCACAAGGCACACAGTTGCTCTGCCAGGCAAGGTGCAAAGTCCTTCTTTTGCACCCTGTGAAACATAAATGCGCAGAGTTTTTTTAAAGACTGGGCAACGGCAGGCCGCCTGCGACTCCCGAGCCTCCCCTGATCAGTCAAAACAAAGGGGGAAGGGGGCAGGAGATCTGTACTGCTGGATGTCCCCAGTTCCCCTTCAGCAGTGGCAGTGTTTATGTTTATGTTTACCTGGTAGCGCAGTTGGCTCTGGCTGGCTTCAGGAGCTGCGCACAAGACACATCATATGGGGACTTCCAGCGAGGAAAGGGGGGGGCGCCACAGCAGCGAGCAGTTCCTGAAGCCAGCCAGAGCCAACTGTGCTACCAGGCTGGCTCATGGCTGCTGAGGCTGTCGCTGCCATGTTTCCCGGGGACAGATTTGCAAATATGGGGACATTCCGGGGTCGGAATTTGTCCGGGGACAGATTTGCAAATCTGGGGACTGTCCCCGGGAACCGGGGATGTCTGGTAACCCTAGTAGAGTCCCTAAGACAGTTGGATGGTACCTTGTACGCCTCCTTCCAGGAACTCCTGCAGCCAAGCTGGTGGCAAACGTCTTGCTCTGCTTTCCTTCGGACCATCTCAACAAGGCCAAGATGGGGGTTTTATCGTCTTGGCAGCACAGGATCTCCGTACACATAGCCCAGGCTTGCGCCTCAGGGAGGTCACTTCAGTGCTGCTTACACAGCAATTTTACTTCAACCCCAGAGGCACACTCCATTGTCACCCAAGACAGACGGATGACAACAACAACCTGCAGATGATGGGGAATGAATCTGGGAAGGACCAGAGCTCACATCCGTTGCATCAAACAGGTCCCAGGTTCAATCCCAGGCAGTGGCGAGGCATGGGGGACACAGGGGTGGTTGCCCCAGGTGCAAAAATGGTTAAGGGTGCAAAATTTCAACAACCGGGTGCTGGCTCTATACAGCTACATGCCTCCATGGCTGGGCTCTGTTGAAAATGATTTCTCCATGCAAACCAGTCAAGTCCAGTCAAAGGTGACTGTGGGGTTGTGGCGCTCCTCTCACTTTCAGGCCGAAGGAGCTGATGTTTGTCCACAGGCAGCTTTCCTGGTCATGCGGCCAGCATGACTAAACTGCTTCTAGTGCAACGGGATGGAAACCAGAGTGCAAAGAAACACTGTTTACCGTCCCACCGCAGCGGTACCTATTTATCTACTTGCGCTGGTGTGCTTTCGAACTGCTAGGTTGGCAGGAGCTGGGACAGAGTGATGGGAGCTCACCCTGTTGCAGGGATTCAAACCGCCGCCCTTCCAATTGGCAGGCCCAAGAAGCTCAGTGGTATAGACCACAGCGTCACCCGTGTCCTGTAACCAGGAAGTGACCTCATCAGACAATGGAACAACACCATTTTTCTTATTGATGTAGCTGCAATCTCTTGGGTGATGTGGATGCCTTAGACCAGGGGTTGGCAAGGTTTACCTTGCCTGGGCCGGTTCACTGCCACGGAGTCCCCTCCGTAGGCTGGATCTCGGGTGCGTGTTAGCACACGCACGTGCACAATTTCTGGTGTCTGCGTCTGCGCAGCCACAATTTCTGACGTCGGCATCTGCGCATGCGCTGACATGATTTCCAGTGCCACGGAAGCAAGTCCCTGAGTTGCGCTGTGCCGGTTTAGTGCAGCGCATGGGGACTGACCGAGCGGGCAGCTCAGTTCGGGGGTGGCTCATGGGCCGGTTAAACAACCTCCATGGGCCACTTGTGGCCCATGGGCCTTAGGATACCTATCCCTGCTTTAGACAGTTAAATGTATATGTGTATTCCATTCGTTTCCCTAACACCCTCCCACCCGCATGGCCCCGGGCGTTGGCAACCCACACTATGCCACCAATCCCAGGTGTTTCCAGGTAGAGCCTATCGCCTGAAATCCTGGAGAGCAGCCAGCAGGCAATGCCTACACTCCTGAGCTAGATGAACCAGTCCTCTGACTCAGCGTAAGTAAGTTTCCCTCGTTCCTTAGATGCTTCCGTGCATGCAAGGCCTGCACATTTCCGCTGAGCTACGGCCCTATACTAAGGACAGGGAGTGATCCAGGTCATTTTAAGACAAGAATGTAACTAAGTGATAGTGGGAGCTTTGTGCTCAAAGGGGGCAGGGGGAACCATGCTTTTGCAAATTCTCCAAGTCTGACTTCATCTTCCAGCAACCACAGAAGCATCATTCAGGCATGTCAAATCTTGCAACTCATGGTTGCAAGAAACAACACATCCTCGCCCGCTCGGTTATTTCCATTACACAACACACTGTATCGACACATTCCTTTAATGTGTGGTTGTTGGTGTGTTTTTTCCCCCTTTTTTGCCAATTGCTGCCCCAGCTTTGCATTAATAAAAAAGGGGAGGGAGTTCTGCAGAAGAGGCTCAAGAGATTCAAAGCAGGATAAAAACCTTGCTCTTTGACAATATTCTCTGGTCTTTGTTTCCAAGGGCAGCTCTCAGGCAGGATCCCACCCCTCCAGCTTTCCAGAGATCGTTGCATAATTATTGTGGAATTACTCAAAGGAAGGCCATTTGACAAAAACAAATGCACAGCACTCTTGGGGGCTCTGTGAATCCTGCTGTTACAAAGCCATAGGCGCTTTTTTAAAAAACACAAAATCACAACAGTTTCCGAATTTCATCAGGTAACATTTTGAAATATACTCTGAGTCGAGAGTGGATTTCATGCTCTTTATTCAGCTCATAGTGGTGAGGAGGAATGAATGTCCCCTCAAAGTATCTGCTTTATATACATTATTTACACAATGGGTTGCATGTGATTGGCCTACAGGAGAATTCCGGAATTAGCCAATCAGGTTGTGGATTCACTTCCATCTGGAGCTGGATTGGGTGGCTCCTGCAGACCAATCAGACTGCTGCATTTTGGATCTTATTGTTTTAGGACCAATCAGACTGCTGCATTTTGGATCCTATTCACTCAGTACATAACACATTTGTAGCAGGATTATCTTTTTCCCTGATGAGCAGACGTACAGCAGGTAAAGCTTTTCTCCAGTAAAAGATGGAGTGATAAAAGCATCGCAAAGGTGGCACTTCAAATACCTGTAGCCTTAAAATAACTTTGGGGAACCTGTAGCCTTCCAGACACTGTACTATGAACAGGATGTAAGATGCACAACACTTTAAAATTCACAGATTACCTATCCTTCCGAATAATTTTCTCACTCACTTTATTCTGAAATTACCATGTCATCTTAATTTGGAAATTCTTGGTTTCCCCTGGGGGTTTTTTTGGGGGGAGGCCTTGAGACATTTATTTGTATACCAGGGTTGTCCCAAGAAAGCAAAATGAGAAAGAGCTAGGTGTACCTAGTCTCCATTGCCAAGGCAGTCCCAGAGCAAGGTGCCTTAAAATTGCAGAAACCACATGGTCACAGTAGGATGGTCAAATGAAGAAGAGGATGGGGCTACTACAACTTTAATTGCGTAGAAGACTAAAGTACACCAGGTGTGGAAAAACCTGGTGGGACCTCCTGCTTCTACCTAATGACTAAAAGTCTAGGAACCCTGTCCATCATTTCGCCTGGCCGCAGGGAAGCAGTATACTGAGGTTGTAAATACTGATGCAATCAAACCTAGCCCTCGCTTGGGCAGTTGAGAGTGTGTCGGATAATTGGTCATTCTAGGAAACAAAGTACTCTGGAAGTCCAGAGGCTATTTATTATCTTTTGTGCACAGATCTGCAGGGTTCAGCTGCTGACTGCGTTTGTTATGGGGTGGTGGTGTTCCAGTCTAGCTCTGTGCTCTTTTTCCAAGAAAAGAAGTGCCGGAACTCACCCTTGTTCTCTTATAATGGCCATGGCGCCCACCTGAGAGGTACCAAAACTCAGTTCCAGAGAGTTCCAGCTGAAACCTGCCCCCCCTGCCCTGGTCTAGCTGCATTTTCTATACCGTATTGGCCTGTATATAAGCCACACTCCCCCCCAAAAAAGAAATTCTGACTGTGAAAAGTTAAAGTGCAGCTTATATTTGGAACCAAGCGTTCAGACACTACCGTCCTGAACGGGGTGGGGGCGTGGGGGGGTAGTGTCAGGAGTGCCAGGAGGCAGTAGTGCCAGGAGTTCAGGGCAGTAGTGCCGGGAGGTGGGCCACACCCGCAAATAAGTCTTGAATTTTAAAGGTGTGGTTTATTTGCGGGTGCGTCTTATATTCAGGCCAATACGGTATTGTATTTTATGTATTGTATTTCAACATAAAATTGACAACATAAAACGAACCTCAGAAATTTGATAGATAGATAGATGATAGATAGTCGTAAGCTGTTTTGAGACCCAGGTGGCAAAAAGCAGGGTATAATTTTTTAAAATAAATAAGAGACCAGGCACAGTTTAACCACCACATAAGCTTCGTTCCAGAAAACCAGGGTGAATGCTGAATAAACAGGTCATCTGGGAGAGCCCTTAGAATTGATTCTGCTCTTTGCAACTGAGGCATCCAAGTGCCTTAGGTGTGAACACGCTCCCAAAGGCAGCACATTATTCACTTTGCTAATCATGACTGGGGTGCTAAGTCTTATAAATACTCGTGATGACAGGAGTTAATAACATCCGTTTCCACATTTTCACCAGCCAGCAGGATATTATAATAGCAAACACCGCCAAAAAATAAATAAATTATTTTGAGGATATGAGGCTCGAGGGTTCTTTTTCCTGTCTGCTGTGAAAAATCCCATATTTGTGTGTGTGTGTGTGTTTGTGTGTGTGTGTGTGTGTGTGTGTGTGTGTGTGTGTGAGAGAGAGAGAGAGAGAGAGAGAGAGAGAGAGAGAGAGAGAGAGAATGAATAAACAGGCATGACACCATGTGGGCTATTACTGCTGTCAGAATTCCAGTTTGTAGTGTTAATACAGTTATGCGCTTTTAACTGTGTAGCCATGTAAACACAGAGAGACAAGAGTTGTCTCTGTGAGTGAAGGCAGAGCGAACATTTGTCAGTTAAAGCGCTGATGTTCAGCTGACTATATCTTGCTCAGTTTTCTCTGGTCTGTATGAGAGACTGGGTATCATTTTGGTTGTTTGAGTGGCCATCACCTGCCTCTCCCTTGTTTGCAACCTCAGGAGATAATGGTTTAGGTGCATGCATCAATCTAGAGCTTCAGCCTGCTGCTCATTGGTTCTGCGCAATGAACGGCCAATGTGTCATAGTGATTTGGGTGTTGGACTGGAATGGGGTTCTCAAACTTTTCTCTCTTTATTTTGGAACAAAAATTTGCTTGCGCCACACCGATTGTTTTCATTGCTAAGAAATGCATTAGAAAACAAGAAGAAACAACTCCTAGGTGAGCACATGGCAGCCTTCGATTTTCTGTGCCCAAGCCCCGATGGCCAGGTGCCAATTGCTGGTTGCACTGTGGTCTAAACCATCAGGCCTCTTGGGCTTGCTGATCGGAAGGTCAGCAGTTCAAATCCCTACGACGGGGTGAGCTCCCATTGCTCTGTCCCAGCTCCTGCCAAACTAGCAGTTCGAAAGCACACCAGTGCAGGTAGATAAATAGGTACCACTCCGGTGGGAAGGTAAAGGGCATTTCTGTGTGCTCTGGTTTCCGTCATGGTGTCCCGTTGTGCCAGAAGCGGTTTTGTCATGCTGGCCACATGACCTGGAAAGCTGTGTGTGGACAAACGCTGGCTCCCTCGGCCTGAAAGTGAGATGAGCGCCACAACCCCATAGTCACCTTTGACTGGACTTAATCGTCCAGGGGTCCTTTAACTTTATCTTTACCAGTGCCTCAGATGCTCGCATACACTGGTCACTTCCAGAAAATGTGTCTCTTGAGCATCCTGATTTGTTTTCAGGGAGCTAAGATAAGGTGGCACTTCTCATTGTGGAGGTTGCTGCTGGTAACCGAGGATGGGGCAAGGCAGATGGCACTGCATGGGTGCAGGCCGAAGACATCAAACTGGAGCCTCACCACGCTAACCCCCCTGCTGCCTCAACCCTCTCCTCTCCCTCTCTGTCACTGCCAGTTGCCTCTGCACTGGAAAGCCAGGAAAGTAAAACTGCCTCTCTCATCTTCACCGGCAGCTACCGTTCTGATTTGCTAGCGGAGAAATTAGCTTACATTGTACCAAGCAAGTGTTATCCCGCATTTTCCGGTTCGTTTCCCCCCACCTCGCTTTATCCCCCCAAAATCTGATATTTGAGGGGAGCAGGCTCATCGCAACACAGCTCCTAATCCGCTTTCACCGAGCAGTTTCTATTTATTATCAAATCCCATCTGAAAGCAACAAGAGTCTGGAAACATCTCTTGTCTCTGCCTTAGGACTTTGTAGAAGTGGCGCTATCAGCCACATAAGCTAAAGTGATAGCCACTAGAACTGGTTGTGCAACCTTGTGATGGGAATGGGAAGAATACTTAGCAGGAAATCTCCAGTCTCTAATTGGGCATGGATTACAGATGGAGAACTCTCATTGTTCTTTCTAAACTGGAAAAGAACAAAGCAAGCAAGGAAACAGCCAGGGCGTACGTGAAAGGAGGATTCGCAATCTCTTCACAAGATAAATATATACCGGTACATCTGTTTTGAAAGAACTTCCTAGAAACTGTTGTTATCTGCGGGGGGGGGGGGGGATGTCATTTTGCTTCTGGGTAGCTATTCGCTTTCCAACAACTCGTTACCCAATGATGGCAGCAAAGGAAGTTTCAGCTGCACTTTTTGCTGCATGTTTAACCTCCCTGCAGCAGTGACCAGAGGAGGAATGACCGCTGGGAGGAGTGTAGAGAGAAGAAACGCCATGGGGCATCTGCAGCAGCACAACTGGACACCTTCGTCTGCCCCAGCTGCAACAAAACATGTCTCTTCCATATCGGTCTCTACAGACTCAGCAGGCACTATAACTCTCCAAGGGTTTAACTTCACCTGCAAAGACACACTCCTCCATTGTCATCCAAGACAGACAGATGCCAACAAGTTGTTATTCTTCTTTGGTTCTTTGGTTGTACCTTTATCTATAGTTGATATAGATCATCTTATCCAACATCAGGGTCTTTTCCAGGGAGCCTTCTCTTCTCATGAGGTGGCCAAAGTATTAGAGCCTCAGCTTCACGATCTGTCCTTCCAGTGATCACTCAGGGCTGATTTCCTGAAGAATGGAAAGGTTTGATCTTCCTGCAGTCCACGGGACTCTCAAGAGTCTCCTCCAGCACCATAATTCAAAAGCATCAATTCTTCGGCGATCAGTCTTCTTTATGGTCCAGCTCTCACTTCCATACATCACTACTGGGAAAACCATAGCTTTAACTATACGGACCTTTGTTGGCAAGGTGATGTCTCTGCTTTTTAAGATGCTGTCTCGGTTTGTCATTGCTTTTCTCCCAAGAAGCAGGCGTCTTTTAATTTAATATCTATGGCAACCAAATTGGCCGGGTGCCTTGGTGGGGTGTCTCCCCACAACAGCCCTGTGAGGTAGATTAGCCTGAGAGGCAATGAATGGCCCAAGCTCACCAAGTGGACTTCATGCCTGAGTGGTGATTTGAACCCAGGCCTCCCGGGTCATAGTCTGTCACTCTACCCGCTATCCTACACAATGTGCTGGGCCCAGGGGTAACCCGTGAAATGCGGTCCAGGACCGGTCTAGAATCTGAAGGTTCCGCTAGGAGTCAGTCCGACAAGGCCAAGGCAGGACACAAGGCAGGAAACCAGGCAAGGACAGGTACAGGATCTCAGGCAGGATCTAGCATACAGCAATGTTGCTCCCACAACCTGGGGCGGGGCCCGACAGCCTTTTATCTTTGTCGGGGTAGTGGCCAGTCCTGATCCCCCGGCGACTCACCTCCCTGTTTTGCCCGAAGGTGAGCACTCCTCCTGCGAGTACTCAGGTCTCTCCTTCTCTCAGACCTTAGTCTCTGCAGCTCGGGAGATGTCGGTGGGTTACTAGACCCAGGGGCCGCCTCAGCCTCTCCTGACCCAACTGGTAGTGGAGCAGCTATAAGCAATGGCTCAGCTGAAGGCAATGAGGTAATCCCCACATCTGGAGCCAGGGCAGGCTCAGGCCCCTGACTCAGCCCAGCTGACGTTTGTTGCAGGGGAACATGTGCAGACTAGGACTCTTCAGGATCAGGCCCCAGACTTGCTTCAGGTGATGCCTGAGGCAAAGGATCCGGTGCAGACTAAGTCTCCTCTGGTTCCAAGTCCGAGCCCGAGTCCCAGGCCGTCACACACGGACAGTTATATTTGAAATACATCATTCGTAAATATGTGTCCTTAAATATTTATGTTTGCGTGTGACCCCTTGGCATAACTTTCGGCAGATGGAGTTAAAAACTTGAGCCTACACCTGTAAATCAGATCGTGTATCCATGTCAGGCCAATAAAGAGCTATATTAGGGCTAATCTTGCGCAATGCGAAAGGTATAAAGAGGAGATTAAGTTGTCAGCTAAGTGATGTGTGCGCACACAGATGAATAAGAGAGGAAGATCGTTCTTGCAAAACCCAAAGCAAGCATTTCTCCTGCCTCCTCCCATATGAGCAGAATCATATAATGCATTAGGGACCTAACGGAATCAATGGCAAGTTAACACCATGTTGGATACTTGCCTGTAGACTATTTCAGATGCTTGAAAGGACTTAGCGATGTCCATAACAGCTCTTTAAAAATGGATGTTAAAAACAAGGATGCATGGCATAGCAACCTCCCTTTTCAAGCCTTGTCGCATTTAAAGGTCCATCAATGGTTCCAAATTTCAGCCGATAATAATTCAGAGGAGTGGGGAAAGGTTGGGGGCAGGCTTAGTGGTTTTCAATGCAGTGGAGCCTCGGTTTTCGAATGTAATCCATTCCTGATGACCATTCAATTTCTGAAACGTTGGAAAACCAAGGTGCAAAGGGCTGTCAGCAATTTCCGTTGAGAAAATTGAAAAACATGCAACGGAAGCCATTCAGTTTCTGAGGCATGTTCGAAAATGGAAGCATTTACTTCCGGGTTTTCAGCGTTCGGGTTCCAAAACATTCTGCTTCTGAGATGTTCGAAAACCGAGGTTCCACTGTAATTGGTTTCACCTGTAAGGTATAACTCCTAAGTCCAGTTCTCCTTCTTGACTAATCATCATCATCATCATTTATTATTTATACCCCACCCATCTGACTAGGTTGCCCCAGTCACTCTGCGCAACTTCCAACATACAATGGTACCTCGGGTTAAGAACTTAATTCATTCTGGAGGTCCGTTCTTAACCTGAAACTGTTCTTAACCTGAAGTACCACTTTAACCAATGGGGCCTCCCGCTACCGCCACGCCACCGCCGCACGATTTCTGTTCTCATCCTGAAGCAAAGTTCTTAACCCGAGGTAATATTTCTGGGTTAGCGGTGTCTGTAACCTGAAGCATCTGTAACCTGAAGCGTCTGTAACCCGAGGCACCACTGTATATAAAAGCATAATAAAACATTAAACATTAAAAAACTTCCCTATACAGGGCTGACTTCAGATGTCTTCTAAAGGTTGTAGAGTGTCAGGGACCGTGCTAAGGAGGGCTGCACTGAGGAGGAATCTTCCCGGGAACAGGAGGACAGTGTAGATTTAGAACAGTGGTTTGCAGAGGGGCATAGTTCAGAAGGCAGAAGCTGGGAAATACTGGATGGAGAACAGCTAGGAGAATAAACACTGGAAGAGAGAGGGTTAACAGATTCACAGTTGTTGGACAGCATTTCTCCACCACCTTCCCCAAAGTTGAGAAGAGCTCAGAAAGTCTCAGAACAGAAAGCGCAGAGGGTACAAACTCAGGCTGCAGTACGTTGGAGTGATGTAGATTAACAGGGACGGAAGGGGGGGTGAGCCTTAAATGGAAGCACCGCCATTTCTAGGGAGACGTGTTCTTTTGTCTCTCACTGTGATTATTAAAGATTCTAACTGGTAAGGTGTTCCTTTCATTTGATCTTCTTGTCTTCTTGTCCCACGGGGGGAGGAAATCGATTCCCTGAAGCCTGACATAGCGTTACTTATCTCCTTGGCTCGGGGGTCGCATAACTCCATACCCTCCAACATTTCTCCAGTGAAAATAGGGAGTGGACGCGGGTGGCGCTGTGGGTTAAACCACAGAGCCTAGGACTTACCGATCAGAAGGTTGGCGGTTCAAATCCCGCGATAGGGTGAGCTCCCGTTGCTCGGTCCCTGCTCCTGCCAACCTAGCAGTTCGAAAGCACGTCAAAGTGCAAGTAGATAAATAGGTACTACCGCGGGGAGGTAAAGGGCGTTTCCGTGCGCTGCTCTGGTTCGCCAGAAGCGGCTTAGTCATGCTGTCCACATTACCCGGAAGCTGTACGCCGGCTCCCTCGGCCAATAAAGCGAGATGAGCGCCGCAACCCCAGAGTCGGCGACAACTGGACCTAATGGTCAGGGGTCCCTTCACCTTTAAGAAAAAGAGGGACATTGTGAGATCAAATCAGAAACGCCTTCTGTAAATCCAGGACTGTCCCTGGAAAACAGGGACACTTGGAGAGTCTGAGGATAGAGGGTTTGTGTCTGAGTGTGAAGAAAATAACAAAGGTAAAATGCAAATGAGTTGCTCCTCCCAGTTTGCCTCCAGCTCCACTCCTGCTGGCATGTGAAAGGAAAATGCAGCCTTCAGGCGAATAAGACTCCCCACACCTGATGCATTGCGTTGTTCCACCTGGTGCCTCTTTTGTGTGTGTGTTTGCTGCAACAAAGTCATGCCATTTACCTTCTCGTATCTGTCTCCATTTTCAGATTGATATTTCCGTTCCCGGAGCTCCTTAAATACACATGTTGTCCCGTTAATAATAAGCTGTGTCGGCACACACAGAAGTACGCATCTTGCGCTACAGCCAAGGAAGAAAAACAATCCTTTCAGGACCAAATAAATAAAGGGGGAAAATGAAATCAGCGACCTGCAAACTCTAATCGATTGGTGGTCTATGGATCTTGCAAAGCCTTAGATGGCTTCAAAAAGCAGTGACAAATTATTGTGGAAAGATAATAGGCCACAGGGTGCATGTTTGAGAGCCGATATAATGACGTTCTAAATGGTTACAACGGGGCATTAAATATGGATCCAGAGAAAGAAATAAAATGGGCAGTGGGGAAACATATGCGCTTCATTGCACAATACAGAAGAAAGGACTGTCAGTTTTCATGAATCAGTTGGGGAAATGCTTTCTTAAAAGGGGGGAGGAATGGAATTGGGTGTCTGTCACACTTTTGTGCAATCAGTGGTTGTGCAGCGATGGCCAGTCACACACTCTGCTGACGAAAATGTTTTATTTCATAATCATTCTTGTTGAAACATGAATATTTAAAAACAAAACAAAAAATTGTGTCTGCCAAAGCTGGTAAGCGCGGTTTGGAACTCTGATACATCAGGTTGTAGAAGTCGTATTTATTTTATTTTATTTTATTTTATTTTATTTTATTTTATTTTATTTTATTTTATTTTTTTATTTTATTTTATTTTATTTTATTTTGACAAATCGTAAGCAAATAAGAATAACAATGTGCACCCCACCACCGAGACCATTCCATTGTAACTATCCAACCTCCCAAAATTTCAACACCTCTTGCAATGGTTTGACCGCTTTCCGTTTTAACAGTACAAATTTCTCCTCAAAATCATTTCTCTTGCATATTCCCCCATCTCACCTTAATGGCACATGCTAATTTATCATTAAGAGCTATATCCCACACCTCTTTATACCATTCTTCCATTTTCTATTCTGCTTGCCCCTTCCACTTCCTAGCTATCATAATTTGTGCAGCTGTCAATAAATTTGTGAGCAAGTCCTTCATAGCCTGTGAACCTTCCACCTCAATGGGTGTCACTTTTGAACGCTGCCCTGTAAAATACTTCCTGTTAGCAGAAAATAAGAAAAAAAAGCTGTGTGGCCTTGTGTCTGTCTGTAGGTGTTGTTTGTTTGAAGGGCTGTCCCGCCCAAGTCTGATGTAAAGACAAAGAGAAGGCGTAAGAAGGGAAAGGAGAGGCTTTGAGGTTGCCAATTGACAGCACTTGGAGAGGAAACTTCCCCCTTTCATTTAAATTCTAGCAATTATTTCTAAATTTGCACTTCTGCGTGTAAATCATTGTTGTTTTGTTTAGTCGTTTAGTCATGCCCGACTCTTCGTGACTCCATGGACCAGAGCACGCCAGGCACTCCTGTCTTCCACTGCCTCCCGCAGTTTGGTCAAACTCATGCTGGTAGCTTTGAGAACACTGTCCAACCATCTCGTCCTCTGTTGTCCCCTTCTCCTTGTGCCCTCCATCTTTCCCAACATCAGGGTCTTTTCCAGGGAGTCTTCTCTTCTCATCAGGTGGCCAAAGTATTGGAGCCTCAGCTTCAGGATCTGTCCTTCCAGTGAGCACTCAGGGCTGATTTCCTTCAGAATGGATAGGTTTGATCTTCTTGCAGTCCATGGGACTCTCAAGAGTCTCCTCCAGCACCAAAATTCAAAAGCATCAATTATTTGGTGATCAGTTCTTCAGCCTATGTAAATCATAACATGCAAAATTTAAAAGAGGAGTGGACTTTAAAACTATTGGACTACATGGAGGTGGCGAAATTGAAGGCGAAAATACAAGACCAACAAGATGAAACATTTGTGGAAGAGTGGAGACCCTTTCCGATATGAGAAAATATCATAGTCAAATGAAATTGCAGGCAGGACTGGAAAAATAAGCAAAGGAATGAGAATGATAAAGGAATGCAACGCGGGATATATTTTATAGAAATAAGTATTACATTTACGGCAGTAGATAAAGGATTTGAACAGAAACATCGTGGAAGTAAGGATGGGAAGGCAAAACGTTAAGGGGATACTGTATGTAAACCGAATTGAATTTGTTAAATTGTATGAAAATCAATTTAAAAAAATATTGGGGGAAATGTGCAAAATGTAAGCAAATGTGTGTTCTCTTCTGTCATTTTCTTGTGGTGTAAAAGTTGCGATTTAACTGTCAGGAGCAAACGGGGTTAGAACAGCTCTTTCTGATGTTCTAGTTTCATACTTGAAGGCAATTCATGCCCCACATGGGGAAGAATTAAAAAATCGTATATATTCTGCTCTGCCCTGCCCTTTTCTGAGGTGGCATAGTTCATTCTGCCACTTCACTTCCTTTGGTTAACAACGAATTTTCAACAGAAGCCATACTTTTCGCAGAACATGAGCCACAACCTGCCAACAGCATTGGATTTATGCACAAGCAAAGGAAGCGTCAACTTAGGGCCTCGGATAATGAGAAGCCTCTAAATACAAAGCAATTAACAAATTTCACGATTTACATAATTGCTTTTTAAAAAATACCTAAAGGAAACGGGGGAAGCAGACTTGGAAACAGATATTATCGTCCTGATGTGACAAAAATACACTTAATGACTCCACACAATTATTTGTCATTTGTGTTTATCAATCCATGCAGAAATAACTATAATATCCTTTTAATATATGCTAAGTAAGAAATCATATGGTATTTTCATTTGAAGGTATTTCACATGCAAATAGGCTTATTGCAAGATAAATGGTTTAGTGAGATGGTTAGTTTTCAGATGCACAGGTTCTCCTAATAAATTGATATTTTATTTTATTTTTGTGAATGCATTTTTTTTGTGGAGAACTGCACTGCAAAATTCAAGCTTGTTACCAAAATTCACATGTTGTTTTGGAAATGGCAAATTTGATAGATTTGGCTTTCTCCCTCCTTAAGGAAGGCAAAGGGTTGGGTGTGAGGATCAGAGATGGAAAAGGAAATCCTGTCCTAGAAATAAAGGAGTTTAAATTTAACAGGGGAAGATGGAAAGAAAGCAAATCTGTTTGGTGCCATCCATAATTGGAGTTCTACATCAAGAACATTTCCGGTTAGTGGGGTGGGAGGAGCCAGTTCAACTTTTATGCCCTGATTGCCTTTGGATGCAAAGTAATTCTCACGAAACATCCCCCGAGTGCCTTGAAAAAAACCCCTGAAGGCAGAGAAGTTCCCTAGGAAACAAGATGTGTTTCCAAGCATTTTGAACTTTGGACAGCTGACAGGCTGTCACTTGAGCAGCAAGCATCATTGACTTGAGCAAATGTGCTGCAGCTTCGAAGCCACTCTTCTGCTTGCATGGAAGGAAAGACGGACAGACAGCAACTTAAACAAAGCCATGAGTTTAAGGCTGTGTTGTGACATCAAAGGCTTCTCAGCACCAAGGCGTTATCATGGCTAAGCTGGAGCTTGTGCAATATTGTCTCATTGGGTTTGCACCATGCAGATATCTATCGTCCGCTTCCTTCACGGCTGTTGAATGAGAAGCAAACTTTGGATTCACACAGAAGTGTCTTTCGAATGCCAAGAAAGCTATGTCCCCTGGGACCGTTTTCCTTCCGGAGTTGTCCCTGGGAACGAGAGAACAGAGTTTCCTTGTCTGCTGTTCTCCTAAAATGGTCCTTGGCTTGGACACGCTCGAGGAAAGAAGAAATGGCAACTCGGAGAAAGCATTTGGTTGCTGATTCCCACCACGCCAAAGGAAGCTTGCTGCTGATTTAAGCTGTTGTGCAACAAACAGCCCAAGCCAAATGCATCAATGTGGCTCCGGTGTTAGAAATTCAGATCTGTAAGCTAGACACCAAATGGCTCCTCAAACCAGGGTTACAGTCACCAAAATGGAAGGTCTAGTTGCCATTTTGGGGTCGGGCGGCTCGAAAGTCGTATTTTCCAACACAGCTTTTTGGTTCCGGAAATTCGTTCTGATTGTGCAGATAAAATATAATGGATAGAATTCTACAGGATGTGGTGTTAGTGTGTGAACACAGGCAAGATCAAGGATTCCTGGGCATGCACCTCCTGGCACCTGGGCATCTTCACTTGGTGCCAGGGGGGTAGGAAAGGGGGGTGGGGGCAAGTCACCCCGGGTGCCACCGTGGAGGGGGGTGACAAATTATCAAGGAACAATTACTGCCCTATTAGGGCAGTTCATAATTTATTTGTTTTTTTAAAAAATGCCTGCTCCAAAGGTCTTATCTTACTACACTAGGGGTTATATAGCTATATCTGAAATTTCATGCATATCAGTGAATATCTTGACCTCCTCCACAAAAAGAGCTGTTTACGTGGCCATTTTCTTATGTTGTGAAGGCTGAAATTTCAATTCAGTGGAACAGGGTCAAGATATTAACTAATATGCGTGAAATTTCAGATATAGCTATATAATCCCTAGTTTAGTAAAATAAGACCTTTGGAACAGGCATTTTCAAAAAAAAAGTTTTTTATGAACCACCCTACTGCCCTACCCTCCGCTGGGCTTCCCGGGTCCTGGAAAGTCGGCCTATGTGAGTAAAATGAGACTAGGCCGAGTAGATTAGGCCTTGCCTTGCCTTCGCCTTTTGCAGGCAAATAATAATAATAATAATAAATCAATGTGGGGGGGTGACAAGAAATTTTCCGCACTGGGTACCACCTGACCTTCCTACACCTCTGTCTGGTGCCTGGCAAATTTCAGTATTTTTTTTCCAAAAAAAAAAAATTGTTCATTTTATAACACAAATAAAAAACACAAACAGAAAAGACAAACAATACAAACAAATTCTTGTCATATCCTTATTTTTCTAAACATTGTTAAGTGGGCTTCCCCAAGTCCCACCTATCTGATTTTCATTTTACTTCATCTTTAGCAGCTTAGATATATCATAATTTCTAACCATCTTTTTTGTTTATCACACTTAAAATAACTTCACATTTTATCACGTACAAATAATACTGTTTTAAAATACCCTATCTTCTACTTCTAACCCTACAGCCTATATCCACTTCCAAAGCTATTCTAATATTTAAATATTAACATATTTTTTCAAATATTCCTTAAACTTCTTCCAGTCTTCTTCCACCGTCTCTTCTCTCTAGTCTCGGAATCTCCTGGTCAGTTTGGCAAGTTCCATATAGTCCATAATCTTCATCTGCCATTCTTCGATAGTTGGTAAATCTTGTTTCTTCCAATTCTTCGCTAACAATATTCTCGCAGCTGAAAAAAAGTAACATCCTTTTTGGGGATTTCACCCCCCACTATACCAAGTAAAAAGGCTTCTGGTTTTTTAATAAATGTGTTTTTCAACACTTTTTTCAATTCATTATAAATCCTTTCCCAGAAGTCTTTTACCTTGGGGCACGTCAGTGCCTGGCAAATTTCAAACGCTGTGTGGCTCCCTCCCCATGTGTGAAAAACCTATATAAGCAGTCAGCCACCATCTTATCCCAGACGAATGAAGCCAGATCATGATAGCTCAAGTGATGGACATGGGAGAAGGCTGGTCCTTAGGGTTGTTCCTCCATACATGAGGTAGCAATACGCATTGCTCAAGGCACAGCTAACAACTGCATTTAACAGCTAGATTACCAGCACTGTAGGAGTCTCATTACATGCTTGTTTCCTCAAGACGTACAATAAAAAAATAAGTTGCTGATGACAGGGTAATATTCAAGCAAGCTACAAAGTGGCAAGCATGCATGACCAGTAATGTAAAACAAAAGCTGGGCTATTGGACACTATCTGAATACTTTTCCAATCAGAGTGCTAAGTTATAGATTACAGATGTGCTGGAAGAAATAAGGGTATCTCCCCCTTCTGTACTGAGGGGTGTTAACTTATACAGGACCTTTGGCTTCTTACATCTCCTTGGTACTTTCCACATAAAGGTGTTTTCCCCCCAAAGAATTATCCTTTTTAAGCTCACCTGGGTATAAGTGGAAACTATTATTCTGTTCTTTCAAATATTTGTGTTTGACTTTCCTTGGTTGAGAAATAACTGCCAAACTATGGCCATTATGAATGGACTTAGGGCTGTCCCTCCTTCCTCCTTTAATCTGATTTGGTTCTTTCCCTCCCTGAGCTGCGTCCTCATTTCTATTCATTGTGTTTCCAGGGTTGGGTTTTTATTCCACAAGACATTATCCGTAATGCATATGCATCCTCCGGACTATTTTTCTAGAAAAAAGAGGTGCTGGAACTCACCATGAACACCTCCCTCTTATAATGGTGCCCACCTGAGAGATGCCAGAACTGAGTTCCAATGACTTCTGGCTTTAAAAAATCCCCAAGTATCTTTCCTTTTGTCTGATGTGGCGTTTCTCCAGCCAGTTTCATACCACTTGGAGTCCTTAAGTCATTCCTAATTCATCTCCAGCCATGGTATGAACCCCACGGCATGGGGTCTTCTTCTTCATCTTTGGCGATCACTCGTAGCCGAGTAAGATTGTCTTCCATGAACACAGTCTTAACAATGAGTCCCTAAGTGACTGTGGAGGCTAATTCTGGATCCACACGTTCTTCCACAGTAGATACATAGGTTTCCAGGTGGGAGTTGATCACCGTGAGGGTTTGCCAAACGTGCCTTCCTCTTAGTACATTTCTCCCTTTTGTTTGAGTGTCTTCAAATTCCACGACGCCTTTGGTAAAGCTTACCGTATATGTCAGTTTTGCCAGTTTGGCATAGTCCGTCAATTTTTCTTGCCATGATTCTTTAGTTGGGGTTTCTTCAGTCTTCCATCCTTGTGCTACCAGAACTCTCGTGGCCGTTGTCACATTCAGGAAACTTTCCAGGGTGGGGAACAAGGGTCCCTCCAGATAGTGACAAACTACAGTTCCTATCATCCTTGACCACGCTGGCGGGGGCTGATGGGAGTCCCGCAACACTCGGAGGGACACAGGTTTCCCCTCGCTTGCTTTGGATCACCCCTCTAGTTTCTGTACCCTTTTGCAACCGAGCCAAAGGACAAGGCAAACCATCATGCATTCTTCCCCCTGCCCACTCATGCTTCCATTTCTCCCTTTCTCTGGTTGCTTCCCATGTCTGCTTTAGCAGAGAAGCCCCTCAGGATTAGGTTAAAAAAAAAAAAAGGTAAAGGACCCCTGGACGGTTAAGTCCAGTTAAAGGCAACTATGGGGTTGCGGCGCTCATCTTGCTTTCAGACCGAGGGAGCCGGCGTTTGTCCACAGGCAGCTTTCCAGGTCATGTGGCCAGCAGGACTAAACCGCTTCTGGCACAATGAAACACTGTGATGGAAGCCGGAGCGCATGAAAACGCCGTTTACCTTCCCGTACTTATTTATCTACAGTGGTACCTCGGGTTACATACGCTTCAGGTTACAGACTCCGCTAACCCAGAAATAGTACCTCGGGTTAAGAACTTTGCTTCAGGATAAGAACAGAAATTGCGGTGCGGCGGCAGCAGGAGGCCCCATTAGCTAAAGTGGTGCTTCAGGTTAAGAACAGTTTCAGGTTAAGAACAGACCTCCGGAACGAATTAAGTACTTAACCCGAGGTACCACTGTACTTGCACTGGCGTGCTTCCAAACTGCTAGGTTGGCAGGAGCTGGGACAGAGCAACGGGAGCTCACCCTGTCGCTGAGAAGCCCCTCAAGATTAGAGCCGGCTATACCTGCTCTTTAGCAAAATGCCACTTACGTAAATATAGCCCTTTTGTACGCTAGCAAACAGCAAATAAACAAGCTGTGTGCTTTGGGAACACTGCCCCGTGCGGAGCTCCCCAAACGTAGATCCTCGCAGCAAAATAGTCGCCGGCACAATTTTCACACGTGGTGGTGCACACCTGCACACAGAGATTATCTCGATGAAGGAAAAATAGGGTTGCCAGGTTACAGCCGGAGAGTCGCTCTCTTCTTTCAAGGCTGCTGATTAATCTGGAGATGCAGCAGCCAGCCATCGGCTTTCCTTCACATTCCGTTCCTTTTTTGCCCATCCTCATCCCTACACTGTTGTATTGCATATCAGGAGTCCCATTCCCCATAGGTGGCAGGGGAAGGGTGAATGAAAAGACTGGCCAATGAACGGGAGGTGTCTTTAAAACATCAGAGGTGATTTAGGGTCAGGGCTGGCCTATTCATGAGGCAAGGTGAGGTAGCAGATCCTGCTGGAATTCTTTCTTCCCACCCTCCTTGTTCCTGTTGTAGATCTTCCATGACCTCCTGGTGGTAAAGGGGAAGCCATTTGGGGGTCTGCCTCAGGTGCCAAAATATCTTGAGCTGGCTCTGTTTAGGGGCAATCTGAAGGAAATCTATAGGTTCCCTCTGTAGGCTCTTTAAAATATATATATCATGTTTTTTATTAAATTTTCAATTTTACAGTTCCAAATAAATGTTTTACAAACGTTAAAATATCCAATGACTTCCCCTTTTCCCTTTCCACGGTTAATTTTACATATCATACGTCCTTGCATATTTTACCGTAACCATTCAAATCCATTTTCCACTTTTATATCCGTCAAAAATCATTTACTCTGTTGAATTTATCTTAATGCCGCCAACGTTTCCAGCTGTATACAGTTGCTTTCCACATATTCAATAAATGTTTTCCAGTCTTCTTCAAACATATGTTCTTCTTGCTCTCTTTCTATGTCTTAAATCTGAAAGTTGTGCACATTCTGTCAACTTAAGTTGGCAACCCTCTTTAGTTGGGACCTCGCTCACTTTCCATTTTGGGGCTAACAAAAAACAGGCTGCAGTTGTTGTGTACATAAATAACCTTTTCTGACACCTAGGAATTTCAGTCTGGATTACCCCCAACAAAAAGGACTCTGGGTTGTTGTTTTTTGCAGGGGGTGGAGTAGTTTTGAACATTTTTTTCAATTCATTATAAATCATTTCCCAATATCCCTCTGTGGGTTCTGGGGCCCTTCTGGCAGTTCCCTCACTACGAGAAATGAGGTTACAGGGAACCTGGCAAAGGGCCTTTTTGGTAGTGGCGCCCGCCCTGTGGAACAACCTCTCATCAAATTTCAAGAAGATAAGTAACTGTACAACATTTAGAAGACATCTGAAGGCAGTCCTGTATAGGGAAGTTTTTTTATAAAAAAAAAGTTTAATGTTTTATTAGATGGGTGGGGTATAAATAATAAAATCATCATCGTGATTATTAGGTTGTGAAGTGGCCTTCAGTCTCAGGCATGTAAAGATGTGGTTTTCTGGTGATCAGGAAATGTCACTTTGCACATGCTCAGAGGACACCTCTTCTAACTTGGTGTGGAGGTGTGTTCTGATATGTGGTGTTTTTTTTAAGTTACAGAGCTGAAGCCCAATGCACCCAGCACGAATTAAGTTCTGCGGCATTGACTTCCTGGGCCTTCCTTTTGTGCACCACACCTAAACGAGAGTCGGATTAACTCAATCAGCATTCTGCGTCATTGTTGCTGTCCTTAAAGGAGACACGCATCAGATATTTGACAAAGAGTGCGAAACAAAATATGTATCATACCGCAGTGCTTCAGTGCCCCGTAGTTTTGGGATCTCGTTGGATTTACGCTCAGGTGTGACTCAGAATGAAGGCATTTGCCGTTTGTGGTTGGGTGTGGGGAGAGTTCTCAGACATTTACCATCCAAGCAAGCAAGCAATAAGGAATGTGTCTTACATTTCTCAAGTAGCGAAGAGGACTAACAGATTGAGACAGCGGGTTATTCCCTTTGAAGTGCTTAAATTTCTTTGTAATCGAGGCTTGAACCGTATTCCTGACAATCTGCTGTAGCTTTACACATGTTCGGCAGGCCACCGCCAGGGAACGCATCTTTGATGTTCCCATCAAGATCTATTTCCCTGTTTTGTCTTGTAAAGGAACCCCTGTGACTGTGTTTGCTGTAAAAGATGTGCATATATTGTTTTATTTGGGGCAGCGGGGGTTGTTTTAAATTGTTCTTAAATGCAATCTGTTAATTTATATTTTGCTTTTGTATTTTGCAACCGAATTTTCTAAGCTTGTTAATTTGTACACATAATTTGTTTGAGGGTTGTGATGGTCATTTATTGAAATGGTTAATGTTGAATTTCTGTCCAATTATTTGTTGTTATTTAATTTCATGGTGTACTGTTGTATTCTAATGGATTATTGAATATTGCATTAGTTAGTTCCTCTTCTGGCGATGTTTCATGATTCTTTATATTTTTTATATAATAATTTTTAATAGTTTTCAATTACAATAATCCAATAATAGCCTCATTATAACAATGCCAAATTATAATAGAATTAATAATACCAGTCACTGAGATGCCAAATTATACAATTTAAGTGGCCCCCTGCATGCTAGAATTGATGGTTTGATGATTTACTTTATTTCTGTGTTCCAAAATCTTATAAATTCCCATTACGCTCCAGTCAAAATAACAATCCCTTATATCGCAACCGCTGTTTTAATGACGTCATTCATACATTACATTATTTATAGGTAAAGGACTCCTGGACGGTTAAGTCCAATCAAAGGCAACTATGGGGTTGGGGTGCTCATCTTGTTTTTCAGCATGACCAAACCACTTCTGGCACAACGGATCACCGTGACGGAAGCCAGAGCGCATGGAAACGCTGTTTACCTTCCCGCCACAGTGGTACCTATTTATCTACTTGCACTGGTGTGCTTTCGAACTGCTAGGTTGGCAGGAGCTGGGACAGAGCAATGGGAGCTCACTCCATTGTGGGGATTCGAACCACTGACCTTCCGATCGGCAAGCCCAAGGGGATCAGTGGTTTAGACCACGGCGCCACCCATGTCCCGCATATAAAATTAATTATACACCTACAGGTGAAGCATGATTCTTTATATTGGATCAGATTTTTACAATGTGTGTGACCTTCGTTGTATATTCTGTTGTATCTTCTGCTCGTAAAACACCTTGCGTATAGGAAAATCGAAAGGCGGCATGCAAATTAAAAGTGAAATGAAAAAATTAAGAATGGGGCGACGGATTAACAAAACCAAAAGCGAAGTTGAACTACTCTCCTCATTTGATTTCTGAGGAGACTAAGTTAGCAGGGTAGCTCTGAGGGGAAAGAGAACAATATGTGTCCCTGGAAATAACTTTTCCGGTATGAGCATTGCTGCCACTTGGCAAGAGATGTCATAAGCTGTACAGCCGAGGAAGTAGACATTTTGATAAAATGTTTCCGAAGTGAACAGCGACTCTCTAGCCGACCAAAACCAAGACGAGAAAGGAAGGGCTGGCGTTCAAATTCCAGAGCTCCAGCTTCAAAACAAAGCTAATAGTGAGGAGAAAACGAGACTTGCAGATACCTCGGCTTTAAATTAGTTAAGGCCTTTCTTTGGATCAAAGGCATGGGGAGTTTCTTCATGCCTTAATCTTTTTCAGCCCTCAAAAGGAAGATCTCCCTTTGATTTTCAGCGGAGCGTCAACGTGGGATGCAGAGCTTACAGGGGTCTGCCTGACCTCACCAACGTCAACATCACTTTCGAGATTACCGTGATGTACAGGTTTCGGGCTTGGAATCATTTCCTATAGGAATGCAAAGGCAGCAGCTGGGCTGTTTCCAGGTTTCGCCATTCCGTAGGAGACATAGTGATGCAGGATAGCATTAACTATACTCTGCAATACTTCCTTGGATTTTTCTTTCTTTCTGGATGTAAATAAACATTTATCCCCATCTCCTTTGCATGCAAAGAGCCGTCCGCAGGGGTTGCTTACTTTGTCCGACAGAGGGACCAAAGCCATTTGTGCGTTCCTTTGAAGAAGAAGAGTTTGGATTTGATATCCTGCTTTATCACTACCCTAAGGAGTCTCAAAGCGGCTAACAATCTCCTTTCCCTTCCTCCCTCTGTGAGGTGAGTGAGGCTGAGAGACTTCACAGAAGTGTGACTGGCCCAAGGTCACCCAGCAGCTGCATGTGGAGGTGCGGGGAAGCGAACCCGGTTCACCAGATTACGAGCCCACTGCTCTTAACCATTACACCACACTGGCTCTTTGTGTGTCCTCTGCAAACCTTTGCATGCAAATAAACACAAAGGGGGCTCAGGACTGAACCAAATTTAAGACAAGTAGTATCGATTGTTGTGTGAGTGACGAAAGTTCAGTACATTCAGGTGGGATTGAATTTGATGAGAGAGCGAAGCGAAGAAGTCATCGGGATCTAAAGGTGCTTAGCTGTTGCTGAATTGTGGCCTGTGCCATATGTTTGATTTGTTTTTGTTGTTAATTCTGAGTTTAGTTTTGTTTTTTTTAAAAAAAGAATAAGCCGGAGGCTTAAAAGAAACACAAAACAGATTTCCAAGCTCATTGTTTCCTATGATTGTTACCGAGCACTGCATTCCAGAACTTTAGCGGTTGTTTGAAGCACAAAGACTCGTTTCCTTTCTGGCTGTTCAGATAAATGCGGATTTCATGAAGCTGACTGTATCGCGTAGTTTGACATTCTACTTGCTAAGCTTTGGGCGTGTCTGCATGCACCGCTTGAAGTAGGATTCATAAGAACCTGTTTTCGGTGCCAAAGTTCAGGCCTGGAATGTAGCAATGAGCAACAAATAAGCGAGGGAACAATCTGAACATGTGCAGAGAGCCTTTCCGTCCTGTTCATCCAACCACAGATTGCCGCCTGACATTTGGGGTGGGGGAACAATTCCCAAGTTAGGTCGAAATTTCAGCACCACCTGAAAAGGAAAACTGCCAAAGATCCCATACTAGCAGAGCAATCCTATACAGTGGTTCCTTGATTCTCAAACGGCTTAGTTGTCAAACAAATCAGCTCCCAAAGGCCGCAAACCCGGAAGTAAGTGTTCCGGTTTGTGAATGTTTTTCGGAAACCGAACGTCCGACGCGGCTTCCATTTGAGTACAGGAAGCTCCTGCAGCCAATCAGAAGCCACGCCTTGGTTTTCGAATGGTTTCGGGAGTCGAACGGACTCCCAGAACAGATTAAGTTCAAGAACCAAGGTACCACTGTACTTCAGATATATGTTGAATTGGATGTGGGTGGCGCTGTGGTCTAAACCACTGAGTCTAGGGCTTGCTGATCAGAAGGTCGGCGGTTTGAATCCCCGTATGTATGATGTTTTGGGGGTTGGTCTTGAGCTACAGGGTAAGCAATTTCAAAAGTCTGTATAAGGGCTTGCGCATCATTGTTCAGGGTTCTCCTCCCTTCTGCGTGTGATGAGAGGGAACCCTGTTGCAACAGTTTAATAAAGATCAGGCTTACTAGCCGCTTTGCTTCTCGATATTCTCTGGTTGGCCTCTGTTATTTTCTCCTCCTGATAGGGAACCCACTTAAGGACTCTTGGATACACCATAAGGGGAAAGGAGCAGTTTTTTTCTTATAACACAACATCCCTACATTGGCCAATCTGAGCTGCCTGCCTCTGAGCTTCCTGTTCTCCTACTTTCAGTGCCCGCCGGGTCCTGGGAGAAGGGGGGTCTGGAATACTTTATAAAGAAACTGCGTCTGTCAGCTGTCTCTCCCCTGGTGGTGCTTCTTCTTCCTCCTGCTTCTCTCCCAATATTTCCCAGCTTCTCCCCTCTGCAGCCTCTGAACTGTGACCTTCTGCAAACCACTGTTGTAAATCTACACTGTCTCCATCTTCTCTGGAAGTTTCAGGAGGGGGGGTCCTCCACCATTCCTCCTCAGTCCAGTCCCTGACATCTTGGCCCCCAACAGTGCCACCAAGATCAACTAAAGTGCTAAGAGTCCCCAGTCAGCCCTGTGGACAGTTGGATTCCATGAGGCTCCTCGCAAGAACGGTACCCAAAAGCGGAGGGAGGAGAGTGCCTACAATGCCCACAGCTCCCTGGATGGGACACCCTTGCAAAGAGCACACCGAGAGTCCTCCCGAGCCAATGGAGCTCGAGGGCAGGGCTGTGCCCTGAGCAGCTGTCCTGTCACTCACAAACCACAGCAAGCTTGCCCCACAATGACACGCCAACATCAATCACGCAAGCCATGCTATGTGCTGATGTGTGGCACGCACATTGCAAGACATGCAAACAGTTGCCGCAGACACCGTGGAATTTTGAGGGGGTCCAGCTCCCTCCTTGAAAAATGGGTACCAACATCCCAAAGGAGCAGAAAAGACTTTTTATGTATGCAACAACAGCCACACGGATGCTTCTAGCCCAGGGATGGAAAGAAGACAAAGTCCCTACCAGAGAGGAATGGCAAACCAAGCTGTTGGAGTATGCCGAAATGGCAAAACTGACCAGAAAGCTCAGGAACCAAGAGGAACAAAATTTCAATAAAGAATGGGGGAAATTTATAATTTATCTAGGAGACCACTGTAAGCAGATGAAAACATTAGCAGGATTCTTATAACACTTGTAATGTAGCAAATATTATGGACAAAATGGAGAGGTACAAAATATGGATTATGAAATAATATGCACCTGAGAAAGTTGACAATAGGACTCACAGAGGGGAGGGTGGGAAGTCTGGAGATTCACAGAAATTTCTAAATATGGACACGAATTTTGTATTGTTATCATTCTACACTTGTAAAATCAAATAAAAATAATTTCAAAAAATTAAAGTCATATCATAATATTTTAAATGTTAAAAAGAATGATATGAAAAATGGGAGGGGCGTAGCTCCCAATTCTCCTCCCCTTGATGGTGCCCCTGACCGCTGCACTTGCAGGACAGTATTAAATCCCAGTTCCCTTCAGATTCTTGTCATCGCACCAACTAAATAATGAGAATCTGTCCCATATCCGTAGAAAATCCAAGGAAACCAGGGAGGCGGAGGACCATGGATTTGTGATGACTCTAATTAGCGCTTACATTGGAAGCTACTGCGCTTGCTTCCAAACACTGCAACGCTGGAGAGAAGGAGAGACTAATTAGTACAGGATAATTTGGCTAGAGTGACTGACTGCCAAGGAGGACAGGCCTCGAAGGCCTTTCCTGGTTGTGAACATGAACATAAGAACATGCAAAGACGTAATATATCATCTTGGATGGGACTCTTGTTGGCCAAGGAGCTAAATTGCAGCGAGCAAGCCAAGCCATGTGCAAAGCTGACTCGTTTCTTGAAATTAAAGCAAGGTCCAAACACTTGTTAAAGTATCCAAAAGCTTTCACTTGCAAAACGTACAGCTAAAGAAGAATATATGCAATTGGAAGGTTGGCGGTTCAAATCCCCATGCTCTGTCCCAGCTCCTGCCAACCTAGCAGTTCGAAAGCACGCCAGTACAAGTAGATAAATAGGTACCGCTGTGGCGGAAAGGTAAATGGCGTTTCCGTGCGTCCGGTTTTCATCACAGTGTTCTGTTTTGCCAGAATGCTGGCTACATGACCCAGAAAACTGTCTGTGGACAAACACCAGCTCCCCCAGCCTGAAAACGAGATGAGCGCAGCACCCCATAGTTGCCTTTGACTGGACTTAACCATCCAGGGGTCCTTTACCTTTTTTACCTTTATATGCAAAGTATTTGCATTTGCATGCTTATCCAAGCAAGGGCTTAGTTTTTCTGAGTTGAAGATGACCACTTCTTCCTTAAACGTTCAAACAAACTGCACTCAGCCTTCCGTACATGACCCAGCCAGGCCATGCAATTCCTTCCAAGAGGTTTCCGTGATCTCCTTCCACATTCCCCTTCTCCTTCCTCTTTGGGGGAAGAAAGATGGTTGGCTATCGCCTTGTATGCCTCCTTCCAGCAACTCCTGCAGCTAAGCTAGTACCAAACATATTGCTCTGCTTTCCTTTAGACCACCTCAGTGAGGCTGAGAAGGGGGTCTTGTCGTCTGGGCAGCCCAAGACCTCCATTCACACTGCCCAGGCTTGCACTCCGGGGAGGTTGTTATGTACTGAAGTTTTCACCCTGGGCCAGCAGGGGGATACTGTAGATAGTTTTCACTCAGGTCCACATATGCAAATAAGGGATTGAAAGTGAGGTTCAGTGATTTTGCTCAGTGATTCAGCTCAGCTTAGAGGGTGGCCGCACCTGGCTGTGCCCTGATGTCCATCTATCCCATCCTCGTCGCCAGTGTTAAGTTGTGGGTGAACATATCAGACGACACAGCGATTCTTCAAACAGCTCTTGTTTATTCACAGGCCAGAACAGAACTGAACTAAACTGAAGGGTTCAGCCAACCTGCTTATATAGAGCTCCAGTACAACGCAACTGTAACAACTTTCTATAACTATCCAATCACTGAACGCCACTTTCAATCCCTTATTAGCATACGTGGACCTGAGTGAAAACTATCTACAGTATCCCCCTGCTGGCTCAGGGTGATAACTTTAGTACATAACAGACGTCACTTTGGTGCTACTAATGCAGCAGTTTGACTTCACCCCCGTAGGCACACTCCATTGTCTCTCAAGACAGGCGAATGTCTCTCAAGACAGGGACACCTGCAAACAATATAAGAAATGGGGCATTTTAGGTTCTTAGAGAAAAAGAATAAGTGCCCAGAAAGCTCAATGAATCCTATACAGCCATACCTTGGATCCCGAATGCCCTGGAACTCGGACGTTTTGGCTAACGAACACCATAAACCAGTGATTGTTCTGGTTTGCGAACATTCTTTCGAAACCCAAATGTCCGATGGGGCTTCTGCAGCTTCTGATTGGCTGCAGGAGCTTCCGTTCGACTTCCAAGGTACAACTGTACATTAAAGCAGGGACAGCTAAGCTATGGCTCTTCAGGATGCTATTGGATTCCAGCTGCCATCAGCCCCAGACAGCATTCCCAGTGGTTCGGGGATGAAAGGAGATGGATTTGACAACATCTGGGGTAGAGCATATTCCCCAGCCTTGCATTAAGGCTTTATTAATAAAAGCCCCCACATTTTATTTTGGAACATTGCTGCTTAAAAGTTTCCCCCCTTTCCCAAGGAGGTTGCCTTAGTGAGATCTTGATTAATTATTGTTTGCACAGCACCATCAACGGGCCTGGGACTTTGCAAAGCAACAATAAAACACCAAGACAAGCGTCCATTCTAAAATTCGGCACAGAGGGAAGGAAGATGAAGACAACAGTAACAAAACGAAAAATATGCCTTCAGTTCAGCGATGCATATTCAGGTTTGGATTTCTCCAGAATGTAAAGGTCACAAGGACTGCAGTCAATCTGAGTTAGGCTTTTCTTTCCAATTCACCCTGAGTCAATGCGCCTATAAGCTAGCAACTTTGTAAACCAAATGGCTTGCTGGCGAGGTCAACTGCATTCCTCTATAATCCCACATAACCTTTCCCATTCTTGTTTGCAAGGAAGCGGGACACTGCAGGGCAACATTTGAATTTCAAAAGAGAATATTAATTAAAACATATTTTTTTAAAAAAAGCACCTAATCGCCTTTTTCTATAGGCATTGTGATGTCTCTCTCATTCCTCTGTTGAAACTTCACCAATCAACTCTGTACGAGATTGTTGGATTTTAACCCTTAAAAAGTGTTCTTGGCTAATCTCGTTGATCTTCTTTTGCTAAGAATAGGGGTACTGTAGTAAACTAAATATAAACGATAAATCCTATACAAATAAATAAATACCTTGCACTTTAGCCCAAAAGCCTCCTGCAAAGGAAGAACCTCCATTTTGCCCTGCCTCCCCCTCCAATTTCCCCTCATCTCCCTCCAGAGTGTGCCATTCTAGAAATGAGCCCAACACCACTGAGGGAGTTGTGAATGAATAGGATATTTTTAGGGCTGCTACATGTCCAAATTTTCCCAGACATTACCAGAATTTCCAAAAGGCGGCGCTTTGTTCTGGATCTTAGACAAGTCAAAATCATGACTTTTTGTATTAAAAAAGGGGCATAAATTTGGGGGGATTCCTTAAAAATAAAGCTCTACAATTTCAGTGGTTTCCTAAAGGCTGTCCTGGTTTTTTACTTTTTGAAATATGGCAACCCTGGGATATTTATTTACTTATTGTAATGCGGGTTTCTGCTGTGGACCCCTGATCCAAACCGGCATGCTAGCGGTAGGGGGCAAAGGGTTAACCCTCCCTCCTAACCCCTGTGCTAGGGTCCCAAACCAGTTCAGAAGCCTTGTCACTTAACGACACAATTACAGAATGAATGGATTGGCAAGTTTGCATCGCCTCCAAGTGTCCCGATTTTCCAGGGACAGTCCTGGAATGGTGAAAGCCATCCCAGCTTCTGATCTGACCCCGGAGCGTCCCTAGGTCCCCTGCCAGAGCTGCCAGAGCCGAGATAATAATAATAATAATAATAATAATAATAATAATAATAATAATAATAATAATACTTATACCCTGTCCATCTGGCTGGATTTCCCCTAGGCCACTCTGGGCGGCTTCCAACAAGAGATTAAAAATACATTAAAACATCAGTCATTAAAAACTTCCCTAAACAGGGCTGCCTTCATAAGTCTTCTAAACGTCAGATAGTTGTTTTTTTCTTTGACATCTAGTGGGAGGGTGTTCCACAGGGCGGGCGCCACTACCAAGAAGGCCCTCTGGCTGGTTCCCTGTAGCTTTGCTTCTCGCAGTGAGGGAACCACCAGAAGGCCCTCGGTGCTGGACCTCAGTGTATGGGCTGAACAATGGGGGTGGAGATGCTCCTTCAGGTATACTGGACCGAGGCCGTTTAGGGCTTTAAAGGTCAGCACCAACACTTTGAATTGTGCTCAGAAATGTACTGGGAACCAATATAGGTCTTTCAAGGATGATGTTATGTGGTCTCGGCGGCTCAGGGAGGAGGAGAACAGGCGTTTGTCCCGAGCGACGGCAGTGGCGGTAGTGACGGCTGCGAGGGAGCATCTCATTGCCTTCTCCATGCTTTGTGTGTCCACGTCTAATCTTCCCCCTTTCTAAAAGGACAAAGAAAATGGAGGATGATAAGACATGCAGTGAAAATGGTTATTAGTGGACTCCACGAAAGGGAGGATGGAAGTCCAAGAATTCGGAGAATTCTATATTTTTCTATGTTATCTTTTTGTGTGTGTGTGTGTGTGTGAATGTAAAACTAAATTGTGAAACCAATAAAAATTATTATGAAATAAATAAAGAAAGGGATAAAGAAATGGGAGGGAAGAGGAAAAAAGGAAAACCCAAGACACCAGTTCTCTGTGGTTTTCTTATTATTTAGTTCCATCTACGCAAATTCTTGCTGTCTCAGAGATCTCTCCCACCCTACATCAGATCGAGGGGCAGAGCTGCTCCTGCCGTAAAGTTGTACCCTCTGACATCCGAGGGTGACACTTGGAATCGGCAAAGGAGGAAGCTTGCTGGAGTTGCCCTCCTGCCTCACCAATATCCGTGGGTTGATTCTGCCCATCCTTGCCTCGGCCAAGGTAACCCCTTTCTCTGGTATTGCCAGCTGCTGCCCCAGACTGGATTTTGAAACAGCACAGTTGATAATGTCCAGGTCAGGGGTGGGTGGGTGGGTGGGTGGGGCAAGGCTGCTTCCCCAAATATACAGGCGAGCTCTAAAATCCAGTCTCCCAAATTGCTTCTGTTTAAGTCCATGGTGTTATGCTGTTGAGACATGACTTGCGGAGGTTCGGTTGCAGGGATTCATGCCTCATCTTGTCACACCTGAGAACGCACTATATTTAATTAAGTTTCTTTGCAGGCCACAAAAAGAACCGAGGCTGTTAAAAGAACCAAGGGTGGCGGGGATTACAATGTCCCGCAGCCGCTTTGTTAATTGACGCAGGTGTTCATTTGCACCTAAAAATAAGCGCCAACATAAAAGGGTGTTAGGTATTTGCTTTATATTATCGTTTATTATGATTTATGTGTAGAGAGGAACTGAAGAGGAGCCTGCCACCTCCCTTCCTGGATGGAGGCTTGAGAGCTCAGCAAGATATCAGTCAAGAATGCTTGCGTACCATTCCAGAGCATATGTTCCAGACCCTCCAAGTGTCCCTATTTTCCAGGGACAGTATACAAATTGGTATAAGGGTAGGGATGGGTGTAATTTATTGCTTGCTGTAAAAAAACCGACGTCTGATGTCTTCCTTAAGCCACGGAATGCAGGGGCTTTTCCCTAGGCAACTGCTAGAAGGAAATAACATTTGTGGACTCTGTTACCAGTCTGTTACCTTCCAATCCCTCTCAGCATTCAGATAGCATCTCTCTTGCTAGTATAGTGGTACCTGAGGTTAAGTACTTAATTCGTTCCGGAGGTCCATACTTAACCTGAAACTGTTCTTAACCTGAAGCACCACTTTAGCTAATGGGGCCTCCTGCTGCCGCCGAGCCGCCGGAGCACGATTTCTGTTCTCATCCTGAAGCAAAGTTCTTAACCTGAAGCACTATTTCTGGGTTAGCGGAGTCTGTAACCTGAAGCGTCTGTAACCCGAGGTACCACTGTACAGTGGTACCTTGGGTTGCATACACTTCAGGTTACATACACTTCAGGTTACAGATTCCACTAACCCAGAAATAGTACCTCGGGTTAAGAACTTTGCTTCAGGATAAGAACAGAAATCACGCGGCAGCGGCGTGGCAGCAACAGGAGGCCCCGTTAGCTAAAGTGGTGCTTCAGGTTAAGAACAGTTTCAGGTTAAGAACGGACCTCCGGAACGAATTAAGTACTTAACCCGAGGTACCACTGTGCTAGCAAAGCAGTCCAGGAGGGGAAATCGCATAGATGGACTCACAAAGATGTGAAATATTATTATATAAGATACCTAGTTATTGTTGCAGCAGCGAACTAGATGAGGCCTTCGACTCATTATACATCTACAAGTTGCCAATCCTCTAGCCTTTACTCTTGAACCCACCAGGGATTTCTGAGCAGGGATTTGAATCTAGCTCTCGTCAAAGTTTCAACACTCCATGTACTAAAAGGAAGGAAATGTTTGATATTGTGACAGGTATGTTAAATAAAGGATTTTGAAACGAAGGCACTTAAGAGAAATTTCCTTTCCGGTTTATTTATGTGTGCAGGGAATTACAATATACCAAACACTTTATACCAAATGTTCTGATCCGAGAGATGTTGTTTGCCGATGACGCAGCCTCGGCAGCGCACTCCCGGGATGCAGAGACTCATCGACCGTTTTGCCCAAGCCTGCAGGGAGTTCAGCCTCACAATCAACCTGATGAAGGCCAACATCTTGGGTCAGGATGTCACCAGCCCTCAGAGCACCAGCACTGGCGATCACACACTTGAGCTGGCAGATGATTTTGCCTACCTGGGCTCCACCATAGCCAGCCCCCTTTCCATCGACACTGAGCTGGACAAGAGCATTGGTAGGGCAGGCACAGTGATGGCTACCATCTTGTTGTCTTGGTTGAATTAGTCACTTGCATATTATTCTGCGAACCGCTCAGGGGGGTCTTTGGATGGAGGGTGGCACATAAATGTAATAAGTAAAATAGAGGGGAAACTCCCTGCCTCTTGAGACCAAGCAGGCGACTGTTGCGCTCTTTCCAGCAAGGGGTCAAAACATCCCTGTTTCACCAATAGTCCATCTGCCTCGGGCGACTTGCCTACTTAAGTTGACAGAATATGCGCAGCTTGCAGACTTAACATACAGAATAAGAGAACAAGACATGTGTTTAGAGAAGTTTGGAAAACGTTTATTGAATATATGGGAAATAATTGTGTACAGCTGAAAACGCTGGCAGCATTAAGATAAATTCAACAGTGTAAACAAGTTTCGATGGATGCAATAATGGAATACGGAATGGTGTAGTTTTTGTAAAATATGCAGGGATTTACTATATGTAAAAGAAACCATGGAAAGAGAAGAAAGGAAGTCATCGATATCTTAAGGATGTAAAAATGAGTATTTTAAATGGTAAAACAGAAAACTTAAAATTATATACAAAAAATAAAATCCCCGTTTTGACAAGCCTGCACAGATGCTTCAGAAATCTGAGGTTAGTTTAACCTGTTTAACTTTTGTACCCTTTAAATTAATAATAATAATAATCCTTTAAATTATAATAAATTTAATAAAATTATTATTATTATTATTACTGCTTCCAACAAATAGGAAAGCATAATAGAGGCGGGCTGTGGATTCCCCCCTTCCCCCTGATTTTTGCCCTTTTTGTAAACCGCTTTGATTTTATTTATTTTTAACCAAGCAGCATACAAATGCAAATAAACAAATGAACGCAGTTGCTTCGGGAGCATCCTAGCAACGCTTCCGGAGGCACCTGGGTACTGGCAGCTTACTAGCCAGGCCACGGCCGTCCCCGTTCCCCTCAGCCCCGCCCCCGGCCGCTCTCCAATCCGAGGCGACGGCGCTAGGCCCTTATTGGCCGGCTCCTCCCTCCTCCTTCTCCTCCTCCCTCCCGCGCACGCGCAGCAACGGCCTCTTTCTCTTTCGCCGCTTTCCCCCTCCCCGCCGACGGAGAGCGCGAGCCGCGGTTGGTCGCGGTGACGTCGCGGGAACGCGGCGGAGGTCCGTTGGGTGTGTGTGTGTACGCGCGCGCGCTCGGGAGCGAGCCTCCCTCACTGGACGAGAGCGGCGCGAGCCGCAGGAGGAGGAGAAGACCGTTTCCGTCCGCTCGCTCGCTCAGGCGGAGGCCGCTCGCCTCGACCCTCCGGCGCGTGTGGTACCTTCGCTGAGGAGGAGAAGCCGAAGAAGAAGCCGCCGCTGCCGCTGTTCATGCGGCGCTGGGGAAGGGAGCCGAGGGCCGCGGCCGGCGGCCGGTGCCGACGCCCGGGAGTAAGTTGCTGAGGGGCGCCGAGGTATGAGGCGCTGGGGCCGCGCCGCTCTCCTCAGGAGAAGGAATGGACGCAGAAGGCCCAGTCCCGCGGTTTTGGGTCCCCGCAGAGCCCCGTCCGCCCTCCGTGTCTCCGTCTCCATCGCATCCGCGCGCGCCCTCCGTGCGACAGGTTGGGGGAAGGGGCGTGAGTGCGCGTGCGCGAAAGATGGAGCGCTGCGTGTGCGTGTTTTCGTGTGCACGTCTGAACGGCGAGCGGAGAGAGAGAGAGAGAGAAAGAGAGTGGCGGGATGGAGTATCAGGTACGCTGGAGGGAGGCGGCGGCGAGGCTTGGCAATGCTACGCATCCGGCATTTCCACCTCCTTGCCAAGCCGCTTCTGGAAAGGAGGCTGGAGCTGAGTTCAAAACACCCCCCTCCCTCCTTTCTTGGACGTCGCCAGCGCTCTTCTTTTTCCCTCCCTTCCCCTCCAAATCCCCTGCAGTATTGAGGAGAGCGAGCAGATCCCTGGATCCCTCCTCACGGCTATATATTCTTCAGGCTTACGGGGTGGCCGAGAAGTTCTTGCACCCGAGCTGCAGACCTGTTTGGTGGTGGGTAGTTGGGGGGGGGGATGACGGTGCATCTTATTTCTGCAAGCCGGAGACGGAGCCAACAGGTTTGTCCGGAGCGTTTAATGTGGCCGCTTCCCCCCCCCCCCTCCGATGCTGCAGAGTGTATCTGCCACAAAGGAAAGAGCTTGGCATCCCTTCCCTCCCCCCCCGTGGAAGGGCTTTTTTGCATCGGGTTGTCATGCCGAAAACACATTATGGCATTGATGATCTCTTTGGCAAACAGCCATTTTTCTAAGCTGTATCAACTTCTGCTTCATACGCCAACACAGGCACCAAAGCTGGGGGGGGGGGGTTGTTGTTTAAAATACGTTTCTCCCCTCTTGGGCTGTTAGCAGTAACGGAGCAGGTAGGTAGAAAGACATGGTATTTGTCTCACTGAGAATGATTATGGCACTGAATGGTTGAAAGGAAAACCACTGTATTGACCAGAACGATGGAAATTTACCATGATTAATTTCAGTAAGGTCCTTTATCAGTATGTGCACTATTATGAATTGTTTTGTTATTAATGCCTTGTTTCATGAGTAGACCCTGGAAGTACTGTATGGAAGCCACTTTGGGAAGGGAGTACCATTAGAAGGCAGCATTGAAATCTTTTAAATAAATAAATTGAAGGAGAAGCTTCATGTGGCTTGTATTTTGAAGCTTGCTCTTATATATTTAGGGACTGGAAATAATTTATTTGACTACTAAGGTAGTTAGAGCTTTAAATATGGCTTTGCTACAGTCTGCTAGTATAGATATGAATTCTTTTTAAAGAATGTGAGTCCAGATCTGTTTAAAGCCTGCCCTCTAGTGCAGCCACTCTTACTCATTTAGGCTGCTGTGTTTATATAGCAGTTTTTGGGAATTCATAATAATAGATAATTGGTGTAGAAAATGAGAACAGGCAAGAGTTTTGAAGTATGCATTTTCAATTCTTTTCCCAAGCTATAGAAAACACGTAGAAAGTCTCCACTAAGGAAACACACTGATGAGTATTAACATTGGATAAGTTTTGCATCATTTGCCACTAATATTGTTGCCCCATGGAGTAAGATGAATAGTGATGATGCATTGTAATTTTTCACATTGATAATTTCTCCCAGAAATGTACATTTTTGCTTTTTTATTCAATGGTTATCATACAGTATCTAAAGAGAAGAAATGTAACCATGCATTTTGTACACTGCTTGTTTTTGTAGAGTACCTGATGAAGGTATTGAACTGGAAGAACTGGAACAGCTATTGGTTGAAATAACACCTGAATGGTTCCCCAGATAAATATATGCCAATATAGCTTTAATGATGTAGAATTTTGTTTAATAGAAGATTTAGAGCCACAGTTAACTTTACTGAAATTTTTAGGCAACCAGGTCATACTTCCTAATTAAATCTACTGACTAGAAAAAAGGCACCCATCACTGATATTTTAAAGGGATAAGTAGAGATTGCAATAATGTCCTTTCTTTGAGTCTGTCTGGAATGCTCAGAAATCACTTTTTGACAAGGGGCTTTGTATTCTGATAATTCCACTAGCTCTTCTGCACTGGAATTTAATTTTATCAGCTTGCACCTCTGGCCTTCCAGTGCTCTAGAAACAATTTCCGTATGTCTGTTTGCACCACTATTTCATACCTTGCTCTCTGTTGTGCCTGATGTCACCTTTGTATCTTTCGTTGCTTATTTCACACAAGCGCAAGAGAGAGGTACCTTCATGGTATTCTTTCTCCCCATTCCCAAATTCATTTCACAATTCTGTTTCCCATTGTATTGTCTCCATCCTGCATTATTTGGGGTTGAATACTGAAGTTATTAGAGAGACTTTATGGGGCAGGTCATTTGTCTTCCGCCTTTCTGTGAAATGATGGTGAGTAAGATGTACAAGGTCATATTGTGCACAATAAATGAATGCCTTAACAAGCACTTAAGGTGCCTAATAAGGTTTGACACACACATGCCTTTGTGTATTTTTTATTAACATTGAAATTGCATAAAACCTGTAGAGCAGGCTTTTAATTAAGCAGTTGCCTATGGTAAACTTCCAAGTGACGGGGTAAGATGTGCTTCTTCCGAAACCTTTGTGCTACTGCTTGTCCCCTATGCACACTGCTGTAATACAGTGCTTTGTTACCCTACTTGTTACCCTACTTGTTGAAACTTAGGACTTCACCAAGTGACTTTCTGGTCCCCTTGGTCCCCTTTCTTTCTCACAATTAAGGAAGAGGGCAATACTTTTAACCCACCTTTTAAAGACCTGATTATTGTTGGTGTACCTGTACAATTGCACACTTGTTTTGTGGAAATAGGTTACAGAGCCAGCTCCGTGTATAAAAGTAATGCAAATATTCATTCAATACAGCATATTGGATTTTCTGTATGAAGTGCTTTGAAGACACTTTAAATGGGTCAAGGCTTGGGAGCAGGACAATAGAAGATGACAATAGTTTTGAGATTTTCTTTATTTAATAGTTCAATTCACGCAGTTCATCTAGATAATGTCACAACAAAATGTGGGGTGGATCCAGTTAGTGAATTCATGGTTTGAAACAACAGTCTAAAACAGATGTGATGCAGGAATTCTGTGGTTGGAATCTTTGGCTTTATTTAAAAAGACTCAATGGGGGATTTGGATCAAGGTTGTGACACTTGAGTTGTGCGTTTAACCCTTTCCTCTGTATCATTTGACCCCTATCTGAACTGACCCCTTGGTTCTTTATCCCTGTGGGGTGAATTGGCAGGTGCTTTAGGAGGGGAAGCCAGATGAAGAAAAAGTGTAGATGGAAAACAGGAGTCCCTCCCCCCCCATGACTGTTGTTAATACTTTGTAAAACTATGAGAGATCCTAACCATATATTTCCCATGCCGCATCTGTTGCTGACATCTTACTAAGAATTTTGAGTAATGGCAGGAATAAGTTTTTTTTGCCACACATCATGAAGATGCTATCCATTGTGTGTTTGCAGCTGATTATTTAGCCTGATTCTGCAGTGAGAGGATACTCAAACTTTATTATCATTCACAATATATACAAGAAATGAAATGAAATATGATTAATAAAGGCAAAAATGCCATTATAAGAGAAATTTTGTGCCAATTGTACAAATACAAGTTATTGGATCACAATTTTCTGCTAGTCCACCTGCCCATGTATACAAGTGTAAGCAGCTTGTAGCTCTTGTAAATGACTCGTTTTCTACCAACTTGCAAAAAAGCTCCCCTTTCTGTTCATCTAGAGGCAGTTCTTATGCACCATAGGTGGGTGTAGTAGTGGTATATCTTAAGATTAGAAAATGTGCCAGATCTAAGAACTGTTAATCTTGCAAATTTTCTATCTTTGGTTGATTACTGCTCCTTTTTGGAACTGCCACGCAAAGCAACTATAATATTTAAACCTAATACTGAAGTCAGGCACCATGTCCCATGATTCCTCAAAGCATTAAAACAGTACTTAGAAGACAGCAATATAGAAAACTACTGTAGGTGTATTAAACTTTAAAGGTTTGTACAGGTTGAGTGTTGGGATAAGCTCCTGAATTCATCCATTATAGCTGCTACTCAGGATGTCAACATTAGACTCACTCTCTTTTTATTGGTCCATATGAACTTTGGGGTGGTAATCTATATGCCTAATACATACCACTGATTTCTGTGAGATTTATGCACATATTTGATTGTATGTTAGCCATATAATTCCTGAAGGAGAACTTAAGTATTTTTTCCCCCTTAGGGAATAAGGGATGAAGAATGCGAATCTTTCCTCAGAACTGGATATGGAAGTATCAGCAGATGAATCTATGGAAAACATGAGGAAAAATTGAAACTACATGAGCAAAGCATAGATAAGATGATACCTTTGGAGAGGGCAGTACCATGGTTGGTAGATTTCATTTCTGATTTATTAAAATGTATTTTTTTTTAAATTACTTCACTGCGGTGCTTGTGAAATTCCTCTGGAGGTATTGCAGTTATATCATGATTTCCAAGCAGTTTTGCTAGTGTAACAATTAGTATTATGCTTTAAATTGATTTTATAAAATGTGCACAATGGATTGATTTGGATTTTTTGTTAAGGCATGTTTTAGGCTTATATGAGAGCAAACTGAAATATACCTTCAGTTTCATTACACACCCCTTCTCTAGTGAGGCTGTGTGAAGCAGTATGGATGCATTCACTTCTATTTTAGATTAGCTGCAACTTGTTGTTGTGTCTGAACTTGAATAAACTGTACCTTGACTACGGTTTGTTGAAACAAACCAACCTCAAACCAGTTTATTAAACTGGCTTGTTTCAACTAACTATAGTTTAGATTAACCAAAGGTTAGAGTTCAGGTGGCCTGCTAAACTGTTATATAAAACAGTAGCTCCTGATCTCTTCATGCCCATGCTAAACAGGGAAGTATGCAGATTTGAGGCTAGCTGTAGCTTATTCTCATAATGGTAAACCATGGTTTCACACTGTGTCTGAATGCAGTCCATATGTCATGAAATGCGTGTGCATGTTTTTTGGCTGCTCCCTTAATACATGCAACTGTGATCCTTTCCTGATTGCTGAGCTCTTGTATTGTAATGAGGAATTAGTAAAGAAAGCATGCATATATACTTTTAAATAAAAATGTACCATGAATGAATTTTATATTCTGGTATCAAGAATGCAAAAAAAGAGAGATCCCCCCCCCCAGATGATATCCCTGTATTAGCAGGTTAAGGGTGCTTACAGTGGTTGGGAACAAGCATTTTCTGTGGAGAGACTCTGCATTTCCATGGAGTTCTGAAAGTTGCATATTAGAAACATGGAATTATAGAATTCGAAGGAACACTGGGAATGATTTGGAAAAGTGAGGTTAGAGTTTTAAATGCAATGCCATTAATTGCTACTGACAGTGATGTTGAGGACATTAATTGAAAAAAAGTGTTTTTAAATAAGCCTGGAAAACTGAATGACTGCCAGCAGAACTAGCCAATACTACTTGTGACGGTTATACACTGTAGACATGAGTGTGGCCCACACACTCTGTACATTGGAAAGTCACATTGTGGTGTTTCATTACCAAGGGGGGCCTTGTACAACATTGTAAAATGATTACCATGGACAGACAGATGCTGGCTCTTGCAGAAATAAAGGGAAGTTTTCCCGTGATTTTTCATTCCTACACAGAAATATATTAGAGTTATAGTTAGCCATGCAACATCAAGAGTCATTTTTTAGTGAAATCACTTTTGATGTAGCTGCTGTGCTTGGAAAAACTAGAGTTAGTTTCTTCCAAGGTTTTCTCAGATGTTGAAGTATACTTGAATTCTTGAAGTATAAGTACCTATTGTTTGGTTGGAAGATACCCAAAGTTTCATACATCTTAATGCATGGATGAACTATATTTTCCCATTTCCAATCAGATGGCACTAGCCCTATAGAGCAATCATTATTTTCCTCCAACTCTCAGCATTAGAGCTTTCCTAAAACTTCATTTGCACATTGCCTGTAGCATCACCTCCATATAATGTGATGAATTATATGATTGCATATCATACTGATGACATTTTTACTTTGCAGATGCTTCACTAGCATAGTACATAACCACATGGGTCAAGCATGTAGATGTTGCTTGAAGCAACTATTGAGGTGGTGGTAACTACAGGGTATTTTTTATTTTGAATGGTCTAATTGTATGTTAGGTACCACAGATATTAATGTTATGCTGCCCTCATTAAATAATGAATGGCAATACTGTATGTGAATAATGTCTTTGCTTAGATTAGCTTACAACAGTTTCATCATTCTTCCCATTTAATGCATATTTTAGGCACAGGCAGTCCCAGGAAGAATTACTTTTTTTTGTATTCTTTTTTTCTTCATTCCTGAAATAAATTTGTACTTGTGTACTGAACTAACTACTCTGAAGTGCTTTGCAAAACTCTACAGCATATCTTATACATTTTTAGAGTTTAGACACATCTCAATTAGCTATTCCAATTCTCCTTCAAGAAAGTATTTTTAAACCTGTTTTTTGGACCAAAGGCCAGCTTTTAGAGTAGGTGAAATCTTATTCTTCTTATCTTAAGTAAATGTATATTCTATAAAAAATATTCTTTTTGACTTCTAGGTACGTTTGGCAGTGAAAATGGGTTGTGCATCTGTTTCAAACACCTTCATATGAGAAGACACAATTTTTAAAAAGTTTCAGCATTACTACTTCAAGCAGTATGGCTGGTTTCAAGCGAGGGTATGATGGAAAAATTGCTGGACTGTATGATTTGGATAAAACCTTGGGGAGAGGGCATTTTGCTGTGGTCAAACTTGCCAGACACGTTTTTACAGGTGAAAAAGTAGCGGTAAAAGTTATTGACAAGACCAAGCTAGATACTCTAGCAACAGGACATCTATTCCAAGAAGTTAGATGCATGAAACTAGTGCAGCATCCTAATATTGTTCGCCTGTATGAAGTTATTGACACCCAGACCAAACTTTACCTAATCTTGGAACTTGGTGATGGAGGAGATATGTTTGATTACATCATGAAACACGAAGAAGGGCTTAACGAAGATCTGGCAAAGAAGTACTTTGCTCAGATTGTTCATGCTATATCCTACTGCCATAAACTGCATGTAGTTCACAGAGACTTAAAACCGGAGAATGTTGTCTTCTTTGAAAAACAAGGACTTGTGAAATTGACTGATTTTGGCTTCAGCAACAAATTCCAGCCTGGGAAAAAACTCACAACAAGTTGTGGTTCTCTTGCATATTCTGCTCCAGAAATTCTACTTGGTGATGAGTATGATGCACCTGCAGTAGGTAAGTCAATGAATTCAGAGCAAACTAAAGTCACTTTTATTGCATAAATTATTTTGTTTTGGAGCAAGCTGCCATTGGAAGTAAATATTTAGAAATACAGTAGGAAGATGAAAGTCCGCAAAGGTCCCTGTGTAGCTCTTCATTATGCTATTTATGTTTTAACAAACTATCTAGTCCAGTGCCTTCTAGTTTGGAGTTGATGCAGTTAGGCTTGTTGGTGGTTTTTTGTTTGTTTGTTTTTTGGTTAGGAGTATTTGTGCATCCTTGATAATGAACATGGTTTGTTTGGAGGAATTTACACTAGAAATACAAAGTGTCCGAAGGTTTCCAGCTGGAACTAAGAGATCTAAATTATGACAAGCTATACTAAAGGAAGGGACGCGGGTGGCGCTGTGGGTAAAACCTCAGCGCCTAGGACTTGCCGATCGCATGGTCGGCGGTTCGAATCCCCGCGGCGGAGTGCGCTCCCGTCGTTTGGTCCCAGCACCTGCCAACCTAGCAGTTCGAAAGCACCTCCGGGTGCAAGTAGATAAATAGGGACTGCTTACCAGCGTGTGCAGTATGGCTCCGTGTGCTGCACTGGCTCACCAGATGCAGCTTGTCACGCTGGCCACGTGACCCGGAAGTGTCTGCAGACAGCGCTGGCTCCCGGCCTCTAGAGTGAGATGAGCGCACAACCCTAGAGTCTGGCAAGACTGGCCCGAACGGGCAGGGGTACCTTTACCTTTATACTAAAGGAAGGGCTGTGGTTTAGTGGTAGAGCCCATGCATGAAAATCTCCCAGGTTCAATCCTTGACATCTCCAGATAGGGCTGGGAAAAATGCCCATAAGTCAGTGTAGACCATATTGAGCCTGATGGATCAATTGTTCTGTGTTCTTATTAATGGCTGCACTATGTTCTTATTAATGGATGCACTCCGATGTACAAGGAGTTCCTGAAAAAGCAGAGTATTTCTCATGTATTTATCAGTGAAGTCAGCTCTCTGTTTGCATTAGAACCCCAGAATGCTATGGAATGTGCTGACAGCATGTGAATACTGACAGCAATTTATCAAGTGGTGTACATACAGCCATATTTGCTCTCATGATGCAGAGAATTGCCACATCTCTGCATTTCCTATCAGTATTAGGAACATAGTAAGGCTTTCTTGTTCATAGCAGTAGCACAGAGTATTTGGTAAATGGTCTCCTGTATTCATCCAGTGTCTTCTCAAATAAATGTTTGTTTCCCCCTCAAACTGCGATATTTCCTTTTATGAACAGGATAACATCAAATACACGAGGATGATATTGGACAGCTGTAATCATTTCAGTGGATGCAAGAATTGGCAGTTAATGCCTGCAGGGAGTGTATTCTCAAGTTATCACAATCTGTTGGCACCCTATAGTTGTAACGTAGGAGCGTATTTATAAGTCTTGTGTTATATGAAGAAAATACATTAAGCAGAGTGCCCAAGGCAGAGTTGTTTCTGGCAAGTACATGTCCATTTGATGTCACTAAATGTGTTTGCCTAAGATACACAAGAGGTGCTTCAGTTCTCTGCTAGTGACTTTAGAAAACAGATGTTGATCAGGCCTGAAAACAAACCAGAATACCACCGGGGGGGGTGTGGATTGTACATTCAGTGTCCTTCACGTGGCTATGCAATAGGCTAATTTCATATAGTAACTAAATTATATTAGATAATTATTTTTTTTTCTAATTGATGTTTTCCTAGTATTTCTCAGGTAACTTCTGAAGATGCAAGAAATGGATAGGCTTCCTGAAATTCTGTTTGTTTGTTTTTTGTTCCTATTGCTGTCGGTGTGTGGGTTGGCAGGAGCCAACTAGAGAAATGTAAATGAAATTAAGCACAGTGATGAAATATAGATGCCCGTAACGTCCATTGACTTCTTGCTGGACCTGTATTGGGAGATTCATGAGAAACTAATTTGAACATTTCCAAGTTAATTGCGTGTTTCTGTGCACATGCATGCAGAAAATGTAGATGAGCAGCATATCAATATTTCTTCATAAAAACATTTATGATAAATGCTGGATTTGTGAATATTTAACTTGCCTGTATAAATCCCAAACAGGACTTACCGGTACTTGCTAGAAAAGGAAATATCAGTTGAGTCATGACGTGTTACAGCTTGATTGAATAAGGATTAAGATACATTTAAGGCTTTTCCTTTTAGATATTTCTGCTGGTGCATGTCTGTGTCAGCATTTAGTGTTACATTGTTTAAAACAATGTAGCCCCTATGTACATGTGAGAATTCGTTCCAGAGGTCCGTTCTTAACCTGAGGTACCACTTTAGCTAATGGGGCCTCCTGCTGCTGCCGCACGATTTCTGTTCTCATCCTGAAGCAAAGTTCTTAACACAAGGTACTATTTCTGGGTTAGCGGAGTCCGTAACCTGAAGTGTCTGTAACCCGAGGTACCACTGTATGTGGGGAAAGTACAGTACAACCGATGGCTCTTTCCGGTTTTATCCTTGTGGAGGCGGTGGTGTGAACAGAGTACATTTTACAGCAAACAGTGTTGGGACATATTTATCAGAGCTTCTGGTTAGATGAATGTGGGATGCCTCCAAATAGAAATATATTTACTTTACTCCAGAACCAGAAAGTAAAAACATATAAGGGATGTATGTAGGCGTGTTGATCTGTTAGAAGAAAATATAAAAATCACAGTAACATAATAGGACCAATAAAAATGTCTCAAAACAGTAAAGAAACATTTGTGTTTTCCTGGGGGAAGGGGAGAGATAGCTGGACATGTTGGAGCCCAAAAGACTGCAGTTTGTAAGATTCTTTAAATGAAACACCAATGGCATTGAAGCAGATTAGTACCTAGATGTAAAATGATTTCTGGATGCAGAGGCTGCTGGCACAAACACGAGTGGCTGTTCCCCCATATTTTGGAGATATAAAATCTGACGGTTACTCAAATCTTTCTCCCACAAAGATGGAAACAGAGGTCCCTTGTGAGGGAGAGAGCCGACATACATTTTACATTGGTAAAGATTGATAGAAGCCAATTTGGGTAATAAACATAGTGATTAGAAGCCATTACCTTTTATCTGAAGAGGAGACTTGGGTTTGGGAGTTATGTGCTTCTGCTTCCAATTTTGGATGCTATTGAATCATTTGCTTAACATCAGCCTCAAGAGCCAAGCCATTTGCTTAATTTTCAGCCTCAAAGTTTCTCACTATTTTTTTCTATTCTAGTTGCTCCTTATTAAGGCATTGCCCTGCTGTAAATTTTGAACTTAGGAAGGGTGGGGCACCTGCATGAACTGTTTATAATTGGGTGTGTAAATTGTGCAGGAAGAATTTAGGTGTTTTAATTATATCTTAGAGTAATTTACTAAGTTGACTAGTTAGCTAGATGTCTAACACTCTAAACTTCCATATGGAAATGGTTATTCTGCTCTTGTCTCAGGCTCTTTCTTCAGTAGTAAAGGAATAAAAGTTACCAGTTACTCCAGTTTGACTCCATCCCTGTTTCCTCTTGCTAGTTTGTAGCATTATTCATTCTAGTTTTAGTCTCTAAGGGCATTGGTCTTCAGCTGATAGATCATTGTATGGTTGAAGACCAATGCCCTTAGAGACTAAAACTAAAATGAAAATAATGCTACAACACAGCAAGAGGAAACAGGGATGGAGCTAAGAGTGCATTGTAAGGGTGCAGCTTCATTTGTTTGTTTTTAAGAAAAATAGAAGAGGAAAAAAGAATAGAGATGCTTATATGGTAGCAAATTAGAAGTTGATTTTTTAAAAAATAGATGTGGCTTCAAATTTTGAAAATTTGATGATTACTTTTTACCAGGTAGTAAAAAAAAGGTAGTTTTCTCTTTTGGAAGGATTGACTTGTGAGTTGTTTAAAAAGACATTGCATTGCCTTTCAGCCTTACCTCATACAGCTATGTTACTTCGTATATCTTCTATATCAGCACAGGTCCTTGGAACACTTATGGAATGGGGGTAGATGTAGAATGATTTTTTTGGGGGGGGGTAGCTTGGTCATTTCCTTGAGAGGAGGTAGGACATATCAGTACCTAGAGTTAAATGTTTGTACCCTTCTGCAAATAAATACTTTTTATTAGTACATTGGCTCTACATCAAGTAGTCGATCACTGTACTAATCAACAAACCATAAATGGAAGTTTAAGAGTTCAAACATAGTTTATTGAAAGCCAGAGAGATAACAGCAAGAGTCTCTCTCTCTCTCTCTCTCTCTCTCTCTCTCTCTCTCTCTCTCACACACACACACACACACACACACACACACACAGCATTCTAAGTGAGCTCCAAATATGAGCCTTTACAACTGTGTGATGGTCTTCTGTAATAAGATTCTTTGAGAAAAACAGAACCTTTAGGAATATGTACCATATTTTTCCATCTATAAGATGCTCCCTAATTTTTGACATTATTTTTTAGGGAAAAAACCTAGTCTTATACATGGAAAAATACGGTATTTATTGGGATTTTTTTACCCACAGGGTGGCGCTGTGGGTAAAACCGCAGTGCCTAGGACTTGCCGATCGTATGGTCGGCGGTTCGAACCTCCGTGGCGGGGTGAGCTCCTGTCTTTCGGTCCCAGCTCCTGCCCACCTAGCAGTTCGAAAGCACCCTTAAGTGCAAGTAGATAAATAGGTACCGCTTTATAGCGGGAAGGTAAACGGCGTTTCCGTGTGCTGCGCTGGTGCTGGCTCGCCAGAGCAGCTTCGTCACGCTGGCCACGTGACCCGGAAGTGTCTTCAGACAGCGCTGGCTCCCGGCCTCTTAAGTGACATGAGCGCACAACCCTAGAGTCGGACACGACTGGCCCGTACGGGCAGGGGTACCTTTACCTTTAAGCCCAAAAGGCTTCAATAAAAACAAGACGATTCCTGCCTTCAGAGTTACAATCTAAAAAACACCGCATAAAGAAGGAGATGAGGAGAGAAGAACAAGGACACTCAGGAGCCGTTTCTTAAAAGTTAACAAAGTGGTTTTTATACTGATCAGCCACAATGGAAGCTGGGGGGCAATCTGGTCTCAGCAAAACTGATCAGAGTGTGCTTTCCTGTATCTCACTCTTGCTGCAGTCTGATGGTGTAAATGCCGCTAGCAGCATTCGAAACTGGGAAAGAAAAGCAAGGCTTCACACAGTACCTGGAACCTAGGTTGTAGGGTGCCAAAACACAGTTTCTAGGTGCATTTGAAGCTCTTGCAGACAATCAGAAGTCGTGGAAGCCACGCCAGACATTCGGGTTCCAAAGAACATTCGCAAACCGGAACAATCACTTCCAGGTTTGCAGTGTTTGGGAGCCGAAACGTTCAACTTGCAAGGCATTGGGCTTCAGAGGTACGACTGTACAGATAATTCATTCAGATTTTCTGTAGTTTCCTTATGTTCCTTTCAGTATACCTCATCACCTCTTCATCCATTGTTCAAGTGCCTACCTAGTTGGTGTCTTGCTTTTTTAAAGACAGTAGCTAAAGACATTATGATTGTTGATCTTAATGTTTTTAGTGATGTGTGCCTCAAATTCTTTTTAGGCACCCTTTATTGTCTGCTTGTGTTCAAGTTTGTGTTCCATATTATCATTTGGGCAAAACCTCAGTTTTCTGAGTGAAGCATTCTTGCTTCTAATAGCTTCCTTGACGCTTGTTTCTTTAACAACATTGGCATCCTTGGATTTGGTGGTATCTTTTCTGATAAACTGAATACATTCTAGCTGAGCAATTGTTGTGGCTTTGTGGGAAGATTTTCCCTTTCAATTTTGTTTAATTAGCCAATCTATGACCTTTTAAACTGTGTGCGCGCACAGGGTGGAGGGGTATTGTTTGCTACTGTGGTATGTATTCCTTGGATAGGGGCAGTATAGAAATTTAATAAATAATAACAGTAATCTTTAAAATAGGGGGACTTGTAAAAGATTACTATTCTGAAGTCAAATGTGATTATGTTGAATTTTTTGACAATTGAATACTTATGCGTGTTGGATTTCATAGCACTGTGGTCACTAGTTCCAGTTGGTTTCAACAGTGTTTGAACTTCTACCAGTTCCTGAGCAGCATCCATAGTTTTTCATCCTTTGGTGGATTCCATGACCAACTGTTCCAGGGCACTATATTGAGGCTAATGAAAAATGCATATTTTTGTGTGACCAGAATATTCATCTAACAGTCTCTGTGATTACAATTGAAGGCATCCGTTACTATGTTTCCTGATTTTCACCCTCCATCTCAAGATCACTATGAGCATTTTGGTCAGGGAAGTATCAGTATGTCCTTAGTACAGTCAAACCTCTGTTCCCGAATGGCTCCGTTTTGGAACGTTTTGGCTCCCAAACGCCGAAAACCCGATAGTAAATGCTCCTGTTTTCGAACATTTTTCAGAAGCTGAACATCTGATGCAGTTTCTGCATGGATGCAGGAAGCTCTTGCAACCAATTGGAAGCCACACATCAGTTGTCGAACATTTTGGAAGTCAAACGGGCTTCCAGAATGGATTATATTTGACAACTGAGGTTTGACTGTACTAAATTACTTCTGGAGCCTGGTATTGCCACCCACAGCAATTTTTGGAGGGGTGTGTCTACTCCGTTTAAGATTTATAGTTTGTATGCCAAAGAGACATAATCAGTGGTCCTGTCAGAATTATTTTCACCCTCATCCTCTAGGTATGATATATTCCGAATAGGATGCTATCCAGCTTCTTTCAGCTTTCCTCCAGGATTAAGTTCAAAAATTGGTGTGCAACTTCTGACATCAAGCATTGGATCCTAGCCAATTGCTGCATTAAATTACATTAACTTCATTTAGAGATTCCAGAGTGTTTGTGGATATTCCATGCATCCAGAAGCCTAATTTGAGTACAGAACTTTCAATTACGAAAATAAATGAGACAGCAGGCCTCAAGCTTTGTACGTGTATCGGAGCCCCATAAAACTTTTGATCTGAAGTGATTGTTCAAGTCACATAATATATATCTTGTTGGGACAATTATAAACTCAGTTGCATTGCTTTGGCAGCAGAGAAAGGAATGAAAAATAAGAGATACAGTGGTACCTTGGTTGTTGAATGGCTTGGCTTCCAAACAATTCGGCTCCAGGACACCACAAACCCAGAAGTGTGTGTTCCAGTTTGTGAACGTTTTTCAGAAGCCGAACGTCTTCCGCAGCTTCCGCTTGAGTGCAGGAATCTCCTGCAGCCAATTGGAAGCCGCGCCTTGGTTTTCAAACCATTTTGAGAGTTGAAATAACTCCAGGACGGATTAAGTTTGACAACCAAGGTACCTCTGTATTTGGTTCTACCTTCAGTCCAAAATTGGTGCTACCACACTAAATTGCTTAACTTCTCTGAATTCATGAGACAGTTGTGCCTTATTTCCTGTCAACATGACCTTTTTATGATGACATCTTGAATTTCTTGTCATCCCGTCATTGTGTGTGACTTTTTTTAGTGCAACTCATTTCCTGAACTGTACCTGCACTGTCATCAGTGGCATAACAGTAAACCGAACTTGGATCACTTTGCAGGCCAAGCACTCTGTAGCAACAGCACAGACAGGAAATCCTCTCCAAACCAGAAAGGAAGGGGGCAAGAAAGAGTGAGAACATCATCACAGTGGATTGCTGGGGTGGGGTAGACCGTGGGAAAGACATTGTGTAAAAGTGTAGTGGAAACTGTTGAGCCTGATCTGTAGTTGTCTGTCTCCACTGCTTTAATACTGATTTTATGTGAAAATGACATTTTGAATTATTTAAGTGATTATTGCAGTTAAGAATTTGGATAACCTCACTTCCCAAAATGTAAGACTCAAACCTTTCCACTGTTCAGTTCAGCACAACATTGTAATATGCTAACAAAATGAAATGGTGTAACAGGTGTTTATTATAGCAGTTCAGATTAAAACCAGCAATTATTTTGGGTTTACATAAAGCCCACAACCCCCTTGCTCAGGCTTTGTGAATTACTTGTGGGTCATGACCCACAGGTTGCAAAACACTGTTTTAGAGACTTAGAAATTGAGAAGGCAAGCATCTGCTGCGATGCTGGAATTGCTTCAAAACGCCTTAGAAATACGATGTGATTATCAGCTTCTGTAAACCATGAAGATCTGGTCTCACAAGGAGCAATTTCTGAATGTTTTAGGCCTTCACTATGGGATTTGGGGCCTAATATTTTTGTTTGGAGTTTTTTTTTTGTGTGAGAGAAAACTGTCCTTTTTTCCCCTGTATATGTAAATACAAGCCAAGTCTTGGTGCTCTCTCCTCACTAGATTTGAGATGAGCATGGCAGGGGCAGTCAGTGACGTGGCTTGGTTTCCATGGCAGTGACTTGATGTTATGTAAGGAAGTTGCATATACACGGGCTGGTTGTCATGGTTCTAAGAATCGTACTCAAACAGCTCTTTCTCAATCGGATTTTTTTCAGTAACATTGAAGGTACACAGGTGCTGACCAACAACATTTAACACATTCTTATTTGTGTGTCTGTCACAATTCATATAGCCCGCTAGTCCTTAAGAACAGCGTCCTATTTTGAGAGAAGGAATTTATTTTTAAAACCACAGAATGTCCCTGCACAGTTCTCATTCAGATCCTCTTCCTGAACATATTTTGTGCAATTCTAAATCCACTTTTTAGGGAAACAAACATTGATTCTTGCTAACAGTGCTTTTTCACTTGACTTTGTTCCAGATTTTTTGTGAAGATACGCTGCCAGGCTATTTACACAGGCTAGCAACAAATAGAAAAGCTTAAAAAAAAAACAAAACACCAACTGCTTCTAATGTTGGGAGTTCTTAAAATGACCGTTAAGTTCCCAAGGGAAATGGGACGGTACCTGGAAACAAAATCTTGCTTACTTTAGACTTGATGGCTAGCAACAGGGGTATAAACAATGTTGTTTGCATTTCCTCCTATTGTATTCTTTCCTGTACAAACTTCGCTCTTAAAATAGTATGGTAAAATTGTGATAATTTTCAAGCTGTTAAGTATTGTTTTAAATGCTTTAGCAGTTTTCCATTATACCCATTTTCAACCAATAGTTGATTTTATTTTTATTTTTATAGGTTAATGTGTTGCATGCAGGGCACAATAAAGACGTGTTTATATATATAAACAAAGGTGAATAATTTGTCTGGGGAGAGGGGGAAATAGTATCTAAAAAATTAAAATCTGCACCCACCAAGGTAATAACTGTGGCAGCATTGCTGAATATAATCTTCACATTTCCACTATTTATTTCAGTGAGCATATGAAGCTGCATTTCATCTTTCTGTGTATAAGGGATTTGTGGTATTATGCTGCTCAGTTTTGAACAATTAAAATGTTGGTTCAAATTAACTATGATAGGAAACTAATTTCCCCCCCCCCCCTGTGCCGGTTGCAATAGGTTGTTTTTCAAGTACAATATTTTTAAAATCTTGTTACAGATATATGGAGCCTGGGAGTTATCCTTTATATGTTGGTATGCGGGCAGCCACCATTCCAAGAAGCAAATGACAGCGAAACTTTGACAATGATCATGGACTGTAAATACACGGTGCCATCACGTGTGTCCAAAGAATGTAAAGAGTAAGTGAAATGTCGAACATAATGTATTGAAATTAAAATCATAACACTAACCATTCAGCCGATGTGGTGATTAGTTAGGACTAGCACAGGGTTAGGTCCCAGGTAATCCCAGCTCATCCATTATTCTCACTTCAGGACTGTGGTCCAGGAACTATTCTTTCAACCCTCATAGGGTTGTAATGATAATGAAATAGAAGAACCATATATACTACCTTGAGCTCCCTAGATAAATATGAAGTTTTTCTTCATTTTTGAAATGGTTTGCTTCTTTAAACATCACCCTTTATCACATTCATTAAATGTTTGCATGTTGATGCTCTACAGGAGAGGGGTAACTTATTCGAAGCTGAGGTCCAAACGGGAAATATTAACTTGATGGTTGCTTTGAAGCTGTGCATATCTACTTTCATCAGTGTGGTGGATGCAAAGTCTATGTACAGATAAGAAACATTTTCAAAGCTAAAGGAATACCTTCTCTCCCTTTACCATTTTCATTGCCAAAGCCCACAAAGCCCTCCTGTCAGCAGTACTTGGCTGCTGTTGTCAGTTGAAGAATACATTGATAACTGGAAACGTGAAACCCTGTAACCTATTTTTTATTGAGTGATTTTCTATATTCACATGGCCCATTGTAGAATAGTAATTTGTTAATAAAACAGAAGACAGTTTAAGAACTCAAGTCTATTCAATAAACATTGTGAAGTCTGTTGGAGCTGGGGGGAAATAATTTGTTTTTTAATTGCAATTCTGGTTTTAGTAATTTTGATTGCTTTTTATGACTTGACACTTGCTTAACACAAGTCCATAGCCATTCTGTGACTTCTGTAAAAAAAACTAATAAGTGGAAAGTAATCCCAAAAACAATTCTACCTTGTCATAATTCTATGACTGCTTCAGAGCCCCTTAGTTGCAGTTTTAATTTTGTCTTGTCCTCCAACTGTATGCATTGTTTTGTTTTTATTTTTTCCGTACCTCTGTTTGTATTATGTATGTGTAAGGAGCATCAAGAGAGACATGAAAACAGTCACGGTAGATAAGCTAGTTTGCCATCTAAACAAGCAAGCAGACATCCATACTTTCAAATTTGTTTGTAGATGTGTGTAGAAACTTACTTTTAAACTTGGGGAATGACGACACCCCTTGGATGCTTGGGGAACATTTTCCTACTGTGATGATGCTAACATACTTATAGAGCTGTATCTTTGTTCCCAGTTTAATCACACGAATGTTACAAAGAGACCCAAAACGAAGGGCATCTTTGGAAGAAATTGAAAACCATCCCTGGCTACAAGGAGTTGATCCATCGCCTGCAACCAAATATAATATTCCTTTGGTTTCATACAAAAATCTATCCGAGGAAGAGCACAACAGCATCATACAGCGAATGGTTCTGGGAGACATCGCAGACAGAGATACCATAGTAGAGTAAGCCACCCTTTTCTGTTGTGTTTACATCCCAGGATTGCAATTCCAATTTTGTTGTTACACAACAATTTTCTGTATAGAGCACAAGAAAATCCTTTTCTGGATCAGGTGCATGTCACCTTAGCCCAGCGTTCTGTTTCCAGACATTACCAGCCTTAAAAGTAAAGCTGAAGGCAAGCAACTTGCCCTGATTTATGCCCAATTGCAGATGCAAGATTTATCAAGCTTTTGTATGTATCTTTGTAAGCTAAAGTGGCCCACGACAAATTAATTCATTTACAGAACATGTCAAAATATCAATAACTCTTTGGAAATAAGTTACCAAGTCTGGCCAAAGAGGAGCCCTGTGTAAAGCCCAATAATCAAATTGCCATTCATATTCTGTTCAGTAGCTTGAGTTTTCTTTCTTCCTTGGTCTCTGGGCAATGGCCTTAGCAGCAGTTTCCTTTTCTCCCATGTCTAGTTGATTGGGGATGGAGCGTATGCAGCAGCAGGCCAGAGAGTGAGGCACCCTGGTTATGACATGCACCTTGTTCAGTCGTGTCCTGTTCTTTATGCACTAGTATCTGGCTCCCAACATCCTTAGCCATGCTAAGGAAACACTGGGTTATTGGGGGTGTAGGGTGTTGCTTAAAGGAGTAGGTATTTCCACTATGTGGCTTCTTCCTAGTGTAAACCGCTTTTAAATTGTATGTTTGGTTATAACCCAAACATTAACTTTATATGTTCAGCTGCTGAATAGTGCAAGTGGCAATGTTGGAGACAGGCCCAATACAGAAGCCACTGAGTTAACAAGTGGATGCTTTAAAACAGTTGAAACAGGAATTTGTATCTGCTAAGAAGCCTGCTGTTAATGCCCAATGACTAAATAGATGAACACATTGTCCGTTTGGCTATGGAAGATCCTTGATCAGTGACAGATTTAAATGTAACATATCGCCTGTTTGCAAATTGATTTTATTTTGGTGCTTTGCCTCTCTCCCCTGTGTAGTGCTAGGCAGTGGCTAGCTGGCAACAATGCTCCCGTGAGCTGAGTTGGGGGAGAATATGAGGGAAGTCCATGCTATTAAATGAGACTGCTCTCCTGCTTTCAAGGCAAGCACTTGATAAAGTCTCAGTCAACACTGACAAAGTTTGTTTCCCTGGGGTTGCCTCTCCCTGCAGTGAGAGGTCATTGCAGGGAGGCAGTGGAGACACTCCCAGTCTCCTAATCTCAGCAATCGTAGTCACAAATGTATGTATCAGGAGCTCAGACTGGAAGAAGAAAATTCCTTTGTTTGAGCAGACTATCTGTAAAAGTAAAGTATACTTATATCTGACAGCTGCAAAAGGTTACTGAAGCATAGACTGGCATTCAGTAAATTACTGTGATTGGGGAAAATCTATTCAGCTTTTGGTTGCTTTCCTTAATATAGCCTAGTTTGATTATTGAACTTGCCACATTAGGTTGTCCAGTTCTTAATAAACTAAAAGCTATTTGTCAATATGTCAAAAGACTAATTTCTACTTATAGGCACTGTTCAGTATTTGCTTTGAGGTGCATTGTAAGCAGTGCTGGCTGCATGTCCAGTTTCAGAAAACTGTTGATGTATGATGTGTTCCATTTTAATTTTATTTCCCCCAGGGCTCTGGAAACCAACAAATACAATCACATCACTGCTACCTACTTCTTACTAGCAGAGCGGATTCTGAGAGAGAAGCAGGAGAAAGAAATACAAACCAGATCAGCAAGCCCAAGCAATATCAAAGCTCAGTTTAGGTAATAGAGTTTTTAATCATACATTCTTTAAAAGGGCCCACCTTTTTGATAATTTTAAATAGATTGTCATGCTACTGTGGTGTATCATTGCCAAAACACTGTGTGCTCTACAGCTTCTGCACAGCTAAGTTGGTAATTTTGAAGGCATTTTGCTGCTGAAGGTTGTAAACTGTTCTGCAGGTTGGGATCTGGAAGCTTATTCACCAGCAGCACAGCCACAGAATTGGTTCCATGGAGAAATGTTCATTTTCTTTCCTCCTGTCATGCTGAAGTCACCGTTCTTAGCCTTTCTATCATTGAATTCACAACCTAGGGTAATGTTAGGTAAGGAATATCTGAGTTCATGCTTGCCCCAGTGCAGGCCACAACTGTAACGCAGAACGAATCAGCCACTTTGTGGTGGTGTTGTTGCAGAGTCTGCACCCTATTCCAACAGGCAGAATTTCCCATGAAGAATGAGAGCTCAGAGAGAGATGGAAATTGGTGCATCCCATTCCTGTTAGATCAGATCGGGAGACTTGTGCCCCTGCAGATGGTGAGGGACTACAATGTCCATCACCCCACCCACTGGCCATGCCAGCTGGGGCTAATGAAAGTTGGGAGTGTGGAGGACAACTACATGTGTCTAGCTCAGCTTTGTCTAACCTGACTTGGCAGGAGCTCTCCGCCATCTTGGACAGAGATCCTTCAAGCTTTCCCTGTTAAAGATCATCAGACCAGGAATGCCATGGATTGAGCATAGCACATGCATGAGAAAGTGTGTGCTCTACCACTGAGTTACAGAACTTAGCAATACCGTGGCTCTGTCAGGAACTGTAACTGGGAAGTAACTGCTGAAGCCCATACCAAAGTTCCATTGGTGAGCTTGAGGGCACTTTGTGGGAAAGGAGTAGGCAGTTGAAAAAATAAATTGCCTAGAAAGTTGTATTTTCAGAAACGGAATAGTTAAAGAAGCTGAAAGGTATAATTAGGAAGATCCCTTCAGGAAGGCAGGACTATTTAAAACCACTGCAATAGAGACTAAAATAAAATGTATACTGCAAATGAGAAGAAACACAAACAAGTCCAGAAATATGTCGCTGTGTTTAAAAAGCTCCGTCAGAGAGTATATGAAAGGCAGGAGGCCTTATTTTAAGAAATTGAAGTCTTGTCAAAAGGAAGACAATAAACAGCAAAAGTTCATGTGTGCTTTTAAATGCCATGTTAGGACTGGCCACACTTCTGCCTTTGTGATGATAGCATCCTTTCGGCCTATATTTGCTCTGTTAATTTTTTAAAAAACAACACATTGGAGCAAATAACTACAGTTGGGGGGGGTGATTTTTAGAGGGAAAACCATAAACGAAGGATAACCCTCGTCCTGCGGTCCCAAACTAGTTTTAATTGTGTTCGAGGTGATAGCAGGAGAGAGATTGTGTTGCCAATTGTAAGCATGGAAGTATTTAAGTGTGTTTAAAATTGCATCTAGTTTGACTCCAATATTGCAGCTGCCAACCTTTGCACACTTGGGAGTAAGGCATGTTTTGCTAAAGTGGGAGTTATTCATTCTGAATGAATATGCTTTGACGAGGCTGCATGGATACAAATTCTGGAAACCCACACTTGAAACTGACAGGCAAAAAAAAATAATTGGATAGTTTTTTAGCATAGTTGTTAAATGCATCAGTCAGAAGTGATGTAGGATATAAAAAGTTTAAATACATTGCTAGGAGAAAAATTTCAGCAAAGCTGATTATGTGTAATATAAATGTATGATTACCACAACCATGGAAGCTTGGACTGGAAATGTACTACTCCACAAACATATGTATTTTCAAGGATTATTTGATACCTGGGTCTCACTCTGTGTGCAAGGGGACACTGGGATATCTGCTGTGCACTTTGTTAAGTGACTTTGTGCATTTGGTTCTTATTGGCCTGATTTCTAGCTATTTTTTTGATCTGCCAGCCTGCAACTGAATACTCTGAATGAACAATTTCTTTGAAAGTCTCTGGCATTCATGGCCATGGCTTTGGAACCTGCTCTGGATAATATTTTTAAAATTTTGATTTGCCTTGCCAGTATTACTTTGGCATATTCAGAGCAGCAAAGAATGTCTGTTCCTGCCTTAACTTTGCTTCATCTAAAACCGAGAATGTTTACATAACTTCAGTAAATATTGTGCCTTTTTAAAAAGTGGACTTGTATGTATTCTGTGCCACTTATCAGATAGTGACTTCTTGAAATCTTTTTTTTTAAGGTTGAGCAGCATAAAATGATATACACTTTAATATTTTTTAAAAAGCAGATGGAAATGCCATTGAAAAGAAATGTTATTAAAACTCATTACAAAAACTGCATCTTTCCATTCAAAAAGGCATTTACCAGGGCAGCTACAAACTCAAAAAGACTGGAATCCCGTAATCTTGGGCGTGGGCATGCTTATTAGAATTTTCTGCTTTTCCCCTTTACATAGCAGACTGCCATACCAGATCACAAATTCCTTTTTGAAAATATTTCAATAAAATATTATTATTAAGTATTCTACACCCGCCCATCTGGCTGGGTTTCCCCAGCCACTCTGGGCAGCTTTCAACAGAACATTACAAACAGAATAAAACATCAAACATTTAAAACTTCCCTAAACAGGGCTGCCTTCAGATGTCTTCTAAAAGTCAGATAGTTGCTTATTTCCCTGGCATCTGAGGAGAGGGCATTCCACAGGGCGGCGCCACTACCAAGAAGGCCCTCTGCCTGGTTCCCTGTAACATCACTTCTCACAGGGAGGGAACCCCCAGAGAGGCTTGCCGCTGGCTGCTGCTGCTGCTATTGCTAGAGAAACCTCAACCCAAAACTACATCAGTTGTGCAGAACTAACTGGTAAGATCTCTGGATCATGGCCAATATGTAAAAATTTAATTCTTTGCCTGCTTGGTAAATTTTAAAATCACCTTACATTTTTTCAAGTTACAGTGAGAGGAGCTTTGCTTTTAAAACTTGTACTAAAATCTTCTGTTTCTTCTTTTTTGCACCTCTCTTAGGCAGTCATGGCCAACCAAAATCGATGTCCCTCAAGACTTGGAAGATGACCTTACAGCTTCTCCTCTCTCGCATGGAGGTGTTCCTCAGTCTCCAGCTCGCAGTGCTGAAAATGTTCTTAATGGTCACCGGAGCAAGGCACTTAATGATTCATCAAAGAAGGAGGACATTCCTGAATTAGCAGGACCAGCACTTTCCGTCGTTCCTTCGGTGAGCTTAAAACCTACAACTAGCGGTCGGAAGTGCTTGTTTAGGGTGGAAGAAGACGAGGAGGAGGACGAAGAAGATAAAAAACCAGTCTCCCTTTCAACCCAAGTGGTCCTGCGCCGCAAGCCTTCCGTTACAAACCGTCTGACTTCCCGGAAAAGCGCCCCGGTCCTGAATCAGATCTTTGAGGAAGGGGAGTCGGACGACGAGTTTGACATGGATGAGAACTTGCCCCCCAAACTTAGCCGTCTAAAAATGAACATTGCTTCGCCAAGCACCGTGCACAAGCGCTACCACCGAAGGAAAAGCCAGGGTCGGGGATCGAGCTGCAGCAGCTCAGAAACAAGCGACGACGACTCCGAAAGCAGGCGGCGTCTCGATAAAGACAGCGGGTTTACTTACTCCTGGCACAGGCGGGATAGTAGCGAAGGACCTCCCGGCAATCAGGGAGACGGCAGCGGACAAGGAAAACCAAGCAATGGAAACGGAGGAGTAGACAAAACGAGCCCTGGCGACAACAACAAAGGGGGCGGAAGTCCTTCCAGTAGTTCTAGTGGAAGCACGAATAACAATTCGGGTTCCACTCGCAGGTGCGCTGGATCTGGAAATTCAATGCAGTTGTCTTCAAGAAGCGCGGGCGACCTGGTGGAAAGCCTCAAATTAATGAGCCTCTGCTTAGGTTCACAGATTCACAGTAGCACTAAATACATTATTGATCCGCAAAACACCATCTCCTTTTCCAGCGTCAAGGTACAGGAGAAATCCACGTGGAAGATGTGCATAAGTTCCTCTGGGAATGCAAATCCAGCTTCGTCCTTGGGCAGTATAAAATTCTTTTCTGATCAGATGTCAGACACTGCAAATGAATTAGAACGGATAAAGAGCAAGAACTTGAAAAATAACGTGCTCCAACTACCTCTGTGTGAAAAGACTATATCTGTGAATATTCAGCGAAACCCGAAGGAGGGATTGCTGTGTACCGCTGGCCAAGCTACTTGCTGTCACGTTGTTTGACAGTAATCAGACTTAACTCATTCTACTTGACATCACCAATCTTCCTTTTCTGCGCTGTGAATACTTTATTTCACTGAAACCCTTCATGGTCATTGTCTTAATATTTTTAAATGAGCTTTGAGCAGTAATTTATTACATTTTAATTTAGTTTGCTTGAAATGACAATGCATGATTTTTGTGCATGCTGCTAGCCAACAAATTTTTTTTGTTCCCAACGATAACAGGATTTGTGTACTTTTTTACATTTATAATTTTACTATAGAAAATCTGGATTACAGTAAGGCTTGTGTCCGAATCCAGTGTAAATGAAGCACTTAGTAGTTTCACATTCTGCACTTAAATGAGAGAGAGAGAGCGCTTTGTTTCTTTGTGAAATGTCCAATCTTGTTCTGATCTTCTGTGTTTCCTAAACTATGTGAGATGTGGCATAATTCTGTGTGTTTGCAACAGAACCAAAGCAATAATGTTTTGATGCTGAAAACTTCTGTGAGCTTTCAGATTTCCAAGGCTTGTACAAAGCAAGGATGCACTGAGAATTTAAGAGATCTTGAACTAGAATTTTTATCCCCACATCTCGTTTGTCTTAAACTATAATATGCATGAGATGGTGGCCGAAGATCTTGGTTTGTTACAGACAAGATGGGGGGGAAATAGTTAAGCAGCTTCCCCCGAGAAAAATTGTACATGCAGACAATCTTTTAAAAACTGTATTACAAAGGAAAATTATAAAGTCATCTGCTTGGAGTATTTTTTAAAAAAACAATCTAAGGGCGAACACATCTGTTACTAGAGTCTATTATCATGGCAGTTGTTGGGTACAGTGCAAGACTATTTAAATTGGACCAATTTGTGTGACTTTTGAGAGGTCTTTTCCAGTAAGCTAGTTCCTGTAGATTAACTAGCCATAAGCATAGTAAAAGGCTTAACAAAGTTTCCTCCTCCTGTCTTTCACCCCACAGCATTTTGAAGCCTGCTCTCAATATTATTGATTACGTGAAGGATGTAACTGAGCATCTTAATTCCACATTTCCATTATTTCCTTGTAAACAAATGAACAGGCCAGTCAAGATGGGTGTCCGTGTAGTGTGGGATATATCAAAAGTGCTCCAAAATGCAGCACTGTATCCAGTCATCTAAACCAATTGTTTAAGTGAATTTAGGTAGAGCAGAAAACAGTTGCTAGAATTTGAATAGGAGGTCTGTTCAGATCAGGAAGGATCTTATTGGGAGTGCATTAACATTGTGCATCCTAAATACACTCCACAGATCTCAAAACGTGCCATGTACTGCAAATATAAAATTTAGTTTGGGGTATAACAACAGTCTTGTTTATTTCCCTTCCATAACTCTCTCTCCAAATCGAGTCAGACAACACAAGTTGCATGGATCAATTTCTTTTTACATTCTGCACAGCTCTTAGTTTTTCTCTTTTTTTTAACCCCTTGCTACTGAGATGTCAGCAGATAAATAGGCTGGCATTTTTAATGTACAAAAGGAAACTTTTGACCAGGTGAACTTGTTTGAACTTTTATCTAGAATAAAATATATTGCAGATTCCCAATTTTGGGAAGGACAAGAATGTTATTTTTTCAAGCTCTGTGCGCTGGGTCTTCAAAGCAATGCTGGTAAGTATTGATGGTATTATGTAGCAACAACCCAGGCAGGCACTGATTAAGAGATTTTACACAGTTTAGTATCTAAATGCTAGCAAAATGGTCAAGTAGAATGCATTTCATTTACCTTATAGACTGTAGAGCACCAAAGAACTGTTTTTGGTTATGATACATTCATGTTTGCTTCTTTTAGTGTGGCAAAGGATGCAATCCAAAGCATATTTACAAGGAAGTAAATCCCAGTGTGTTCAGCATGGCTTACTTTCAAGTAAACATGTTCAGAATTAGGCTGCAAATCTCAATCGTGCAGCCTATTTTATTATCAAGCTTAGGAGGGGAATATATTTTCCCAGCAAAACAAGTTACGAATGAAACACTTTGCTTTAGTTTTGTTTTTTAAGCTTATGTTGCAATGTAGTTTTAAAACATCCTATCATACATGTATGATATCTACACAGTTGAAAGCTACAAGAACAGGCATGCCGGTGAAGCCATAGCGCATATTTCTTTGAAATTTTCTGAAGCAGGGATCTTACAAAGGGCCAGAAATATGGACAGTTCACAGATGACGGTGAACAGAGCATCTATATAAAAAGTAGGAGAAAGTTTATAAAGGGCATTGGCAATAAACTGTTGCAGCTTTTTATTTTCAAGTCTTGTAAATATTCTTTCCACACGTTATGTACAGCCTTGGAATGGCACCTTTTGACTAACCCCAGACGTTTTTTCATTCCCTCTGTTTTTTATATACAAATGTGTATATACGGTGCTCACTTTAGAACAGCAGTGTTGACCATTTATGCTGCATAGCTGTAACATAGCCTTATTTAGTTGTGTATGGTTGGTTGAAACTCTGGGTGTACAGATGTTAGCTTGAGTGTTGTCTTTTTAATCCATTTATTCACCGGTGAATGATTGTGCATGTGTTGTATGTTGTATTACGTCATGTTAAAAGGAGGGAGAGAATAACCACTACATTGAAATATATTGGACCAAACTATTATAGAACAAGTAACAGTTTCTTGTACCCCTTAAATCTGTCTTTACAAGTTGCATATAGTCAACGTAGCATATAAATTAAATATTGTGGAAAGCAACTAGTCTTGTATTTTTCTGTATGTGTATATAATGTACCTCTAGCAACTTTATCGGTATTTAAGATGTGACAATCTTGACACAGAATTTTACAATTAGTAAAATAAAGCAGAATAAAATGGAGAAAAGCTACGTGTATTAGGGGGAGGGTACAGAAATACCAGTTGATCCTTGTCAATTGCTTCCAGCGATGTTTGGCTTTCTTCATTGTATAAACATTCATGGTGTGTGACAAATGGAAAAAAAATCCAGTTAATAAAAATGACCTCTTGATTGGTGCATAAATGATGTCCATGTCAACTTTATACGCTCTCTGGCCCTGAGGACACCAGAAGCTGATGTACTGGGACTTTTTGTCAGAAGTAAAAAACAGGATTACATTTAGAGTGGCTCTCTATGCTGTCACGCATTGGAAACTGTACACGTGCAGGAAAAATTATGGCAACTTCTGAAGTTTTCCAAAAAGCATGAGACACTCTCTCGCTAGCTTTTGTATCAACCACTCATGTGAACAGGAAGTGTCTTGTTCTTTGAGTGTTAGTCATTGTGTTTTGTAACTTGAAAAAAAAGTTTTGATGAGACTACTGGAAGGAGAAAATCTGTACGGGTGTGTTTGTGGACTCTCGCTCCCCTTAAAAAAAAGGCTCCAAAGCCCATATTTTAAAATGCAAAAATTTGGGGGAGGTACTAATTGGATGACTATACTCCGTATACTACCTTCCTTGGAAACAGGGTATGACAGCATTGAATTTGCTAGCAATTCACCCAAGGCTCCAGAAGATAGGACTTCACATTTGTTTAGGACGAATGCCACAAAAAATGAAACAAAAACATAAGATTTATTCATCCTTTAAGGTTGGAAATGAAAATTCTTTATAGAAATGGAATAGCAGGAATTAAAAATTTAACTTTTTAAACTCAATCATTCATAAGACAAGCCTGAAGAAAACAGAGCTAATGGACAATATAAAATACTCAACTTTATCTGACTTGGTCAGGTTGTGGGGGCTCTTAGACAGACGTGGTCAGAAGAGCAACAAATTTGACATCCTGAGATGTCTGCAAGTCCCATCTCTTCCACACACACCCCCGTCCTTATATTTGAAAATAAAAGGGCTGGGTATCATGGATTAATCAAAGTTTCTTTGATCACAACCTTTTTGAAACCACCTGCCAGTCCAGAGTTAACAGAAACAAATTTACTTTATTAGGAAAGAGCTTGGAAGGATGCTAAGTAGTCTGTTAGCTGCCTCAAACCATACTGCAATTTTCCGCTTTGGGCTTGCAATCCAGATTTGACTACAGTCCAAAACTACTCTCTGCATACGGGTGAGAACTGCACACAAAGTTTGCGTCTCTCTCTCTCTCTCTCTGCTTCCCTGCCCCTGGGTCAAGTCATCTGAAATGGCTTAGAATAAAATATTCAGCGCAGCTTCACCAGCTGAAGAGATGCTGCTTTAAAATGCTTTTTCATAAAATGGCCTCTGGTAAAGGGCGCTTTCCAGGAAAAACTCCCATGAAAGCTCTAGAATCGTAATTTCTGTCAGTCCCCTTGAAAATTCTATGTGCAGATGAACATTGGGGCAAAATAGTTGATATGAATCAGTTCATTAATCCAGTCAACAGACCTCACACACAAACACACAAAATTGCATTCTACAAAGCACAATACAATTTAATCAAACAATCTATTAGTAATTTGGTATCCTGGCTACTATAACTCTGAATGTTATTTTTCACCACCTTTGAATATAAAGTTTATGACACAAACTAGCTAAATTCGTGTTGAGAGTGATGAAGCTACCAGTGAAAATCAATGTCATGTTTTCCTGGCTGCTAACAGAGATATTTGATGAATTTGTATTCTGTTTCTGTATGGTGTATAATATTTTAATGTGAAGTCTGTGGGCTTAATCAATAAATTGACAGCTAATATGAATATATCTTATATTCTGCAAGCATGGATATGCTTCTGGCTGCTGCTAAAGATACCCCCTCTCCCAATCCTGAGGCTGTTTAAAATGCATGAATGAACACTCCCCCCCCCCCAAAAAAAACAACCACCTATCAATATTCACTTGCCTTCTATCAGTGCTAGCTACAAGCATGGAGAAGGGTAAAAATGCCATTTTTTCATATATCTCTAGGTCATTGGCTTTTTTACTCTGGTCTCCACTTCCTCTTTTCAATGTGACCCCCCCCCCCAATTGTTTTAATGAATCCAAGTGGCCGATATACATAAATTTGCATGTATATACAGTGGCATCTCGGTTTTCAAACGTCTCTGTTGATGAACATCTCGGTTTTCGAATGCCGTAAACCCGGAAGTAAATGCTTCGGTTTTCGAACGCGCCTCGGAAGTCTAACATGAAACGTGGCTTCTGTTTTGAGGCTTCCATATTGAGTTTTTGAATGATTCGGAACTCAAACAGTCTTCCAGAACAGATTATGTTCAAAAACTGAGGTACCACTGTATATAAAGGACTAACCATTGCTGCTATGGCATTACGATCGCCAGTTCTACCTTGTAACTTGATTACACCAGTGTATGAGAGAGATTACTCATATACGGTTAGGATTCACTGGGAACTTTAAGCTTAAATATCAACAGTTAACTTGTTTTTATACTGCCATCCCAACCATCTCACCTGCCTTGGTTAAAATAACTAAAGCTCCTCGGAAAACAAAAATCCTATCATTGTAGAACATAACAATACAAAGTTTTGCATTAAGTTGGGTTTTAGATGCAAAAGTGAAATATTGCAGATTAGGCAGGTGGCCTCGGGGAAAGGAAAAGTCAAAAGGGTTTTCCACTGAAGATGGAATGGGGGTGGTGCCTCAAAATTGGGGGCTGCTTCTCTTCTGCACCCTGAAGATAAAACCAACAACTGAAAGTGAGGAGTGTGTGGGGAGGTATGTGTGTATATATAGCATTTATCTCAAAATGCAACTGCTGAAGAAAGGGCCAAAACGTACCAGGATTGCAGAGCTCAGAGGAGCTGGAGGCCAGCCAACCAGAAGAGGCTCTGAGGTGTTCTTGCCTGGAGACACAGCATCCAAAGTCAGGTCCAGTCCTAGGAGCGGGTGAACAGCAATCCATGTGGTCCAATGGTCCAGGGTCAGGGAATCCGATGATCTTGGGGTCAAGACGAGCAGGAAGCAGCAAGATCAGGCCAGAAACTCCAAGCATTGTTGCCAGCGTCTGACTGCTGCTGGAAGCTCTGCTTAAGAAGGCTGAAGCCAGTTGGTTCTCATCAGTGCCTTCTCCTCTGAGTCCTTGAAGGCTGATCAGCTGCAGGTGGAGTCACTCTGCCTTCTCCCCCTTCAGGCTGCTGTTCAGCAGGCAAAGTTGACTCCTGGCCCTTGACACAGGGGAAGGGAGTTTAATCCTTTCCTCTCCTGCTCCTCCCCCTGTTGCAGTCCTCCTGAATTTGTCACGGATAGCCAACATGGTTTTGGCGATCTACAGCTGCCTTCATTCCTGATCCTTGGGTATGCTTACTGAAGCTGATGGGATCAACAACTTCGGCAAGGCACCATGTTGACATTCCTTGTGGTAGGTCCATTATGGTTTTGGGATGAAATCCCATGCTAGCACCCACGAGTTTCTTTTGAATGCAAATAGCTTCAAACTTGTGTTTTCCATCAGGGCTACACAACCGGCAAGGAAAAGGTTAAACTTTCTCTCCGCCTCCCCCGATAATTATCACATTGTTAATTATCATATTAATAATTATCACTCCTGTGACTATCTACATTTTCAAAAACATGAAAGCCACAGAACTAATTGTGCCTGTGTTCAGATTGTAGAAAATGCAACAAATTGTATTTCTGATGAAGTTGAATTTATGTCAAGGTGATTGATCAGGTTCCCGATTTCCTGTCCATGTGCATTTCTGATAATTTCAGCTTGCGTAATATTATCCTAATGTATTTGCTCCTTTGACCTCTGCTTAAGCTTTAAAGTGGGCATATATGGATTTGCGCTGCCCTTACGTATTAACTTCTGCTAAATTTGACCTTGAGTTTTATCCAGCCCCCTCCAGATGTGCAACTCCAAATCGTGCATTGATTGCAAGAAGAAAATACGGTTTATATTAAGTTTTCGTTTGAAAGCACAAATGTAGAGGACATTATAAAGGAGGTTTCTCTTTTCCGCACAGTGTTTCGTGTCTAAATGTAGTATTATTTGCTTGCTATGCACAATTTTACCAGGGAGATAATGCTGACCAGTGATATAGTAGAGGAGGAATGTGAAGGAACCACAAATCTGGGCCTTTTTTTCATCTGCTCTGGCAAGTGAATGAGGTAGAAATGGGGCTTCCAAGTTTTACTGTTTTTTTGTGATGGCAGAGGAAAACAGAATGAGCAAAATAATGACATGGCGGGTCGGCAGTACTTTTCATTGATGGGTTCCTACTTCAAACTACTAGTCTAACGCTCTGTGCTTACATAGCTTGCTGCTTTCACTGGGGGACACTTTTTTCATTTATGTACCAATTACAAGGCTGCCAAAGTATCCCATCATCACCGGGGCTGATGTATTAACTACCAGTCTAGGCAGCTTCTGTTAGTGGAATGGGGAAGGGAAGATGCCCTCTCGCCCTCTGCCTTGGGCAGCAAAAGTCTTCAGTGCTACTTTGCAAGTTGGATTCTTGTCTTTTTACCTAATTAAAGCTAGGAGCTGTATTTCAGCCACCTGCAGATTTGTATCTAAAGCTTAATGGGTTCCCAAGTTGGAGTCCTGCAGCCAGAAGATTTCAGGGAAGTAAGCCCAAGTCTCCCAAGCTAAATCCCTAATTTTACTAACCATTCCACTGCCCCATGTCCGTTTGGTTTTTCCGCAGCCTGCCAGCTGATCCTAATAAATTGGGCAGAATGCTGCATACATATGGCTGATTTTCTCTCTATAATGATGCAACGTAGCTCTCTTGCTCTTTTTAGGAGTGGGGGTGGACACACACTATGGCGGAATGGCCAGGGGGCATGTTCTGCTGAGCTCTTGCCCTTCAAAGTTTACCACAGAACCATGGTTGAGAAAAGTTGCCTGGCTGTAAGGAAGGGCAATTCTCAAATACCATGAAAGGCCACTTCCTGTTCTCTCATGGTTGAAACAAAGAGTTGCAGAGTTGGAAGGTACCCTGAGGGTCATCTAGTCCAACCCCCTGCAATGAAGTAGCACATAGCTGTCCCATATGGGGCTCGAACCTGCAATCTTGCCGTTATCAGGACCATGCTCTAACCAACTGGATGCCTTTGGACTACAATACACTGAATGCTGGAATACAGAATACTGAAATTTATTATTATTATTATTATTATTATTATTATTATTATTATTATTATTAAGTGCAACTGGACCGCATGTTAAACACCCTCTTCAACCGGCTTTATTAGGCTCATTTTAACTAGCAGTACTGGTGCTGGAGGAGACTCTTGAGAGTCCCATGGACTGCAAGAAGATCAGACCTATCCATTCTTAAGGAAATCAGCCCTGAGTGCTCACTGGAAGGACAGATCCTGAACCTGAGGCTCCAATACTTTGGTCACCTCATGAGAAGAGAAGACTCCCTGGAAAAGACCCTGATGTTGGGAAAGATGGAGGACACAAGGAGAAGGGGACGACAGAGGATGAGATGGCTGGACAGTGTTCTCGGAGCTACGAACATGAGTCTGACCAAACTGCGGGAGGCAGTGGAAGACAGGAGTGCCTGGCGTGCTCTGGTCCATGGGGTCACGAAGAGTTGGACACAACTAGGGGGCCACTAGGGGGCGCATTGGAAGATGGCCCACACAAGGTAATTTGGAGGCTATGATGGGGGTAATTAGCCTCCTTACCTCCCCCCAGGATGGTGGGGGGGACTGCCCTTGCCTGCTGTGCCCTACACCACCCCCGAATTTGCCCTCCTGTGGGATTCCGGCACTCCGGGACGCCGTCTCTGATTCGTGCCACTAGCTGCAAGAACTTCAAAAGAAACAATTTGGATGAAACTAATTGCACATTTTTCAAGGAAGAAGGGGGAGTAAAGACTGCTAACAGAAGAGATCTCTGATAAAACAATACAAGAATAAATCATGAGAACATACGCTAAGATACGGTACGGCAAATGACTGATGGGGGAGGGGGAAAAAACCTTCCTTTCTTTCCTTATGTGATTAAATAAGAATCCCCTCCCCTCACGAGTCATAAATGTCGTTTTAAGGACTTAAGCTGTGGATTTAAGACTGTGTGGAGATAAACTTTTGAACCAGAGCATGTTTTAAGAAGAGCGTGGAATGTATAAGAGCTCTGAAATGACGCAGTTAAAAATGCCGTCGCCATATTGGGAAGCTCTGTCGGAGGACTTAAGTCTGAGAGGAGAAACAGAGAAATAGAGCTGCTTTTATATTGTGGGTGAAACTCCTCAGAGGGATTTAAGAGCGACAGATCTGTAATTAATGATGGAAAGAGCGATGTTATCTATGAAGGCGATGATATATGGAAACCATCTCGATTTGAGGATTGGAAGAACGGAAAAATTCACACAGGATTATTATTATTGGTGTTTATCGGCTTAAGGAGACTATTAGAAGAGATCATAAAGAAAAAAGAGAAAATATATGAACAAGATGTGATGTGGAAACAGCAAGATAAGACTGGATAGAATTATGAACTCTGTTTGGACTGATTTGGTCTGATTTGGACATTAATGCAGTAGCAAGAAGATGATCAGAATCCCCCTTTGGATCTTGAAAAATGGGTCCCCCCAACAAAATTTAAAATTCGGCTTTGTAATTCGGAATTTATGTGATGTGATTTAATTTGATGTGATTGGCCGGTTAATAAAAATTATTTTTTTTAAAAAAAAAAGAAGAGTTGGACACAACTAAACGACTAAACAACAACAACAAAACTAGCAGTACAAGTGAGGCAAAGCCTAGAGGTCAACAGAAGTGCCGGAATGGTGGAAGTATGAGCATTTAGTTTGGCTCAGCTGGCAGATAGTTTCATTTAACTACTCTAAAAGTTATAGAAGTGCCTCAGGCTTGCTGGTCATCCTATGTTTGGTCAGAACATCAGATGGCAAAAGCAGGTTTTCTTTCTGGAAAGCAATTGGGCAGAAATACTGGGTTGTGTATTTTTTAAAATATTGTTTATGGCTGCTTTTGTTATGTTGCAGCTATGCATTTGTTTCATGTTGTAAGCCTTCCTGAGAATGGTAAAAAGGAGGCATACAAATAAAATTATGTCTGTAGAAATATTGGTTGCATCTGTCTGTTTAATTAAAGCTGAACATCTGATGAAGGCGCCTAGGTTATTATGGAGGGGCAGACCCCGCTGTGTTCCTGGCTGGAAGTAACAAAAAGTACAACTATAACACCTTGTGGTTCAATGCATCTGCAAAACAAAAGAGGTTGAGCTATCAAAATGATTTCCCAACTGCTGTTTAGTTAGTCCCAGTAAAGAAGCTGTGTGACTACTCCATTGTAAAACAATAAACAAGCCCTGAACCCAGACAATTTACTTCTGTCTGGGTTGTGACCGCAGTGCTAGGAGAAAGTTGGTGTGCATGCTAGACTTTGATCTGATCTGTTAATACCAGATGTTACTATATAATAAGTCCAACAGTCTTAGTAGCTACAGCATTGAACTAGAGTCTTATCTAGACTTCAAAAGGTTTTCCAGAGAAGGAAGTTTCGCCTCTAGGGCAGGCCACACCTACGCACTAGAAAACAATCGCTGGCCTCATGCCATGTCCATGAGAGGATCTTGGGTTAAAAGTTCTCCAAATTGAAAGCCTGAAAGCCACAAAGAAAGATCTTGGTACACACAGGAAAAATTAGATGCACAATGATTAGATATTTTTAATGGCTCTCCTGCTGGTCAGATAAAACCATCGTATAATACAGCCTATATCTCATGACCCGGCAAAATTGAAGTGAACGATGAGCAGAAAGAATATACAAGCAGGGTTAAATTTGTACATCTCAGTGAGGATGCATCACGTTGAGTGAGCTTCGCTGCATGCTGAATTCTTCCCTGCCCAGCTCCTTAAAATTAATAACTTGACAAGGCACAGGTTTTAAGCTTAAAATATTGTAATACTCAGTCTCATACATTTTACAGTACACATTTTTTTTCTTGAAAAAGATCCAAAACCTTGGGCTGGATTGGTCCTATAGGACAGATTTATACATCACATTTTACAGTAAACAAGACTTGGATTAATTCCTTCATAAATGCAGGGAACCATCTAATAAGCCGCTTACAGAAAATAATGATGACTAGATATTCTAGCAGAAGGATGCAATTGCTCAACTGCTTTGGGGGATATGAAGCTGTGCATTAAGTATCGCTGCCTCACATTGGTGCTGTTTAGATGGTAAACCAGAGCTGGCACAGGCAGCGTATGCGGAGGGGGAAAATAAATAATCATATTCTTTCAATGAGACTTTTAGTGGTGAATAAGGATAGGTAATGCTATATTATGGAGTGCTAGAACGTAGTACAAATACCATGCATGTCTTGCTGTTAATTCTCGTGTAGTCTATATCCTTCTGCAGCTGCTCAGTTTAGCATCCTAGTTTGCTTGTTCTTTCAGGGACTCTGCCACCAACTTCATTTGCTGAAAGAAAAAAGAAGGCAGAAAAATAAGGGAAGTTAAGCAAACACAGTGGGCATGAAGGTTTGAATGAACACCATCCAGTTGATCAATTCAAAGTGTTGGTGATGACCTTTAAAACCCTAAACAGCCTCAGTCCTGTATACCTGAAGGAGCGTCTCCACCCCCATCATTCAGCCCGGACACTAAGGTCCAGCTCTGAGGGCCTTCTGGAAGTTCCCTTACCGCGAAAAGTGGGGTTACAGGGAGGTTATTTGCAATGGAGTTAGGAAATGTATGCAACGTTGAGCAGCAAGTAAGGAAGGGAACATCAATGTAGCGGGATGGGAAATCAACTTTTAAATTTGTATTAAATTTGAAATAATTTGATGTTAATTTTTTAAGTTTTTTGAAAAGCAATAAAAATTAATTGGCAAAGAAAGAAAGAAAGAAAGAAAGAAAGAAAGAAAGAAAGAAAGAAAGAGTGCACTGAGTCTGATCTGGGATTTTATATATTCAAAACCAGCACCAAATTATGGGACCACAGAACTGTTTTGTCATGCTTGTTGCTGTAAAGGACAGTTCTGTGCTGTGCTTCTGAAATGGCAAGGAAAGTGATTCGGGCAAACCACTGGACACATTCCGTATATCTTTCAAATGTAAAATATATTCAAAACGACAACACGATGAAGCTACACTTCCAGATCAACTATTAGCAAGTTTATTTCAGTTCCTGTTGCACAATGTTGTGCGATCCCTGTAACAGAAATCTCCAGAGCTGAATGATGGCATTCAAATTCTCCTTTAGGCAGCTTTGCTGCTCCATTTAGTTAGCCTTTAAAAAAGAAGAAGAAGCAGCCACAGCTACATTAATTAATAGTAAAACTATCAGAAGAAGACAGAATACAAAGTACTATTGAATTCATGACCCATCAGACTTGGACTAAATCGTTTATCCTGGAGCAATTTGCTCAAGTTATTGTGCTGCAATTTATGGCAAATGTAGAATCAGAAGAGGTGTTCTGTTCTGCTGTGCTCACTATACGCAGAACAAATCTTGGAAACTGTGTAAAGTGTTTTCTAATTCATCATTTATTAAACAAATGATTGTGAATTTTGTAAATAATTGACTATAAAAATCCTCAAAGCAGATAACAAAAGATAAAGCAGCAAAATCAAGAAAAAATCACATCTATACTTTAAAACATACAAAAGTTAAAATACCAAAACAGATTAACATCACCTCGACCTTCTAAGTGTCTAAATAAGAATGCTTTCAGAGGGCACCAAAAAGAATACAGTGAAGGTGCCAGCTTGATCTCAAAAGGCGGGGAATTCCAAAGTTTAGGCGCTGCCACACTAAACAGAGTTCTTACAAATGCAGAAAAGGTATTTTAAGTGGCATCTGTCGTAGTGCCAATTCTGCCAATCGAAGTGGCCGAATGGGCACACATGTGGTAAAGGTGATATCGTAGGCTATATTGTTATTTTTTGATGGATGAGCAGACCTTTTGTATGGTTTATTCATTCATTCATTCATTCTTTTCAAATTTTTACATTTCATTTGTTTTACAATCAATTTCATAATTTGACTTCCTTCCCCCTCTTTCTGCGGTTCCTTACATTTATTATTTAATATCTTCTGCATATCCAAATTCATTTCACTTGCTCATTTAAATATCTACTGTAAATATATACTCTAACTGCAGGTTATTACAATAATCCTGCTAATGTTTTATCTGTCTGCAATTTATCTGTAAATATTTTATAAAAAGTTTGTTATCTTGATTTCTTATTCTTCCTGTAAGTTGGAAAATGATGTTTATTTTGGTATACTTCCACTTTATTTATATTTGAATTTCTTTCTCCTATTTTTTTTCTAACTGCAAAGTCTTTGATCGGATCCTCAAAACTAATCTTACGTAATGCATCTGCTTATATACAATACTTAGTCGAGATAAGGCATCCTGCCTGCCTTGTTGCAGAGTTGCTCTGTTGGGATTTTTCATATACGTCAGCTGAGAAAATGAATACTCGGCCGAGCCAGTTGTGACCGGTAATGTTAAAAATCCAGCAGCGGGAATTTTCTGCGGTGCTCCCGTCCCCTTGATGCCCCTAAGAATACTGTATGCTCCTTTTGCATATTTTCCCAGCCCTGGTGGTGGCCATCATCCCTTTCTGCAGCGAAGCATTACCCACCCCCTAGACCAGCGGTTCTCAACCTGTGGGTCCCCAGATGTTGTTGGACTACAACTCCCATCACCCCTAGCTAGCAAGGCCAGAGCTCAGGGATGATGGGAGTTGTAGTCCAGCAACATCTGGGGACCCACAGGTTGAGAACCCCTGCTCTAGACCAACCCAGTGAATCCTCTTTGACTAGTTTCTACAAGGCAGGATGGACCAAGATCAAAAAGGCAACGAAAAAGGAAACTGATCCCTGGAGCGCTGAACACTTGGTGCTCCAAGGACCCCTCTCTGACCTGCTTCGCATATGGTGTCAAATTTGATGTGGGCGACTTTGGCCCCAAAGAGCTTTGCAAACATTTCACGGCATGCCACTGAGTGGTCAGATGGGAACACTCTGGCACTGAACGCAACCAGACCTTTGACTGCTCAAAGAGAGCTCCACTTTGAGCTTTGCCGAGAGGATACAGCGGCAGTAAATAAGATAGATCCTTGAGAAAAGCAAAAAAAAAGGGCCAAAGCTGTCCTCCCCTCCCTTTCCCCACCTATCCAAGTAAAACTCTTAAGCATTACACTCTCAAGAGAAGCACTTTCTATGGTAATGAGAAGTGACCTTAAAAATGCTACAATAGAGATGCTAACAAAAAAGGGTAGGGGATCTTCCTTGCAAAATATTTTAAAAGCCTGAGATAAATCACACAAAGGTATAGCACTTGATGAAAACTGTATTCAAAGAATGAATGGGGAAGAAATCTGGTTTACATATCAAAACTAGGAGCCGTTTCTGATATCTGGGGGTGGTGGAGCAGTTAGAGAGTATTGAATTAGGACCGGGAGATGCAGGTTCAGCTGTGCAGCTCCAGATATGAGCCTGGGACCACCATACAGGGGGGTTATGAGGATAAAATGAGGGAGGGGAGACACCGCCTGCATTGCCTTGAGTTCTTTGGCAGATCTAAGTTAGGATCTAAGAGTAAATCCTATATACAAATTGGTTGGCATTCATCGGTCTTGAGACACAATGAAGCGCACCTCCAGGAGTGAAATCAGACCGCTGGAGAATCACGGCGCCTGCTGTGGCTGCAAAGATCGGTAACTCATAAGTGCTGCCTCCTGCATTGTTTTTGCTGCATTAGCAGCACCAAAGTAACCTCTCCTGGGTGAAATCCTGGGCAGTGTGTCTGAAGGTCCTGGGCTGCCCAGACAACAAGACCACCTCTCAGCCTTGCTGATGTAGTCCAAAGGAAAGCAGAGCAATACACTTGGCACCAGCCGGGCTGCAGGAGTTGCCGGAAGGAGGCATACAAGACGCCATCCAACCATCTTAGGGACGCCACAGATTTATGATGGGTTTACTTAGCTTTTTTTTCTCCCGAAGAATAGAATACATACTAATAGTGAAGCTCATTCTCCTGAAAGTGGTTCCTTAACTGGCCAAAATGAAACCACCCACAAGGCAGAAGTGGTTTGGTAGAACCACAGGATTTGCAGACACAGGGCGGGGGATGTTTAGAAAGAAGAGGAATATCCTCAATAGTTCGCAGGTTGTGTTTTTCTTTTGTTGGGTGGCGAATGGAACATTAGATCTGTAGGGGGATGTGTAGAAAGTATCCTGACCAGGAGCGCTCTACCTTGCCACTTTTTGTTATAGGTCCTACTTGGTGGTATTTAGCTCTTCAAAATACCAGACACATGCAAAATCTACTAGACCAGTGGTAGGCAAAGTGGGTGGTACCATCCCCTGGGGGGTGGGATTACCTAGAGGGGCAAGGAGGTGACGGGGGCGGGCGGGCGGGCGGGCTGGAGGTGTAAATGACTATCAGACTTTGAAAAGCTGGTATCACTGCATCAAGTTCATCAATTTTGTGGAACTAAACTAGTTTTCATTGGATTCAGAATAAATGTGCAATTATGGTTATTGTTATCTTCCTTAGTGGGTTGTGAAAACAGCTATTCTGAACAATCCATTTTGTAGGGCAGGGGGCACTGGGAATGAGTTTATGAAACCAAGGTACAGTGACCCTCCCAAAAAGCATTTGGGAACTACTGTAACAACAACAATAACAACAACAACAATTTATTTATACTCTGCCCATCTGGCTGGGGTTCCCCCCACCACTCTGGGCAGCTCCCAACAGAATAATAATAATAATAATAATAATAATAATAATAATAATAATTAGTGATAAAAGATCAAACATTAAAAACTTCCCTAAACAGGGCTGCCTTCAGATGTCTTCTAAAAGTCAGATAGTTGTTTATTTCTTTGACATCTGATGGGAGGGCATTCCACAGGGCAGGCGCCACCACCAAGAAGGCCTTCTGCCTGGTTCCTTGTAGCTTCACTTCTCGCAGTGAGGGAACCTCCAGAAAAGGCCCTCGGAGCTGGACCTCAGTGTCTGGGCTTATGTAACCATAAGTTATGTATGGTGCTGTCTTACATTGCATTTGTCTACCTTGGGACAATCTATTGCAACTGGTAGCTGCTATCCTCCACTCTCTCAGCTCCTCCCCACTTTACTGCAACACAATAACGCTTAAATTGGTGGTACCTGGAGTCTTCTGTGCATGGGCCCTAGTCTTACCCCCTTCCTACAAAGATCAGGAAGATGTCTATTACCACTCGCATGTGAAGCAAACAGTCTTCCTTGCTGCTTTCAACAGCGGGAAGCTTTGCCATGACATCCCCTCTCCCCGCCCCAAGACAATCTAGCATTAGCAAAATGTGGGCCGGCGAGTTAATACGCTGCGGAAGGCAAGGCTGCTTGCTGTGAATATGACACATCCCAATTGACAGACGACCCCACAGCAAAAGGTGCTGGAAGGCAGATGGCATTTCCTGAGCAATGGCTCCTCGCACAACGGCACGCCGCTCAAGAGCTGATAGAAATCACAGGCCTCGGTCTATGCCTGAATGTAATTAAATCTCATTTAATGGTGGGGTTTCATCTGTGAATAGGACAATCGGAGAAAATTAATTCCGGAAGACTAGCTGTGTCAGGCTGCAAGGTGCCAGGCTTTTTCATCCTCCTTTTTGGCTGTTACTGAATAACTGACTTATGATGGGAAAGGGAAAAACAAGTTACTTAGGATGTTCCAAGCTCTAAGGAGTTTGTCTGCTGTGCCTTTTCATGCAGCGCCTCGACGAGGATTTGTCTGTGATAATAAAATCTTTTTTAAAACCGAGAGCTTAGTTTATCCTCCAGACCTCTGACGTTACTACCTGAATATTGACAAAGCCCATTATACGAAAGGGTCTTGACTTAGTCTACTACAGCTGTAAGTGTGGAATGGAAAGAAGAAAGGCATTCAATTCCCTTCACTAAAGCAATTCCCTTTCGACTAAAATTCTGGCTACCGTGGCTTAGGATGGAGCAGCCATTCACAGCTCAACAGTGAAGATATCTCAGCCAAAAATATTTTAAAAGTTATATTTACTCACAGCATAATGGAATCAAGTTAAGTGCTTCCAAGGGCATTGAGTTCAATGTGCTGAAATCTCTTTCACTGAAGTCAATAGGACTTCCAAGTGCTTAATGTTGGATCTTTTCTTTAAATATGTTTTTCCCTTGCCTCTCAGTCTCTCGCAGATTAAAACAAATTTAAGACAAACATAATACAGGGCCAAACTAGATGAGATGCCATTCACTCAGGTCCATGAATGAGTTTTTAAAATAAAACGGAAGGCCAGGAGGCCGAATGAAGGCCTTGGCATGGGGTTCCCACTATGATCGCAAGATGGGTTTGTCCCCATGCTTGCTATTTGCATCAGGGAGATATTTACTTTAACACATTCATGAAACTGCTAATTACATGAATGCTGTCGAAGCTCAGTATAGCAGAACATTAGCCAAAGACAATCCAATTCCACAGCAATAACCTCACTCCTTAAAAAGCATACTAGTTCAATCTCCTTGCAGAGCTTGGCAACTAATTATTTTACTTTTTCAGATGCATGGACAACTTTCCCTTGCAATGAATGCACACAGGTGTACAGTCTTACCTCGGGTTGAATATGCTTTAGGTTGAGCGTTTTCAGGTTATGCTCCGCAGCAACCCGGAAGTAACGGAACGTGTTACTTCCGGGTTTCGCCGCTCGTGCAGACGCTCAAAATGACGTCACGCACATGCGTGGAAGAGGCGAATCGCAACCCACACAGACGCAGGTTGTGTTAGCTTCAGGATGCGAACGGGGCTCCGGAACGGATCCCGTTCGCATCCAGAGGTACCAGTGTATGCTCAAATGGGAAACTTCCAGTTTGTGCAAGCTGTTACTTCTGAAAACGTGCTACATATTTAACTGTTGTTACCTACCTTGGGATCTTTGGGTGAAGGGTGGGTATAAAACCCCAATAAATAAATGAAAGGAGAAAGTGAGTAAGGGCTGAAATTGCCAAACTTTCTATCAACAAAGATTCTGCACTGAGTTTACTGCACCATACTAAGGGAAGCATATGCAACACTGTGTCCAAAATGCTTGAATATAATATTTAAGAGCTGTACAAATAATTATCAGGCAGTACAGGAAAAACCCGTGTGTGTGTGTGTGTGTGTGTGTGTGTGTGAGAGAGAGAGAGAGAGAGAGAGAGAGAGAGAGAGAGAGAGAGAGATATGAAATCATACAGACTCCACTATTATGCAAACCAATTAAATCCTGAAAAAAATATATATTCTGAACCCCATGATGATGGAACACATCTTAGAAAGAGAAGTTAGAAAATATGGAAAGCTTGGTTCTTTGGTTCGTCGTATTCCTTTAATGTGGTTTGTTTGTTCCTCTGAAATCCCAGCTCTGTCTTTTTAATACGGTTTGTTATGGTTCACCCTAAGTGACCAGGAGATTTTGTTGTTGAAGTGCTAAAAGAATGTTCTGTTAGGAATCACTGTAAGACAACTGCACTCTGGAATATGTCATTTTAGCTTACTCCTTCTATATATGCTTTAAACATTTGGCTACAGCCCAAGAGAGGCAACTGCATGCATTCAAGCAAAAGTCATGTACACAATGAGGTGGCAGGACAATGGCTTTTGGCGTCTTCCTGGCAGCAACTTGCAGCACTTAACACTCAACGCACACCCTCACCAACGAAAAGTACTTTGGCAAGCTGGCCTGGGAGCAAGTTCCTGCAGCCAGAAAAGCAAAGCAAAAACCCTTTTATACCTGCCCACTAAAATCTAGTGCATGCGGGCTTTTGTGTGTGACCAAAAACATTTTGTAAAACAGGACAGCAACATATAGGCCAATGTAATATTGAATTTGGTGACATGCCTTTAAACGATTAAGATTAATTAAACATTGTAAGTTCATGCAATCCTCTAGACATGTAGGGAACTAATGTTTTTCTCTTTGTTAAAGACAAACGTCTGCAGTCTGAAAAAAATCTTTGAACATTTTTTGCTCTCTGCTCGGACATATCTGCTTATCAGGAGATTCCAACTTGTTCTTTTGCAGGCATGTCTAGCTATTCTGGTTAGACATTGCTGTGTATACCAATATTTCCATTCGTTTTTGTGGAGGGGGGAGTTTTCTCCTTATAATGAAAAATAGATTTCCATAAAATGAAGAGTGGTTAAAAAAAGCCTCTCAAAATATTTTGATGGGAACATAATGAAACAGAGAGGAAAGCAAGAATCAGACGGGGGAGTGGGTCCGTCAGTGGAGAAAACACACACTAACCACAGCCCGCTCCTGTGATAAACTTGAGAAAAAAGATTCACAGTTCATAAAAATATACCTCTCAGAGGAGCATGAAGAATAATATCTGCCATGGCAACCAACCAGGACCATCTTCTGGCACTCTCTGAATGAGCATTTATGAGAAGATTAATTCGATACATGCACTGATGAAAGGACTCCTGAGATCTATAACTGTCTGCCACATATTATACTTACTGTGCAACTGGCTGTTTAGAACAGATTGCACAATATCCATATTGACCCAGCACTTTCACAGCACATTTATATGAAACAGATTAAGCACACATGCCATGCCATTCGGAACCACCCTTTTTAATAGGTGTTTTACAAACAGCACAGTACTGCTCTGTGGTCTTTATTTTAAAACAAATTGAGAGCTAGAAGCCAACAGAGATTGCTTGGCAATGGCTTGGGAATTTCAAAGAATTGTCTATAAAAAGTCATGAATGATCATCTGTCAGGCAATAATATTAACCCACCCACCCCACACACAGAAAATATGTATCTGTATCTATGGCACTGCTATAATCTGATTGATGGTTGGCAATGTGGTCATATTTCAAAGGCATAATCAGGCCAAAACACTTTGTCAATAATTATGTCTCCCAGAATACAACAGTATTTCTTTTTCAAGAAAGACTGCATCTTATGAGCACCCAGCACACAGGAATAGGTAGAGATACAGTGGTACCTCGCAAGACGAATGCCTCGCAAGACAAAAAACTCGCTAGACAAAAGGTTTTTCCGTTTTCGATTTGCCTCGCAAGACGAATTTCCCTATGGGCTTGCTTCGCAAGACGAAAACGTCTCGCGACTTTGTTTTCTTTGTCTAAAAACAAAGACATGTTTTGTTTATAAAGTTAATTTATTTACCCTCCAATTTTTGAACTGCTCTTTACAGTATGTGTGACTTTAAAGAGCAGTTAATAAACTGTTGTTGTACCAAATTTGGCTTTGTTTGGACTTTTTTTGACCATAGGAACGCATTAATTGATTTTCAATGCATTCCTATGGGATTTCGTGCTTCGCAAGACGAAAAATTCGCTAGACGACAAAAATTGCGGAACGAATTAATTTCGTCTTGCGGGGCACCACTGTATAAACATCCTGGAAATTTTGAAGCCATAAACATTTGTCGTTATTATTGTTCTCCGCAATCCAACAGTGTGCCCTTTATTCAATTCATTTCAACAGATTTAAGTGCACCTTAACTTAGTATTGGATTGGGGCCTATGTGTGCATAAAAGATTTTGGAGAAATCGTCACAGGTAATATATAAATGTAGGCATTATTTAACTATTGTTAAGAATATGAAATGTCCTACATATAGCCAAGGCTAGTGGCATATACAGTTGTATGCTTAGAGAACAAAATATGGTCTTTATTTTTCATTCTAACAATACAATGCAAGAATCTGTGCTCAAGCAGACTGGCATCTAAGCAGAGATTTTTGCTTGTTGACAAATACAAAAGATATATACAGTGGACCCTCGGGTTACATTACCTTCGGGTTGCAAACTTTCGAGTTGCGAACACAGCAAACCCGGAAGTGTATACTAGCAGTCCACAATCATTTTGAAGGTAAAAGATGAAAAGGTAAAGGACCCCTGGACGGTTAAGTCCAGTCAAAGGCAGCTATGGGGTTGCGGCGCTCATCTCACTTTCAGGCCGAGGGAGCCGGCATTTGTCCACAGACTTCTTTCCGGGCCATGTGGCCGGTATGACTAAACCGTTTCTGGCACAATGGGACATTGTGATGGAAACCAGAGCGCACGGAAACACTGTTTAACCTTCCCGCCGTGGTGGTACCTATTTATCTACTTGCACTGGTGTGCTTCCAAACTGCTAGGTTGGCAGGAGCTGGGACAGAGCAACGGGAACTCACCCTGTTGCAGGAATTTGAACCACCGACCTTCTGATTGGCAAGCATTGTAACTTGAAGCCATTGGTCTTACCCTCCAGAGCAGGAGAAATCAAGATATACGTAACACTAAACAGTGGGCTGGAGGGACGCGGGTGGCGCTGTGGGTAAAACCTCAGCGCCTAGGACTTGCCGATCGCATGGTCGGTGGTTCGAATCCCTGTGGCGGGATGCGCTCCCGTCATTCGGTCCCAGCGCCTGCCAACCTAGCAGTTCAAAAGCACCCCCGGATGCAAGTAGATAAATAGGGATCGCTTACTAGCGGGAAGGTAAACGGCGTTTCCGTGTGCTGCGCTGGCTCGCCAGATGCAGCTTCGTCACGCTGGCCACGTGACCCGGAAGTTTCTGTGGACAGTGCTGGCTCCCGGCCTCTAGAGTGAGATGAGCGCACAGCCCTAGAGTCTGTCAAGACTGGCCTGTATGGGCAGGGGCACCTAAACAGTGGGCTGAGTAAAAGTTGGTATGTCTGTCACGTCCCCATTCTTACTTGGTCCCCATCCTTGCTGACTAGAGGAGTCAAGGAAGCCCAAGTGATCCATGACAGAAGTGTATGTCAAAGGGCTACAGCATTCTTTATGGCAGTCTTGGATCCAAATTTAACTTCACCTCGGAAATATTCATGGCCATGTACAAGTTTATAGAGAAAGCAAATAAAAATGCAACTACGCAGCTTCTGAGGACAAACCCTGGAAAGTGATGAACAGATAAGGAGTAAACAGAATGGCACATCAAGTTGATGAATTATGCCGAAATGGCTAAAATGACTGGAAGAATCAGAAATCAGGACAACCAAAATGAAGGAATGGGGAAAATTTATAACTTATCTTAAAGACCATAGTAAACAGTTAAAATTGTAAGCAGGATTGCAATATCCCTTGTAGTTTAATGGTGAATTTTGGATACAAAGGAGAGGTAAAAGATTTGGATTACAAAAGATGCGGGAGAAAATGATTAACAAAAGGACCCACCAAAGAGAGGAGGGAAGTCCAAGAGATTCCTTGGAATCTTGTTTTTATGTTATATATGTTGAATATGTGACTGTAAAATTTTAATCTGAAAAACCATATATATATATTGTCAGGGAACTGCCATCGGAGGAACAGGTGGGGAGAGGGCTCACGGAGGCTGGGAGGGACTCAACAGCTGAAGCAGGAACCAGCAGGGGGAGAGATGGGTCTCTGGAGGAAAGTCTCATGAAGGCTGAGAGAGACGCAGCAGCTAAAGCAGGAACTAGCAGGGAAAGGGGAGGATCTCTGAGGGAAAACGAGCAAGAGGGAGGGCTCAGGGACACGTCCAGCGAGAACAGTGGGGAGGTGTCAGAAGCTCCCATAGGGAGACCCATTCCTCGCAGGAAGCTGTCACGCCGTGAGTCACGAAGACGTGTTTCCGTTAAGGAGCTGTTATGCTGGAAGCGCTTCCGAAAACAGCCACTGTCGGAATCTGCGAGTGATTAGAGCAGACATGTCTGAGGAGCTCTGTCACACACAGAGGTTTGTGGAGTGGCACAAACTCTGAGGGACTACGATTTTACGCACAAGCAGCTCATCATCCCATCACATATATATACTGTATATATGGAGTAAGCAGCAGGCAGCAAGGAGTCACATTGTAAAGCAACACCAACAGCAAAACCATGCGGATGGAGACTAAATATAATCAGAAAATAATCTTCCTCGCAGCCCTGCCAAATCTGAAATGTGTCATTTTAAATATCTACTTTATGGCACATACTGCCTACCCTGATCCTTGCTAATCCAAATCACAGGTTGGGCACTTGCAAGATTAGTGGGAGTGACTGGTTACCATCCGTCTGTCTCGGGAGTAAGCACAGGCCAAAAGCTCAAGGGAAATTTCTGCCCGGCCAAACCCTAACATTATATATACTCATAAGAACCCCTGACACATGCAACGTGTGCTGATTGAATAACAACAGTGCCTAAAACCCAAATAAATGTGTTTTGCTTAAAAGCCCTGCACTTAAGCCACACAAAAGAAGAACTAGGCCACAGAAGCCTTGCTTAACTATTATGCAACACAGCGGGAACATAGTGAACACATTATAACACACGAGGGAATATTGAATTGGCTGAAGGAAGTACCATGTGACAAAGATTCAAAAATCACAACACTCCAATAGAAATCAAGCAGCACTGACCACTTTACTCTGAATAAATTCTGGACTCTATTTTCACACCAGAGATTTCAGATTTGACTGAAGGTTCACATTGCAGCAGCCCACTGCCTGCACAAAGCCTTTTGTAGTTAAGATAATTTTCTGAATGGCCCTAAAATGTTAAATATAGTAACGTACTCTCAGAAGGCAATCTTACCATTTAAGCACCCTCCAACATCTCAAGACGACAGAAGATTGTTGCCTTGGCAACCCAGAGCCTGTTCAACACTAACCTGGAGAGTCAACATGGACCACTTGAAGAACCACATACAAAGGTATAAATTTCTTATTCTGTGCAATGACAGGCATCCCGATGTCACGGTCAAAGAAATTGAAAGGGAAGTAAGTGGTGATCCTTTTATATGTATTGAATTTGACAGTGGTAAGTATTGTTAATTGTATTATTCTGCCCCAGAGAGCATTCATACAGAAGCTTTCCGTTCATAATAGAGTCAACTCCATCTTTTAAAGAAGCACTCCTGCAAAGATCGCATTACACGTTCACCATCACCTAGCAAAGAATTGGGGGGGGGGGATGAATAGAGCAAATGGCATGGACAATTTGGCTTTTTCTGTACTACAGCCACCCAGGTCTCTAGGTTAGGCCTGTTACTACACAGTTTTGTAACAAACTATTAAAGGAGGTAGTCTGCTTATATGCAACACTTGCACAAAGAGGAATCATGATCTTTGGTCTTCTCAGGTCACTTTCACTCCCTCTCAGATGTAACTTGACTATTTGTATATTCACTGACAAATTACTGTACTGCTAGAGAAATCCTTCTGGGAGTTGACCCATGCCTAATAATAATAATAATAATAATTTTATTATTTATACCCTGCCTATCTGGCTGGGTTTCCTCAGCCACTCTTGTTTGTTGCTTACATCTGTAAATGACAGGATTGGGTAATTAATTAATTATACCCCGCCCATCTGGCTGGGTTTCCCCAGCCACTCTGGCAACTCCCAACAGAATACTAAGAACACGATAAAACATCAAACATTAAAAACTTCCCTAAACACGGCTGCCTTCAGATGTCTTCTAAAAGTCAGATAGTTGTTTATTTCCTTGACATCTGACGGGACGGCGTTCCACAGGGTGGGCGCCACCACCGAGAAGGACCTCACTTCTCACAGGGAGGGAATGACCAGAAGGCCCTCAGAGCTGGACCTCAGTGTCTGGGCTGAACGATGGGGGTGGAGACGCTCCTTCAGGTATACTGCGCCGAGGCCTTTTAGGGCTTTAAAGGTCAGCACCAACACTTTGAATTGTGCTCGGAAATGTACTGGCAGCCAATGTAGGTCTTTCAGGACCAGTGTTATATGGAGTGGGAAAAGGGGACTCCTCATGCAACAGGGGCAAGACTGAGGTTAAAAAAAGGGAGTATGGTGCTTCTGGCTCCTAGCACCATTACAATTGATAATCATACCAGCAGTTAAAAAATTCAAAGCAAGTTTTCAAGATTTTAAAGAGGCAAAAAGAAAACGTGCAACATATGGATTCTAGGTAGGAAAGATTTCCTTAATGATTTATAGTTTGTTTATTTATAGTTCAGTGAATGTATAAATCAGGGTCTCTTCCCCTCTAAAATAGGCTTCCAAGGGGATTTAGGCAGAATATCACTTTAGACAACTGAGTTCCCAAATCTTTTCTGTTGCAAAGTGGTGTTGGCGTTGTGCAATTTTTAAGCAAAGGGGTGCTGTGCTGGAAGTTTGTACTTAACCCTTCTCACTTTTTTGCAAATACAAAACCAGACCATCCAGACCATTTTAGCCCTACCAAGCACCCCAGGTTTCAAAGCCACTTCATCTTTCTGGTGGAAAGTTCATTGTGGTACGGAATGAATAATGGCTGGACCTTATTGTTGCTACTTGCCTTAACTATAGGAGTATTCCAACGCCCCTGAAATAAACTCTTATTCAGAAAACAAAGAGATGCTGGGGAAATTTAGCCACACAAATATATGAACGGCTGACATATGAAGATAGATGCATGCACCCCTAATTACAATTTTCACCGATATCAATTTGAGAGAGAAGTTAGTTATTGCAGGTATTGTCTTCAACGTGACAGGCCTAAGTACAGTGTGAACTTGACATCAACCCAAGATCAGTGAAAGCAAATACTAGGTACAAGTTAGAAAGGTGCCCTAAATTCACAGCTTTCCTTTGACTAGCCCCCTCCATTTTCATTTAGAGAAGGTTTCGCCATTTGTTTTTGTTTGCCTTAAGGCTTTCCTACAAAAAGCGGTACATTCTCTTCCCAGTCCAAGGAAGTCCTTGAGAACCAAGCTTTTGTGAGCGTTGTAGATGAAATGTGGGGTATAATGAGGGCAAATTAAATGCAGTTTAAAGCAGTTGGCGGGCCTAAGATTGTGTCCAAATAAAGAATATTGTTGATGAAAGCAGGACACAGTTCATTCTTTATGTGCTTGTAACCTAATTCAATCAATTTAAATGAATTGCTTGGTGTGAAGGGGTATTTCTAAGACAGATTCTGTGATTTACTTCAATAATTCCGGTATTTACCTAAAGTAGCATGCTACAGTGGCATAATAAATGAGGGTTTTCAAAACACTGCTCCCCACTTTAACAGATTTGAACATGGAGCAGTTGCTAAGGTAGTCCTCTGCCCTGATTTTAGGGTTGGGAGACAATTTTGATGCAATTTGCATTTCAATCTGAACCGACCAAACCTGCACCTTCTGAAACACTAAACAAATCGAAACACAGCCATCATTCAAAATTCACACTGCTCCAAATTTTGCAAAGCAGTTCTCCAGTCAAATAATCTGTACAAATAATGCATATACTAGTGAATAATGCATATACTGCATTAGTGAAAACAGCATACAAGACCATATTAGATTAAGAAAAATCATTTTGCAATTTTTTTTATATTAGGGACAATAACATATAAACATGTGTTTATTAGGAGAAATCTGCACAAAAATGCTGCGGATTTTTTATTATTTTTTAATTGTTGCAGAGATCTAGGGAACTGAATTTAAGACAGGAAAAAATCAAAACCTGAGACAATTGATATGGACTGATCTGTCCATCCCCACCTGCTTTACAGAGGACAATCCTCTATTTGAATGGCTGGCTACTCCAAGCCTAGCTAAAATCACAGAACTGCAGGTTGGGAGAGAGGCCATGTAGTTGCCCACCAGCAGTTAGCATCCGGAAAGCTGACGGAGCAGGCACAGACAGTTCACCTGGTCATAGTGTCCCCCTCTGGTGAAATAGATGTATTCCTATTTAAATTATAGTGATCATTTCTAAATTTGATTGTACAGTGGTACCTTGGTTCCCAAATGGCTTGGCTCCCGAATGCCACAAATTGTTCCAGTTTGCGAACGTTTTTTTGAAGCTGAACGTCTGATGTGGCTTCCGCAGCTTCTGCTTGAGTGCAGAAGACAATAGGAAGCCGCACCTTGGTTTTCGAACCGTTTTGGGAGTCAAACAGACTCCCGGAACGGATTAAGTTTGTGAACCAAGATACCACTGTATATTGCAAAAACCAGGACATGCCAATTTCATTCAGATTTGAGCTCTCTTCTGGTCCTCTCTTTTGTCCATACATTAATGGGTATGAGAGTGATATTTGCACATGGAACTGTGGCCATGCTCCCCTCCCCACAAAACAAAGCAATATGCAACCTGTAGTTTCCGCATCAAAATACTCTCGCGGTCCACTTGGTATGAAAAGTTAAGCATTGCAAACTGTCTGTTAGGAGATGCGTTCTGGACCTGATCCTGTGGACTATTCATACATTTAAAGAAAAAATGTATAATTCAATCAATATGCATTTGCTATGGTGACAATACAGATCTCTATTGGGCAATTGGTTTCCAGATCAGATGCAGTGCTCTGTTTGGTGTATGCACAACTCTGACTGATTTGAGGTGAGAAAAAGGTAAACGCATAAAAATATACATTGTTTTGAGATTACTAGTTCTTTTAAACACACATGCATTTTCATATACACACAACCATTCGATTTTAAAAAAAAAAACAAGTGTGGGTTTGCTCTAGAAGATTAGGATTTATAAAGCTCCCAGCTTTTGCTCTTAATTAAAATGAACACAAAGTGCTCAGGTTGCTTTTATATTACAGCTGATCCTGCTGCATTTAATAGATTCAGGAAAATATGACTAGCTCAAAATTGCTGATATTAAGTGCTGTCACTGGAATTCTGTGTTTTTTCTCAGTTGAATTTGTGAAATGTTCTTTAATACTCCAATTATAATCAGTTTCCAAAATAGGACTGATTGACTGCATTACAGGGCAGCACTTACGTAACCTGCTTTATATATGTTATATAACCTTCATATATTGTGACAGCGAAAGGATCTCTAGGATTTTTGACTGTCAGGCAGCTTTCTTGCTCTCTAAAGCTATAACTGGAGAGAGAGAGAGAAACAGACAGACAGACAGAGATTGCATGACCATTTTCTAAACTTTTGGCCTTTTCAATATATAAATGGCACAGATAAATCGTATGTGGGCAACATGACAAAAATCCTCAACTCTTTCAGCCTCCCCACCAGGGAGAATTTAGATTCTATATATGGCTTCCTGGAGGACTCTTGCACCTCCACTCTGAGCCCATTTTGGCAAACATCTCATACCTTAAACTTCTACAGGCTAAGAACTGCACTGCAACATGCAGCTTATAGCCCAAAGCAAAATACTTTCTACCTAGAGCTAGGCTTCTGCACTATACAGCATCATAATAATTTGCAGGCTATTGACAAGTATTCCATTGTCTTTTTTTTTTAAGGAAGAACTTGCAAGTTTAGAGCTGAAGTTGGATGCATGGAGACAGCCGAGTGAAACAGTTTTTGAGCTTGTGGACTTTGGCATTAGGGTTAAAGTGTATCACAGCTTTATTTGATTACAAGGAAAGCAAAACCATCTGTATCAATTTCCTTAAATTAATCCTGCCCAGGTAGAAAAGAGCCATTGTTAGCCATTCAGCCTGTGGGTCTCCAAATGCTGAACTACAAATCCCATTATCCCTGGCCTAATGAAGGTTATGAAGTAGTTGAGACAGCACCTAGAGTGTCACAGATTCTCTACCGCCGGTGAACAACATTTATTTATTGCCTATCTGTAGCCAGAGGTTTTATGGGATCTTATAAAAAACACTTGAGAGTCCCATGCACTGCAAGAAGATCAAACCTCTCCATTCTGAAGGAAATCAGCCCTGGAAGGACAGATTGTGAAGCTGAGGCTCCAATACTTTGGCCACCTCATGAGAAGAGAAGACTCCCTGGAAAAGACCCTGATGCTGGGAAAGATTGAGGGCACAAGGAAAAGGGGACCAGAAAGGACGAGATGGTTGGACCGTGTTCTTGAAGCTACCGGCATGAGTTTGACCAAACTGCGGGAGGCAGTGGAAGACAGGAGTGCCTGGCATGCTCTGGTCCATGGGGTCATGAAGAGTTGGACACGACTAAATGACTAAACAACAACATAAAAACCTGCAAGACTTGTAATGAGAGATAAACCAAGAAAACACAACATAATCAACTATGGCTGCATCCTACCACCTTCTAATCTCTAAAAATATATATAATCTGTCTCAATCCATGTCCCTTACTGCTTTGATAACGATATTTCAGGGATGGATGCTAAATTATAGACATTACTAGGCCCTTTTAATTAATAGCCAATCATACAATCTGAGTGAAAAGGATGACCTTTATTTTGAAAGTAGCAGACTACATGGCTTCAACATTAAAACAAGGTCTTAGAAATATTTCTTTTTAACCCCACCGCTGTCCCAATACATTTAGGGTTTGCTTCAAAATATTACACATACCCAAGGAGACAAACACTTTAGGTTTGGCTGCCCGGGGGAGAAGTGGCTGTTTATAGTCAGATGAGTTTGCTGTGAATAAAAGATGCCTGCGTAGAAAGGAACAGTTGCAGCACAGACAAAGGAATAGCACTATGCTACCCTTATTCAGACTGCGTAGGATGCACTGGTGTGACCACAACAGTGAATATATTACTGCATTATATAAGGCTGAAGTCATAAAGTGTCTCAACTGAACAGACACATGATTAAAGCCTCAAGCATATCCTGGTGTTGTAGCTCTGATGAGCTACTGGGTCATGCAGGAAGTCAAAACAGGTGATCATCACAGTTCATTTGAGGCATAAAACTGACTGAAGTTTAAATACAGTAATATGCTCCATAACATGACCAACAGGTTAAAATGACAAGATTTGTTGATATTTGACAGATGCAACTACCAGAATCAAAGAGAAATAATTATGAAAGTACAGTGGTACCTCGGGTTAAGTACTTAATTTGTTCCGGAGGTCCGTTCTTAACCTGAAACTGTTCTTATCCTGAAGCACCACTTTAGCTAATGGGGCCTCCCGCTGCTGCCGCGCCGCCGGAGCACAATTTCTGTTCTTATCCTGAAGCAAAGTTCTTAACCCGAAGCACTATTTCTGGGTTAGCGGAGTCTGTAACCTGAAGCGTATGTAACCCGAGGTACCACTGTACCAGCTTTCAGGCTTTGAACACATCAATGCATTGTGGAAGGCTCTTGGCCTGAAAGCTGCAGCAAAGGTACAACTGGCACAAGAGACCAACAATGCTATTTCTCTGCTCCAAATTCCTCCCTTCTGAGGCTTTTTATTAACAGCAAAAACTAAACAACATTATTATTATTATTATTATTATTATTATTATTATTATTAATATACTGCCCTATACCCAGAGGTCTCAGGGCAGTTCACAGAAAAAATCACAATATATAAAATAAAAATAAAAACAATAACCCTGTAGCCCCCTCCCCCCAAAAACACATTTTAAAAGGGTATAGGATGTCCATCAAGTCAACCAAAGGCCTGGTTTAAAAGGAACGTTTTTGCCTGGCGCCTAAAGGTGTATAACGAAGGTGCCAGGTGAACTTCCCTGGGGAGAGCATTCCACAGACAGGGAGCCACTGCAGAGAAGGCCCTGTTCTCGTGTTGCCACCCTCTGCACCTCTCGAGGAGGGGGCACACGAAGGAGGGCGTCAGAAGATGATGTCAGGGTCCAGGTAGGTTCATATGGAAAGAGGCAGTCCTTGAGGTATTGCGGTCCTAAACCGTTTAAGACTTTATAGGTCAAAACCAGCACTTTGAATTGGGCCCGGAAACTAATTGGTAGCCAGTGCAGTCAGACCAGAATTGGTGTAATATGCTCAAACCGTCTTGCTCCAGTCAGCAACCTGGCTGCTGAATTCTGCACCAGCTGAAGTTTCTGAACCGTCTTCAGAGGCAGTCCTATGTATAACACATTGCAGTAATCTAACCTTGAAGTTACCAGAGCATAGACCACAGTAGTTAGGCTATCTCTGTCCATAAAGCTGATGGAAGGCACTCTGGGCCACTGCTGTGATAAGCAAGTTTACATGCAGTTAGTCCTTCAGTGGACAGTAGCACTTAGAAGTAACGTATTATCTACTCTAGGAAGGTATCATCCAAGTCCTCAGGCAGGCTTTCAGGTATATAGCAGATTATTTGGGCCTGAGTCACTTCAGGCTTTAAACACCAAAGTCAGCACCTTGAATTAGGCCCCAAAACACAGCTGTTTTAAAACAGGGGTTATGTGAGATCTAGTAATCTGGCTGCTGCATTTTGGACCAACTGAAGTTCCCAAGTCATCTCCAATGGTAGGCCCATGTAGAGCATGTTGCAACCATCAAATCTGGAAGTTTTGGAGCATGGAGTTACAGCACATTAAGTCCTCGTGAGACCAAGCTGACTCCTTTGCCTAGCTTTAAGAAAGCTGCAACGAACATTTTGTTTATCCTGGTTTTTGATGGGTTTTTAATGGTACTGTGTGGTTTTGTTTTTGTTTTCTTTTAATTGTCATTTTGTCTGTACAGTATAGCACCTTTTAATAAATAACTCATGAAAACTGACAGCTGGTGGTTGTTGGCGTTCGCCATCTCCTCCCCAGCTGCTGATTGACAACAGGAGAGAAAGCAGAAGCTAACCACTGCCTCCCAAATAGGAACAAGGCTATGCCATGCTGGAAAAGAAAGGAGAGACAGGAGAATACTAAACAAAATTGAGCTCAATGCAGACAAGGTGGAGGAACTTGTTAGTGGTGGGGTAATCTATGCTTGGGTTAGTGGTGTTCAATCTGTTCTGGATTTTGTAGACTGGTGCGTTTTGTAGATTGGTGTGTTCAATGGTCCCTCTCTGCCAGCAGAGGCACATGCTATCTTGGTGGATCAATGCACCTTTTATCAGTTCAGTGTTTCTCAAACTCGGGTCTCCAGCTGTTGGACTACAAATCCCCTCATTCTTAGTTGGCAGGGCCAGTGATGATGGGAGCTGTAGTCTAACAACAGCTGGAGACCCAAGTTTGAGAAACACTGGTTTAGGCTGATATGACTGATATAGAACCCTACCTGGACAGAGTCTTCCTTTAGCAATCAGTACCTTGTTAACTACTTGTTTGGATGACAGCAATCCGCTGTACATGGAGATGGTTTGGAAAACTGTCCAAAAACTTTAGTTAGACTGGAATATGGGAGATTGCAAATCAGGACGGAGCAATATGAACACACTAAGCTAGCACTCTGCCATCTCCACTAGCTTCAAATCAGTTTCCACAACCTCTTCAAAGTGCTTATTTTGATATTTTAAGTACATTCATTGACTGGGGGCAGGGCGGCTGTATGAATGCCTCTCCCCACCATGTATACCATACCTTCCTGGAAATCCTACTCTCAATGCTTTGTAAACACTTTCCTCAATTTCCAAAACTAATGGTTTTAATATGAAACCATTTGGCATTCCTATATTCATGATAACTAGACATCTTTAATAGTTTACTGAAACCACCCAGACTTTTTCTGTTGTCCGGCTTCATATTTTCCTATAGAACCATGATGCACACTCTCTAGTGCAATAAGAGAATTTTAATTTTAAATATTATCATTAGGATATAGATCAGATATTAAGACTGACAGAAATGTATCTTAGCAAAGATTATTTAAGTGCATCAGGGTGTACCTACAGTTACCCAATGTCATGGAAGAGGTCAAACAATCTGAAAAGAAAACCTCAACTTTCTAGAAAGGTTTTTTTTCACAATTCCATCCACAGGAAATAACTAATTACATAAGTTTCACACATATTTAATTAAAAGTTCTGATGCTAATTCTCAATTATCCCTCATTACAGACCTAATTTTATCATCACGCCCCATGCACTTGGTGTTATCTCACATATCATGTTATCACTGGCAGGTAACACAAAGTTCAGCAAAAGAAAAATGCTATCAAGACTAGCTAAGTTAAAGTTTTTATCTTTCAGGTTTTGGGGTGCGCATCTTAATTTAGGGAGCACTGTTTTATATTGAGCCAAAGCAATGGAACAGCTGAGCTCAGTACTGTTAACAGGGGTTTACTGGTGTTTCTCGCCACCTGGGATTTTTAGTTAAAAGATGCTGAGGATTGAATCTGAACACTAAACATGCTATCCACAAATAAGTGACACCTCTGCTTTCAGGGTCCAACTCTCAGCTTTCCAAAAGGAAAATGCTAACTAATCTAGCCGATGCAGAATGCCTTCCCTCTCAGAGGACTAATCAAAAGATGTCCATCATAACACTCAGTGTCTCACCACTAAATATATGAGTTGCCTCCACTGAAAGTACGTTGGTTTGAGGTGATGTGAAACTTGGGGTGATAGGAAACCTATGGCTGCTGCACTCATACAAACAACTGCTTGATGATATTGGTACGTATGCATATGATACACATGCAGATTTCAAATGCAATCGAGGGGCAGCCTGTCGAACAGGCTAGGTAAAGGTGCCCTTCTATTGGATGATCAGAGCCTGCCCTGACATGATCAGGCTTTGGCAGAGCCATCCTCTCACTGATCTGATTGTTTCACATGACCTAGGTGAAGTATCCAAGCACAGGGTGCTGGTTGAAGCTTACCTCCCCTGCAGTGGCTATGGGCAAGACCACCATGCCATTTACCCTGCTGTATCTCTTACCTAGGGATGCGAGTGGCGCTGTGGGTTAAACCACAGAGCCTAGGACTTGCCGATCAGAAGGTCGGTAGTTTGAATCCCGCAACGGGGTGAGCTCCCGTTGCTCGGTCCCTGCTCCTGCCAACCTAGCAGTTTGAAAGCTCGTCAAAGTGCAAGTAGATAAACAGGTACCGCTCTGGCGGGAAGGTAAACGGCATTTCTGTGCACTGCTCTGGTTTGCCAGAAGCAGCTTAGTCATGGTGGCCACGTGACCTGGAAGCTGTACTCCGGCTCCCTCGGCCAATAAAGTGAGATGAGCGCCGCGGCCCCAGAGTCAGCCACAACTGGACCTAATGGTCAGGGGTCCCTTTACCCTTTTATCCCTTACCTACACAGTGGCAGTGAGAGTGGCACTTGATACAGCAGGCTCTCTGTTCATCCCCGAGAAGGAATACTGAATCATAGCAGCCCTAGCAAGATTCTCTTACATTAAATGAAACTGGTGTGTATTAAAGTTAAGTAAAACAGAAGAGCCAGAGGGGCTCGAAACCCTCTGGACAACTCTAGGCATTATGATTCCTCAGCTACAGTTCTTCATCTGTCAGACATAGATATTAATAGCCCAGGCCACAGAGTTGATATGAAAGATTACAAAATACTTGGTGCATTACACTGGTGACTGAAAACAATGCTGGCACCAGTTCAGTACAGTTCAACTCAGCATAAATACGGTGACAATACAGCACAGAAAGAGGAAAACATGGATAGCAACACCAGTGTTACAAGCTCACAACAGCTCAAAGAAAGAAACAAGAGCACTATTGTCCTCACGGCAACATTGCCTCTGCTCTCCTTTTGACCATCTTCCTCTCTACCATGGTCTTAATTATTCCCTATAAATAGAAGAGTGGAACAACAATGTCATGATTTTCTGTTTCACTTCCATTCAGCTTAACGGGGCGGAGGTAAGGAAGTCCTCATTCACAACTGTGCTGAGTCCCGTATCATAAAAATGAAAGTGGTGTGACCAGGGGTCGACTCTGGTCTTTCAAATTTCAGCAGCACCCTGTCCAAAATTCATCGTGCCCCCACCTCTCACCTTCTGTTCTGCTCAATTCACTATGTCAGAGTTCAGGCGCCCAGTGTGGCAGAATCTGTCACACTGCCCAAAATCTGCCTCTGGTGCAATACTACTTGCCAGCTATTTGTTTTTAAACCGTAACAGGGGAAAATAATTTATAAGAAACTGATACCCCATATCAGTACTTTGCATTTCTTCAAATCTGTGGGAACCTGATTACTGCAAGTTACACACAAGCAGACCCACTTTAGTTAACAAACAAGCTAAAGCAGAAAACAAGGATTTTTCTTCTCACCTAGATCTGATAAGCATTTTATATATTAGATGCTGAAACATGTCTGCGCTTGTACATTGGCATTGACTATGATATACGCCATAAAAATCAAAAGGGAGAATAGTATTCTCATGCCTTGAGAAACACCCACCCATTTCAAAATGTACAGTGCTCTCCTGGAAATACTGGCATGTAAACAACAGGCCCATCTACCCCAGATAGAACAGTTTTGACATCATCTTCTCCCATCTCCTTTAAAATCAGCACTGCCAAATTTAATCCAAGTGACTTACGGATGAACTAGTGCTGCCAATTTTGCACTGCATGCTTAGAAATATATACAATTAAAAACATTCCTAATTTCCATATAAGCCCATTGCAGATGACAGTATACTTTTTGCAGACAGCTTTGTAAAAGATGATGGAGATTATTCTGTGATAATTTTGTGAGAACGTTCTTTAAAAACAATGTCTAAGTGCTCGAGTCATTCAATTACTTTAGCATGCACCAATGTAATTTGTCCATATCGAGAGAAATGGAGCAATGAGTGACAGCTCATATAATCATTTTACTTCACTACATTAACTAAAAACTCAAATGCTTAAAGGCTGGGCTTGTCCACATTTCTTCTTGTCCCGTGTTTATAAAGCACTGGTCCAAGTAGTTTTCTGGTTGACCCACACTAGAGATGGGACTGATGCGTTTTCCACTTGCCCTGTTCCTTTCCCAGGGAAAACCTGCTCTTTAGCTTTAAGGGCTTATCCACACTTACATTTTCTCTGCTCTTTCTAGGCATAGTCTGCACTTTAAAACTCCAAACACACACACACTTTTCTTTCTTTTTTGCTCTGGAGCTTTCCCCGAAAAATTCGCTCTTTAAAGCTCAATTGGAGCCAATAGCATATTGACATCTGCTCTTATTGAGTGCTAAAGTTCTGGTTTCCACGGGAAAAGTTCTGGTCCAAGAAAACCCCAGGCTCTTGACACAGAGCTTTAAAGTGCAGGCCTGTGACTGGAAAGAGCAGGGCAAAAGGTAAATGTGGAGAAGGCCTCAATCAGAACAAATGACAATTCGCAGAAAATCTGGTTGCTGTTTGCTCCAACTGGGCACTAGAGAGCGGTTTCCCCGGTGGGGAAAGCAGTGGAACAAGAGGAAGGGTGGGTAAGCCCACAGTACAGAACGCAATCAAGAGACATCTGCAAAAGTAAAAAAGAAAAATAATAGCAATGGCTAATTATAAATATTCTAGTAGGGGCTTCATCTCTGACCACAGGTGTACTAAGGTGGAGACAGGGGGAATGAAACCAGTGCCATGTTAGGTGAGTCTGCCACAGGGCTGCCTACCAAATCAACAGAGTGCCAGCTTAGCTTTCATTAATATTCAGGAGGCTCAGCTCACCAAATAATTTCTAAGCCATGTCTGAATTCTTGGGGCTTAGACAAATATGATGGGGATACACTTCAAAAATTGAGGAAAATATCCTTAACTGGAATCAAATAGTTACGGACTGAAAGATTCAGTAAATTGAAGTTGGCATTATGTTTTATACTCTCTAACCCAAAGGTGACTAGAATAACTTGTGTGTTTAAGGTTTCAATGGGTGACCTACTTTCCCCTCTTTTAATGCAGTGAAAAGGAATAGCTCCAGTAGGTTTACAATCCTGCTCTTGTAATATTATGCAAAGCTGCTGTCTAGCCATGGTTTCTTCTCAATAAATGCATCTGAGGAAGGCAAAATTGAGCAGTAACACCTTAGATTCAATCTTCAGCCTGATATGCAGTTACTACTGAAGAGAGCCCTGACCTGGATGGGAACACACACCAAGAATTGGAAGAGAAATGCCTCAAATGGAACTTCTGACACAGCATTCAGATATAAGGCACATCTAGTTAAAGCATATGCAAAACCTTCTAGGGATCTCCCTTTTTTTCCAAGCTACTGGAATTAGGATGTATCTGAATCTCATCTGAAAACTGATGAGGCTGCTTCCCTGTGGAATGGTCTCAAATTTCCATGCTCACTTTTCCTAAGTCAGTTATTAGCATTTGCATGTATATATAATACCATCAATTTGGATGGCTTTTTCAGTAGAAGCTGCCAATAATTGGATAATTCTTCAAAGGCTGAATACATCAGCCTGGAGAAAACAATAGCTAATTTCTTATACATGCTAATTGGACCTGTAGATAATGTTCAGGTAGATATTTCTTAACTCTGAGACTATTAAATTCTTCAATCCCAGGAAAGGGAAGAGAAGCCCTAAGGAATGAAAGAAGCACAAAGCTGTTGTTTTTAAAAATAACTTAAGTAGATCAGCAGCAACAAGAAAAATTGCCTGCAAGAAGCAGCCTCAGCATTTGCTCTACATTTATAGTATCCTTCCTGCCTCAAAAGCACAAGCCCGACTTTTTCTGGAAGCCAGCTTAAGTTTTCCTGTTTAGTTGGGTTTCTGGTCACTGGTCTGAGGTAGTAAAGAGATGGCAGAATAAGAGAGGTGTGGGTATTCTATTATGTGAGATTTTAATATTATTGAGATGTAACTGTTTTTGTTACTGTTGAGTTATCCAAATTATTTTGGGCTGCTTTAATCCAAATTAACAACAAATTGCTTTGGCTTAGCAGTACAGTTACAGCTGGGGAAGGCTGGTGAGATGGACCTATAACAAGAGCAATTTAGCAGGAGAAGCTGAGAAAGTTGATGTGCCTCCTAGGCAAGTTTGAAAAGACAAGAGTTAATGACAAATAATGTGGCCTCAAATGCAGAACTCAATGAATGTGCATTGGCACTAGAAATACTCCTTTATTTTGACATTGTAAGTAGACATTAAATGCCAAGAGAAGAAATGGTCTTGTATATATTGGCATGTATCCATACAGCCAAGCCATCATTTACACCATTAAAAACTGGATGTTGGTAGCAATAATGCATTATGAAGCTTTAAGGGTATGTAACAAAACTCAGTAGGAACAAAGGAGAGTAGTGACAATTTCCATCTTTCTCTCACCTGCAATATTCCTACAATATTCTTAGTTCTTACCTGCTGCTTGAGTGCCTCCAGAGATTCAAATTCCAGCCTTGCCAATTTTATCTGGATGTCTCGTGGTTTATCAGCAATCGCGTATGCCATAAGAAATTTCACAGCTAGTGCTAAATGCTGGTTGGGGGGACAGGGAGAGAAGAGATAAACAGAATACCATTCAGTTATGAGTGCATGTATTTGTGTGCAGAAATTATCATCAACGATTAAAAACGCACAAGGGATAAGTATAACATGAACATTATCAGCAACACAAGTGAACAGCAATTTTTCTGCATTATTCTAGGGCAGGCATCCCCAAACTTGGCCCCCCAGCTGTTTTGGGACTACAACTCCCATCATCCCTGACCACTGGTCCTGTTAGCTAGGGGTGATGGGAGTTGTAGTCCCAAAACAGCTGGAGGGCCAAGTTTAGGGGTGCCTGTTCTAGGGAGTAAGTGATAGTGGAGAAAAATCTACATATACATTGACAGGATAAGACTATATATCTACCATGTCAACTTTCACAGATATTAGCAAGGAGAAAGTAAATCCTTAAATGTCACTTGGTCCATTAGGTGTCCTCCATCCATCCATGAAGTTGTTGTGGGCCCCAAACCAAAGATAGCCTATTCTGCAGTAACAAGTAGTGCTGTACCTCAAGTAGATTAGAAAACCAGAGATTAGGTGTAGTGGGTATGAGTTACTCGTGCGTAAACTGGTGCCTTTCTGGGCTAATTTGCCTTGTTAAACCTTTCTGACTGCACAGCCCTTTCTCATCGTGGCTGCCTCAGTCGCTGGCAGAATCCGTCAGTGGGCGTTTCTTGAACCTCTTCCAACATAAAAGTTGTTTGACACCCAGTCTCCTCCTCCTCTCACTGCGCGGGAGTCTTCTGCGTAGGGAAGGCGTGGGTAGTGGAGGACCTGGGCTCTCCTCACTGATGTCCAGTGAAGAGTCCTGGAGCCCTCTCTCTGATTCCCCCATCTGCCCCCCTCTATCCCTGGTGTTGCGCTGATTAGCTTCCCCCTCTACTGAGCTGTTTCTCCCCCTGCTGCTGGGTCCTTCGCCAGCATCATCTGGGAGCCTCCCCTTCGCCTCTCGCTCCGATGTCAGTTCCCTGACATCCGGCAAACGGACAAAGAACAGAGAGATATGCTGCAAGTGTATTTTAAAAGATTGGCAAGTGATGTATGTAAACAAAGACTAGAAATTGTACAGTGGAACCTTGCTTCTCAAACGCCATGGTACTCAAAACATTTTGGCTCCTGAACGTCGAAAACCCAGAAGTAAGTGTTCCGGTTTTCAAATGTTTTTCGGAACCCGAATATCCGATGCAGCTGTTGGCTATTGTTTCCGGGGAGCCTGCGCCAATCGGAAGCTGTGCCTTGGTTTTCGAACATTTCAGAAGTTGGAACATACTTCCAGAACGGATTATGTTCGAAAACTAAGGTTCTACTGTATTTCTATTTGCATTTTACCAGAAACCAGAAGACTGTGGCTAAAGGTTTGACTGACTGCTTCAAACCACAAAGTGAAATTCACACACACGCTGCTTTGGGGACTTTGTCGTTTCTTTACGGGTGCTGAGGGAAAAGCAGAAACTAGGGCTAACAGCAGTGTGTGAGAGGCACTTCAGTCAGGATCATGGCTGGGAAGGGAAAAGTTAAACCTTCCCTCCTCCTTTTGGGCTGCGGTTCTGAGAAAAAGCCTCCCCTCTCTGGCACCTGCTATTAAGTAAAATAAAATGAAAATCCCAATGTGCTCTATGTGACACCATGCCTAATTTGATCATTAATTTCTTGTTTGTAAATATACAATATACAAATGAGTGCCCTATTAACTCTGCATATAGGTTATATAAATCAGAATCTTGACCTCGTAACAGGGATTATGTCGGGGCAAGCAAGGTATGCCAGGCCCCATCACTATATTGTTTTAGGTGGCTGGTAAAAATGTGGCTGTTTTAAAAGGCTGCTTTAGCTGATTGTTTTGTTTTTGCTGCTTTATCTTTCATTTCTTAGGGCCCATCCACACTTTTGCTCATCCCATACCTAGAAAGCAGAGGTCCAAGATGTTTTCTGCTTGTTCCATGTTTTCAAGGCACAGGTCCAAGACGGTTTATTTTTTATTTTATTTTTTGTATGTCCCACCACTTCCCCCGGAAAACCCACTGTTTATCACTGAATCGGAACAAACATTAGTCTGCTGAAAAACTGATTGATGTTTGTTCTGATGCAGTGGGTTTTCCTGGGGGAAAGCAGTGGGACAAGCGAAAGTGTTATGGAGGCTTGACTTTGATGTTAAAACTAGCAATGTTAATGGGGTGCGCTATAGTTCATTGTTGTTTTGATGTTTTGGATTGTAAGCAACATTGAATTTGCTTTGGTACAAGTTTTCAAAATAAAATCATAAATAAGTTAGATTGTTACTAATTCATCAACCACCAACGGTTTATAACAAAGTTTCAATTAGATTTCCTTCCTGAACACACTCCTTCCTAACCTCTCTTGATAATTGGATTGATCTTATTTTATCTATGCAATAGTGGCTGGCTGTCACTGTAGAAATCAAATTATCTGCTCAAAATTCCAAGAATTCATATCTAATTTTTTAGCAAAGTTGAGGGACACACTGATGTGGAAACACAGCTGCTCCTGTTGCTCATGGCGGTAATTTTTTGCAGAACAGGCCAGCTCCACTGGCTCTCTGAGCACTTGGCAGAAGTCCACGAAGAGTTTGATAGTGCTGCAATTATCAAGGGTGAAAGAGACACTGACATTTTGCTTCTTACCCATTTGGCAGATGGCAAAATAGGAGGATATTTTAGTGTTGACACCAGGGAGCCATGTTAATTCTATCCTGTTTTCCTCATACCAAGACATACACCCTGTAATCATCATGTAGAACATGTGTTTGAAAAGCAGAATGACTTTAAGTCTCGCAATTTAGAATAGTGCTGCTCTGCAAGGGCTTAGAATGAGAAACAACACTATTAAAGCTCAAGATCACTTTCGTGTCGCCAACTAAAAGACCAACCAAACCACAGAAAATGTTCTTGTAATTCACAGCAGACTACCGACTACAGTCTTACTCAATTTCAACACGTCTTAGCATCTGGACCGATTTCTATGTTAATTCTAATTATCAGTCATGCCCAGGATACCAGACTGATAAGAGGAGTGGGTGTTGCTTAAAACTTTCGTAACTTTATCATGGATGATTACCATATTTACTAAAACAATTTTGACATGTTATTTTATCTCTTCAAGTGTGAAGAACAAAATAGTTCACCTATATCATGGATCCAACATGCCCTTTTGGCACTCTATGTGGGGGAGATCGGTTTTCATTATTTTCACCATTAGTTGCAGCTCCAGAACTATTCCCTTGTATACCTTCAGGGGGGCATGGGAGATGGCCAGGAAAAAGCCTCTGAGCTCAAACAGAACTTTAAACATGGTCCTTTGGATTCAAAGTTCCTGCTGACATAGAAACTAATCCAGTATGCTGATGTGCAAACATATTCAATGCTTTGAGAGTCCTGTGATTGTGCACAACTGTAGCAAAAGCATGGTACTATTTTGGAAACAATGCAGTATCCTGAAAATCTATTAAGTCCAGTCGCAGACGACTTTGGGGTCGCGGAGCTCATCTCGCTTTACTGGCCGAGGGAGCCAGCGTTTGTCAGCAGAAAGCTTCCGGGTCATGTGACCAGCATGACTAAGCTGCTTCTGGCGAACCAGAGCAGCGCATGGAAACACTGTTTACCTTCCTGCTGGAGTGGTACCTATTTATCTACTTGCACTTTGACGTGCTTTCGAACTGCTAGGTTGGCAGGAGTAGGGACCGAGCAACGGGAGCTAACCCCGTTGCGGCGATTCGAACCACCGACCTTCTGATCGGCAAGCCCTAGGCTCTGCGGTTTAGACCACAGTGCCCCCTGTGTCCCTTACAACTGTGAAAATACCTGGTGAACTCTTGATAAGCAGCTACATGAATTGGTATCCAGCAAGTATTAGAAATGTAAATACAACGAACGAACAAACCCCTAATCAGCCATAATAAATTACACGACAGCTCCTTCATTGATCCTTGATCAATGGACCTTAAGGCTGTCTTTTCTCGTATTTCTGTCAATATTCAGGTGCTTTAAAATGCCATCTTTTATTTTCAAGTATATAAGATAGCATTTCTAAACTTCAAATTTACCAACCCAGCAGTCTAGAATGCAGTTGCATAATGCACCCAATAGTATATTTCCATCATGCAATTCTTAAACGTTTTGGCAGAATCCTTATCTCAATTTATGGATGGTGTTTAATAGGAACAAGGATGTGGGTTGCCAAAAGTCAAATTAGCTAATGCAGTATCTAATGAAGAGTAAAGCTTTGATCATGCTCTGAAATAAATTCTACATGAAAAGCGGATAGAGAAAAATGAACAAGCAATTCAACTTGTGACACTGTGATAAATGCCATGCTTCATGAAGTACCTCTTAACTGATTGCCAGTATCATACACTGATGTTATATCGAACTGATGTACCTTAATGGAAAGATGTCTGGAATCTTTAAAAAGTGACATTTCTGTTCAGCATATGAAATATCTGGAATTCCAAAATTGTACACATGGAGACTATTTTTTGTGTGTGATCAAGCCTTTTAAAAAAATCTCTTCTTGGATTAAATCAGGAGTGGGCAACCTTTTGCCTTCAAGGCCCATCTACAATGGAGGGTAGGCACTCAGGGACTGCATCTCAGTAAAGCTTAATCAGAGCCAGCACTAGGAGATCAGCAGACCTCTCTCCACTCAAGTAGGGAGAGAAAAGTCTTTGAAAGACAGGGATATTTCTCCTCTCCTCACCATCATGCTAGAAGTCTTAACTTTAAATGGTCAGTATAATTTACTGCCCTGACTTCCTCCCTCCATAAAACATTTCTCTTCCATTTAATTCACAAATGGTGAAGACACAAAAGATGCTGGAGCAGTGCGGTTGTATTGAAAGGAAGAGCCTTGTAGCAAACACAGGCAAAGGTCTTTCCTCCTAGCAGCTGAAGTTTAGCAGCACAGGTTGGCTGGCTGTAACGCTAACCACTGAAGTTTGCAGAAAGACAAGGAATGCATGGGAGTTTGGGGGCGCAAGTCACAGCACTGGCTCTCCTTCATTGGTGGGTTTTAGGAGGGAGCCTGAGTAGACTACTTCCAGTTCTCACATAATTAAGGAGTTGGCTTAGTATCTATAAATGTTTCCAAACAGTAATGGGAAGAGGGGTGAGGATTTACATTAAGAAAATGACTTGGAATACCCTCTCCTCCTGTGCTATGGTCTTGGACGGTATCACCCTTCAGCCCTGTATCTTTTATTTTCATTCTTTTAAGAAAGAATAAAGAATAAAGAAACCAGAGGGCCACTCACAGATCTCCAACGTCTGACTTAGTCTGGGGTTGTTAAAGATGGATGTTCATATGGAACAGCTGAACTGTGTGTGCCAAAAAGACTTTATTCTCACATGTGTTACATTTTCTCCCTTCAGAGGTGAGGAAAACAGCTTGGATGAGAGCAATTTTGATTGGGGGGGGCTGCCAGTGAGGAAATGTTAAACACTCCTTCCCTCACACTGTTGCAGCTATTAAATATATGCCCTTCACACACATGGCTGCATTTTAGTACTAGGAATTAGTTTTTCTGCTAAAAGGAACATGTCTTAAAGTATCAATATAGCATACCTACCGATCACAGAGAGCAAATTATTCTATTTGGGGAAGGGAGAGGGGCTGCCTACTGTTTCTACAACTTGCAAATAGGCAAGTCTTCTCATAAGGTGTGACAAGTTAATGTAAATGACTGCTGGACCCTCTTGAGATTTTTCTAGTATCAGAAATGTTAAATAATTCCATTCATGTTCTTTGCTCAAGACCTCCAAAGTCATTTTCAAAGACAGCCTGCTGGGATTAAGAAGAAAACAACACTTCCCATGGCCCAATTACTAGGGAAATAAGCATTCTTTGTTTCTAAAAACAATTGCCAGTTTTGAAGTAGGGATGGCAGTTCCTGAAAATCTTGGATGTGGACTTCATCAGCTCAGATATTTTCTAATTTCCATCTAATTCCTATATCATTGCCACATAACCTAGCATATGTAAATTTTATGCAATTCTGTGTGCTCTTTGTAGCGGTGCATAACTGGCTGCCCTAGAACAAGGCTACTGCGTCAGAAATTGTGAAAGTAAGATTTTTAGGGATGTGAAAATGCTTTAAACCAGGCAATTGGATCCAGTCAGCAGGCCAGATCCTTATCTCCACCAGCCCTCACAGGCCAACTTTGACAGGTGCAAAGGACCACCCGCCTGCCAAAGTTCAAAGGAGGCTGCTGGTTACAGCACTTCCAGCACTAATCAGCGGATTAACACCAGGAATGCACCTTACAGGAAGCTTTCTGAAAGGTAAAGGTAAAATGTAAAAAACCCCTGGACAGTTAAGTCCAATCAAAGGCAACTATGGGGTTGTGGCACTCATCTCGCTTTCAGGCTGAGGGAGCCAGTGTTTGTCCACAGACAACCTTCCAGGTCATGTGGCCAGCATGACTAAGCTGCTTCTGTGCAACGCAACAGTGTGACGGAAGCCAGAGTGCACAGAAACGCCGTTTACCTTCCCGTCGCAGCGGTACCTATTTATCTACTTGCACTAGTGTGCTTTCAAACTGCTAGGATGGCAGAAGCTGGGACAGAGCAACAGGAACTCACCAAATAACCCCCTTGACATCTCTGCAGAGGGGCAAATGCTCCTAAAAGCACCACATCTTCCCCATGAAGGGTAAGTGGTTTGTGTTCAAAGTGCTGCCTCTAGCTTTCTGCGAAAAGGGGAAATGATCCTAGCTGACCGTCAGTGCTTGCAGATAACCCTGCACTGTGCTTTGAAACCCAGCCAATCAGCTGACAGTTGGGGCTTCAAAGCACCTGGCAAAGGGCTTTGCAGGCACTGATCAGCTGACTGGCAGAGCTTGCAACATCCTTTTTGGCCCAGAAACAACATGGCACCAGGCATAAGGCAGGTGGGCATGCCATGGGGAAAATCATCTGGTGGCCACCCAAATGGGGAGGTCTAGTGGCTCTGATGACCCCTGCTTTAAACTTTGGAGGCAGTATCAAAAGGATAGAAGAATACAGCTAAGAGCACAGAAAAGTGGATTCGTTACAGGGAGAGGGGTGGGTAAAAAAAGGAAAGGGTATGAGTGGGAAGTAGGGAAGGGACAACCAAAAGTACCACTGCACAGGGAGCATGTGATGATGAGCAAGGAAGAAATTAGCAGGTCAGAGCAGAAGGCAGAGTTGGGACATCACTGGCTGAGGACCACCTAGATCCTGGAATATTCCAAATATCTTTAGGCTGCAACATTGTGCCTATACCTCAATATAGAAAACAGGGCATAAAGTGGGTCTTTGCTTTCTACTTAAAAGTCCTGTTTGCATCTTGAGGCAACGGTTAATAGCTACAAGAGAAATGTGTTAGAAATTATAACAATTACTGTGTTACTGAAAACTGCTTTAACCTTGCCCACACTATTGTATAGTGAGTCTTTCAAACACTGTAAATATTTTATTTTCCTCACTTGAATGAAAGCAGGCACCTCATAAATTATTTCAGTACGCATAATACTACTCTACGATGAATAATCCTGGCAATTGCTAAAGTTAATATCTCAAATCACTCAGCCAGCTTTTTGACAACAGAATAGTTCTCCATCCAGCTGAAGAATTTTCCTTCCCCAATCACTTATATATGATTCATAAATTCCTGGAAAAATGTATTATTTCTTTTGCTTCCTAGAAAAACACCTCCTTGGGTGCAATGGAGAACATTCTCTACCACAACATCCAGACTCAATTGCAACAGGTTACACTTAAAGATGGAAGGGTGGTTTATTCACTCATTGCAACAGTTTGTTATACTACTGTGTTCACATAAATCAACTATTTGGTTTCTGACACAAGTATAATTGCTCAAAAATATGCTAATGCTGCAAATCCTATACAGTGGTGCCCCGCGAATGCCTCGCAAGACGGAAAACCCGCTAGACAAAAGGGTTTTCCGTTTTTGAGCTGCTTTGCAAGACGATTTTCCCTATGGGCTTGCTTTGCAAGACGAAAACATCTTGCAAGTGTTCCGATTTTTTTTCCGCTTCCCCCCCTTTTTTCTAAGCCGCTAAGCCGCTAATAGCCTTTTAGCCGCTAATCCGCTAAGCCTTTAATAGCCGCTAAGCCTTTAATAGCCGCTAAACCGCTAATAGCGCTAATCCGCTAATAGGGTTGCTTTGCAAGACGAAAAAACCGCTAGACGAAGAGACTCGCGAAACGGATTAATTTCGTCTTGCGAGGCACCACTGTACTTAGCATATTGTACAAAGCAATGCAACCCTACTGAACCCAGTAGAGCTAGACATACATAGAACGGCTCTAAGTGGGACCAAATACACACGAGCTGCCAATACACTCCTTTTTAAAACCCTGAAAGCCTGATAAAGTAAAGCCTTAGTATCATATTATACATATTGTTTATTCATAGGTTGTTGTTATTTAGTTAGTAACTATGCAATACTATGTTTGCTTACTCAAAAGTAAGTCCTACTGTGTTATGAAGTTTATGTAAATGCATATAACTCACGGTTCAAATAATTATTTCTTAGTCAAGATAGAATAATCAGCCAGCAATTGGGCTTGTTGATTCAGGATACATATTCAATGTCCATGCCAAAAGCTTCTGACATTTCTAATCAATAAAGTTGTGGCCATTTCAATCCCAAACTATTGTCCTGTCTTTATTGCAGATTCCTGACCTCCTGGACCTGCAATCATTTCTTAGTTTCAAACATCTGAATCTATATTTACTTCCTCTTTTTCTTTCTTTTTTACACATTTTTTAGTTGTTTCTTTACAAGGAATGGCGTAAATGCTATTAATACTTGTGACACAGGACTACGAAAATAATTTGCTTGTTAAAATAAGGTGCTTTGGTTTGGGGCCCGCATTCTCTATTCAAAATGTGAAGAAAAGCTCACCACAATGAAGTCTAATCAGGCATACATTTAATTGAAGCGAGATGGTATACTGTCTAGTGTGGATAACTAAAATGAGTTTTGTTTGAGTCACCATAAAAGGAGGACAAGGAAAAAGTGATTGGAATAATCCCTATATCTAATCCTACAATTTTTTTAAGCAAATGCAAGGCTATGTTTTTCCTTTAAGACAAAAAAATTCTAAAATGTCCAGAAAGACTTTGTGTTTTGTTGCTCCAGGAGATATAAATGTCAAATTCTGGAGAAATGGTACTGCTGCTGTTTTGTTGTCACAAAATGACAGCTGACCGAGAATGGTGCTGCTTGTGGAGGAATAAACAATATGTGAGAAGCCACTGATGCTGACACACATTATTCTACGTATAACGTTTAGCAGAAATTATTTTATACTGTATGTTCGCTGCCAGGCACATACATTCATAAGGTAGGCAATTTTATGTGTCACAATACACAGAGAGACAGGACATTCCAGAAAACCACAGATGATGTAAATTATTGGAAATGGATAGAGGAAATGTGTTTCTTTCTAAAGGGAGTGTGTTTCAGGTATGCGGAAACAAAGCTGTGGTGGACTTCCAAGATTACTCCATTAGATTCAGTATGTTACAGAAGAGGGAACAACAAATTAAAATTGTAGGGCCAAGATGTTTTACAGCATCTTCTCCCATTTCAGCCTTAAAAAAACCCCACTTTGGGCTCATCCACACTTCTGCTTGTTCTGTGTCTAGAAAGAACAGGTCGAAGAGGATTTCTGCTTGTCTCATGGTTTCTGAGCAAGGGCTTGAGAGGTTTTTAGCTTGTCCCACCACTGTCCCTGGGAAAACTTGCGGTTTTCCGCTAAAATGGAACATCAATCTGCAGAAAAACTGACTGATGTTTATTTTCTTGGGGGAAAGCAGTGGGAGAAGCAGGTGTATTTGTTTTTAAATAACAAATATACCAACTACAATACACTAGGATTTCTACCGTTTGTCTCCTTCAGGATCCCTTGTCCCACAACTATAAGTGTCAGGGAACTGCCATCAGTGCCGGAGGGAGAGAGCAAAATCCAGAGGGCTTCCAGAGAGCGTCCAGGGATCGGGAGAAGCAGCCCATCTTCTGGGGAAGAGAATCAGCGTAGCACCAGTGGAGAAGGGGGGCAGAGGGGGGAAGCGGCGAGGCGGTCCCATGACTCCTTGCCTGGGACCAGCGGGGAGAGTAGGGGTCCTCCGCTGCCCACGCCCTCCTTGCGCAGAAGGCTTTCGCACAGAAAGAGTAGGAGGAAACTAGGCATCAAAGAGCTTCTTTGCTGGAAGAAGTTTAAGAAACGCCCACTGACAGATTCTGCCAGCGATTGAGTCAGCCACGGGTGAGTGGCTGTCCGGACAGAAAAGGTTCACTTAGGCAACCCAGCCGGGTGTTTGCACCCAGCTGGGGAGATAAGCACCGGCTTACGCACGAGCAACCCCTAGAACCATTTCAATAAGGAAGTGCTTTTTTCTCTATATTTCTTTTGATTATAGGAGTTTGCAATATGCATTGTAATCAAATCAATGCTAGTGTTCCTTATTCTTCAGTGAAGCAGAGCTTCTGTTATGTGAACCTCCTCTCCAGCCTCCTACCGAATACACCTAAGATCATCCTCACCCTAGGGCAGAATTAGGAAGCGCCTGAGCACAGTGGAGCCACTTATTATTATTTTTATTTATGGAATTTATATACCACCCTATACCCGGAGGTCTCAGGGTGGTTCACAGAAAAGATCACAACATATAAAATCAGAATAAAAACAACCCCCCCAAAAAGCCACATTTTAAAAAGGTATAGGATGTCAATCAGATCAACCAAAGGCCTGGTTAAAAAGGAATGTTTTTGCCTGGCGCCTAAAGGTGTGTAATGAAGGCACCAGGCGAACTTCCCTGGGGAGAGCATTCCGCAGACAGGGAGCCACTGCAGAGAAGGCCCCTTCTCGTGTTGCCACCCTCTGCACCTCTCGAGGAGGAGGCACACGAAGGAGGGCCTCAGAAGATGATCTCAGGGTCTGCGTAGGTTCATATATGAAAAGGCGGTCCTTGAGGTACTGCGGTCCTGAGCAATACTCAGCTAAGGGATATTAGCTGTCAATATGAATAATCAAATAACAACATATAATTGTTCTTTGTCATAGCTACACCATACATTTAAAGCTCTCTTATGCCTTGTTAGCTGTCAGGCTTCCGCAAGAATCCTGCATGCTGACCTTGCAGACTTACAATCTGACCTTGCAGACGTAACAAATCTGAGCACCCTTAATAATTCTTACAGTTCTCCATGACTCTGAAAGTGGTATAAGAATGCTTCAAATGTACGGTGTGGATGTGACCCTTGTATGGAAAATTTCACATAAAAAATAATAATATTTAGATTAGAACACTGTATTAACTGGAGAGCCAAATCTAAGAGCAGGGCAAAGGTGTATTCCCTTAGCAACTTTACCCACTTAATCAATAGCTGATAAAAATTGTTTGCAATGAATTTGCTTGTTTTCAATGCAAACTGATGCAAAAAATGCTGCAAGCTGAACTTAAGATGGGGAAAATGAGAAACTAAGAGAGAGATTGACATATTCCCCCATTCCTAATTGGATCCCACTAGCAAATTGATAGAGTAGGGGGGAAAAAAACAGAGGAAGGGTTAACTTCTCCAAACCATTAAAAAACAATCTGTCATCACATCTTGTCAGCTATGGAAGAAAAGGGCAGAACTAAAAGACTGCATCTAAATGTCAAAGTGCATTTGGTATTCAGCAGAAGCGGGCTAAGTAAGATGTAGATATTTCAAAAAGGAAACATCATAGTACAAAATGAAAATGCATGCAGGAACAAAATACAGAATACTGAAAGACAGCTGTCATACTAAAGATTTATATTCACTGTGGCCTGATAAAAACTTTCACTTTTTGTGCTAAAGGCTCTAAGATGTCCCCTTCCTACTCTGATCCCTTTAAAAACCGTTTTTATCATGCCCTGAACAAAGCTTTTTACAAGTAATTAAAAAAACTTGAACGTTTTTGAAAACAGATGCAAGACAAGTCAAATTTCGCCACGAAGACAAATTCAAGCTTTACAGTGGAACTCCTTTCACAATACCAACTGCCCTATGTATTGTCTCTGATTGCACAAGCAAGGGACTCGTCTTCATTATATCAATCTTATTATAAGGAGGGAACAGAAACCTAAAATTCTCAGAATCAAAAGGAGCTGTGGTGCTCAGCATCTTATAGTATCGGGAAAAACCACACATGACCAAGCATGTATATACACACAGCTGTGGAAATACATATTCAGAGATTCACATTTCCTAAATGTGAGCAAGTTTCCTCTTTATAATGTTTCCAAATATTCGTGGGAAGAAAGGGCTCTTGCTTATAGGGTTGTGTTGTGTTCCCATCTCAATATAAAATGCCTATCATGTTTTCTTCTTCTTCAAGAAACAATGCATCTGGTGTGAAGCAAAAGTGCAACCTGATTTAGTTTATAATGTTCTCAATTTTTCCCTAACATGCTTTTGCAGACACATGCACTGTGTGCCCTCTCAACTACAATACCCAGGTGGAGGTGCCCTAATGGATATAAGCCAGAAATGCCAAGGGATCCTGTGCCAGCTTAAATAACTGCATGGGGCTGTAAACTGAGTGAGACACAGGGGGTAACAAGTAGGCCTTTCTTAGCTGCCAAAAAGCAACCAGAGGATCTGACCCTGTGTGACCCATGGTATCAGTGGAAGGGCTTTGCACAGAAAGCTGGAGCCAGAGACCCTCCAAGGTTATGTCTGTATTGTTGGGACATAAATTGCCTCCCCGTAGCTTAAATATAATCATCAGGGGTTACAGAATGCTTCCTACATAGAAGTGGTGCATTTTTATAACTGCTGCCAGCTTCTCTCAATCAAGAGTGCAATTAGCATATGGACTGTAAAATTTATCTCTCCTATATAAACTCCATTTTCATAATTATCTTCCATCCCATAACGTGGCAGCAGATTTTCATTTGTAACAGCCCTGGCTTCAGACGGATAAACAAAGTTAATATAATTCAATCATGTCCACATCCACTTTACAAATATGTTCAGTAATACCACCCTGCCAGCTCCAGTATCAACACTACGCAATTAAAAACTGTAGCTACAATCACGCATTGTAGGCTTTTAAATGTTTGCTTTGCTGATACACAATTTTACGTTCCATGGACGGATTTTTTAAAAAAATGCTTAGACTGTATTAACTTAGAGGAAACTTTATACATGTTTTTAGAAATAAATTCTACATTACACAGGTAGAAGGATTGTAAGAATATAGTATATTCATTTCTGATACTCCAGAACAGTAATGCAACTATCTAGTATAAAGCTATTTCTATGGACTAGTCATAAAGCAATTGTGTTAGGCTGCATCTCATTCTGAAAGCTAATTCAAATTGTGCTGCAATATTAATCGCAACCCCAACTGTCTCACCAGTGAAAACCCTTAGATAATGAACTGACAACAAGAGATTACTTTTAGGAAGTATAATCTTAGATCTGCATTCCTTCCTATTTTGTAATCATACACATGATCCATATGACTCTGCTTTGCAAATCATAGCTAGGATACAAATCCTTAGGTGATTACTGCAATCTACACCAAGGGCTGTTCTGGTGTAATAGCCAACCCTTGCTTTAGTGCTCGGGCTCAGATTTTGCTTCCTCCCCATTTCACTCATATGCTCCAATCTACTCCCTATTTGGACCAACTATGGTTTGCAAGTAAATCTGAATTGGCATGTTTTGTCATTTAAACCAGAATTTGAAACCCACTTCAACAATGACTTTCATTCCTAGTTTGGAGGGCAAGCTGAAACTATAGCTTTCTGGTTTGGATGCAACAGCAAACTATGGCTTGTCCATACAAGGAAGTGAGGGAGGGAATTATAGTTGATGAAGAAAGGAGAAAGGAGCTGAAGAAAGGAGAAGAAAGGAGCTGAAGGGGGGTGAATAAGGCTCCAGGACAGGATCAACTGGGCATAAAATTCATAAAACTCAAACATCACATATATTTTGGATTATAGATGCATCTGGCAAGATATTGGCATATAAGGTTAACAAACAGAAAATAGAGGTTTTAATAATTAATTCAGATGTGCAAGACAAAATTTATATAATGCAACCACATAGGTTGAATATAATAAAGTAAAATATTTAAGAGTGAGATTAATAGAAGATGTGAAGTTTAAGAAACTGATTCAGCACATAAAGTCTGACTTTAAAAGACTGGGAGGGGGGATTTAATTTATCCTGGATAGGCCGGGTAAAGTCAATTAGGATTGTTATTCTGCCAAGATTCCTGTTTCTGTTTATTGCACTACCTCTGTCAGTAGATTCAAAAGAACTAAGAAGTTGGCAGAAAATGCTGAACAGCTTTATGTGGCATGATATCCCATATAAACAGCCCAAAATTGATGTCAATACCATGCAAATCCCAGAACAGAAGGGAAGTTTGGCAACCTCTATTCTAAGTATATACTATGAGACAGCACAGTTAAGTTGGCTGAGGACTTGGTTATCCCATGATGAAGATTTACACTGTCTAGAACAATTTTTTTACTGAAACACTCTTAGAAACTTGCATGTGGGCAGCATGTTTGTTGGAAATACTGGGTCAAACATGCGCATTAAGACAGAAGTAAATTTGGAAGAAAATAGCAGTAAACAAAAAAAAAAATTGGTCAAAAATGTGTCTGTTATTTATGGATTTGAGGGGAGAAATATAGTTAGTAGAATAAGATGGGGAAAGGAACTGTGTTGCTAAGTTCTCAGAACAACAGAATAGGATCTAGAGTCAAGGTGAGAGGAGGAAGGGAATGTCCCACTGAAGATTCCATTCAGCTTGTGCAATATTACTGATGTTAACCAGATAGCTAGCTATTGTTCCTCTGCAGTTTCATCTTTGATTAATTATTCCTAAATTCGTAAGTAAAAACTGGTTACTGATACAAGTAAAATTGCATGCTCACAAGAAGCACAAGATACGCTTCTAAAATCTGCATTACACATACCAACACACAGCACGTGATCCAGAGCCCTACAAATACAATGGTACCTCGGGTTGCAGACGCTTCAGGTTACAGACTCCGCTAACCCAGAGATAGTACCTCGGGTTAAGAACTTTGCTTCAGGATGAGAACAGAAATTGTGCAGCGGCAGCAGCAGGAGGCCCCAATAGCTAAAGTGGTGCCTCAGGTTAAGAACAGTTTCAGGTTAAGAACGGACCTCCAGAACAAATTAAGTTCTTAACCTGAGGTACCACTGTACAGGGGTGCCTCACAAGACGAAAAGAATCCATTCTGTGATTCTCTTCGTCTAGCGGTTTTTTCGTCTTGCAAAGCAAGCCCATTGACGGATTAGCGGATTAGCGCTATTAGCGCCTTTTAGCGGCTTATCTGCTGATCAGATCAGCTGATAAGCGGCTTAGAAAAAGGGGGGGGAACCAGCAGGAACTTGCAAGACATTGTCGTCTTGCGAATCAAGCCCATAGGAAATTCGTTTTGCGAAGCACCTCCAAAACGGAAAACTCTTTCGTCTAGCGAGTTTTCTGTCTTGCGAGGCATTCGTCTTGCGGGGCACCACTGTATGCACTTGAGGTTTTGCTCAAGTATGAACCAATCTCCAACTTGGAAGAAAACAGGGCATCTTCTGTATATGCAGAGTCTGCATGCGCACATATATTCAACCCACATGCACACCAAAGCCATTGGTTTGTGATAGTTCTTTGCATTGTCATTATACATACATATTGTGCACACACACACTGTACTGTTTTGCCAAAGTATAACCATAAAATATACCAAGAACTGTCTAAGGGAAGCTGTGTTAAGTAACACATCTCACACAGCAGACTCTCATCTGAGGCATTTGTTGCTTGTATTCCAGAGCAAGATGCTATTACTTTTCCATGTGGTAATCCACCAGACAAGAAACACATCAGGCAAGGACAAGGCAATCAGTGTCTTAGTTTACAATGTGTGAATCCCCGAAGCGAGAAAACCAATCATTAGATAAAAATAGATGCTACACTGAACCAAGAAGCTTCAAGCCGACTTTGGCCTGAATGAGCACAGATGAAAAGGCAGTGGCACAAAGGGTCTATTACAAAAAGCACGCAGTCAAAAATGTCCAATGTGAAGTGAGTGCAATATGTTCTCTCATGTAAGCAGCAATCATCAAACCTTTGTTTGCAAGAAAATTCTTCTGAATATGAAAAATTGATTTGTACGAGGTCAATAAAGGGCACGCAGTATTTTTAAAATGTGTGCCATGCCCATGAAGTATATACTATAAACAGATACAATTATTAACCCAAATAGAGCCCAGGACATGACAATTCAAATATCTAAATATGGACTGTTTGCACCAATCTTAAGAGTCAGCTTTTCATAATGTTGTTAATGGTGGAAACGCTTCAGTAGAATTTGTAGTTCTAACGTGTAGAAGATCAAGTCAAATGCAACAAATCTGAACACAATGAATCGGGGAAGGCAGTTGCGTAATAAGTACAGTTATTGCAGCCCATCAAACAACGTAAATGCATCAATTTTGTCTGTGCTAAAATACTCAGGAGGAGACTAATTCTTACGCTGACAATTGCCAAATAAATGTCAGCAGGAGTGACGAACTTGAACAAACCGATTTTGTATTGTACCCAGAAGCATAGGCTGCAGCAGGCAGCAAAACTCAGCCAAAATACTAGACAAGAAGTCAAAGGGAGGATATGATGTGTGGGGACCAGATCTTGGCATTCAAATCCTGCAGCTGTCAAACACATTTCATAAAAGGTTTCTTGTTTGCAGAACTTGCAAGATACTTAAAAAGAGGACAAATGGAATGAAAAACAAACTGTAGCAGAATAAACTGGCATAACAAGGGCAAATATACCACTATTGCAGGACTGCTACATTCTAAGTATCATCCTTCCTACACAGAAATGTTCATTTGCAATCTGATAATTCATTGTTGCAAAAGCGAGATCCATCAATAAGATGTTTAATGCAAGATCACTGGGACAAGAGATAAGTCACTATGTATAAGACATCTGAAGGCAGCCCTGTTTAGGGAACTTTTAAATGTTTGGTGTTTTATCACATTATTATTATTATTTCTGTTGTGAGCCACCCAGAGTTGCTGGGGAAACCCAGCCAGATGGGTGTGGTATAAATAATAATTTTTATTTATTTTATTATTATTATTATTATTATTATTATTATTATTATTATTATTATTATTATTATATCAATATATTACCCAGCCCTAGTACAGATGCAGAACAAAGACTTAAGATAAGAAATGAATTGCATGTAACTGGGGGAGGGTGGAAAACAGGAATAAGCACTGATACTAAAGGGACTGAGCAGCTGTGAACAGCCCATTATACCTACCACAAAAGGTATTTCTGGAGACCCCATAAAAGCTGCTGCCAGATTGGGATTTGGGCATAGCACCACCTGGCAGTCAAAAGGCAACACTGCAAACTTTGAGGAAAAATAAAGAATTCAAATAGGAAGCTGCTGTTTAAGTGGCTGGAAGGACGTGCTGCAGCACCCTCCTTCCACAGGCAGCCTCAGCTGAGGCAAAAGGGTCAATTTTGTAATGCTTAAGGAACGTGGAAGGTGTTGGGTGCTCTGAAACTCTCTTGCAGAGGGGCATTTAGGGAGAAGGATGCAGGGGCTGCCCTAGTTGAGTGAGCCGTGATTCTGGTAGGTGGAGGAAGGTTGAGAGAGACGTAAGCCAATGAGATGCATCCTCTCGGCCATCAGACTCTCTTTCCCATCAAGGGAGGATGAAAGCAGATGAAGAGGACAAGGCATCTCCCTTTTGGAGAGATTCCCAAAGAGAATGTACTGTGTCTCCATCTGAAAATGGCAGTACTTTATGAATTGGGTGAAAAACTTGAGGTCTAATACCATCTTTCTATAGATCCCTGATCCACGTTTTCCTTGAAGAACATGCTTCACTGCTGCTATATCCAGTACTGGAGTTAACAGACTTATGTTCACTGATTTCAGTGGGTATACTCAAGAGTAGGATTAATGCCAGCTATCCCCTGAATAAGAGCAGCTCCTAACCTCAGCTGTTGGCTGTTGTGACATAACAAAGCATAACAAAGGAAGATCTCCGTGACAACCTAGTGCAACAACAGTGTCCAGATTGGATCCAGTGTTGTCGCATGATGGCAGTGGGGTCAGCTCAGCTCCTCTCTGCCCCCAGAACGATACTGCCAGTGGCAATTTTGCCTGCCCACTCTCTCAGCAGGTAGAACGTGGGCTCTGCAGCACCAGAATCACTCTGGCATCACTCCAAAGGCAGAGGCTAGTGCCGCTAGATGTATAGACACTTTTGCCTATCCAACATCTCCACAACCTAGAGCAAAGGGGGTTTGGATTGCTCTGTAACAGGTAGGTTCCTTCTTTTGTTTTCTAAATTTCTCCCTTCGACCCTATGAAACATGGTCCAGCAGAATATAAAGGTAAAGGTAGAGGGACCCCTGACCATTAGGTCCAGTTGTGACCGACTCTGGGGTTGCGGCGCTCATCTCGCTTTACTGGCCAAGGGAGCCGACGTTTGTCCTCAGACAGTTTTTCCAGGTCGTGTGGCCAGCATGACTAAGCCGCTTCTGGCAAACCAGAGCAGTGCATGGAAATGCTGTTTACCTTCCCGCCGGAGTGGTACCTATTTATTCTACTTGCACTTTGACGTGCTTTCAAACTGCTAGGTTGGCAGGAGCAGGGACCGAGCAACTGGAGCTCACCCCGATGCGGGGATTCGAACCTCCAACGTTCTGATCGGCAAGTCCTAGACTCTGTGGTTTAACCCATAGCGCCACCTGCGTCCCCCAGCAGACTGTACAAAGGCATAAAAAGAATATGTTTCAAAGATATTCCTGACACTTCTTAATATACTTACAGACGTTTGTTCCAGGATTGGGATTATAACTTTCTAATAAATCTAAACTAAAATTAGTAATTTACATCTAATGATTAGATGCTAAAGCTGCAATCCTACTTAGGGAGTAAGCTCCATTTAAAACAGCAGGAGCTACTTGCAGTAAACATGCACAGAATTGTACTGGTAAAGCTTGCAAGAAGTTTTTCATTTATTTTCACCCGAGGCATTTCTTCTTTATTATTCCTGTTGATATTTGGAATGTCAGAATGAAATTTCACTAGACCCATGAGAAGACATAGAGTTCAATTAAATTAACTAACAGCCTGTGTACTCATGTGCCCTCTAGTGGGCAAGTTCCCTTATTTAATAAACGAGACATTCATTAAACACCTACTCCATAAAAGTATTTCTTAATGGCAATCAAGACGTGGGGATTAGTCACTTAATTTAGCTGACATTTTCTAAAAAAACTATTTATGATGACAAATAGACTACTTTAAAATGTTAAAACAGATCAGCCTTTCAACAACAGTTCCAGAAGATGATTTTTAATTTTTTAGGGCAGTTAATTAGGCTTTCACCAAAATGCCTGAACAGTATTTTACTATTGATTTTGAACAGAGTCTTGAAGAGGAATGACAAATTATGAAGTGTTTATAGTATGCAACTAGAGATACTTGTTATTCTATTGTTTAGGGAAGTTTTTAATGTTTGATGTTTTATCGCTTTATTATTATTTTATCGCTTTATTATTATTAATAATAATAATATTCTGTTGGGAGCCACCCAGAGTGGTTGGGGAAACCCAGCCACATGGGTGGGGTATAAATAACAATAAATTATTATTATTATTATTATTATTATTATTATTATTATTATTATTCTAACTCCCCTCAAGCAGGAACCCATATGCAACCTCGCTAAACATCCTACTAGTAAAGGACACTGTCCCAGAAAGAAATACATCCTATTCCCTCTTTCAGCGATATTTTCAGGGTTGTCCATCTAATGTGCTGATAGCCAAAGTCTGGGCCAAAAACACAACCTGAGTTATATTAATGGGATAGACCGAACTCTGAGACCCCAAATGGTACACAGCTATACAGCATGGGCCTATGTCTGTGTATTTGTGGTGGATACACAAGGTAGGCAACTGCATTTACTACCTCATTACTACTGAGGGAGCACACTTGAAAATACAGAAAAGACCTCAACAGATGTTCTGGTCAATCCACCCCATGGGTAAGCAAACTAAGGCCTGGGGGCCGGATCTGGCCCAATCGCCTTCTAAATCCAGCCCACGGATGGTCCAGGAATCAGTGTGTTTTTACAGGAGTAGAATGTGTCCTTTTATTTAAAAAGCATCTCTGGGTTATTTGTGGAGCCTGCCTGGTGTTTTTACATGAGTAGATTGTGTGCTTTTATTTAAAATGCATCTCAAGGTTATTTGTGGGGTAGGAATTCGTTCTTTTTTTTTCTTCCAAAATATAGTCCAGCCCCCCACAAGGTCTGAGGGACAGTGGACCGGACCCCTGCTGAAAAAGTTTGCTGCCCCCTGCTCTGGATAATCTGACAGTGTTTTTTACTATTATTGATTAATTAAAATTGTATACCACTCTTCATCTAAAGATCACAGGGCAGTTCACAATCTAAAAATGCAAAACGAGAACACAAAATGCGTAACAAAAAAACCCAAACCAAACCAATAGCCCCCGCCTCCTACCAACATATTTTAAAAGGCCAGAGATTGTTCAATCTGCCCAAGGCCTCCCTGAAGAAAGCATTGCACAAATGGGGAACCACTGGATAGAAAGGTCCATTCTTGTGTTGCCACCCTCCGGACCTCTCATGGAGGGGGCACATGAGGAAGGGCCTCAGATGGTTATTGCAGGGTTTGGGTTGGTTCATATAGGGAGGCATTGCAATCCTGAGCAGTTAAGGCTTCATAGATCAAAACCAGAACTTTGAATTGGGCCCGGAAAGTGGCAGTCAGGTCAGGATCATTTGTTATGTGCTCAAACCGTCTTGCCTCTGGAGAGCAATATGGCTGCTGAACTCTGCACCAGAGGAAGTTTCCAAACCATCTTCAGAGGCAGCACCACATATGACATGCTCCTATAATCTAACCTTGACAGTAAAGGGACCCATCTTGCTTTACTGGCTGAGGGAGCCGGCGTACAGCTTCCGGGTCATGTGGCCAGCATGACTAAGCCACTTCTGGCGAACCAGAGCAGTGCACGGAAACGCTGCTTACCTTCCCGCCGGAGCGGTACCTATTTATCTACTTGCATTTTGACGTGCCTTCAAACTGCTAGGTTGGAGCAGGGACCGAGCAACGGGAGCTCACCCTGTCGCGGGATTCGAACCGCCGACCTTCTGATCGGCAAGTCCTAGGCTCTGTGGTTTAACCCACAGCGCCACCCTCGACATTACCAGGGCACAAACAACAGAAATTAGACTATCCTTGTCTAGATAGGGATGCACTCTGTGCCATCGAGGCCACCTGAGCCTCAAGTGACAGCAAAGGATCCAGGAGTACTCCCCCAGGCTATGAACCCAGCCCTTCAGAGGAAGTGTAACCCCATCAAAAGTATTTAAACTGCCCCCTAGTCCCCCCCGCAACAGAAGCAACAGCAAGCGGAGGGTAGCCCCACTTTCATTTCAGAACACAGAAAATCATGGATTCAGGGATGGCTCTTAGACATATAGGTTCAGTTAAACACATTTCATTTAATCAATAAAGCTTAGTGAAACGTTCCAGAAGAGAAAATAACAGATGTTAGTCAACAGCATAAAAACTTGGTAAAATACAAGCTAGCATTACGGATCTAAAGCACACTGATGCAGAGTTGAGATACTTTTCCGATTCATAATGACCTAGGTCGTCGAGCAGGCAAGCAAAGACATGAGGCTCTCAAAAGAGGAGACTGACTTGGTGCTACAATGAAGGAATATTTATAGTATCCTAGAATTCTATAAGAGTTGGAAGGGACCGCAAGGCTCATCTATTCCAACCCTTGCAAAGCAGGGATGTTTCGCCCAACATGGGGCTTAAACCCACAACCTTGAGATTAAGTATCTCATGTTCTACCAAGCATAGGAGCAAACTCCTGTGGGCTGAGGTCCCTTCAGCCCTCCCAACAAAATATTTGAAAGGGCTGCCCCCACCAAAAAGTTGATGGGCATTGCCGTTCAAATTTCTTGTGATTGTGCAGGGCGGGGCTTACCTGGGCCCCCCAAATATTTTATTCAAGTTGGCACCCCGCTACCAACTGAACTACACTAAATTTTCCTTTGAAGAATATAGATTTATGAGACGTTGCCAAGCTTAATTGCTAACGAAGACATTTCTAAGTTTAACTGCTAACTATCACCATTATCAGAGGGAAAAGAAAACCATTCTAAATTAGAGCAGGATAGTACATTCCTCAAAATATCTGAACATATGAAATAAATCCAAGAAATCTCAGCTACAAAATAACACATATTAAGTTTCTTGGACACAGAAGCATGCCTGGGGCACATCTGACCATACTAAAAATTGTCAATTAGAAATTTCGGTGTGGTCTTGTATCTCTGGGAAAACAAGGTTGTCTGGTTAGTTGGGACCAGTTTGCAACTTACTAATCGTGTGGCTGATGACTTTGCTGCAAGTGTGGCTTATTGCTTGTAATTGATGTCTTCAAAGAAAAGCTTAAAGTTTTGTGATTTTATGGCAGGAGAACAGTCATATTAGGAATAGGGGACCAAGAGCTTGGAATGCCCATATGATCTCCATCACTTGTTAGGATGAAGAGGACACCCCAAAGAGATAACTTGTATTTCCAATGCAATAGGTTTAATTGGACTACATTGGCTTGAGGGAAATAATTAATATGCACATCAGTTATGGGGTCTGATTCATTGACTCTGGGACCAGCTAAAGCAGGCTGGGCAGAAGTGTCAGTATTTGCCACATTTTTTACAGGAAGCCCTTCCTAACATCCAGGACAAATCATTTTGGTTACCAACTGAGCCAGTTATTTCTTATCTTGTCATAGCAGACAAGGGGAAAAAACATCCCGAGCCCCATCCGAATTGAGGCAGTATTTTATATATTACCAAATCCCAATTTAGCCTTTTATTTTCCAATTAAACCTATCTATTCTGATGTTCATCCTAAATTGTATTCTTCACTTTACTAAGCATATTTTTGTAGATCTCATTTGATTCCAGCTTCACTCTCTCATTCTTGAAGCATGGCAAACAGAAGTGAACACATTATTCACACAAAGGCTTCACTGATGCTGAATTTAGGGATATAACTGTTTCCAACGTCTTAGAATATGTAATGACAGCATCTATTTCTTTATGACACAGGTGAGATGCGACCATTGCATGACAACACCGCTTCAGATACATCCCAAGGAATTTGAAGATCTAGTCTGCAGTCTTCTGCACATTGACCTTGCAAAGTCCCATTGATCCCAAGTAAGTGTGTGGAAGACTGCAAAGTTGCTTTTCTAAATTCTTTTTCAGATTCTGTGCTAACTTTTGTACACAAAATGACCATATTCTTTAATCTGAAATCCTGACAACATTGTCAATTAGTGATGTTATTGGCTGGAAGAGGTAGCAAGTGATTTCAAGATGGCAGAGTTTAGAGGGCTTTAAAAAGATGCATGTAAAGCTATCTCTGTAATAACAAGAGCAAACAAAATATTTATTTTAGCTTGCATTTATCACACACCTCCTAATAGCTTACTTTTATCTTATGACAGTTCCTTTGACTAGTGTTAACCTTGATCAAGCGTATTATAGGGTACGCATTTTCAGCAGCTGCATGCTGTGCCTTCTTTGTATTATCCACTATACAGATTCAGCTTATTATATGCACACATTAGAAGTCTCCTGTGACTTCTTTTGAAGACCTAACTGTATAAAAAAGAGAAAGCAGCTGCATGCTGTGTCCCTTCCACAGCACCAAAAATACCTCTGAGAATTACCACCCGACTAATTTCCTCCAGTCAGAGAAGTGACGCTTTGGATTGACATTTTCTAATCAGTTGGGGGGGAGGGTAAAATAAGTAAATAATTTATTTTGACAGTCACTTCATAATGTATTGTGACAGCCCATAAGCCTATATATTCAAAAATTCCATTTCATGCATTTTGCAAAATTAATTCCAGAAATTAATTTTGTGTGTGTGTATTTATTCCAGAACCCTATTTAACAAAATATAATTTTTAAAAAACAATTCTTTTGTATTTCAGAAGTTGCTTTGCAAAATTAGCAGACGTTTAAATTGTCCCAAAACAACAGGATTTAAAGAGAATCCCTATATAAATCATGTTGATGTCACAGTCCCTGATTACACTGAAATTAAGGTTTTGCAGCATATTTCATTAGCATACTTCCAAGCGCTACTGGTCTTTGCTTGGACTCAATTACCTTTTTAGCATGCTCAGTTCTAGAGAGGCCTGGCCTATAGCATGGCATATGCTATCACTTTAGCTCAAGTAGGGAAAAATGAAATTATGAGAAAAGGGGTAAACAACAGTCCCATGTCAACCAGGAATGGCCAAATTTGTCCATCTTGGTTTCATTCCATTTCTCATTTTTCAAATCTTAAGCTCAGTTCCTCAATTTCCACATAGCTTGGGTGTTGTTGTTTTTTAAAAAGTCCTCTTTAAGGTTCATTAACATTTCATGCATATTTCTCCTAATAAACCTTTTCACAAGCAATTCCCCCTAATAAAAGGCATATCTTAATGTTATATTCATTAATATATGCATTTTTAAACACACTTTCCCCTAATACAGTGGTACCCCGCAAGACGAATGCCTCGCAAGACGGAAAACCCGCAAGACGAAAGGGTTTTCTGTTTTGGAGGCGCTTCGCAAGACGAATTTCCCTATGGGCTTGCATCGCAAGACGAAAGCCCATAGGGAAATGCTGGCGGTCGGGAGCAAAGACTTTCGCCCACAGCCAGCCTTCAGAAGAGGACCTCTTCTGAAGGCCGGCGGGGGGCAAAAGTATTTGCTCCCCCCCCCCGCCTGCCTTCCCCCCCCCGCCTGCCCCGGGCGATCTTAAAATCCTGGCGGGCGGGAGCGAAGCGTTCGCTGCCGACCCCCAGCATTTTAAAATCTCCCCGGGACAGCAGAGAAGTCTCTGCTGTCCCGGGGAGATTTTAAAATGCTGGGGGTCGGGAGCGAAGCGTTCGCTGCCGACCCCCAGCATTTTAAAATCTCCCCGTGTCCCGGGGAGATTTAAAAATGCTGGGGGTCGGGAGCGAAGCGTTCGCTCCCGACCCCCAGCATTTTAAAACGCTGTTCCGAAGCGGGGGGAGCGGGAACACCTGCCCCAGCCGCCCCACTTCGGAACGCTGTTCCGAAGGGGGGCGGGGGGCGGGAACACCTGCCCCAGCCACCCCGCTTCGGAACGCTGCTCCGAAGCGGGGGGGGCGGGAACATCTGCCCCAGCCACCCCGCTTCGGAACGCTGCTCTGAAGCGGGGGGGGGGGCGGGAACACCTGCCCCAGCCGCCGGTCTTCGTAGCGCTGCTGCGAAGCCGGGCGGGGGGGCGGGAACACCTGCCCCAGCCACCCCGCTTCGGAACGCTGCTCCGAAGCGGGGTGGGGGGGCGGGAACACCTGCCCCAGCCGCCGGGCTTTGTAGCGCTGCTGCGAAGCTGGGCGGGGGGGGCGGGAACACCTTCTGAAGGCGGGCGGGGGGCGAAAGTCTTTGTCCCCCCTGCCTGCCTTCCCAGGGGCTTTTAAATCGCCCCGGACAGCGGAGAAGTCCTCCGCTGTCCCGGGGCGATTTTAAAATGCCGCCCGCCAGCATTTTAAGATCACCCGGACAGCGGAGAAGTCCTCCGCTGTCCCAGGGTTTTTTAAAATGCTGGGGGTGGGAAGAAAAGCCCTTGTCCCCCCCCCCCCAGCCTTCAGAAGAGGTCCGGGGACAGACTGTCCCCGGACCTGGTCTGAAGGCGGTTTCCCTAGGAACGCATTAATTGATTTTCAATGCATTCCTATGGGAAACCGTGCATCGCAAGACGAAAAAACCGCAAGACGAAGAGACTTGCGGAACGAATTAATTTCGTCTTGCGAGGCACCACTGTATATGAATTTTTGATACACATCATTTGGTTGAGGAAGTGTTTTATGAAATAAAAAAGTGTGCATTTCCTAACGGTGTGCATTTTAAAGGATAGCTGTGTTGCGGTGCATGTATTGTTTAAGGTAACGTGAACCGGGTAGTTTTACATTAAAATGGGAACTGAATCACATTTCTCTCCCTTCCTTAATTGCAACACTAACTAGGTCATGTCCCAACACTTTGGGCATCATGTTCACCAGGGCAACATTCGGTACAGTAGGATATATTCCAAGTACAGGGTCAAAGCAGGTCACAGGGGTCTGACACACAACTGGATTTGTGCAATCGTTAGCAGATACCAAGAACACACAGCTGTGATCGTGTTTCCCAAGGCCATTATGGAATTCCCCCGAGTTCCAGAATTATCTCCTGCATTATTGCAGCTCTGAACCAGAGACAGCGAAAAACAAATGAGCCCATCTCATGTTGCCCAGTCTCTTTGGGACGCTGGCAGTCAATGCCCGCCCCCTTGCTTAACAGGTTTACTCCAGGCTGCAGCTGCTTGCTCCATTTGGGGGCCAGAAAGGAATTTTCTCATGTCTGGCTGCAGAAAGGCACATTTTTCGCCTCTGTAAGTTAGGATAGTATTCTCAATGGTCTTTGCACTGAACAAGCATCACAACTTGGGAGGCATGTCAGGAGAGGACTAAGTTGAAAATGCACCTTTCCTAGCACTCTTTTTTGTTATTTTTATTTTATTTTGACAAAGTAATAATCATAAATAAATAAGAATAAAAATGTGCACCCCACCACCAAGACCATTCCATAATAACTATCCAACCTCCCAAAATTTCCAACACCTCTTGCGATGGCTTGACCCCTTTCCGTTTTAACAATACAAATTCTACAAACACCCTCCATAGCTCCTCAAAATCATTTCTCCTGCATATTCCCCGTCTTACCTTAATGGCACATGTTAATTTATCATTAATAGCCATATCCCATACCACTTTATATCATTTTTTCCATTTTATATTCTGCTTGCCCCTTCCACTTCCTAGCTATCATAATTCGTGCAGTTGTCAATAATTTTTTTTTGGGGGGGGGGGCTTTCTTAAAACTCTTAGCAAAAAAACAAGGGCTTCCCCGTAGCTAGGGAGCTGCCTCTAATTAGCAGCTGTGGAATGTAGAATGGGAATGTCCAGCGGATCTGGGCACATGCTAGAAAAGGGACCTGCTCTTAGCCTAACCATATGTCTAGAAAAAGGGTTTCGCTGCAGTCAAAATCTTCAAGCTTGAGAATAGCACCCAAGTTGGGCTGTACACGGGATTTGGGTCAAGCACAAACCAAAACACCGTGAACTAAACATTGGCAGGATTTCAAAAAAACACTTGCAAAGTAACGAGAACTATGGTGAGAACTGAGTGTTAAGAAAATATGGAGAACATTATATGACGCAGTTGGAAAAGAATAACTATGGAAACCACGGAAGGGTGAAGGGAAGTCCAGGGATTCAGAGAATCCTATGTGTATATGATTATGATTTATTTGTGACATTAACTGTTAAAGCTAAAAATGAATGAAATATTTTTTTTAAGCCAGGGCTGGGCAGGGGTGTATGTGGGTGTGGGTGTGTGGGTGTGTAAAGGCAGGCATCTACATCAAAAAGCAGTATGGGGTTGTTTGTAAGGCAGCTTTCAAACAGCCCCACATTGCTCTTTGACTGCTTGTCGAGGGCCTTCTGGCGGTTCCCTCGCTGTGAGAAGCCAAGTTACAGGGAACCAGGCAGAGGGCTTTCTCGGTAGTGGCACCCGCCCTGTGGAACGCCCTCCCACCAGATGCCAAAGAGAAAAATAACTACCAAACTTTTAGCAGACATCTGAAGGCAGCCCTGTTTAGGGCAGCTTTTAATGTTTAATAGACTATTGTATTTTAGGGTTGGAAGCCGCCCAGTGTGGCTGGGGAAACCCAGCCAGATGGGCTGGGTATATATAAATTATTATTATTTATTATTATTGATGATGATGATGATGATGCATGTTCCCAGCAGGAGAACACATAAGACAAAGCCGAGATGAGCAGGACTGCATTGTCCGCTCACCAGCTAGTGAGCAGAAAGTTTATTCCTGGTCTCTGCAGCACAACGGGAGGCAGGGAGGATACATCTATTTTCCCCACCCCCTCCAAACCATAAATTCAATAAGGGTTTCAAAACTCTTGATTAAGCCCACATTTGGGGTGGTGGTGAAGAAGACGCAGTTTCTCCTTCTTCCCTCACCCCCACACTCTACGACCATACACTTGATTAGCGTATAAAACCCTAAACAAACAATAGGGCAGCCCCCCCCCAATCAATTTGGGCCCCAGATCCAGTTGGTCCCAGGTTAGGGCTGATCCAAAGTCTTGGACCCAGAGCAGATATGGGGTGTAGATAACCAGGCCATTTCTTCAGGTAAAGTTGGAGGTGGGGGAGAAAAAGTCCCGCGCCAGCCATTCATTTCTTAATTGTAAATAACGAATAAAGTGTATCCAAATTCTAAACCCCAAATCAGGGTCCACTTCTTCCTTGCCAACCGCAATTGCACTGTTGTGGTCTGCACTGAAGCGCAACAAGTGATATGGAGTACCATATAATTTCCCCATTTCAATGCCCCTTCTCCTGTTTCCTCCTACACCGAACCACCACCTGCTGTCGATGCAAGCACAGCCCGCACTCCCTCTCCTGCGGTTGCCTATTAATACATGGCAGATAATGTGGATTGAGCCTTAGCCGAGAGGAACGAACTGTTTCAATAGTGCAGTAATTGGCCTTCCTCCTGGATTGTGACAAATGAAATGTTTATATTCAACTAACCAGGCAATAACTGTATACATTGAAATTGTCAAGGCACTTACACCAGAGACAAAGCCAATTAAGTCAATGAAATCTAAACAAGATTAGTAGGTCAGGCCTTAAAATTTCAATTAAACATTCCACTGATAGTATTGGGGCAACTAAGAAAACCTAGTTATTGGGAATGGCTCTGGAAAGCTAATTCCCAGATACTTTTGACAGGCCCCAGATCTCCTGCCCCTTTCCTTCTCCCTTAAAAAAAAAACAACCAAAGTTTTTGCTTTACTTTGCTTACAGGTACAGGGTAATAACCCAGCCACTCACCATCTTAATTTGCCCAGGCATATCTATCCATATAATTTATCCTATGCCAGTTTTATTCAAATTTGTGTCATGGGCCTATGCCCAATCCCTGAGGGTCAAAGGTAATGACTGTTTAAAGGAAAGGTGAGCAAGGGCTCATCAACACTTCCGCCTGCCATGTGCTTTCTGGGCATAGATCTGAGCCGTTTTCCATTTGCCCCACCACTTTCCCCAGGAAAATCTGCTCTTCAGCGCTGAATTGGGAGAAAAGGTCAGCCCACAGAAATCACATTGAAATTTGCTCTGAGTCAGGGACAAAAGATTGGGTTTTCCCATGGGAAAATGGCAGGTCAAGTAGAAGTCTTCATGCAGTGTTTCACAATCAGGGGCCATATTTATTTTTATTTATTTTATTTTTAAAATTTCTATACCGCTTTATATTTTTAAGAAAAATCTCAAAGCGGTTTACAGCATATTAAATCAATAAAGCATAAACAAAACAATGTGAAGAAAGTCAAATATAAAGTATACAGTCAAAGCAACATAACAGAAAACTAAAATATTATCTTAAAAGATAATAGATAAAACATTACAAAGGAGGTCAACTACTGATATGGCCCCCTGGGGACCTCAGGATATTCCATGGGGCCCCCAGGTGAAAATGGAGTAAATGGGGGGCCACAGCATGAGGCTGTGAGGGCCACAGAGGGAAGTAAGAAGTGAAGGGAAAAAACTTTTTTTAAAATCCTGATTGGCTGGCTATCCGCTTCGCCAATCACAAGCGGGTAAGGAAGTGGTTCACCAGGGACTAGCGCTCCTTTTTGCCACGTGCATTTTCTTGGGAGCAGTCCTGGTTTGCTTCTGTTGGGAAAGAATGATCACCAAGGCTTCCGTTTTGACCAGTAGAGCCTGTGAGCTAGAACCCCCATGGTCAGGTAAGCTTGATGCCCTGGCTCTGCAAGGCGTGGGGTGAAATCCACCCCAGCGCCCAGCCGAGTGGAGTCGTCTGGTGCTGCTGACTTGCATCTAGTAAATAACTGTCTACTCAGAAGAAAGCCACACTGAGTTCAGTGGGCCTTACTCCCAGGTAAAGGTGGGTGGGACTATAGTAAAACACCAGGCAGCCAGGGCTCCTCTGGATGACAAGATCTTTTTGCACTAGGTCAGTGAGGACCACTTGCTATTTAAAATTCTCCCATATATATAGAACTCCCTGTGCGCCTTTTGGGCTGTATCTGTAGGTTTCCCCCTCTGTGTCAAATAACTGGGGTCAAATAAGTGTTGTTTCCTTTTTTAATACATGGAAGATGGATCTTCCTTGGGACGTTCTGGGCTCTCCTTCCTTGGAGGTTTCTAAGAAGAGGTTGGCTGGCCATTTGTAATGGAAGCTTTAGCTGAGTTTTCTAAGTTGCAGGGGGCTGCACTAGAATATGACCCTCGGGGTTCCTTCCAGCTCTGTGATTCTATGTTGCTATCTTTTTCTGCTTCATCTTCATTATGCTCCTATCATTTTATGCAATTGTATTGTGTATAAATTATAAAAAATATAAAAAAGCATGTTCTGTTTACAAACAAAGCATTTAAATAGCTACCTTTTCTACAGGTAAGATGGCATGGGGGGGGGACATAGGCATAGCCAGGATTTTTGTTGGAGGGCGGCTTTTGTTAGGGGGGCAGAACCTCAGATTTGTATTTTTTGTTTATTTTTACTTATTTGGTGGGGCTATGCCCATGGGTGGGGGGGAACACAAGAAGGAAACGAGGTCGGAAGCAGGCCACGGTCGGAAAAAGGTTGGGAAATGCTGCTTTAATGCATTATTTTTAAAGAGATAATACTACAAAGGCAAATACTTTCCATTAATTGTATTAATTCACCACAAGATGGCAGTGTACAAAACGCTGAATGAATACGAAGCATAATTTATCTTTTGAAGATTTTATCATTGAATACTAGGTTTCGAACCACCAACCTTCTGATCGGCAAGCCCTAGGCTCTGTGGTTTAGACCGCAGTGCCACCCATGTCCCACTGGGGGGGGGGAATAGTAGAGTACTGCAAAATCTTCTTGTTATAGTCTGTAAGATCCAAAGATAAATGGGGGGGGGGTTTGCTGTTAACTAATTTTCATCATTTCCAATGATACTAAGTTCAGAGAGAAAGAAACCCAAACCAACCAGCCACAACATGCTTACAACTAAACTCCATCTGTTTTCCCTTCAGCGTATATCAATTTGCAGAACTTCACTTTCCAAACAAACCCCAGGTAATTTGTCCTAGTTGTTTCAAATCTAAACATAAATCTTATTTCAGATTTGCTGACTTATGAACCAATACCTTTTCTGTTGCTCCAGTGTAATAATCTTCATTGAAAATTCAGATGGAAAACAGTGAGCTGGTTATCATACAATGTCAAACTACTGGTTTGGCAAGACATCTGTGGGCTCATGCACTCCATGCTCACCTTCATTGTTCCGTTTCCCTTCCTGATGTCCAGGTATACAGTTAATCATAATTTGAAGCTATACCCAAACCAGAAAAAAGCTGTGATTTCCCCCTAATCAGGAATTCGGAAAGAATTAGCAGAGAAGGAGGGAGCATGCAAGCCGACAGCATATTACCAAACCGTTTTGTATGTGAACAGTGGCAAGGACTATTTATAGTGTTCAGATGCTATTTAGAAAGCTTTCAGTTGGACTGTAAAGAAATTATCATAGCCAAAGATGGGGGTTTTATAGACCGAAAGAATTTAAAATTTCTAATTCTTGTCCAGCATGGAGGCAAACATACAGAGAGATTTTGTGTTTTATGTTGTGTGAAAATGAGCTATTAGAGCTTTAAATAAACTCCTTAGTAGAAAATATGTGTTAATGTAAACCACCACGGACTTTGATTAACCTCCTGAAGCATTCTGAATTAATTATGCCTGATAATTCTTTTTCACATGTATGTACCACTGAACCAAGTCACTGCTTGATTTTCATAAGCTGCACTTTACCATCTGTGAGCTTAGCATGCAAGCAGAGATGCGTTTTACTTATTTTGTTCTGAAAACAAATACAAGTATCTGAATAAAATAGCCAATGAGCAGCTTTACTCATTAGTTCTCAAATGATTCTGGGTTTTCAAACATCTTTAAGAGAATGAAGCAAGTCAGTCAGAGGCTTACCAGATGTCTGCATTTTGGTGTAGCCAAAAATGCTATGGGAAACCCAGAAATCCTCTACTCCAGAGATAAGAGGGTTGTAGATATCTCAGCCAGCTAATTTGTTGCCTTCAAGATGCTGGCAACTATTGCCGCAAATTTTCTAATATACTCAGAACAAATCCAGCCTATGGATTGTATCTGGTACCTCAAGGGTTTTTTGTGGCCCCCCTCAAAACTTGGCTTTAAAATATATTAATTTAAAATAGCCTTTCTTTACAATAATTGACTACTCCCACGGGCCCCCTCCCCTGCTGCGATGACTTGATGAAAAGTTTATTGGTGACCCTCAAAAGATTCCACAATATGTGTGTGTCTATAACTGCTTCCCCTTTCCTCACTATGATGCCAAAGTTTTTTCATACCTCCAAGCACCCCACAAACTCCCCTTTTAATTTTTCTTAAATTACTGTTTCCGTAAGTCTCTCTTGCGACAGTGTGATGCCAAAATGTTTATTTTGCCTCCAAAGCAAAATAATTTCAAAGCAAAAGCAATTTATTCTTTAAAATATTATTTTACAGAATTTAATAATGAACATGGATTAAGAAACGACTGAAAACAGCGCAGAATAATTGACAGGAAAGTACAATGGTACCTCGGGTTAAGTACTTAATTCGTTCCGGAGGTCCGTTCTTAACCTGAAACTGTTCTTAACCTGAAGCACACTTTAGCTAATGGGGCCTCCCACTGCCGCTGCGCCACTGGATCACGATTTCTGTTCTCATCCTGAAGCAAAGTTCTTAACCCGAGGTACTATTTCTGGGTTAGCGAAGTCTGTAACCTGAAGCGTGTGTAACCCGAGGTACCACTGTATTTTGGAAGGAAGTCTTGAGAATCATCTCATCTCACAGGCCTTGTCCACACCTCACATTAAGCTGTGAAAATCTGATCACGTATGATGGCATTTCTGCAGGTAAAAGGTAAAGGGACCCCTGACCATTAGGTCCAGTCGTGGCCGACTCTGGGGTGGCTGCGCTCATCTCGCTTTATTGGCCGAGGGAGCCGGTGTACAGCTTCTGGGTCATGTGGCCAGCAGGACTAAGCCGATTCTGGCGAACCAGAGCAGTGCACAGAAACACTGTTTACCTTCCCGCCAGAGCGGTACCTATTTATCTACTTGCACTTTGATGTGCTTTCGAACTGCTAGGTTGACAGGAGCAGGGACTGAGCAACGAGAGCCGACCCTCTGATTGGCAAGCCCTAGGCTCTGTGGTTTAACCCATAGCGCCACCCAAGTCCCTTTTCTGCAGGTAGGTTATCTCAAAATACCACAAAGTGGCAGGAGAGCTGGGCAACTTGAAGCAGGACGCAAGTTCTGGACTTTTCATCCCACCTGCTGCTTCCCATCCCGAGAACTACTTTGCTTTCAGCTGGACTCCAAAGCTAGAATACGTCTGGCCACAACAATTGGTCAAGACAACTATTTTGCAAAAACCGCTTTCCAATGCATGGATCTGCCCCAGTAGCATGCAGCTAGCTCCTATGTGTGTGCCCCCTCTGCAACTTGCTGGGATCTCATAATAGACCTATCCATGTATAAAAGGTTCCCTAACAGATAGGAAAGCTTGAAAAGCACTGATACGCAAGATTCTCTAGCTAATAAGATAGTGGATGTAGCAGTCAAGGAAATGCACAGCTTACAAACTCATATGGACACGGAACTGAATTCCGCCACCTTTGGGTTGCACATCAAAAAAGAAGTGGGAGTTCCTGCACCTCTTTTTCTGGAAAAAAACAGCACTGCTTACAGACCATAAGCAAATAACTAAATTGTCAACTTACCTCTGCCAGCACTACAATTAGGATAAGCTCAATTTTTGATTCTGGGAAAAGTCCATTTACTTGAGGTGACATGCCAATAAGGACACAATTGGTGACCACTGATATGACAGTCATAGTTTGAAAAGCCAACTGAAACAAAAAGAAAAAGAACCAGAATTCCTTTAGCAAAAAATATGTTCTCTTTTCTCAGGCTCTCGAGTAGCCCTGACATTCCTCTTTGTTACATTCAAAAGTGCCAATAACCAAAAGTTTGGGGTAGGTATCTGCATGAAATCTGCCACTAATAGTCTGGCCCAAACAGCCTAAAGATGGCTTAAAATCACATTCTATGATTCTATGAGTTGTGGCCAACCACGTTTGTGGGATCGCAGGTTCCCCACCTCTACCCTAAATTGAATGCCCTGTAGCCTATAAAAGAAACATGTAAATCTGCCTTATCTGCAAGGAAAAAGATACTTCTTTTAAGAACTATAGAAGTCTTAAGACACTGTAGCTAAATACTACACTGACAGCTAAATCCCCACACAACATGTCTATTTCTTGTGTCTTTTATTTTGTACCTATGCCTGCTTTTTAGCTGAATTATCAGGTTACTGTAAACTCATGGCATACTTTATAGACTTACCATATTTTTCCATATATAAGACTAGGTTTTTTCCCTAAAAAATAATGTCAAAAATTAGGGGGCGTCTTATACTCTGGGCCATCTCCCCCCCATTTTCTTAAATCTGAGTCCCCCAAAATAGGGGGCGTCTTATACATGGGGGCATCTTATAGATGTAAAAATACAGTATATCCCACTTTTATACCCTTAAAAGAGTGGGGAAATAACTAACTTCTCATTTATTCCAATGACAAATAGAGAAACAAATAAAGAAATGACGAAGTTATTCAAACATCATGCATCTGAATGGATTACCTGCCATACACCAATATTCGCAGCAGGCTCTGAAAACGGGCGTTTAAAGATCCTGCACATTTTTAAGGCATCAGAATACATCTCTGTGATGTTGTTGAGCACTGCAAAAACAGCTGCCAAAGGGTAGACGCATGAAAAAAGGCTCACATAGCCAAACTGCAAGAACAACTCCAAATAATCATCAAAAGTACCCTGCAAGAAAAGAGAAAAATTTAACCATGAATACAAGATTAGAAGCAGCTTTACAGATCCTGGCAGACCTACGTGTTTTCCCAATTAGAAATATTAAAGTGGAGAGCGTGGGTGTAAAATAAAAAGCAGGGAGTGGAAGATTGACGTGAGCAGAGTATACATACCAACTATCTCTTTTCATTTCTATTCATTTGAAGATCAATTAATTCATCTTGTGTGGAACATAAGAGATGGTGTACAGCGCTGCTCCATGCCCAACATAAATCACCAGTTAGAATGAAGGTGATGTTTTAATAATTACATCCTCTCTTAAAGAACTGTGCTTGGTATGTGCTTTTGCCCCAAATCTAATTTTACCAAATAAAACCTTACTAATTATTGTCAGGAAATCTACCCCAAAACCCCAAGTAAATGTTTACTGGTGTTTCAAATGCGACCAACACATAGGGAGTAAACAAACTGCTTTTAGGTAGAACAAGGCTGTTTGTCCACCCAATCTGAGTCAGGAGATTCCAGACATCCCTAAGATCCCAAGAACCAAAAGCTGAAGTACCACGCTCTGCTTCCGGGGTCTCATGCAAAAGAAGCCAAATTATACAGTCACAGATGTGACTAAAAGAGTCCAGACAATGGTTTAGAATGAAGATGTAGATGTTTTCTAATCACAATTAAAATAGCAGCGTATAATGAAGTCAGCTTATCGCATAGGAAAAATAAGAAAGGAAAATGCTATTAGGAATATAGGACTATCTGGGAAATCACAGAACAGGCAAAAAGGCTAAGCTAATCTAGCCTGATACATTAACAATGAATCCATGGCCCTATAACACAGGTGACAGTCAGGGAAGCAAAGGGAAAAGGTGAGGCATCACACGCGGCCTGTGGGTAATACTTAATAACCAGCCAATCAGAAGATGTCTAGGCCAAAACTTTCCAGAGCTGAAAGTCTAGGGTGTATGTGTGACTCCACAACTGCAAAATTCTTCCCAATAAATGAAGTCATTGCCGTTGGCCTTGAAGCCCTGGTACAGACAAGCCAGCACCCAGGTGCAATTAAAGAGAGTGTTAGCAGCCAGCAGAAAGAGAAACTGCTTCCTCATGAGCTTGCCTCTTTACCCGGAAGTCTGAGCTCCAGGCAGAACCAACGTTGATGAACAGGGCCGAGTACACGACCCCCAACCTCTTGACAATTCTTATTATACGAAAACCTAAATCAAAAACTCCTAAAGCTAGTGCAACAGGTGGTCCGGGTGAATGGGATGAGCTTGGAATGGTCTTACTGGGAGCTCCCTTTTTGGAATATGATGTGGATTGCTTCACTTACTTCAAAATGAAGTAAGGTGTGGTATGCGTTTTATCAGAAGACAGATACAGCCAAACATCAGTTGACGAATGTAATCCATTCTGGAAAACCGTTTGACTTCCGAAACATTTGACAACCAAGGATCAAGGGCGGTTGGCAAAGTCAATGGAGAAAAAAGGGAAAAAAACTCCCCGGAAGCCGTTCAGTTTCTGAAAATCGTTCAAAAACCAGAGCAGTTACTTCCGGGTTTTTGGCTTTCAGGAGCCGAGACGTGCAATAACGGATGCGTTTGGGAACCAATGTTTGACCGTAGATAGATAGATAGATAGATATGGTAAGCCAGCCCTTCTGCTGAGTGGGGCCCTGGACCTTAAACTCCTGATGGTACCACTATGTCACATGCACTAGGATTTACCTGCTGGGGAAAGATTGGGGGGGGGGGGGTGAACTCAACATAAAAGCATGATTTTAGACCACTGGTTTGAACCAGCACAAAAATGCTTATTTTCTAACTATTCGGGGGGGCATTTATTTCCACTGTAAATTCCATTAAGGTTTCAAATATTTGCAATAGTCAAATTTGTTTTGTGTTGGGGGTTTTTAAGCTTCCACTTTTCAGATGTAATGAACCACGGAAGAGGATACAGTCAACTTACCGGATAGGTATCCATCCCTTTTTCCAGATTAACTTGCTCAAGCAAAGTCAGGTCAGTATCTATATCCAAAGCTTTCACCTTTTTCTTCACATTCTTGGTCCGCCTCTTTTGGAGCCAATAAGGCAGCACAGCTTCTACACATTGATTAAGGACTTGGGAAGTTATCAGCAAAGTTGCCAAGCTCTTTAAGAAAATTAAGCAAAGCAAACATGAAACGAGACTGTAGCAGTCCTTAAAAAGGGTATTCTATCTGCATTCAATTAACTAATGAGCATGTCCTATGTAACAAGCACTACAGATCTAAGAATTCCACAATACATGGAACTGAAGCAAAGCAAATTTTTAGGCTGAATCTGAAAAAATAAGGATGGCAGCAATCACTGAAGCAGCTCATTTTGGTAGCAGTTTTCATTCCCACTAGCCTTACTATGTTAACAATTTCATGGTCAGCTGTTTACTAAGGAAAGGACAGACCCAGAAATTTGACATAAAACTAAATCACACAAAAATATAATTTGCAACCCACTTGAACCAGAGTATCTCAAACTTGTGTGAAGAAAGGATGCCGCTCTAAATGCTACTACAAGACTGAAAAGAGTAGAAAAGTCACTACAATGTACAGCATGTAAAGCAAAGAAGCACAGAGCCATATTAAACATGAAGCAATTATTTCACATTACAGCACAGTAGCCTTAAGTTCAGTCTTAAGGACTACCTATCACAGCAGATCAGCTGCAGAGATTCTGGAAGATATATCCAAGCTTGAAATTATTATCTGAATCAGTCTAATGTAAAGTAATAAAAAAAAATGGAGATATTAAGATAATCAGGTAACTGAAACAATGTAAGATCACTCACCTGTCTCAAAAGTTTCATATCAAACATGACAAAGGCAATGTAGAATAACGATGCAAAGCAATTTAAAAAGTTGAACTGCAAAAGAAAAAAAGAAATATATATTCAATTCCATCATCAGTTCAAGATGGGAAAACTAAGGACTATGTGACAGAACAATCTCAGGAAGGCCTCTTCCCTCCCCCCCATATGCCATCCTGCGGTGATTCCTCTACAATTGTTATTTTAGAAAATAAGCTTCCCAAGGAGAAAATGGGATTGATCTGGTCAAGATACCTTATGTTGCCAATTAATCTTGGGTAATTTAGTCAAACAGCTATACTCCAGATTATGCACTAAAAGAACACATCTGGCTGATCAGTTTTCCTTATCAATTTTTTAGCATTCATATTGAATATGTCTGATTTTGTTTTTTAAAACAAAAAAATTCCTTCCAGTAGCACCTTAAAGACCAACTAAGTTAGTTCTTGGTATGAGCTTTCGTGTGCATGCACACTTCTTCAAACACAGATCTACTGGGCACATACACAAGCAAAAAATCCACAGATTTTTAGGATAC